>NC_141160.1:23747500-24347500 GCF_053477565.2 Lygodium microphyllum | reverse complement strand
TGTCTTAGTTACGGTTACGGGTACGGTATGCAGTTTTTTTTTCTTTTGTTGCCTGATACGGGGTTCAGGGTGTTTGTCTGATGCATCGCATGAAGCTTTCGGTCGCATTTGTCTCAAGGTCATGTCAATTTTTTTCTAGGATGTGGTTTGCTTGGGGTTAGTAGGTCGTGTCACGTTTTGTTTGGTTATTCTCTTATCCTTGGTTTTTGTCTGTTGCTTTGCAGGCATTCTCCTTGATTGTCTGTGTTTGTGGTGTGTGTGTAACCATCTGAATGGTGCCTTCTCATGCTCCTCCCCCTATCCAGTACGTCCCATTAGTTAGTAGGGATTACTCTTCCCTACTTACTTTTGAGCCTCTTACGAAGGCAGGACTTGCTGCTTTTGTGGCCACTCCTTTTCCATTGCTTCCGGAGGATCCGTCGTTATGTGATGAGTTCCTGGCCTCTTACAGCAAGAAGATAGGCGTAGTCCAAGGAATGTCTATGACTTTGACATCTTGAGGCCTAGGGAAGGCTCTGTCTCTTCCCTTCAAAGGTGAACCTTTTGTGACCACTCGTCAGCTCTTCTCGAATGACGAGATTCTAAAGCTGTTGCAGAAGCAGACAAGGGAAATCCTCGATGTTAAGAAGGTGATAAACTCTTCAGGAGTTTCCTTTTCTATGATTACTGATCCCGTATGGAAGACGATCTGTCAGTTCCTTCAGGACAGGTTTATGCCTGCCAAAACGCCATCCCACTATTTGTCCAAAGAGCTTTTCACAGCTTCTAGGATGGTGTTGAAAGGAGTTGCTATTGATTGGAGCACATACCTCCTTACTAAAATGGATCAGCATTTCGTTAAAGTCACCAGGGGTAATGTTACCAATGTTACATATGGATCATATTTGTCTGCCTTCTTGACCTATTCAGGTTTACAGAAGACTGTGCCTCTACCTCCTCCATCAGATCCAGTACCTCCTCCTCCACCTTCAGAAGAGTCAGCACCCATTGACATTGAGGATGATGATTCTCTGCCTCCCCTGGTCATACAGCGCAAACGCTTGAAGAGGGTAGCGGATAAAGCCCCTGCTGTACTTCCCTCCGTACCTATCCCTGCTACTTCTGGCAGTGAACTCCCTGGATATCTCACTTGCAATAACCTATTCCGCGCACATAGAGAAGGATCTTTGGAGATCTCAGTTCCCTCCCTGAACAGTCTCGTTTCAGGAGATGCCATTCCTTTCCTCTGCAAGGATATTCAAAGTTCCATTGAGTTGTCAGTGACAGCCTGTGTTTAACAGCTGTACGCATCTTTCTATGAGGAGCTCATGCAGTCTAAGGACCAGTTGCATAAGGCAACATCTGAGTTAGCTTCTGCTAAGGATACCCTAGAAGATTTATTTAAGCAAATGGAACAACAAACCCAACTGGTTGCCATCCAAAGCGATGAGATTTCTTCATTGAAGACCCAGTTACTAGAAGCTCAATCACAAGTTACTAGCCTTTCAGACGAGAAGGAGAGGATGTCCCGGGAAGCGAAAGAATTCCAAGCTATCTTAGATGACAAGCTTTTAGCTTTACAGATGGCTAATGACACAGTGGCCAACCAAGCCTCCCAAATCCAGCAGTTGCAAGATCAGCTGGCGAAGTCCCGCTCTGTTTCTCCAAGCCCTCCTGTTCCATTAATTTCTTCTCTTTCACAGCAGGACTTGGCTGCCCTACAGAGACAGGCTACTTTGTGCCCTCTGTTCCAAGATAAAGTGGAAAGATTGCAGTCCAGAATGGACTTGTTATGGTCTACCTTTGAGCAGTTTCAGGAATATGTCTTACCAGACCATTCTTTCTTTGTCCACTACCACTTACAGAAGTTGGTCTTCTATATGAAGCTTTCCACGATGGATTTACCTTTTCCAGAGGATGGCTGGAGTGGGGCTTGGTCTGCTGAGTTGTTGACAGAGGTAGTCAGGATGGTCTTTGAAGATTCTGTCACACCAGATACTATGTTGATGTCATACATGTATCTACGAGGAGACTTGTTAATTCCAGATGAGGTAGATATGGCATGGTATGTGGGGGATGTGGTCTTACAGGCTGTTTTGTATGTCAATCATTTGGAGTTGTGCATAGCTGACATGTTCCAAAGTTATTCCTCCAAAGTAGCTGATTGTCATGATAGTTCGTGGCATCCCATGATTGATTCGGTGGTCCTAAATCAAAGACAAAACACAGCTCCTACCTTTGCCCAGAGTACTAACCAACTGAGGATGGATCTCTTAACCTATCTTTCCAAACATAATCCATTTGATGCTACCTTCTTTGATGCCTATCATAGACGATCTCTCTTGGGACCTTCTGTTCCTACCCTCCTCTGTTACCAACAAATGGCTCACCGCTATGCTATATATATTTCCCTTTGTCAATCTAATTCCACAATAATTTTACCACTTCTTTTCCAACCTTCAAATTTCCCTCAAATTCCTATTTTCACTTATTGTTCCTTTATTGAGGATAGGGTATTTTCCCCTTCTCCACCCTGTCCTTCACCCCTCATTAATGTACCCTCCACATTTCCTATTTATCAGTTAACACCATTCCTTAGTGATTCCTTACAAATTTCTGCCACTCCTTCTTTAACCTTTTCTTCTTTTTATGATTTTTCCTATCCTTCCCTTCATCCACTTTCCCTTATTCCATTACCCTCTCCTCACACTTCCATATCTCAACCACCTCAGTTGGTTAGTGACTGTGACGGTTTTGATAATCAGATTTTCAGAAGAAGGGGATGGAGTTCGGATGATTGCCTTACAGGACCGCAGATTAATTGGCCAATAATTCCAAGAGAATGGACAGCTTCCAGTCAAGCTTATCAAAACTATGTTCATTTTGCCCAACAGTATTCACAGTCTACAGATCCCTCAGTGAGATTAACTGCTCACTTTGCTTGGTACCTGGCGTATATGCATAGGCACTCTCATACTGATTCAAAGCCTATTCCAAAGTTGTGCATGAATGTCAATGTTAGCATTGATTCCCAACAGTTGGAGATATTGTATTTTCATGCCCTCTATTTGCCTAGCAGATACCTGGTCCTGTTGGAAAGGATGTGATGTCTCCAAATTTTTCAAAATCCTCCTAAAAACTTTGTAGATGAATCCTTATCTATGGATCGATTCCGACAACATCAATCTTTTAAGAGGGATCATCTTCATTGATGCCTTTCCAATGTATAATGGATTTTAATGAACAACTCTCTTTTTGAAGGAGTCATTCAGATGGTTGTGTTGTGTATTAGTGTTTGTGTTGTGAGTTCATTTATGTCAAACGAACGTGGTGGTTTCCTATGGAATTTCGTGTACGAGCTATGTTTTGGAGAATTGTGGTGCTGGGGTCATGGTTGGAGAATTGAAGAAGATGCTGATGAAGAAGAAGCAAACTCTTATATCCTTTACAAATTTGTGGTGATTTTTAGTTTGATAAGAGGTGTTAATGTATAAAGAGTTTTCCTTTCTTTGTAATTTTATATCAGAAACAAGTTATAAGTTGGGGTCGTGGTGGATGGATTATTTGTGAAAAGCTATTGAAGATCAAAGTTGAGCTTTTCAATGAACTTGTATTCCCTTTTTCCTGGGTCGCGAGGGCGCTTCCTTATTAAGTGTGGGGATATGTTGAGTGTTGAAATGACTTGTTTTTTGGCTGATTTTTGTTGTTTTTGAGAGCTGAATGGTTGATTTTATGAGATGATTGATTGATTTGGAAGTGGTTTGAGAGTGTTTTGGATGATATTGATTGTGTTTTGGAAGTTCATGATGTTTGTTGGTGGTTCTGTGATGTTCTGATAGGTTCTGATAGGTTCTGTAAACCTTCTGTTTTGCTCTGTTTTGGTCTGTTTTGTTCTGATTGTCTTCTGTAAAGAGGGATGGAGTATTGATTGATGAAGAATGAGATATTGTGAAAGTTTATTGAATGGTTTGTGAGAGTTTGGAATGGTTTGAGAATGAGTTATGTGGTTTTGATAATCTTCTGTAATCTTCTGTAGGTCTTCTGTAGAGCTTCTGTTTCTGTTCTGTCTCTGTTCTGTTCTGTACTGTAGCTGTTCTGGTACTGTTCTGTAGACTGTTCTGTATGCTTCTGTAAGTGTTCTGTGGAATGTATGTGTGACTTTGGGAAAGTTTTCTAGCCTTGGAAAGAGGTGAATACAAGTGCAAAAGAGCTGAAAGAAGTGGAAGAAGTAGCTGCTGAAGACTCAAGTGAAGACTAGAGTGAAGTGACAGTAGTGAGCTGTGAAGAGACACTGTAGTGGCTCTGGTGACCCTTCATATCAGACATACCTCTTGGGAGGGGTATCCACGACCTAAGAGTGATTATTGAGAGTAATTTTTGAGAGATTGTAGTGAGGATATGATGTATTATTGATGGAGTGAGATAGAGAGAGTCAGAGATAG
This sequence comes from Lygodium microphyllum, assembly GCF_053477565.2. NCBI lineage: Eukaryota > Viridiplantae > Streptophyta > Polypodiopsida > Schizaeales > Lygodiaceae > Lygodium > Lygodium microphyllum. The sequence continues at coordinate 24,343,079 of NC_141160.1, read as the reverse complement.
CCAATTCTACTCAAACAGAGTGATTGTATATGAGAGATTGAGAGAGAAGACTATGAAGATATTGAAGATGAATACTATGTGATGTATTTCCATTCAAAGATGGTGTATTCTTTTGCTCTCTTTGTTCTATTGATGGATTTTGTGAAGATGTTGAAGAATATGGTTGATTCTATTAAAATCCGTGGGAGATCTACATGATGCTGCATGAAGATTTGTTATGCCTGGTGTTCTTTTCTTCAATGTGATCATATGAAACATGATAAACAAGCTTGTTGATGTTACAAGATAGATTTTCTTGCAAGAGAATTCCCTTTTCCTTGGTGTTCCTCTTGGGGCTCCAGGACCTAATTAGAAAACTAAAGCTATTGAGGGAAGTGGGTGGGCAGAACCCTCGATGGGTCTGCCCTATGGCAAGGTGGTCCCAGAGAACTGGGAGGCTTCTCATAAGTTTTTATCATTATTCGACCTTAAGGTATTGTTAGGTTAGAACCCGATTCATGCCATTTTAGGGGTCAGGAATGGGACTATGCCCTATGGGCAGAGAGGTTGAGCAGCGTATCCCTCTCATTTCCCATTCCCTTTGAACCAAGTACGGCATGGGTTTGCTTCGGATTGGGTATCTCTACGTAAAGCAGGATGTCCAAAACCCGATGCTAGAATGCTAACAGGAGACCTTGACAACTAGGAACCCGAATTTCAGGTTGATCCTAGTGGGTTCGGTCGTGAACCTTCCATTGTGAGGTGGATTCGAAAAACCCTAGGCGACAAAACTCGGAACATTCCCTGGGAGTGCCAGGCGCAGCGACACTTAGAATTGTTTTTCGATAGACCGCTAAAAGAGTGTCTGGAAAGCCGATGGGCGGGCACCTCACACGACAGCTCTTAGCTGCTGGCGACTGCTCCAAATTGTCTCAAATTGCTATTCATCCTACTGTCCATCATCTCCAGGGTCAGCCAGCCTATGTTTTCAGCATTGCAGGTCTTGAAACTCTCAAACATTGTTTCAGCCTGCTGTTTACAATAGATTGTGCACAGTTTTTAGCCCTCAATCAGTGGTACGCTGCTGCATTTACTAGTTTCCAACCTTCAGATTGCTGTGTTTTGGTGACCAGCCTATTGCCATTCACTATTCAACACTCCTACACTCCAACTGGTGGTCACAAACTTGAGATCCGTCTTCGGTGAATGTCACACTCCAACATTGCTCTGCCCTTGAGCACAATGTACACTCTTACATTCATTTACAACATTCATTCACTTCAGAGTTGTGTTCTCTCTCTCCCTTCTTCTGTTTGTGTTTGAGTTTTGAGTTTTGCGTTTAGGGTTTGAGTTTTTCCCTCTGTGTCTGTGTCTGTCTTTGTGGTTCTGTCGTGGTCGTACACTCTATGTGTCCTCAGTGCAAATCCTAGCACTCTTCTTAACAATATCATCTACTGGGTTGTCTTTACCTGCTATGTGCATGAACTCAAGATTCATGGATTTTATGTACCCAATCCACCTAAGTATGGTAATGTATGGAGTAGAACAACTTATGATCATATCTAGAAGAGGCAAGCAATCAGTCTCGACCACCACAACATCACCAATGAAGTACTCTTTATCATTCTTGAGAGCACTGACAACTCCCAAGAGCTCCCTCTTAATTTATGGATACCTGCGTTGTTGCTCGTTTAGGACTTCCACCCCAAACTGAATGGCATGCCTATTCCCATATGCATCTTCTTGGCGAACAACCCATCCAATGGCGATAGAACTAGTAACAATAGTGAGTACAATAGGTCTCCCACACTCATAATCTGCTTTCTGAAGAGTCGGAGTAGCCCTCAACAATTTCTTCAGTTTGTGCATAGCTTTAGTGTGTCTCATGTCCCAAGAAAAAACACTGTCCTTTCCTCAAGAGCTGGTAGAGATCATCTACAATATGAGAAAAATGAGGAACTCAAATAAGATAAAATACACAAGCTCCAAGAAACCTACAAACCTTTGAAGTAGAAGAGCAAGCCTCTGCAATCTTCTCTATGGCATCAACCTTCGCAAGGGAAGGCCTCCTACCATAATAACCACACATATGTTCAACAATCAAAACCTCTTTGGCACCAAAAATAGACTTAAGCCCCGACAAGGTCAAATTCACTTCCTCTAGCTTGCAAAGAATCCTCTCAACATCTTTGATATGCGCAGCCATAAAGTATATGTATCCATGAGAGTCTAAAGTCTCATCCTTCTCTTTCTCCAAACAACCCTTGATAGGTAGATCATCAATGAAAGGCATGGTAAGCTTTATTTAAAATTTTGTAAGACCTTGTTCATCCCATTCATCATATGGGCAGCTAAATTAGTAGCTCCTTACGGAAGTGTACACATTCGGACCAAGGCCTAAGTGTGTCTTCATCATAGTCAAATCTCTACTCTCAAGGGCAAGCTAGAATTGGTCATAGTCGAAATAAAGATTTCCAAGTGAATAGATAACACGTCCATCAAAAGCCTCTGCGAACTCATCCATAATAGGTCCTACACCAACATTCCGTATAGTGTTCATCGACTGTAGGTCCTATATGAATCTAAGTGTTCCATTCTTCTTGGAAACTGTGAACCATCTATTAGAATACAGAGTTGAAGATGGTTCTAGAATCCCTATCCTGATTTGCTCATTCAAAAGCTCCACTAATTTAGGCAAGTGAGCCCTAGGCATAGGAATAGGGCATAGATTCCAAGAGTTATGCGGAATGGTAAAAATAACCATAGGTGACACAACCCTAGGATCAATGCAACCAATCTCATGTGGGAAAAAAGCGAAGGCTCTCCCATGTTTGCTCAACATCTCCTCAAAACATTTCACCTCTATTGAAAGTAAAAAATCTTCAGTCCCAATCTTCAACCCTTTTAGTGTCTTGGCTAAAAACATGTGTCCAATACTTGTAGGATCTCATAAAGGAGACTATATAGTTTCTCTCTTAATCATCTCATCACCGTCCAAAGGTAGCGGTCCTACAAACTGGTTTGACCTTGTCAATTGTCTTATATTTTGTATGTACTCTGGCTTCTTTGCTACAACTTGAAAATTTTAGCCCTTGCTGTAAATACCTTGGTAAACACAAATTTTGATGTATAACAATTCATTCATAGTGTCATCATGAGGATAGACCCATCTGATGTCAATGACTCGGCCTCTTCCACCAATAGGAACTCTTAAACAACTCTCTCTCGCATTCACTGACCGTATGCCAAAAATTGCTTGTAATAATTTTCCCTCTAGGGCACGTAATGAACTGTCTACTTCTTGAGGCGTTGATTTACCTACCAAAACATCTCCCGCTTCTACCCGGGATCCCAGTTCGACAAGGGTAGCAGGATCAAGGTCTGACCCAAATTACGCAAAAGCGGCAACTTCACGATGTTGTGCCAGCTCCAATTTCAGGGTTCCACAAAGTGCTTTCATCGCTTTCGGCTAAGCAGCAGACCCAACACCCAACTCTTTTGACTGAAAAAAATTAGTCATATCCTTTTTGGATTGCATATGAACAACCTAACACTGAGACTCACATCTTACTTCCATTGTAAATCCTATTTGCTATTGTAAATCGAAACCCTGTAATTATTTTTGTTGAAATATTTTAGCAAAAAACACTTTTTGCTGAGAATTCATAGTACCCAAATTTTCTTGTAGCATGAAATCAACAATTTCGTAATACATTGCAAGAGAATGGACGTGTAAGATATATGACAACTCTTGATTTTCAATTTTCAGAACTGTTGAAAGATCCTCCATAGTATTTGAGCATGACAATCTGTCATAGAGACCATCTACCTTATCTTCATTCTGTAAAAGATGTGCAATCTTCAATTCTTTTTCTTTTTTCTCAAGTACTGCCCGATAGCTCTAGACATGTCCGTAACACGTTGAAAACACAAAGTACTTTCAGCAAACACATCATAAACTCTTGAGGAAAAACTGCTCTGCCAGGAGAGGCGAGAGCTTCCTTGTCTTGTACTACTTTCATCTCGCAAGACAGTAGTACCTAACAAAAATCCGGCTCTCCTGCTGGAAGAGGGGAATCCCTCAAAGAATCCTTATTCCACTGATGGTTGAGCAAACTATCATGAATTGGATAGCCCTCTTTTCATCCTTGCTTCGGATCTTCGCATTGGCAGACTCATTTTTCAGAACCTTAGTCTCCATTTGAGACTCATCAATGAATGGTTGCCCCAAAATAATAGGATAGAAATAAGAGTTCTACACAAAGAAATGATAAGTCTCATCCACACCTCTAATAGAAATCTTTAAGTTCGGACAAGCAACATATAAATCTCTTGCAGTGTTGCTGGCCATATGCATAAGCCAATCACGATCCACATCAATTGGCCATCTACTGGTTTCATATAATCCACGCACTATGATATTAATCTCAGAGCGGTGATCCAAAAGAGCAACACAAGGTGTCTCCGTCTCACCAAGTTTGACTACCATCTCCATAGTCACACGAGTCTAGTGACTGCAAGAAAAATGGCTACGAGGCACCAATCTAGGTGCGTCATCACTCTTTGCATACTGTACGGGCTAAAGTAAAGGCTGAAGAGTCTTCTCGGTCTGCATACATAAAGCTCCATTTGTAGACTCCTCAGTAATCTCCTCAATCTGCAAGCGATAGATAATAGCCTCAACAATTGCTAAAGTCTCTTGATGGATCATATCCTATATTGGCTCTCCAATAATCTCTCATTTTCTTTTAATGATATCAATGATAACATCATGAAATTCTCTTTTGGCGATGCCCAAGACTTCTCTAAGAGTGAATTCAATTTTGCAATTAAGAATCTGATCCTCAAGCACCTTCTTTAAGTCTGTAGTCGTCTCAATGTCAAAAAGAAACTTGAATCCAGGTTGCTTTTTTGGCTTTGGATCCTTCATCGTCGAGGCTTTTTGATCTTTCTGTACTTTTGGCTTCTGAACATCAGCCATACTCTACTTTGGTCTTGAAGAAGAAGGTTGAGAATCTAGATCACTCCTCCTAGTCACCCTCTTTGAACCTTACAGTTGATCATCATCTCTTTTCTACTTCCCCTCAACAAGCACTTCGAATTCCTGAGATTTCTTTCCTGATCTCATCACATATAGATGAAAGTTTGGATGTTGAAGCTTTCCCCCTTTTCTCTGCATGCAATGCATAGGACCATAAAGTAGATTTATCCTTCGGCAAATTGCTCTAACTGAAGGCCATAGGTTGCGACTTCTCTTGCCACCTCTTGCATCACATAAGAAGAGTGCCAAAGAGACTCCTCTAATGATTTCTTCATACCACCCTTATCAAAATTTGGTTTTATTGGCTACTCTGTATCTCCAAAACTATCATCTTGTCTTTCTAGACTACCAACTTCAGCCTTCTCGCCTCTTCAAAATCTTGGCAATCCTTCTGCTCATGATCTAAACTATCACACCACATGCAAAGACGGACATGATCACTCATGGAAGAATTTACAGAAGTAGAAGAAGTTGGGGCTAAAATCGGAGTTCGACTAAGCGACTGCTACTCCATTCTAGTCATCTTGATTTGTAGGTCTTTTAAGTTCTTTGATATCTCCTCCACCATATCTTCGATAGTCAGTTTTGTAGTTGGTCTGACAACCGCAACAAAAATAGGCATAGACATAGACACAAGTTGAGAAATAGGAGTAGTAGTGGATGGTGCAATAGGAGAAGTACGAGAAGTCGTGGTAGGAGAAGACATCGCTGGTGGTGAGTGCATCCCGTTCTGCAAGCAAGCCTTCCATCTCCGCCTCTTTGTCAGTGTAGAAACCACATCAACAGTGTCTTGCTCCTATAGGCTGCATATAGTTCTCTAGTAGCTCTCCTAACTCATCCTGAAGTGCAAGATCAGTTGCCTGTAAGAATAACTCCACTTTATCTGAGTTTAGATCTCTTTGCTCTAATGCATCCAACTGGTTGTATTGCTCTTCAAACTCCCGCAACAATTGAGAGGCAACAAGTCCTTTGTTGGGCTGATAAACCCACTCTCTAAATATCTTTTGCATAGCAATACCATAATCCTCCAAAAAATATTAGTCTTTGAGCGCTTTCTTGAAGGAATTCTAGTTAGATTCCTGTACAAATAGATTTGTCTATCTAACCCACAAAGTAGGCATGACTAGCTGTAAAAAATAGTTGCTCCACTTGGTCGGAACTCTGAAGAAGTACATATGGGTTTCAAAGGTCTTAATGTAGGCTAAAACATTCTGGCCATCAAATAATTTTTGCTCACTAACCATATCCTCAATTGCCTTGGTCGCACCAAGCGTATGCTCCTATTCTTGATGCAACAGTTGTTGTTGATCCAATTGTTGCTGTGATGTAATTGATGTTGCATAGATAATTGCATTTGCTGATTTTGCATCATAATGGCTGAAGAAAGAGTTTGTAACAAAGTCTTCATCTCATTGGTAGAAGAGGAAGAAATAGTCGATGATGAAGGTGGATTATTCAAAGGGTTTTCCATCTCGATGACCAGAAGCGATGCTTTCACGTCGGGTTCACTAGGTGTCAGATGGAATACGCACAGGAGTTTGTGAAAGTCACTCGTCGCAGGGATGCTATGCGAGATGGAAGCAAGATCAAGATCGATTCAAGACAACATATTTGATGATAAAGGTCTAGTATATTGCAGTTCTATTTGAAGTACAAATCTAAAGCCAGACTACAAAACCAAACCTCAATCAGGAGATTTAAACCCATAGCCATAAATGCCAAGTTGAGTATTCAATGAAGTTCAAGAGCTTCTAGTCATGAATAAATCCTCTAGATTTCTATTTTTCCTCTCCATCAATCACTTCAGTTTAGACTTTTCTGCATCATCTCCTCTCTCTTTTTTTTCTTCATTTGCAGACATTTCCTTTTTCCAGTATTGCGTTTTTCCAAAATCGTCATAGATCATAGCTTTTACATAGCTATGATTAGATTCCCCCCCCCCCTCCCATAATCTTCAAAGCTTAAAAGCTTTAATGATGGTGGTAGAAAAAATAGTCTGATAGGAGCCGTTTTATGCATAGAGCCATTTCAATCTAAAAGCTTTTTCAAAGCTTTTCCAATCATTGATAAGCTAAATCATTAGCTTATGATTTATTCCGATGATTTGTTTTTGCGTTCACACTTTCAAGAAGGGAACCAGTTTTATTTAGTTACCATTCACACCCTTTTTCATGGAAAGCTTCGGGTTTGATCGAATATAATCTTATGCATTTTTTGTCCCCGTGTTTTTGATATAGACTCATTCCAAGATGTTGCTTCAATTTAAGCAACTGCTCTTCATGTCTTGCCCTCTTGACTTTGGATTAGATAGAGTTCATATGGTCGTAAGAATCCCATGCAAATCTGGCATTCCTGCTTCTCTTGACATTAAATAACGAGTTCAAATTCTTGGCGAAAAACTCCACCCTGAGGTTTGCAGTGGTGGATGCGTAGTGTCACGACAACGCAATTTGTATCACACATACACCCCTCATGCGATAAGTCATAGATAATGCAACAAATAAACATTTGTTTTGAACCCAAGTGAGAAACCTTGTGTTATTCAAAGAAGTATTGGGCTACATATCTCGGAAAAATGTCTCGATGGACCGCTAACTTATATCGTTGAGATATTCTCAGTTGAGCATGTTACATTATGATTGACAAATCTATAAGAGCTAGTACCAATCCTATGTGATAGACACACACCATTCCCAAACCTCTTTTTCATTTTCTTGAATCATAACATATATGTTCTCTCTTGAAAATATAGTCACATTTCATTCAAACTACCCCCACTCTCTCCCATTGGTGCATAAATATACATTCAAGGTTGCCTAATATGTTCTCTCTCTCTCTCTCTCTCTCTCTATCTATCTCTATGTGTGTGTGTGTGTGTCTCTCTCTCCCTTTGGCCGCTTGCCCTCCCAATGGTTCATGAAGTAAACATTCAAGATTGTCCAACATTCTCTCTCTCTCTCTCTCTCATGGAGTGTACTACAATAAAATAAGTTATTGCGGATTGTATCTTCTTTTAAAAAGTATCCAAACAACATTGTTTTGAGTTGAGAAAATGATGATTTTTATAAAATATTCAAAGTGATTGTTGGATTGATGTTGTGGAAAAGAAATACTTTCCTAGCTAATAATGATAGTCTAATTGCCTTGATTATGTATTTGTACAAAAGTTATTGTGTCTTCATGGGTGAATTTCAAGTTATGCACTAAGCCTCCCCCAAGGTTAGTAGCAGAGACCCTTCACCAATGGGCTAGTTTGATCCTATTGGAGGTTAGGACTAGCCCAAATATGAGAGGTCTCTTTGTAGGGAGAATGTTAGGCTAGGAGGTGACAAGGGTTCTGGGGGGACTCTAGTTGTAAATCCCTTAGGTTTGTTGCAGACCGGCTTAACCCCTACAAGCCTAAGATGGACTTCTTGGAAGGCGCTGATGCTAGATTAGGGTGGGTTGGTGGATTATGTGCTATAAGATTTGGACGCGAGTCTCAAATTAAGGGACAGAATGCCAAGGTGGCATTATGCCTAGGAGAAGGTGCATGATAAATATATTATTTTGTAGCTACTTTTAAAGGATTATTTGATATTATCATTGTGTCAATGATAATAAATTACGTGAAGAAAGTAATGTTTAATGGCTATTTAGGAAATATGTATTTGCATGTTAGACACAAATGTGTTACAATAATTAGACAACTAAAATACACCTTGAAGAAAAGTAGGAGGGCAAGATCCTCGTTGGGTTTGTCCTATGATGAGCTGAGGGTTTTCCTTCAAGATATTAGAATTAGGAAAAGGTGAAGCGCTTGACTATGTAGTATGTCACCTTAGATCCCGATCAATACCATTTTAGAGAGTCAAGACTATACCTTGTAGCTAGAGGGGTTGACACGTATCACGCCCCCTCGTTTCTCACTCATTATGAACCACGTGTGGCATTGATCTACTTTGATTGTAGTTTACTTGCGAATGTAGTGGCTCAATGATAGATGCTAGTTAGGCTAATAGGTGACCTTAATATCAAAGGAATTGAGATTTAAGTTTATCCTTATGGGTTACGATCAGAACCCTTCTATTGTTGCAAAGTAGACCCGTTAGAACCTAAGTGACAAACCTTGTATTATTTCAAGAAGTATCACGCTACATCGCTTTAGGAGAATCTCTTGATGGGCCACTAAATCGTGTTGCTGAGAGCTTTTCAGTCAAGAACGTTACAATATCATTGAAAAATCTACAAGAGCTAACACCAATCTTATGTGGCATGCACACATACTATTCCCAAACCTCTTTTTCATTTTCTTGGATCATAACATATATGTTCTCTCTTGAAAATATAGTCATTACATTCAAAGCTTCCCTTGCTCTTTGCCATGGGTGCATAAAGTATACATTCAAGGTTGCCCAATGTGCTCTCTCTCTCTCTCTCTCTCTCTCTCTCTCTCTCTCTCTCTCTCTCTCTCTCTCTCTCTCTCTCTCTCTCCCGCCCTCCCAATGGTTTATATTTATGAAAGTGCATTAGCACTTTCTCTTTACACATGCATGTGAAGCCATGGAAAGTGCACCTACTCTTGACTTTATTGAATAACCCATTTAAGCATGAATAACACACACAAAATATGATGGCTATATGGAAGAGAGAGAGAGAGAGAGAGAGAGAGAGAGAGAGAGAGAGAGAGAGAGAGAGAGAGAGAGAGAGAGGGAGGGAGGGAGGGAGGGAGGGAGGGAGGGAGGGAGGGAAAAAAGGGGTAAGGTCCCCATTAATAACCACTCTTGAAGATGCATTCCCAAATAGAGCCATGACACATCTAATAAATTTCTTGTTCAATCTCGTGTCCTATAGGGATTAGAAGATGAAGTCCCATTCTAGTTTATGATAGCCCTTGCCAAACTCTAACTCAAGGAAGTAAAGATCATGCCTTATCTCTTGGGAATGTTCCATCCCTTTCCAAAGAGCTATTCTAGAGTCTTGGATGAATCTCCCTTTTATTGGGTCTCTAATTGTTGAGCCGAAATCTATTATCTATTATTTTGTTCTTGTATAAGCTTAACAATCCTTGTATTCATGCTATGGAGAGAGAGCCTTAAGACAGAATGATACTTTCCATACAACCAATAGTGGGGAGATGAGGACTTCCTTAAATGCTCAAAGAAACTCATTGGGAAGATCATCAAGACATGGGGACTTGCCTCTTCGTAGGTCATCTATGGTGTCATTAAGCTCCAGAGGGGGGAGAGATTTATTAGAAGTGGGTGCAATGGTGGAAGTGTGAGGATTTGTTGTGATAGACTAAACAATAACCCTTGCATTCATGTTATGGAGGGGGAGCCTCATGAGAGAGTGACTCTTTCCATATAGCCAATAGTAGGAGGATCGGGGGACTTCCTTAAATGCTCATAAAAACTCATTGAGAAGATCACCATGACTTGGAGACTTGCCTCTCTTGAGCTCATATATTGTGTTATTAAGCTGTAAAGGGGAGAGATTTTCCAAAAGTGGGTGGAGTGATGGAAGCATGATAATTTTTTCAATAGACTATACAATACAAGAAATAAAAAAGATTGCAAAAGAAAATAAAAATATTGCAAAGAAGAACTCAAACAAATGTTGAGGAAATGCAAATCATATACCAAGTCATGAGATGGTCGAATATAATTGTGAGTGATTGGCTATGTGGCCATTGACAATGGCTTCCTCTCTTCAATAGGATGTGATGAGGGAGTTGCAAGTGATGAATGGTTGGAGGAGAAATCCTAGGGCATTAAAGATTGTCCACTTTTGGTAGGGCAATTGTAGGGGAGGGAATAACATTAGGTCTACATATTGCAATTTTAGCTCTTGCTCTAGTTCTTTGCATATAGTAGAGAGGGAGGAGCTAAAAATGTCTAAGAAGTATTTGTGTAGTGTGGACAAGTTGTGGGATTGGTCTTTGACTTTACTCCAAGTATCACCCATCATCCACAAATAGGGAAAGTAGCTTTTCTCCTTCTCCCTTTTTAGTAGGATAAACATCTCCCTAGTAGGTGTATGAATTGTTCTTATCCACCATCCCTAGTATAAAGTAAGATCTACATAGCATGTATTTTCTCACCTTGCTCAACTTCAAATTTACATCTTAGGAGTTCCTCTTGTGTAGAGGTGTTGCATTGATAGCTTGAGCAAAGTGGGCATATTTTTGGTTATGGGTTTCTCTTTTCCATTTGGTAGCGCTACTTTTGACTTTTATGAGCATTTTCGGAGTTTGCTTTACCACATGAGGCCATGTAGCATTTGGGGAGGGGAAGTTCAAAAAGGCCAAGCCATAGATGCCTTGAATGTTGTTCTTGGCACAATCCAATTTAAATAATCCAAGGTTACAATGGAACCAACTAGCCCTTATGATGTGCTCAATATTGGTAGGATTAGCTGGATGGGGAAGTGGCCTAACATGCTTATGTCTTTATAGAGCTTAAAAGAGCTACCTAGGACACGATGCTTGTTGAAACATAAGTTGTGTCCATCTTAACTTTCTTCAAGGAATTCCCTTTATGTTTATTAGACCATGTTAAAAAATTCTCAACATCTAACTCTACTAAATTATAAGGAGATTTTTTAGTCTAACGATGTATTTCTTTCTTTTCTCGAAAGAACTTTATCTTCATCCAAAAATTTGTTTTGGGTAGTTTTTATCATATTAAAGTCCTCAATTACAATAGTGGGGCACTTAATAACCTACATAGACCGCCTAAATTTTATATTTACAAAGAACAAGACAATTTGTAACTATAAAAACAATCTCAATTTCTTCTTCAACTTTGAAGAAAATGACAAGCCATTGATTATTGATTATGACTATCTTTAAGTGCCTATTTGACTATACTTAGAAATCTTGGGTGAACCTCTATAGAGGTCCCACCACTCCCAACTCAAAAGTTTAGAATAATGTCACTCATACTTAGCTTGGACACTCTTGAGGTTTCTTTCCAATAATGCAGTACCTGTAGCTTTACTCTCTTGCAAACAAGGAAGATTAGGTGATAGGTTATTATGTTGCATCTAATTCTTAATTGCGTTGCTTTATTAGGGTTTGAAAGCCCCCTTAGTATTATAAGAGAGAAAATGTAGCGAGTTAATCATTAAATGCTTTTGTTAATTTTTTCTTTGAGCTTGGGAGCCTGCCTTACTTTTGAAGATCTTCTTTTGGAAGTGTTATTACTTTTAGGGATAGAGGGAAGTGCCCTCATATGAATGCCAAGTAGTGAAGGAGTGTTTCTTCATTTGCATAGAACATATGTAATTTTAAAAGACAATTAATAAGGTCACAATCCTTCAAACCATTTTTTCAAAATTAGGTTGCCTTTTTTTGGCAAATTGTTGTAAGTTATTGATGAATCTATCTTTTTCATTAGAGGATATGATTGCTTGATCAACTTTATTATTATTTTTAGTATTCTCAACTTTGCCCTCCTTAATGTTGAGCTAAGAATTCATTACTCATTGATTAGCTCTTTACATCAGTAGCAAAATAGTAAATTACCAAATGGTTCATCAAATGGGAGCATTCTAGGGAGTTTCCTATTCTACATGCAAAATCCTACTTTGAGAGGATCCTTTCAGGTCGATAAATAGATAGATTACCCACCATTTAGCCCCATCCTTGTCTTACAAGTTTCAGCCATCCACCGTCTTCCACTAGTGGTCCAACTCTAGTGATTGCTACTACATGGGCTATAATTGTCATCCAACCTCCCATAGCTATTGATGCTCACCTTACATCATCTATATCAAGTAATCTTTGTGTTTTTAATACTTTCTTCATTAGCCTTTGCTCCGATTAGTGGTTGTTGCACTCGGGATCTGTCTTTGGTGGACAATACATGACTATTCCACAACACTACTTTTGAGCATTCTATACACGCTCTCATTCATTTACAACATTGATTCATTCACTTTGGAGGTCTCTTTCTTTTGTGTTTGCATTTTTATGTTTTGCATTTTGTGTTTGGGATTATGTTTTACGTGTCACTATTTGAGTCTTTCTGTTTCAGCCAATCGTACTTTTTGTGTTTCCTTAGTGGAAACCCTAGCATACCTTCCACACTTTGGAGTAAACTGAAGTACATCTATTTTGGGATTGTGTTAAAATGCAATCCACTTTGGAGTAAAGAGGTGGTTAGAAGCAGCTTATCCTTATAACTTGCTATCTCTCGAAGTGGGTGTTTTGGGGATTAGGGTAGGTTTGATGAAAAACCTTAGAGGCCGTCTATCTCATAAGAGCAATGGTTATGGAGTTCATATGGAAGCACATAAAGAGAATAGTTTTTGGCAAGAGAAGATTTTGTGAAACCATAGACTCTATTTCCACCCATTGATCTCTAAGTCATGTTTAAGAAATCATGAAGTTCAACATACAAATAGTTTAATATTGATGATGCATAGCTCGTAAATTTTGGATTGTGTAGATTTTTTTTACAAATTGACTGATCCGAACTTAGATAAAAAAGATTTACTTCCATTATATGACTCTATATGGAATCAAGTATGAATTCCATTATGTACAAGGTGCCCATTCTTATAGACTCTAGTGTAATTTTGTTGATTTGTGCAATTGATGTTGATGCCTCAAAAACCTCCAAGAACCAATCATAAAGAGCAAAGAAAAGTGGCTTGGCAAAAGGATCCAAGATTGCACTTTCTACGATTGGCATGTTAGTGAAGCGTCTTGGTAAAAAGATCCAAGATTGCACTTTCTACTATTGGCATGTTAGTGAAGCGGCTTGGCAAATAGATCCAAGATTACACTGTCTACAATTGGCATGTTAATGAAGCTTTTTCAATTGAGAAGTTTGGCCAACAGATCATTGGCATATTCCAAGCGATTTCTTTCATTCTGGTTGCTCTTTATCTCTATTTGGTATGTGGCATGCACCCCCTAAATTAGAAATTAGAGAAAAAAGATCCAATGAGAAAGGCACCTTTGAATTGGAAATCTTCACACCAATTGGCTTGGGCAGCTACTTGATAGAGTTAAGGAAAGCTTCATTCTTTTTCAATTTGCGTGCAAGTGAAATAGAAAGCCTCTTTTGTAGTCTCTATCTCCATGGAAGACATGATTGTATGCCAAGCTCAATATTTAGAGAGAAAGGAGACCATGGACATGCCATTCTTGCTTGCAGGAAGATATTCAATTGCTAAAACTTGTGACTCTTGATTATCTTCTCTTGCAAGCTCACATGCTCAAAAATCATAAATCATCAATCATCTATTCTTGTGTGACCATCATTATTACATGGTGAAGCTTCAAATGGATAAGATGAAACACTGGTTTTAAGAGACCCCAATTGACAAACAAGTTTGTCTTATTTTTGCCTTGCCCTTGGTTCTATTTATACTAGCACAAACTTACTTCCACACTTAGGGATGATATGGAAATCATGTTCAAGAAATTTAGGGCCAACATGTACAAGGTTGTGTACAAGAAACTTAGTGAGGTTCTGGCTCATGCTTAAGGCATTTGATATGTAATTACTTTATCTTTATCTAAAATGAATAGTGCATCACAAATGAAAAGTAATATAATGCATTTTGGGAGGCTTTTCAAAGCCTTGAGGATGCAATTAGGTTCCATATTTAAATAGAGGACAAGCACATAATATATGCTCAAAAGTGGAGCAATTGGCATTGCATCTCTTATAGAAAAGCATATTTTCGATGCATATGAGAAAATAGAATTGGATATAGAGGTCGAAATTGAGAGTTCATATACACATAAAATAAATGAATTGTGATGGAAGAGCACTAAAGGGAGCACAAAGAAGGGTGTATTACCTTCTCTCTTGAATACTATATTCTACTCTTTGCATAGCCCATGTTGATTACATATATGTTAACCCATTTGTGCTTATATGGTAGGTTGTGAGTGTATATTTAAGATGAAAGCAATCATCATGATTGTGTGTGTGTGAATTATGTTTCTTACATCAAAATCATTACTTTGTAATTTTAACATCCATAAATAGAGGTGCACAAAGAGTGTTATAATGCACACACACACACACACACACACACACACACACACACACACACACACACACACACACACACACACACACACACACACACACACACACACACACACACACACACACACACACACACACACACACACACACACACACACACACACACACACACACACACACACACACACACACACACACACACACACACACACACACACACACACACACACACACACACACACACACACACACACACACACACATAGAGAGAGAGAGAGAGAGAGAGAGAGAGAGAGAGATTTTGCACATTCAACATCTCACAACTAAATGCATTTTTGCATGTGGAGAGACATATATTCCTAACATTTCATGCATTGGGTATGAAGCGCCTTGTGCTTTGTATATGTGAAGCACATGATTTTTTATTTTGTGTGCAAAGGAAAGTGGCGGAGTGGTAGGCAAAGCCTCATGAGCTTTGCAAGTTCAGAAACTGTGCAATGCATAGTTAACCAGCCAAACTTGCCATGTATATGTATACTACATTATAATTGAAAGATTTCCTAAGCCTCACACCAAATCTACATGGCAAGCATATGATGCTCCAAAATCTCTTTTTTCTTTATTATTATTTTATAACATTTTCTATTTTGAACAAGTGAATCAATTCTCTATTTGGTGAAACATTCAAAGCTCTCTCTCTCTCTCTCTCTAGTGAATGGAGTCCACATTCAAAGCTCTCTTTCTCTCTTTGGTGAATAGAGCTCACATTCAAAGCACTCTCCCTATTTCTCTCTCTCACGAAGGGCATGATGTGTTCATTTAAGACAGCCCAAGGTAGTTGAATAGAATGGCGGCGTGTTAAAAAAGGCCGAGCCCAAGGTAGTTGAAATATTTTTAATTGAAAGATTTCCCAAGCCTCACACCAATCCTACATGGAAAGCATAGGGGGAAGGGGTTGGGGGCTAAAAATGTCTAAGAAGTATTTGGGCAGTATGGACAAGTTGTGGGATTAGTTTTTACTGAGATCCCAATATCATCCATAAGTAGGGAATGTAGCTTTTGTCCTTCTCCCTTTTTAGGAGGTTAAACATCTCCTTGATTGGTTTATGAATCATTCTTGCTGCCCACCATCCCTAGTATAAAACAATATTTATCTAGCATGAATTTCCTCACCTTGCTCAACTTCAAATTTAACTCTTAGGAGTTCCTCTCGTGTAGAGGTGTTTCCCTCCTTGACAATTTGAGCACTATGGACATATTTTTGATTTTGTGTTTCTCTTTTCCATTTGGTGGCCTTGGTCTTGACTTCCTTGGGAATATTTAGAATATTCTTTGCAACATGAGACCATGTAGCAGTAGGGGAGGGGAAGTTAAAAAAGGCCAAGCCCTAGATGCCTTGAATGTTGTTCTTGACATAATCCAACTTTGAATCCAAGCTTAGAATAGAGCCAATCAAACCTTATGGTGCGCTCGCAGTTGGTAAGGCTTAGTTGGATGGGAAAGTGGTCTAATATGATTATGTCTTTATAGAGCTTAAAAGAGCCACCTAGGACACAATGCCTATTGAAACATAAGCCATGTCTAACCTGGCTTTCTTAAGGGCATTTCCTTTATGTTTATTAGATCATGTAAAAAAATTTTAGACATCCAAGTCTACTAAATTAGAAGGAGATTGATAGTCTAACCATGCATTTTTTTTCTTTTCTTGACACAACTTGACCTTCATTCAAAAACTTGTTTTGGACATTTTCAGTCATATTAAAGTCCCCAATTAAAGTGACGGGGCACTTAATAACTTGCATAAGCCCCTAAGTTTTATATTTACAAGAAAACAAACAATTTGTAGATATAGAAATGGGCTCAATTTCTTCTTCACCTTATAAGAATATGGTAAGCCATTAATTATTGATTACTACTATTTTTAAGTACCGGTTTGACCATACTTACAATTCTTGGGTGAATCTCTACAGAGGCCCCACCATGTGTGAACCCCTATAGATATCCCACCATGCCAATCCAAGCATTTAGAATAATGCCATACATGATTAGCTTAGATGCCTCTTGAGGTTTCTTTCCAGTGGTGTACCTATAGCTTTAATCTCTTGCAAACAAGGGAGGTTAGGTGATAGCTTATAATTTTGCATCTACTTTTTAATTGCCCTAGCTTTGTTGGGGTTTGAAATCCCCCCTAGTATTGTAAGATAGTCTTTAATAAGTTAATCATTATTTTCTTTTGTTAATTTTCCCTTTGATTTGGGGAAGTTTTTTCCACTTTTGAAAGTATTCTTTTGGAAGTGCTGAGAAAACGCGCGCTGTGACCGGTCCTCCAAATTGGACCCTAGTATGGTAATGGCTCTACACGAGCATGGATTCTCACTTGCAAAAGAGCAACCAAAAGCCCATACCCAAACAGAGACAAACAGAGACCCTAGAACCTCAATGGGCCAATCTAGCCAACAAGGGCAAAAAGGCCACACTACAAAAACACGTACATGTTGCATTCAAACTGGATCTAGTCGAAGCGGAAAACAACAACATCAAGCTACAATAGCGAGAATGACTAGATATGACAATCCTGACAATAGATACTTCTTAAATAGCACTGCACTGACAAGCCAAGACATTAGTGGAGAATTCACATCGGGTCATGCAGTCGGGGACTCAAGGGCATTTGTCAGAAGGCTTAAATTTACAAGCCAAGACCTGAAAGATGAAGACATGGTACCCCTTGCTTATCTTAGGATCAAACTCACCACCAAAAGAGAGCATACTATCAATGCTCTAATTGATGAAGGAGCAGATTTTAATGTCTTGACCTATGAGGCATGGACCCTACTAGGCCAACCAGAGCTGACACTGACTAATGTAACTCTTAGACCTTATGGGGGACCCCCACAAGCACTCATGGGGAAGTGCAATATCCTTGCAACAATCGAAACTGAGAGCTTGCCTATCCTATTTCATGTTCCTCCAAATAGTGCCAAATATGGTAAGGAAATCATCCTGGGAAGACCCTTCAAAAGGGCGACCAAATGTGAGGCTGACTATGTAGCTCAGAGGATACACCTGACACTACCGGGTGTGAGGATAGTCACAACCTTTAGCAAGGGTGACCTCATCGAACCTGGGGGGAAAGGCAAGGAAGGCAATGACGTAACAGCCAAGCCTAGTAATGAGAGCAAGGAGTTGTGGGAGGAGTTGATGCAAGCGCAGGTTGAACGGAGAGAACCAGTGAGTGAGGCCATACTTGAAACAAAAGGGTCAGGAGGCAAGGCCAGGGATAAATTGGGACTTACAGATATCGTAGAGGACCACGAAAGAAGCCCAAGCCTTATAGACGAAGGCATCAATAGAGAGCTAGCACGATGCCTCGATGGATTTCTAAGGCGTTGCTTCGTACTCAAGGGTATTATGCAGGCAACCGATGGATTTGGGTACCCAAACCCCCTGCTAAACCACCTCGGTCAGAAGCCCAAATTATGTCAAAAGAAAAGAGGCATAGGAGGAAAACTAAACAAAAATCCGAGTCTCAAACCAAAAATATTGGAGTGATTGAGCCCCTCATGATTGAAATCAAGAAACCAAACATGACCTATCAAAAATTAGATCCTTAGCCTACCATGCTTAGCAAGCAGATATCAGAGGTAACTGTCGAGCGTGCACAAGGTCCACTAGTGGCCAAGGAGCCTTTGACTTCCCAAGGGGATAATGAGCACCACAGGCACAACATCGCTCATGATAAGGCTGATTGCTCAACAAAGCTAATGACAAAATTGCCTAACAACCGCAAGCAACCCATTCAGCCAGTGCCAAGTCCACCTAAGAGTCCTAGATCTCCTACATCCTCTTTTTCCAAATGGACATAGGAAGCACAACAGCGGTAGTCAATGGCGGTTGCTCACTCCCAATCTCTATCTCCATCAAAGCTTCCAAATATCCAAGAGGGGGGACATGATACTAGCCGCAGCTCTCGGCCCAAGGGCATGCTTGTGCAACCCAATGTGATCAGATCAACTCATGCTCGATCTACACAGATGAATGCTCAAAAAGCAACAAAAGACGTGACCACTTCTGATCACCCTAAGGACTGGAGACCGCAATCCACCAATAGTAGCAGGTCCACCGAACTAGCTGCTAGTACTTCAAATCAGGGATCATAGCAGTCACAGCCCTTGGCCGTGACAATGCCCCCTACGGAATGTATCCTTAGTAGTTCACCTACGGAGAAGGCGCTGCAACCAATATCCTTGACAACTCCAGCCCTTCCAAAGCACCTAAAGCCTAGGATTGAGGAGAAACCTCTCAAAGATGTGGCCAAGGAGATGGTGCACCGAACCACTCAACTTAGCAAGGCTATTCAGCAGGCCACGGCTATGTCCCATGAGGACACACAAGAGAAAGAAAATGCTAAGGTCCAACCAAGCACAACAATAGTTGACCTAGTCCAGGGTCCTAAGTCATTGAGAGATGCACCTTCACTGACCAAGAAAAAGAGGAGGAAACAGGGAAAACAACAACAACTGCTGCAGGTGGTTGAGGACCCCAAGAACATTGAGACGAAAAGCGTTGGAGAGTTGATGAAGAAAGCATCGAGTCCACCCACCAATGAACCCATTGACGCCTCCCCTAACTGCAGTGAAACCTCAGACACATCCATGTGCTCTGAAAAATCAAAGCAGTCGTTACCATCAATGGCTGCTTGCAACACTCAATCCACCGACAATAGAACTTGCATTGACCAGTCAAGAGTGGATATAACGCTGTCACAACAGGGTGACAAACCTATACTAGTCACATCTAGGGAAAACCATGATGCAAAAATGAAGCCTTAGGAGAAACACAGAAACCCCAAGAGCATTAGACAGCCTAGCGTTGACCAATCCTACTCATCTAGGCCTGAGCCCCCAGCTATGCTAAAGCCCAAGAAAACTCCTAGAACCTTGCATGAGATAGCAACCGAGCAAGCCCTCATTGAACATAAAAAAGTCACCAAATGCTTAACTGAGATGGATGCCAAGCTTAAGGTGTTCGCACGTGTCTATGTCCTGGCGGACATGCGCGCATTCCCTAAAGAGCAGCTCGGAGAATACTTGCCATTTCCCTTATCTTGGGAAGAGCAAGAACATCTTGACAAGCACTTTAGCAGGCTCCTGCATGAACACATGCTACTCATCTCGAGTGAGGAACCCGACAAACTGCGCTTAATTGTCACATTCAATGATGCTCTCTACCAACCAAATCTCTTGGAGATAGAGCAACTAAAGCGATTGTTAGAGGGCTGAAGTCAATTTGAACAGCGTTGATGTGAAAACCGCATTGCAATGGCTGAACTAGGAGCTCAGATCATGACAGTCTCTCAAAGGAGCGACTGGCCAAATGGTAGTCTCAAAGAGACCCCACCTATGTGGCACCAACCTCCCTTCGAGTGCTGACTGCCATTCAGGGTATGGACTTGGCTGAACCTAGCCAAGAAAACTCTATGTTTGATAAGGTTTTCACTGAGGAGGAGTTACATGTTGCCAGTAGACTCGGGCAAGGTTCCATGCTACTCGATATGGCAAAATATCTATTAGTATTGAGTAAGCTGCCACGAATACTAGATGCGTGTGCCACGCTTCAGTACAATCCTGAGTTCTACAATTGGTTTCTATCCTCTGAAGTGACATGGATTCATAAATATGTATATATATATATAAACAATGATTTTTGTGTCACCCTATATAGACACTATCAACACACACAAGCAATAAAAATTCAAGCGCAGACAGAAGAGTTGGGGCCAATGGGCTAGACTCGTCTGGTCCCCCTCTCACATGACCATTTTGACCTCTGGGCGAAGGGCATGCACCCCGCATTGCCACTGTGGAAAGCCCTGACCAACATCTCTGATGATGTAAGCAGGGTGCAGTTCCTCTCTATACACCTTTCCCTTTTCGGCCTATCCTTCCGAGGATGAGCCTTGCCACATGAACACCAACCGATGTAACTCGGCGTGACCAAGATCTACTAGTGGTTAGAGGCTAAATGGACACCATTACGGGGGCCATCCCTCTACAACGAGTACAACATGTTCCACCCCTCCTCTTCTAGTCATATGCATTTGATAACCCATACTGAAATCCCTCCTATGCGAATGATCTTATTCCGTTTCAAGGCCTAATCCTTGGGTTGCATCTTGTAGGCCCCCCACAAGGAAAACATGGAGAACCATGGGTAGCTGGCTTGCAGAGACGCTCTTCACGGACGACAGGAACATGCAGCACACGCCTCTCCGGTGGTGTGCTATGTGCCCACCCTCAAAAGGTATGCAACGAAATGGGCCCCTAAGCGACACCGCCTCGGACAAAGGCCAAAAAACCCTCGGACCAGGAAAGTCAAAGCTCAATGAAGTGCGCAAGAAGTGGCAACACTAGTTGCACAAACCCCCAACGTATGCTCAAGCACCAGATGCTCAAGCACAGACAAGGCGGCCCGGGACAGGGAAGAGTTTAATGAATTATTTAAAGGCATTTTGGAAATGGTGGCGGCCCAGGACTACACCATTCATGTCCCGTTTGACATGTGCCCTGCCCGACCTCATGGGAGTCCCGCTCCAGCACTACCCTAGTCGCCTAACCAATCGGACTCGCCCCTCCTAGTACAAATCAGCTAAACCCCTAGTTGCCTAACCAATCGGACTCGCCCCGCCTAGTACAAATCGACTAAACCCCTATGATGTACAAGTAGCTTGACCAGTTATCATCAGGACATAACTTTTTGTCTTTTGATGGGTAAAAGGGTAATTCCCCACTTGTACAACTTCTTCTGCCTATCGCTAATGTATGCTGTGTCTTTGACAAGCAATCGCACGGGCATTGCAATTAATATCATCGCATTTCGAGAAGTCATGTCTTAACATAACTATATCTGTCGAATTACTTAACGAAATCAAGCATGTGCTTTCACGACGTGACAAGTGGATGCAGGGTAACATAGGTCTTCGTGCAAATGTGTTCATTGCCTAGATCGCCACAAAACCACGACCGCGCACGAACCGCAACAAAGCCATGCTATTGAACGCGAACAATCACCCTTGCGAGTGTCCACATCGCACAAACCAGCGCATCATCATGGGCTACACTCTCTTCTTGGGCCAAGCTCTACATTGAGCTCACGGCGGGTGTCGCTGCAATTGCACCGATATCGCAACAACGGCTCCCCTAACAACGAGGCTAGGGAAAAATCATCATGGTCATATCCATTTCTTGAGCCTCCGAGGCTTGACATGTCTCGACCCATTGAAAGGCTCATAGCCTCCGCATATTGCAATGTTTGTACTGTGGCAAAAAAAAAAAACAACAAGAAAACAAAAGAAGAAAAAATACAAAAGCACCCACGATCACAGCACCGCACCTAGGGGTCCTCAAATTAGGTGCGTCCAGTGACCTTGGTCGGCTGGCTCGGTCCCTAGTCCCCTAGCCCCCTAGCATCACCCATAATAGTTCATGGCACATTAAGGGCAGGACAGCCCTAGGGAGCTTGTCTCGCCTGTGGTTAGACCTGTCACCTTGAACCATTCACATAATTCCCTCTTACACTCTGCCTTAAAACCATGGCAATCAATTGGGCACGCATCGTACGAATGGCCATGCATAGTACAATGTCCTCCTCGCACTGGCCCCATGTCTACCACCTAAGGATAGTACACTATCCCTAGGTTCTATCCTGCTACGTCGTGCAATCACAATGCACAAGATGCTGCACCCACCTTCACGCGTACTTCCTTCTATCATAAACCACTTTGCTTCATCCACACGATGTTCTGAGACACCAAGCTGTAGTCTTCTACCTACGTAATATCTAAGTATGTACGAGCACTCACATAGTATCTACATCAAAGTCTATACACAGTTTGGGTCCTCAAGTGCAAGACAACACTCCAGGCTTGCTTAGAGTTCGACTTGTCTCCCAAACTAATCCAAATATGTATTGTGCACGCTACGAAGACTAGCACTATCCCTTAGGGAGAGACCACCTGAGAGGTTTTCCAATTGCAGGTATTAAAGACTCCAACGAAAGCGCCCTCAGTGCTACATCAACACTCAACTCTGAACTCTTCATGCCAACCACCAGAGAACCATCATGAGCAGGATCCACCATGAGCATCCCACACACACCAAGCCCTGTGCCAACCCTGACTGACCACTCCCAACAAAGAGTAGCCCTCTCGCCACCTACAACAATCATATCACCTGCCAATCAGAACGGCACAGTGCCCCCAATGCCCTTCCTCCACACCAAATTCAAAACTCCTCCAAGGCAAACCACAACAGTCCCTTCCACCCACGCCTTTGGTACAAGCTACGCATGCTACCTTCAACGAACAGTGCCATGGGACTGGCACTCGTCTAGGAGGGGGTAATGTTAACCCCAACACGAAGAAAGCAAAAGAAAATAAAAAAGACGCAGGGCAAAGGCGGAAAAAAGGTAGCTCGATTGAAGAAAGAAGAGAAGAAAATGCTAAAAGCGCAAGGGCAATCTTAAAAAGTCCGAGGCAAATGCAAAAGGAGAAAGGTGCATTTTAAAATACAAAGGCGCACCTCAAAATCTTGTAAAAGAGTGCCATGCGGTGGAAAATCCTGAAAGCTAAAACAAAAGACAAAGACAAAGGCCAAGGCAAAGAGAAACGGAAGACAAAGGCGCACAAGGAAAAGCACAAGTCAAAACTTTTGTAAAAAAGCGCAAGCGCATCATGGTTTAATTCAAGGAATGCCGGGCTCTCACCCGTGCAATTTGTAAATGTAGACGAGCGGTGGAAAGGAAGCTAGGAAGATAGGAGGACAATCGGAAAAAGGGCCTAGCCTACAGCCGGCCATGTAAAAAAGGAAAAAGGGGATGACCGTCTAAAAGGGATTTAGGGTTTTGTATATAAAGTTGAAAAGTGAATGAGAAGATTATTCTTGTGTGTGGCAAAAAGTGACTCTCTTCTTCTTCTTCTTCTTCTTCTTCTTCTTCTTCTTGCTTGCTTGAGCTTGTGCTTGAGAGAGGGAGTGTGAGAGTGTGAGGGAGTGAGTGTGTGAGGGTGAGGGACCGTGGGGTGGAGAAGCTCTCCATCTTCTCCTCTCTTCTTCTCTTCTCTTCTCTTCTCTTCTCTTGCTCGCGGTGATGGAGCTTGGAGCATGGAGCTTGAGGATGGAGCTTGCTCGGGAGAGGAGGTAACTCGAACAGCATGGAGGTAAGCTCACTACACTCGTAGATATGGATGTCACGTCAGCTATGTGAGAGGTAGCCATTAGTGCTCGGCTTGGAACACTTGAAACAATAAGCGGTCCATGGGTCTTGGCGGTAGAGCGAAAGCTCCCACAGCTTCATGAGAAGAAACAATGAAAATGTCAAGCTTTGAAGCTATAATATTTCCACGCAATAAAACTTAGTTGGTTAGTTTGAAAGTTAGTTAGTCAAATAATAAGTTAGTAAGATTACTAACCAAAGACTAACTAAGGTAAAAACTAACTAACATTAATAACTAATAAATTTTATTTAATTAAAAATATTTTATTTAGAAAAATCAAGAGTCATAAATCTGATATTTTTCTCGGATTGACAAGGATCGTAGCCACCCTTCACGGAAGTTACAATGTGAACAAGACTTATGAGCTATATTATTCACGAGTATTAATGTGTATAGTTTGGATGGTTCAAAAATATTAGATTTTGGGCAAAACTAGTATATTTTAAACATTTTAGATATTATTCTAAAAAAGATATGGAGATTTCTAGAACTGGATGTCATTTAAAAGAAAAGACAAGTGATGTTTTAGTTAGTTTTGGGGATTTTATAAAAAGAAAAAAAATAAAGAAAGGGATTTGCGAAATCGCGAGCGCTGCGATTGCAGTCTACAGATAAAAAACAACACTTCGAACAAAGAAAAGGAGAAGGAGTGAACCGAGCTTTCTAACCAAGTGTCTTGAAGTTTTACCCCCCTTTCGGAGCCAATGGAACCATCAAATTTGGGATCTGAGCATCAGATCACTGATCTTTCCAAGATCCCCCTCCACAAAGAGCTCCACTTCTTAGCCAAAATCCCTCTTCTCTAATTCACTATAAATATGAGGCATGGGGAGGCACAAGGGAGCATAAGGAGACCTCAAGAGGTTGTGAGAGAGAGGTAGAGAGAAGGATACCCCTCCAAGAGATTGTGAGAAAGAGCTTGAAAGAGAGAGAGAGAGAGAGAGAGAGAGAGAGAGAGAGAGAGAGAGAGAGAAGAGTCACCCCGAGAGGCTACAAGGAAGAGAGTTAGCTCAATTCCCTCTATTTCAATCCTCGACCTACCCATATTCTCTTACGCTCTCCCATCTCGAATTTATTCCGCCTTCTTGATCTCTTGAGTCTACTTGCGGATGATGGCCCCTAAGCAAAGGCTGTCACGTGCGGATGGAAATTCCACAACCAGCAATGAAGGTTCGGGCAAAGGCATCACTATCAATCCAACTGCGGTTCCGGTTATAAGTAATGTATTTCCAAATTGTTAGATGCTTGTTTTGATTCTCGTATGACATATGTTAGGTCCCATACTATGATGCACGAGTATATGTCATCGGAAGGGATAGATTTTATCTCACGTATTCAAAAGATTGAGCTTGCAAAGTGCATGTATTAAGGAAAGTTAATTGCACTTAGTTGCATATGGCTTGTTTATTGATAGAGCAATTACAAGGAGGAATCAGTCAAGGGTTATAAATGGCATAATCATGACATTAAAAATTATGCGTATACGTGTTAAGTAAATTTTTACATAGAATCGCTCTTTGATCCCAAGGGGAAGAACATATATGCGATGGTAATGTTATCGCGACTATTATTGCATTGTTTGGCAAGAATACAATTGGTTTTTTGTTGGTTGATCTAACAACATCCTAAATGCTTTTACATTCAATTGGTTGTTAGTTTATTGCTTGGATGATTATTCCAAGTGCTTGTGATTTATGCTAAATGCATGGCAAGGGTCTGTGATGACAAGTTGCCATGGGGATAAAGGAATGTTTTCCTAGGAAATTATATTAGGGTTGAATGCCTTGTTGTACTGGATTCTTAAAGGATTTAATTAAGGAAGGAAATATTGCACAGGTGGATTACCTCCATGATCGCACTGTGGATTAACCTTGAGAGGGCACTGCTCAATTCATGGGCCAAAGGTCGAGTGGTGAAAAGGCCAACCATGGGAATGATGTTTCGCTCTTAGACAGAGCTTGCGGGTCAGGTGGAGCTCCAGACACCCCTTGCTAGGTCTAGAATAGAGTTGAAGGCCTCTGTGGGCCCCAACATCTGGGCATGTTGGGAGATCCTATTCTAGATAAAGGATTGAATTTGTGGTGCCATGTGATTTGGACTAGTTACTTCTGCAGGGTAAAAGAGATACTTTTGTTGGACAGAAGGGATACATAATTTCTCTTGTATAGGCGGGAGACAAAGATTAACTTGAAGATAAGTTAAGGAACTTGTTTGAACTTGTTTGTCCATAGATTGCTTGCTCTGTTTTCATGTCTGTGCTATAAGTTATGTGAACGAACCTTGTTCCCTAAAAGGCTTAATTAATGAAGCTAACTTTAAATGTCACACATAAATGTGGTAGGATCTAATTAGAAAACTAAAGCTATTGAGGGAAGTGGGTGGGTAGAAACCCCGACGGGTCTATCCTACGGCAGGGTGGTCCCAGAGATGGGAGGCTTCTCACAAGATTTTACCGTCGTTCGAACTTTAGGTATTGTTAGGTTAGAACCTGATTCATGCCGTTTTAGGGGACCGGAATGGGACTATGCCCTACGGGCAGAGAGGTTGAGCGGTGCATCCCTCTCATTTTCCATTCTCTTTGAACCAAGTGCGGCATGGGTCTGCTTCGGCTTGCATATCTCTGCGTAAAGTAGGATGTCCAGGATCCAATGCTAGAATGATGTTAGGAGACCTTGGCCACCACTAGGAGCCCAAATTTTAGGTCGATCCTAGTGGGTTCGGCCGTGAACGTTCCGTTGTGAGGCGAATTTGGGAAACCCTAGGAGATAAAACTTGGAACATTCCATGGGAATGCCGGGCAGCAACGCTTAGATTCGTTTCTCATAGACCACTAAAAGCGTGCTTGGACAACCGATGGGGCGGGCAGCTTATAGAAGCTTTGGCTATGGCTGCCCACAGAGATAACAATTAGGGTTTCACAAATTGTGACAGATAGAGAGAGAATTTGTGGGATCCCTTTCAACTTGAGATTGCCCACTTGGGGGTCTTCAAATGCCCCACAAAGTTATGGAGAATTGCACCTTGTGTTGGATGCTGACCAAATCGAATCCTTGGCTGCAAAATCTATGCCAAATTGACGTTTTTCTGCAATGCCAAGTCATCCTACAGGGCACAATGTTGACATATGAGATAATGAGCAGGAGCACCTCAAGCTGGGGAGGAACAACTCTCTTGAAGAGAGCGTGAAGAGATATGCTCTGATTTGAAAGATCTAAGAGGTCAAATAGATGTGGTACAGGATGGCTATGGCAGACATAAGTTTAATATAAAGGCAAAGTTGAAAATGGAGTCATGAGCTAGATGTAAGTTGGATAGAGATGACCAGAGATGAAGAAAGACTAGAGAAGGAGTGTATAAGCTATACCATGCTTAAATGAGCTTTGATACCATGTCAGAAGACGTGGATCTAGAGCATGGCATGAGCTATGAAGGATGGAAGATGTAGACAGGACTCATGTAGACATAGATATAGACAAGATCAACTATCACACAAGTGAATTAGGTTCTAAGATTGAGACTTGGACTCATAAACACAATCTTGTGTCTTTGACAATGACACATACACTTGATTGAAGGACAAAAGTACTATGACATTGCATTGAAAAGTGAACCAAGTACATCATTATATAGTCTCTTACCTTTCTCTACTCCCCGATAGAGCCAGTGTTGGGCCTGTTTTTGGTCTCGATAGGTGGTGCCTTTACTGGAGTTGCTAATAAGTGGTAGTTTTCAAACCCTGGCTAAGAGGGACCTAGTTAATTAGTGTATGCCAAAGATTGTTGAGATAGATCCAATATATCTTGATAGAAACTCTCAAGTTGAGATTCAACATCAAGAAAGAGCCAAAAGGACTAGACCTGTGTTGGTGATGATTGGTTTGAGCATGCCAAAAAAGATTGCCCAAGGGTATTAGCTTATATTGATGATATATTGGTGGACCGTGCCATTATGGATACAAGATTCTCCATTAATATTATGAGCTCAAAATTGATGGAGAGGTTGGGATTAGATATCCTAAGAGGTGCCTCCACAATTCTAAGAATGGCTTATGACAATTTGAGACAACCAAAAGGTCATATTTTTAAAGTCCGTGTAGTTGTTTCTAATATGACTTTAGGGTCATTAGATTTGTAGGGCGGCCAAGCTACCAAGTGTTATTAGGAAGGCCATGAATCTTGCAACTCGACTATCAAGTTTGACATATCAGCTAGTCATTTGATCTTTGGAAGAGGTGCTAGACGAGTTATAATGGATGCTTACTTGAAATCACCTCAAAGAAAGAGAGCACCCATAATCCATCACTGCTTGAGTATTCTGACAAGTATCCCTATAGGTTTCAATGGAAAAGGTGGGATAAAGCCTCTAGTTCATCCTCTGAATATGCTGAACTTGGATTATCACAGTTAAAAATAGAGGAATTGATTATGGCTGGCTATGTATATGGACATATACATTGTATTTTAATTGAGTATCTAGGGTTCCCAATAAGAAGGAGAGCATTGGGATAGTTATTAGAGATCCTCGGCATAAGGTTATGATGAAATTGGCTACCTACCTCTGGGTAGGGTTTACTAACAATATGGCTAAATATAAAGCCTTGATAATGGGATTGAACATTGCTAAGAGAGGCAGCATTTACCAATTATTAGTAAAGAGGAATTTCTAGTTGATATTGAAGTAACTAAAATTTGGGATATACACAGTACGCAATCCCATCCTTCATACGTATTATGCAACACTATAGACCCGATTGGTGAGTTTGAAAGGGTGTCTCTTTAGCTGGTTCCACAACATTGAAACCAATTTGTCAATTCATTAGTGAATTATGCTACAAAGAATACCTCTTTTTCAAATGTGATCTTGGCTTGGATATATCTCTTAATGATAAGATGGGACTTAGTCAATTATGGGGACTCTTATATTTGAACATGCTTTATATGGCAGGTAGTGGCTAGTTTGGGTGATGGAGAAAGTATCTGAGACCCATCTACCATTATTATCCTAGACCCATAGGCTAGTTAGGCAATATGTTATTTGCACACCTCTTGCTGTATATGCAGAAGGTATGGGTCATAGTTTGATGCACTTAGTCTAGGGATGAGAACCTTATTTTCTCCTTGGAATGGAGCATCTTATTGCATGTGTAGTACCACTCTAAGGGGAATTTCATATAGCCTGTATTGATTTATTTTGTTAGGCCAAGAGGGCTGATGGTATTTTATATAAATGTTATATTTCATTAGACAAAGAGGGCCACTTCTTTTGTAGTGAAATGATTTATCTCATTAGGCCCAACGGGCCATGTGTCTGTTTTTGGTGTGGGTGCATTTTATGGTTCTTTATTTTATTGCTACACTAAATAGGTTTGAAGAAGCACCTTGAGGAAGCCAATTGTTGTGTGGATGCTTCTTGTGGCCAGTCCAGGTGATGTCTTTCCTTTCCAAGTTCCTTCTCCTTAAGCATGAGGTGTATATGTATTTGGGGATGTTTCTTTCTTTGTTGGGGACCAAAAGTCGAGGCATGAAGTCCTAGTATTAGGTGAGGTATGCCTAGGGAGGTTTGAGTAGTTGTTTGCCTCCTATGAAGATATTTTCATGCATTTTAAAAAAAAAATCTTAAGAGATAGCCCTGGTGACCCTATACTCCTAGCTTTCCAAGAAGTTGGTTGTTCTAAGCATTCATGTTAGTTGTGAGATAGATAGAGAAGCCTAACAAAATAAACAAAGAAAATAATAAATGTATTTGAAATACATACAATACGAAGTTGTATGAAAAGGGGTTCTAACCCCTTAAATAAGAAAATAAAGAGAAAAAATGAAAAGAGCTCATGTTTATTGCCTTGTGAAGGCCTGGTAGGTTCCTGCGGATGGGTATCAATGCCTTGCCCTTCATGGGGGGTAGTATTTAGCAAAAAAAAAAGGATGGTTGGAGCAAAAATAGAAGTGAGCAAAAAAAGAGGATTTAGTGTCACCTCATAAGAGCTTGGTAGGTTTTGGGGTACGAGATTGGACCTGTGACCGATGCCCCATTCTCCTTGGGTCACAATACACTCAGCTCCCTCTTTTTTACATATCTGCGTACCAAATAATGAATAATAAATTATGTGAAAAATTTAAAAAAATATGAATGGTTGCTATAGGAGTCCTTGCCTAATAGGAATTTCTAGTCTAATTATCCTAAGTCACGGTAGCGAGGCAAACCACTACTTAGGATGACCTCTTTGATAGCTCTTTTAACTAGTCTACATTGGACCAGTGGTTAATGACTAGCTCCTGATCTCTTTGTCAAATGATGCTTGGCCTATCCCTAATGGAATTCATGCCTTGATCTTTGTCAGGGGGTAGGGTGAGAGTTCTGTCTTGTGTTATGTTGTCTATTTTATTTAGAATAGCCTGATACTCTTTATGTTTTCTTTATGGACAAATCAGTTTGTAGATTCAATATGCATTATGAGAGGAATCTGTGTTTGATGTTGTATATGTTAAGATGATGCATATTGGGACAAATCCCTAGGGTTTAGGAGAGCCATAAGGGCCATAACAGTCAGTTGGGGGTGCCCTTTTTGTACATGAATTGAGGTGAGACAATCACCTAAGTGTGGGAAGCTCCTGCTACTAGGAGTAGGGAAGGGAAATTTAGTTGGACTAAAATTTGGAAATTGTGTCTACAAATGCAATAGTTAGGCAAGTCATTTCATACTACCTGGACGCTCTTGGGCCACGAGGCTATGTGTGGCATTTGGTGTATCATCTGGGATCCTAGGTAGAGTCGATAGAGCCAGTTTCGAGCCCATTTTTTGGTCGCGATAACATGGTATGTCACCCAAAGAGAAGTTTATAGCGAGAAAGCCAAATCTATCCCATATCAAAGTATTTGGATATATTACTTATGTGCATATTCATGATGCGTTCCACAATAATTTGGATCCCAAATAAGAAAAATGTGTATTTGTTGGATATTCTCTTAGAGCAAAAGGAATATAGATGTTATAACCTTATTATGCATGAGATGAAAGTTAGCAAGGATATCATTTTTTGATGAAATGAGTAGTTGGTATAGTAATGTGTAGAATATAGTTGGGGTTGATGAGCATGAGTATTGTTGTGCAAAAAACAAGTCAACAATCACAAACATTGAAGTGGACCACAAGAGTCTCCTAGTCATGGTTCTATTGATAGACCTTGGAGTGGCAGATTGAGGTCAGAGGTTACTCCACCAAGTTCATCACAAATGTTAAGAAAAGGTAAAGAGAAAGTTAGGGACTCACCTATTGTGCTGTAGCTCATAACTATGCATACATGGCTAAGGTTATGCAAGATGTGGAATCCACTTGTTTTGAGGATATAGTGGATAATGAGTATTGGGATCATACTATGGATGAAGAAATGGCTACACTTATGGATAATGATACATTGGATTTGGTGCCCTTATCTGAAGGAAAGAAAGCTATTGGCTACAAATGGGTTTACAAGGTTACAGATGGATCTATTGAGTGCTATAAGGCATGACTAGTTACCAAAGGGTATGCGCATGCTCATGATATTGATTATGAGGAGATCTTTGCTCTAGTGGCTAAAATAGCCACGATAAGGGCTATCATAGCAGTGGTTGCTTCAAAAGTTTGGATCATACATTAAATGGATGTTAAGAATACCTTCTTGCAGGGGGAGTTGCAAGAGAAAGTTTATGTAGAGCAGCCACCAAGTTATGTGAACAAGAACCATCCAGATTATATATGTAGGATTTATAAGGCCTTGTATAGGCTAAAGCAAACACTTAAGGCATGGCATGATAGAATTGCAGAATACCTTGTCAGCATAGGATTTTGTAGAGGACACACTGATCACTCACTCTATGTATGTGAGAGTGATGGATATATTGTGGTCATCACTAGATATGTGGACGATTTGATCATTGTAGGTGATACTGAGACAGAGATTGACAATGTGAAGGGTCTTCTTAAGGTTGAATTTGTGATGAAGGATTTGGGAGAGCTGTGCTATTTTCTTGACATAAAGATTGTTGATCTTCTAGCTTTCTTTCCATCTTTTGAGGTGCTATTTTGGGGTGTTGTTGATGAGGGTTGAGGGAATACACAATAAAGTGTTTGAAGCGATGTGAGTAATGATGTGATGCAACTATTCCTAGGGCTAGTGGCAGCTAAATAGGGAGACTTTGCACCTTGAGTGACATGATGCTTGATATTCATGCTTGAAAACATGCTAAGGATGTGCTCCCTTCATGGCCTATTGCTTGAGGAAGCAATATTATAATCTAGCCATCTTCACGATAATGATTCAATTCCAATCAAAGTTAAAGAGGTTGTTGATCTTTAGTCACAATTTGTTCTTAAGCATGGATTGATCACCATTTCTTTTTATATCATATTGAAGCAGCAAAACATAACAATTAGCTGATTAAATATGATAATTTAGTAATTCATCACTATGCATGATGTATAAGTATAGGTGAAAAATCACCTTGTAACTAGGTATGTGGGAGAGGACTAGTCAACTTTAAATGCTTAGACCTTTTACATATTTTGGTCTAGATTTTGATCTTCAATATTCTTCATTTTTGTGTTTCTCTCTTTTCCTTTTGTAAAGGGTAATTATATAATTACTAGAAGTGTAGAAAGTCACAAGTAAACTAAGTGGTTGGGTCTCTCTCTCTCTCTCTCTCTCTCTCTCTCTCTCTCTCTCTCTCTCTCTCTCTCTCTCTCTCTCTCTCTCTCTCTCTCTCATGGACTCATCTTGGAACACCCCATGACACATATTCTTACTTAAAAAGCGTACAATATTTTTAGAGAGGCCTATTTATCATTTTCTTAGTACATGATATGCCTACAATGGCAGTCCTTAGGAATGTAAATAACAATAGCATTAAAGGTTATCATTTCATTTTCTTTGTTATTCTCAAGTCAAGATTACATGTCAGATGTACTCACTTTTTTTTTGTCTCAATAGGCACAATTCTAGCTTTCTAGTAACAGAAAACTCAACTTACTTTGAGCTCTCTTTTTTTATGAAAAAAGGCAAAAAGGGTAATGCTCTTGTACACTATAGTGCACCCTTGTTTTTTTTTAATAGCTTCACATTGAGTCCTAATAGTCTAATGGATTTTGAATGAGGCTTTCACCTCGCTTTACTAGGCATTATCCATCTATTAAACTTATAATCCACAAATCTTCGAAACCTGAGCCCGAACCTATATGGCAACTATATGATAATTCCAAACCTCTCCTCTCTCTTCACCCACGTCTCTCTCTCTCTCTCCACTTGACTTTTCCACACTAGCATTATCACACACACACACTCTCTCTCTCTCTCTCTCTCTCCACCTACTTCTCTTGAGTCCTGCCAATGAAAAAAGCCATTCTTTGATATTAATTCCCCTTTGTCATCATCTCTCTCTCTTTCTCTCTCTATTTACTAGTGCTATCCTCATCCCTCTATTAGGGTTTTGCATTGCTCTTCGTCCCTCTCCCTCTTTCTGGATTGTGCCCTTGCAGAGCAGATGAGGGCTAATGCAAAGGAGATGGCCAGAATGATGAGGCTACTAGCATATCATAGGGAGGGTGCCATGGCTGCAACCATGCTGTAAAGGCCAACTCAAAGTCACAACTCTCTCTCTCTCTCTCTCTCTCTCTCTCTCTCTCTCTCTATATATATATATATATATATATATATATATATATATATATATATATATATATATATATATATATATATATATATATATATATATATATGAAAAGCAACAACAACTTTAGCCGAATAACATTTAATCAATATAACATCCTATTGCTTGGTTGCACTATTGTAGTAGGAATTCTTTGTAGTGGTTGTCATTAGCAGCCACATAACCACAACACTACAAAGCCTCATTTGGGGAAGGACGTGCAATGAAGCATTGGGTTGGTTAGGATGACCTTAGAAATGACAAATCTCGTGTCAGAGAGCATGTTAAGGTCGAGAGGTTAATTATTGCATCATCCTTGTCTGATGTCAAAGGAGTGAATATGAAGTTTCCACTCAACAAGGTACAAAATAAGATTCTATACATGGAGGTGGGAAAGGAGGTGATGGATTTGCAACTGAGCTTCTTGCAACAACTACCTTCGATGATGGTCTAGGGAGAGAAGGAATACAAGGTCGTTGAGGAGGGGACTGAAGGAGAAGGAGAAGGAGAAGAAGAAAAAGGTGAAGAAGAAGAATAAGGTGTCATTATGTCAAACATAGAGGGGTGGTTCGAAAGATGATTGTGAGGCATACTATGTAGTGTTGTTTTATTTAGCGTTTTTGTCTTCCTTGATGTAACAACTAGATAGCAGCAGTCGATTAATAGTAGGATAACCTAGATAGCAACCAAATAGCCTTGGTGCTATCTCTTTTCTATAGCAATTGAATAGCATGCAGAAAGAAGCAATTGAATAGTAGTAGGACATCATCACTTGGACTAATGGCCAAGGGGTGGGAGAGAGAGAAAGAGAGGGGGGGGAATGGAGAGCGATGCCAAATATTGATAGAGGGGGGAGAGATAGCACACACTTATTCATAAATGACTTCATGCTGCTCCAATTTAGCCCCCTTGACCTCGTTGTGACGTTTTGATTTTAACAAATAATGATTATTGATATTTTGATAGGTTAGCTTTATTCTTAACAGCCCCCCATAAAACTAACTATCTATCTTTGAGTGATCCTCCTCAAGCCTAGATGAGAGCAGCAAAAGCTTCAAATTTTTCTACTATCAATGGCTTTGTTAAAAAGTCTGCCCACATGTTTGCTGTTGGAGTATGTTCCAGATCTAACTTCTTCTCTTCAATTAGTTCTCGAATAAAATGGTACTTCAAGTCAATATGCTTTGTCTTCTTTGAATGTTTTGGGTTCTTTGTAAGATAGATGCATGACATACTTTCGCAGTAGATCTTCAATGGTAGTTTTGAAATAAGTTTTAGCTCTGCCATTAATGTCTAAATCCATAGACCTTCTTTAGTCGCCAATGCCACTGCAAGAAACTCTGCTTCAGTAGAAGATAATGTAATAGGCACTTGTTTCTTTGATTGCTAGGTCATGATTGTGCCTGCAATCACAAAAGTGAAACCAATAGTAGATCATCGATAATTTATTCCCCCCTGTGCCCCCAATCCAAATTAGACCAACCAACCAAGGTGGTTAATGGGTGATCGGATTGAGAGCGGTAATAGGTCAACCCATACTTGGATGTATATTTCAAGTAACGAACCACCCTTTGGAGAGATTTCCAGTGCATCTTGCCAAGATTATGCATAAAACGCGAGAGGAAATTGACACTATGGCAAATATCCAAGCAAGTACTAGTAACTAGATAACAAAGTTTGCCTATGAGCTGTTTATATGGGAATTGTTGCATGTATGATTGATCACGGGTGGTTGTAGGAGAATCAACGGAGGATAGTTTAGAGGTGAGAGAAAGAGGAGTATTGCAAGGTTTAAGATTCATCATACCAAATTGGGATAAGATTTCGGTTGCATATTTAGATTGATGGACCACAAGTGTTCCTAAAGTGTGATCACGATAGACTTGGAGGCCAAGAAAATAAGTGAGCGGCCCTAGATCAGTGATAGTAAAAGCAGATGCAATTTCTTGTTTAGGTTGCACTATCTTTGTAATATGTCCTAGGAGTGCAATGTCATCCACATATAATGCAATTTCTTGTTTAGCTTGCACTATCTTAGTAATATGTCCTAGGAGTGCAATGTCATTCACATATAATGCAACAATTAAATAAGAATTAAATTTATGACGAATATAAATATTTGGCTCAAAGAGAAGACATGTGTACCCATTATTCAGCATGAAGGTGTTGAATTGCTACTAGAACCAAAGTCAAGGTGACTACTTCAATCCATAGAGGGAGCGATGTAGACGGCAACGTGCCAGGTACTCCTAAGAAATGAGTAAGAAACAAAATGTGGTGGCTACTGCACGTAATTCTCCTCGAGTAAATCACTGTGAAGGAAGGTAGTTTTTGTACTTCCAAATGGTGAAGATTAAGGTCAAGCATGTCTGTAAGAGAAAATAGAACACAAAGAGAAGCCATGTGCAAAACAGATCAAGAGAATGTCTCAAAGTAATCGAAACCTTCAATCTATGCAACAAGGCGTGCTTTGTAGCACGCAATAGAGCAATCGCGGTTTAATTTCCTACGCAAAACCCATTTACAAGAAAAATGTTTGCGATCAGGAGGTAGAGGCACTAATGTGATCCAAGTATTGTTAGAATTTGAAGAGTTAAGCTTAGCCTCCATGGCTAGGTGCCATTCGGCACAGCATCAGGCCCAGCAACAACATCGGCCACCGAAAGAGGATCATCATCAAGATCGAAAGAGGGCGCACCTGCTAAGGCAAAAAAAGCATACTCAGGTTCATAGAGTTGTTCAGTATAATAAAGTTTTCAAGGCGTACTGATGCAGCAGAGTATAAGTCACTCAGAGAAGGCTCTTTGATTGGAATAGATGACTGGTCAGTCAAAGGAGGAGGAGACGATGGAGTACGTGACGTGATGGGGCATGTATTTTTTGCAGTGTGAGTGGTGGAAGCTGATTGAGAGGTGGAGGAGGGATGAGGCTGAACTGTACGATGATAATCAAGCTGAGTAATCGGCGAGGGATATGTAGTTAATGGGCTAGATGTATTACAAAAAGAACAAGCGGACTTGCGCACAGATTTCAAAATTGGTTGAGGTGTTGCAGGTAGGGTCGCATGGGCGAGTGCAGCTGGTAAAGGTGGCGGTGGAATCATAGGTACTAGAGGCGCAAGTGGAGCAGGAAGAACAATATTGCCAGGATCAAGAGGAGCCTGCCAGGTAACAGTGGAAGGCACGGTGTGGTTAGCAACCTTTCAGATAGCATTGCTAATGGGACGTAGATGAGACGCAGAGGGCGGTCCGGATGGACTACCATGGTCAGAAACGGGTGAAGATATAAGATAATCTTCATCAAAGATCACAGGATGACTAAAACAGAATTTAGGCACCTTACGATCATAAAGGTGATAGCCTTTTAAATTGTAATGTCCCTGCCTGCCCACATAGAACCCCCCTTAGAAAATTAAAAATAGTTCAAATTTTTTTAATGATTTCCCCCTGCTGTCGTCGAACAGGTGGCGGGGGAGGGAAAGAAAAGGACGATAGTGCCGTCAGGGGCAACAGACGGATGGCGTGGGAGAGAGACATCGTGGATGACGTAGGGGAAGGAAAGAAGGAGATGATGAATCCCAGGAAGGAGTGGGGGAGGAAGGTGGCGATGTGGAAAATGGAGGAGACGATGATGAGGTCTCGATGATGACAATGATGGAGCGGGGAGGCCACATGGAAAAACACCCCCCCTTGGGCATAACGGCCCAGCTGGGCGGCTCCAAAAAGTCCCCCACCCCCATGCAGAATGGGTGATGAAGAAGGAGAGGGAGAAAGAGAGAGAGAGGAGAAGAAGAAGAAGAAGAAGAAAGTGCGTTTATATGCAAAGTGAGGTTGAGTACTTGGGACACATCATTAGTGGGAAAGGCATCCAAGCTGACCCTACGAAAGTGCAGTGTGTTCGGGACTAGCCCACCCCTACTAACACCACCTCATCACATGGTTTTCTCGGTCTGTCCTCCTTTTATCGGAGATTTATCCACCATTATGCTACAATTGCAGCACCATTAACTGATAGGCTGAAAAAGGAAGCCTTCTTTTGGGATGCCTTGGTTGATCACAATTTTCAATAGTTGAAGGAATTGCTTACCTCAGCCCCCATTCTTGTGTGCCATGACTTCTTGAAAGAATTTACCATTTAGTGTGATGCCAGTGGACAAGGTATTGGTACTGTCTTGCTGCAAAAACATGGTGTGATAGCCTTTGAGAGCCTCAAATTGGATGATAAAGAGAGAGAGTTGCATGTCTATGATCAAGAGATGTTGGTAGTCATTCATGCTATCAAAAAGTCACATCACTACTTGTATGGCAGTAAATTTAAAGTGAAAAGTGACCACCAAGTGCTCAAATACTTCTTAACTTAGCCCAACTTAACTCCCAAGCAACGCAGATGGGTAGCCATCTTACAAAACTATGCCTTTGAGATTACTTACAACCGTGGCAAGGATAATGTAGTGGGATGATGCACTCTCTCGCATGTGGGCATGTAAGGTCTCATCTATCACTGAACTCCATCATGATTGGATAGAAGAACTCCAAGAGGCTTACTTGCTTGATGCTGAATTCAGCCCTCTTTTTCAGAAATTATAGCAAGGTGTTATGGATGCCAACTCCCAATATCAGCTCCACAATGATCTTATTTGGACACATGGATGTATTGTGATTCCCCATGCCTCCCCTTTTACTCAATAGATACTTGAAGAGATGCATTCTTCTCTGATAAATTGGTCACTTAGGGGTGTTTAAGACATATGAACGCATTCCAAAAAGCTTCCATTGGAAAGGCCTATGGCAGGATATTAAAGACTTTGTGTCTAGATGTATGCCTTGCAAAATAAGGACAACACTCTTAAACTGGGCGGATTACTATAGCCTTTGCCTATATCCGGGGGAAAATGGACCCACATTACGATGGACTTTAACACCGAGTTGCCTACAACCAAGAAGGACTGGAACAACATCTATGTGGTAGTTGACCGCCTCACTAAAGCAGCCCATTTCATCCCTATAAAAAATCTTAGTTTACAGCATCTCAAGTTGCCACTCAATTTATGGAGCATGTATTTAGGTTGCATGGATTGCCACATGTCATAGTGCATGATCGGGATACCAAATTTATGAGTCGATTTTGGCAGATAGTTTTCAGCTCCATGGGGACCAAAATAGCTCTGTCTACAACCTATCATCCCCAAACGAATGGGCAGACCGAGCGGGTTAACAAATGGCTTGAGTCCTACTTGAGACATTTTTGTCATGATGTGCACAATACTTGGGATATGTGGATGCATTTTCTTGAGTTTGCTTACAAAAACTCCACTCATTTGAGTATTGGAGTATCCCCCTTTGAGGCATTGTATGGTTATCGGGTGCCCCTCCCCACCGTGGTCTATAGTGAGAAGCTTAACCCTCTTCGGAAAGAAGAGTTGGACCACATGCAGGCCTTGCTTCAGCAATGCAAGGTCAATCTAAAAAAGACTCAAGAGCACATGAAGCTCCATGTGGATGCAAAGAGGTGCCCTCTTGACTTCCAAGAAGGTGAAATTGTACTCCTCAAGGTCCCCAAGTCCTATTATGCTACACTTAAAGATAGCTCTTGCAGCAAGTTGGCACATCGTTACTACAGGCCCTACACAATCCTTAAGAAAGTTGGAGACTTGGCTTACCACCTCCAACTCCCCCCTAACACTAAGATACATAATGTATTCCATGTGAGCTAATTGAAGCCATTCATAGGCACCCCCAAAGATTATGTGGAGGAATTGCCCCTCATGGATGAAGAGGGCCTTATTCGGTATGTGCCTGAAACAGACATAGGACAACCTGAAAATCAACTTTGTACTCGGTCCATTAATCAGTACTTGATCAAATGGCAAGGCCTACCTCTAGAGGGAGCTTCTTGGCGCATGGCCTCTATTTTGGATGAGTTTCCCCACCTCAAGGAGGGTGCATTGGCTAGATCTTTGACCACACTTGGTCCCTGTTTGGACTACAGCCTATTGTTGCTGGATAGCCATCTATTTTGCACCAGTTTTGGTACTGAGCTATTCTCAGCCCCACCTTACCTACATGGGCTGAAAGTACACCTTAAGGGATCCGCAAGGACACTTCAATTGTCTCGATCGGAGTTTCCTATGGGAAGTTATGGCTGTTCTCCTACAGCAGTCCTGTCTTGGACAGCATACCCGTTTGCTTTTGGACAGCCATTTGTTTTGCAAAAATTTTAGTCCTGGATTATTTTCAGCTCCACCTTACCCACATGGGCTAAAAGTATATCTTGTGGGCTCTGCAATGATACCTCACTCATCCCGTTCGGAGTCTTCTACCCAAAGTTATGGCTAACTTCCTACAACAGACCCATCTTGGACTGCACACTATCCACTCCATCCAGGGCCTTCTTTTCATGCCATGGGCACCCTTGCTTATTGCCCTTGTATCACGCGTAGAGTAGTACTTTGTAGCCTCCCCTTCTTGTTTCTTCCTTGTTTTTGAGGACAAAAACTTCATGAGACGGGATGGTTTGTAATGAACAAGGCATATAGGAAAATACCATTCACATTGATGGTATAAAGGCTGTAAAAGGGTTTCCTAAGGCATCATGGAATTATCAAGAAATCTCTCTTCCACCTCTCTTCAGCTCTCATGGCTTCTCCTTCTTCTTCCCTCTTTCTCTCTCTCTCTCTCTCTCTCTCTCTCTCTCTCTCTCTCTCTCTCTTTGCTTCCTGTCTTTCTCTCTCCTCTTCTTCTTTGTAAAAGAGCGGGGATAGACGGGTAGGACACGGGTTAGCATGGTAATACCCAGTTATATTGACAGGGTATATAAGGTGTTGAGAGGCCCAATTAGGGCATGAGTTATCAATAATCAAGTCTCTCTTTTCT
Source organism: Lygodium microphyllum (assembly GCF_053477565.2). NCBI lineage: Eukaryota > Viridiplantae > Streptophyta > Polypodiopsida > Schizaeales > Lygodiaceae > Lygodium > Lygodium microphyllum. The sequence continues at coordinate 24,302,243 of NC_141160.1, read as the reverse complement.
CCTTCCTCCTAGCTTTCATGGCTTCCCTCCTCTTTCTCTCTCTTTTCCTGTCTTTCTCTCTCTTCTGCTAGTCTTTCTCTCTCTTCTTCTCTCATCTTCTTCCTCTTTCTCTCTCCTCTTTGCAGTCTCTCCCTTCTCTCCTTCTCTCTCCTAGGTCTCCTTCATTACAGTTGGTATCAGAGCTTAGTTTTTAGATCCTTCCTTTCTCTCTCCTTTCCCTCAAATCTAGTCTCATTTTCCAACAATAAACCCTACTTTTCAAGTACACAGGCAGAGATGGCAGCCTTTCTTGGAGTCTTAAATGGAGCTTGGACGAAAAATGGAGGCAGAAAGACAAAAATGGCAGGTCGTTTTTCAACATTGAGGTAAAAATTCTAGGGTTTTAGTGGAGGAGGACACTGCATCACTTATAGGGAGCACTAGAGTGACCTGTGGACATTCCCAAGAAGAAGACACGCATGCTTGAAGACTTTTCAGAAGAAGATAGGTAGCATTGATCCTTCCTTTCTCTCTCCTTCTTCCTCAACCCTTGCACTAGTTTTGTTGGGTCTGAGTCAAAGTAATGGCTCACATCTGTGAGTGATATCTCTGAAGAGTCCAGATTCTAGAATGTAGCATCCGCAGTGCCAAGTGCCATTTCAAACACTTGCCGCTTCTCTTTCATTCCTGTGCTAGGAGCATCTGAGTCAAATGCGAATGACTTACGCTTCAAGTACATCTCCTGGAGTTGCTGCTCACTCTCCCATGAAGAATTCTCCACTGCCAGACTTATGTTAGCTGAGTAGGAGCCTGAGGCATTTGAAAATGTCCTTGTAGCAACATCTCTCAATGGAACTCCAAGTTTCTCAGCTTGCTCCAAAGCATGCTTTCTTACAAAATTCATCTCAACAGGCTCATCTAATTTAGCAACCATTTTCACTGCCCTGTCAAGCAAGTTCGTTTGGTTGATAAATAGATCTCTGAAGACACCCGAGCAATTTACTACCACATCAATTCGAGGTCTTCCAAGCTGCTCTACAGGAACAGCCTCAACTTTGTTAACCCGTCCAAGAGCATCAGGTTTTGGCTCCACTCCGAGCAGCCAGAGGACTTGGGCAAGGGATTCCCCATATGTTTTGATGTTATCAGTACCCCAGAGGACCAGAGCTATGGTTTCCGGATAGGCACCTCCAACCTCCTGCTTCTGCCTTTCCGAAAGCCCGTCAACTACAGTCTTGGCACATTGCATAGCAACACCGTGGGGATGGCCTAAGGGTCTAATGCATGAATGTTTTTACTAGTTGGTAAAACCTTTGGGTTCCTGATGGGGTCTCCACTAGGCCCAGGTTCCACATACTTGCCTCCAGTGCATCTTTGAGACTAGAAACCTCATAATTGGCTACCACGTGTTTTAGGCACTCACCGAGAAACTCAAACAGAGTCTTCATCTTTTGGTTCTGTCGGAGGGACACCATGTCCAAGCACATCAGTATTTCTTCAGGAGTGGATGCAAGACGACAGGGATGAAGTCACTGTAGATGTAATTGAAGCTCTGAGCAAGCCGACTCCTCTCGCCGTTCAAGTGCTTGAGCTCGACAAATCTGTGAACACCTGCTAGCAGATCTGATGCAGTGTCAAAAAGGTTTCAAGCCAACATTCTTCAATAACCACAAAAGAGCAGGAACAACTTCTGCAGTCTCCACACAGGCTCGAATATCTTCACTATGAGTACAAAGATTGCCTAGTATAAGTGCAGCATCCTCATGGGCCTTCGCAGATCCTGTCGCAATGTTGCATGCTATCTGCTACATTAATTTGTTGCCTTGCATTGCATAAAGCAAACAGAGAAAGACTTGCTTGAAATGCTCATGCTGCAAAATGCTTCGTCCATTCTACAATAGTTTTATCATGGGTTTCTTTATTAGTCAAGTACAGCCATGCAATACTGCCCACAAGAGGATCATAAGGATTGGCATCCGTCAACAATGAGCATATGGACAATAAAACCTTTGAAATAGTGAAGGCTGGGCTCCAGTTGTCTTTGAGAATGTCAAGGCATATCTCCCCATTGTTGCTTATATTGCAGTGATAAGTACATATTCTAAACAATACATCTGGGGGTTTGAAAGGATAATCAGTAGAAAACTTTATATCCAAGAAGAACAGCCCACACTGATATGGTGAAACAGGAGGTCATGTGATGGTTGATATCCAATCGTAGAGATTGTCGCCCTTAGGCCTAGTTGAGCAGTGGGGTGCGGGATCCGTGGTCAAGTCTGCGAGCTCCTTCTGTATTCTCTTGGCTAAGGATGTGATGGTATCAATCTTGAAATAAGCATATATGAGCTCAGAATCCACCTTTGGTTCCTTGACTTTCCTCCTAAACATGAGCAAGTATTGACAAGGTCATCAAACACATCAATTCTCAGTTGCATAGGAGTGGACATTGGGAAGAGGCACTGTGTCATCCACCAATATGAAAGCCATGGCAAGTAGTGGGTCACTATTAAGAACCAGTGGTCTCCAGGCACTTGTGTGGACATTGCCTGCTTGAACTCTTCAAGACTCACACCAGATCACCAGCAATTTGTGACTGGGACTATCATTCCCACTCCAGATAGCCTGTGTGGAAGGTATTTGATACATCCCATGCAGCATAGCCTCCAATAGATTGGCCTACAACATAGAACCTTGCCCCAAGCCGGAGCTTGTTTGCTAATTGTTCTATGTCATATGCTTCACTCTTGATACTATGGTGTGGATTTGAGTCACTCTCTCTATATCCAGCCCTCATGGATGGTTGCTATTGCATTGGTTGTGTCTGTGGCAATGACATCAGGATTGGTTTATTAAGGGTATCATCATATTCTTTGACATATGCCCTCAAGGACATGTATTGAGGGTATCATCACAAATGTGTTTAGATGGGCAATTCTGGATCACAGAACTTTTGTTGTTTGAAGCAATCTGTATTCTTTAGAAGCATTTCCAACAATCTCTAGGTCTCTCTAAAAACCAAAGCTTCACATCAGCTTATTGATCTGCCCAACAAAAACGAAATTGGAAAAGCGCTACCAGCTTTAAACTCGAGGGGTTTTGAAGCAATCGAATGCATTGGATGTGTGAGGAATCATGGGGTCTATGCCTAAAATGCAATGATTTAGTTGTAAAGCTAAGGCTTAACACTTTGATTTTCTTGATAGTGGCACTTATATGCTTATGTTGGTATGAAGATGTTTACACAAGTGGCAATGGTACTCACGGGATATGCCTATGCCTTTGATTGGCAATCTTGGTAATGATGCTTATGATTGGTCTTGAGATGATCATGTTTGACAAGGTTATGCTCTTATTGGCAAATGCATTTGGCCATGGTGGCAATGGTTTGCATCATATTAGCAGTGACTTTCAACCTACAATGATTTACAGGACAACTTCGAACTCATAGGTCTCCCAAAGGTCCTCATTCAGTTTGATAAGTTGGTTAGACCCTACAGGGTATTGACTGTTCAAAACAGGCCTCTCAGAGTTAAAAACAGGGTGTTGGACTGCATAGTTTAGCCACGCATTTCTTATTACAGAATTTTCTGTATAAGACCTGTTATTACATACCTATGCTCTTTGCGTAGAGGGGATTGATACCTTCGATTAGATCTTGAAAGCTCCCCGATCGGAGCTCCCATTGGAGAGTTACAGCCACTTTTGTATATAGTGATCCTGTGGGACGGGCAACAGTCCTACACAGCCAGCCCAAAAAAGTCTATTACAGCAAAGCCTTCTTGTGTGACCAAGTGCGGGCCCCATAGCTCCATTCAAAGAGGGCATTCCCCCCTTCGATCTGAACCAAATATCTCCCCATTCTGCCCTACGGTTTGGGAGATAAGCTCAATTTTGTGCTCAGATGTACTGTGGGATAGGTAGCAGTCCTACACAGTCAGCCCACAAAAAGTAATTAGAAAAAAGACCTGATCATTTACTGTCAGAGATATTTTTACATAGCCTCGTAGAGGGGATCGAGGGCTTTAATTTGAATCAAAACGTTTGGCGATCGGAGCTTCCTAGCTCAAGATATTGTCATTTTTGTAACAAGGGGTCTGGTGGACTGCACCCAGTATGGCAGGCCACAAGGGTAAAGCAAAGGCCCAAGAGGACTTCCAGCGTGAAATAAGGGACTCCCGTACCTCAATGAATGATCCTAGCTCAAACCAAGAGGATCGTGAAGACATGTTTGAAGAGGATGCCCCCAAGATGGACCGCTTCTCTATGCTCAACCATACTCTATGCCAACATGAGACCCGTCATGCCGACCAGCGTTGAGAGTTAGAACAATGCCATAGGGAGATGGAAATCTGCCAAGATCAGCGTCATTCCGAGATGATGGCCAAGATGGACTTACTGATCAAGCGCATGGGCGCCCTCATCCCCTCCATCTCACCCTCCTCGGCTTAGCCCAAGGAGCATGTCCCTCCCCGTGAGGCCAACTCCCCTTCTACCTTGGAGACCGGGTGTAACCCACAAGGTTTTGGTGGCACCCATGGCCTTCCCCATAGCACCTATGAGCTGGGTGAGCCCCCTATGCGACATGATGAACCCATTCTCCCATCACCCATGACGAACCCTTCTAGCCCATCCTTGGGACAACAGCTCCCCCATAGTGGAAGCTATATGCAAGGGCAAAATGCAAATTTTGGGTAGCATAGTATGCAGGGTGCACATGGGCAACATACACATGGCAGTTTTGGGTAGCAAGGACCCAATGTTCAGTTTGGTTTGCATGTATTGCATGGGCAGCATGGAAATTTTGGGTAGCAAGGCCCTAATAATCAGTTTGGTCCACATATGATGTATGGGCAGCATGGCATCCATGGACATTTTGATCAGCAAGGCATGTATGGGCATTCTCATGGACATTATGAGTACCATGACCATTGGCATGGGTTCGATGTGCAAAGGCAAGTGCATGCACCTACTTATAGTCAACATGTATATGATGAGTGTGAATATTTTGAGTAGCATGCATCTGATGACTATATATGTTCTTATGAACTACATTCTGGTCACATACATGGACAACCATCTAGACAGCATTATGTACATGGATAACATCACGCAAATGTATATGATTATGTACATGGGGAGCAACATCATTATCACCAATGGAGTGCTCGATATCATTAGCCACTTGATTATTACTAATAAGCAACATGCGCATCCTTATGAGCCACATGATACTTCTCAAGAACGATGCCATGATGAGAGCATCTCACTGCCACAGGCTCATGAGCAGATGCCCCATCAGCCCAAGGCCCTTACCTTTGAATGCCCAGTAATAGCCACGCATGTGAAACTCATGGACATGAAATGCCTAGGGATTGATGCATTGAATGCTGTATTGATTGCAGCCTCATTTGCTCCAGTCCGATTTGACCTAGTGGTTCCCAATGAGTTTATGGACAAGTCAATGCATGCTACCATATGGGTCGGTAAGGATCTTGTGCCACCATCAATGCTTCACGATGACACCATGAATTACTTCTATGATACATCAGATGCATTGGATCACAATTATCCTTTTGACCCCAGTGGTAGTATGGTGACCCATGCTTGTATGGATGACCCTTGTGCTCTTAATGCTTATTATGGAGATTATCCATTTGATCCCGGGGAATGAAATGGTCTTGGAAAAGCCCTATGCTGATCAGCATTTTACCAGTGCAGTTCTTTCCCCACTCCAAGGATGCAATTTTGATTGAGCAGTAGCTAAATTTGCCCTAGTCTAAAATGCAGACAACTTACAGACAGCATACTATTTCAGAACAGTTTTTACCTTGCATTAATGACAGTCAAGTATCACCTATATGGCTTGAAAGTACGCTTCATGAGCTTCGTTTTGACATGTCACACGCCTCAATTGGAGCTGCCCATAGGAAGTTATGACCAGTTTTCTCCAGCAGGCCTGTTCTGGACATCATGCTGTCCACTGTTTGTCATCCCATAATTGTCAAGAATTGGAGGCCAAACTCATATGCTATCAACTTGCACATGTCATATACATCATATACACAATTCTATGCCCCAATTCCACATGAGATTGTACTTCCCCATACCTATATTCTCCTTTGTAATGCTGAGCAGAGTAGTACTCTGCAAATCCCCCCCCCTTTTTTTCGTTGTGAGCCATAAGTCCTCTTTTTGTTTTTGAGGGCAAAAACCTTCAGGGTCGAGATGGAATGTAAAAGAGTGGGGATAGATGGGTAGGACATGGGTTAGCATGGGAATACCCTGTTATATTGACAGGGTATATAAGGTGTTGAGAGACCCAATTAGGGCATGAGTTATCAATAATCAAGTCTTTCTTTTCTCCTTCCTCCTAGCTTTCATGGCTTCCCTCCTCTTTCTCTCTCTTCTGCTAGTCTTTCTCTCTCTTTTTCTCTCATCTTCTTCCTCTTTCTCTCTCCTCTCTGCAGTCTCTCCCTTCTCTCCTTCTCTCTCCTAGGTCTCCTTCATTACTTTCTTCCTCTGTAGTGTTTCTCTCTCTTCTCTCCCTTAGTTAGGCTAGCTAGGTCTCCTTCATTACACTTATTGTCCCAACAACCTTCACAATGATGAAGTCAACATTTCCTGACTCTCTCCCACGAGATGTTCGAGAGTCTTTAGATAGCTACCAACTAGTTGCATGCTTTGATCATGCTCGAATCTCCCTAGTAGACCTTGAGGAAAAACTTATGGCCCTTAAAGATCAAGGAACTAGTACTTTTAGCAAGATCCTTGTGGACACAAAGCAAGAACTTTTGAACATGAAATTTGGATTAGATGGGATTAAGAACATGCTGTTGAATATTGGAATGTTAGGATCATCCACCACTGACACCCTTATTGACCTTGTCCAATGCAAGCTCTTTGATCACACAGATTTGCTAGCTATAGGAGCTCATATGGCACAAACACTGTTGATTGCAATGGGTAGCACACTTACCGAATGAGACCAAGCTAAAGTATCCCTAGTGGTCACACAAATTGACAAGTACTATGTTGGAGATGACCCATATAGCTTCATAGAGCATTTCGAGCAAGTTTATGAGGCCAATAACCTTATAGGAGATGCCAAGTAGGCTCAAACCTTTGGGCTTTGCATGGGTGAGAAGGTTTGTACTTGGTTTACTGGCCTCAATGCTGCTAAGAATCCTTCCTTCACAACCCTTAAGACTCTCTTCATTAAGTGATTTGCAAAGGCATGCTATGGGGATAATTTAATTGTCTGACTCATGAATATTGAGCAACACGATGAAGAGAGCATGCGAGGCTATGTGTTTCTACTAAAAGGCCTCTACAAGAGAATCCCACTAACTAAAAAACCAGTTGCTAAATCAATCACAAAGGCTTTCATCAAGGGTATGCGTGATGAAAAGATCTATGAGATGCTGGCTAGCAATACCATGCTAGATCAAAAAATTCTCAATGGAGTCTTAGATGAAGTAATCCACATAGAAGACCTAGACAAGGAGAGAACCCGTGGTGACAAGAAAGGAAAAGGCCTTGAATCTGACTCCAAATAGCTAACACCCAAACTAAAAATCTCATGGCCGATGTAATGAAATAACAACAATAGCTCTTGAAAATCATTGATTCATTTAGGTAGACTCGACCTTATTGCCAAAATGTGCAGTGCATCCATTGCAATGGTGATCACTTATCGTTTGAATGCTCTTGACAGAGCAAAGCCTGCACTAGTTGTGGGGGGTATGGTCACGAGACATCTACATTTCAAGCCCCTACAAAGCTTCACTATGCTGCACCATATTCCAATCGTAGTCTCCCATACCCAATACCTCAACATATGGCTCTTCCAGCTCCTTTTGAACAATATCTTGTAGCTCCTTGAGCTGGCATTCACCCATCGGGCATTCCACAACCTCCAGGCCCTATCATATCTCATCCACCTAGTGATGCCCCCGTCCACTATGTTAAAGAGCCTACTGAAGTTAATGATTATACCCACCCATTTTTCTCTTATGATGAAGAAGGAAATGTTGTGCTTATGGACTATAGATTGATCCTGATCATGATGTTAGGACGAGGTAGAGGGTGCAACTTGATGCAACCCCATCAAACTGTTGCCTACTGGACTTGTGGCCAACCCAATCACATATTCACATGGTTCCCACAAAAACAAGAACAACCAAAGGAGAATGAAGCTGGTCAAAGGTGTCCTGAGCGTGGAATCACTCACATGTATTCCACTTGCCTGAAACAAAAAGCTAGATCTAGCAAAGCTATAGTACCCACTATTCCCTTGACTCTCTTTGCAGTAGAAATGTTGAAAGATGGGGATGTGATTTCTATCTCGATTAATACCATTACCCAAGTGCAAGCTAAGCAAGGTGGTGTTAGTATCCCTAGCCTATCTTTGCCTACTAGCTTTATCATTGGAAAGAAGAATGCAAAGTGGAAAACTAAGCGTGCTGCTCTCAAGCTCAAGAGTGATGGGGAGACCTTAGTTCTTGTAGTTGCTTCTAGTGTTGAGTAAGCTACATTTTCTCTATACACTCTACTAGATGGATTGACAAAAGCAGGTGAATACCCTAACCTCAAGCATCAAATTAAGTTTATTAGCAAGTGAAAATTTGGGTGGAAGAGACACAAGTTGAAATTAGGGCTGAAGAAGCTAAGGACAATTTACAACCACATGGCATCAATAGCACACTTCTCTTGGCCTCAGTAATTGCCCTAACACTGTGTCTTTGGATGTGAGGCATTTTGCCATGTGCCCAGGGACAAGAGAAGTAAGCTGGATCCTAAGAGTGTCAAATGCATTTTTCTTGGTTATGAGGATGCAAGCGAGATGGGTTACCATCTCTGGGATTCACATGCGCGTAAAGTCATCCCCGGTCATGATGTAGTCTTCCATGAAGACAAGATGCATAGGAAGCCTGAGAGAGTTGTTGAGATCCATATGGTCATATTTCAAGAGGAGCCGAGGGCTCCCGCACAGCTAGTTGGACAGCCTACAGCTGCAACAGATGCTCATGGTCAGGGTGTTGGACATGCAGCTGGGCAGGCAGCAGAGCCTGCCGTGAGACTGGTCTACTAGAGACAGACGTCCACCTAATAGATTTCAGCCCTCGATGCATTATGTCTTGGTTACAGACGTAGGAGAGCCTTTCACCTATGATGAGGCTATGCGCAGGGGTGATAGTCACTCCTGGGAGAGGGCTATACAGTCTGAGATAGACTCCTTGTATAAGGCTTGAGAAATCTAAATTCACATGGGGTCATATGAAGTATAATGTTGTATCTTGGTTCATGCAAGCTCTACATTTTGGAAGATCTACTATTGAGCTTGGTGCACAACTGCTTGCCCAAGCTCAACCAAGGAAGTTATAGTATATCAGGAAGTAGACCCTAGACTCTCAGCTGCCCTAGCCTCTACAAGTATCTCCATCCCATTGGGCATGCTCTTCTCAAGAACAATCCTGCCATTTGGACAACATTCAAGACTTGGATTGATGGAAGTAACGAACCCAGCCTACTGTGGACAATCCACCGCCTCCATTGCCTAGCTCCCTACCCATGCCCTTGGTGCTCTTGAAGTTGCTACATTCTGGGAGGGTGTTGAACAACATGCAGTTCTACTTGTGGAAGCATTTAGTGATTCCATGAGTAGAGGTATTATAGATACCAAAGCTAGTGTCAGTATTGTGAATTAGGTAGTGCTTAAGACATGGGACAACCCTCCAATTGAGCCTATCCACTTTAATCTCATTGTTGTCGATGGTGGTTCTAAGGTGCACCCCCTGAGTGTGTTAAAGGACTAGCCAAAGAAGATCCCTAGTGTCAAGTTCTCTGTCACATTTGTGGTCATGAAAGAAGTTGATTATGACCTCTTGCTCAGCAGACCTTGGATGCATAATGTACAACTCATTGAAGATTGGGGCAATGGTCTAGTCTTTTTGGAAAATCATATTGAGGCTATGCATATTGAAATGGATAGTTGGAAGATTATCTCAGTTGACATGGATGCTATTTCTAGTTTACTGTGGGGTGACACCATTTGTCCCCCAACATAGAAGCCCTTCAACAAATATGTTCCATTTCTAGAAGATGAGTAGGACTGGCTTCATATTCTTGCTACCTTGGAGTTGCCATTCATTGAAGAAGGAGAGTACAAAGAAGCTAAAAAACATCTGAGTCAATACAAACTTAAGGAAGCCCCAGTAAACAAGCTTGATATTCATGATGAAGTCTATGCCGTTGATGGTGCATGTTGGTCCATCATGAATATCTAAGCCAAAAGGCTTTCATGCACCCACCGATAGACTTGAACTCTGTAAACTCCTCTCATTATGGAGACCAACCTTCAAGAATGTGGGTGAAGCTAACCTACTTATCTTTGAAGAGCGCTTAACATGTCCCATTTGGCATTGGATTGAACTACATCAATTTTTTTTCAATTTTCATAATAACCTTTTTGTCTGATGCCCCCTGATGACTCAAACACAAAGGAGGATAGTAACTTTGAAGATGAATTGACTAAGTATGAAAGTGATATAGATTTTGACATAGACTATGACTCTAATGGATGAATAATTGAGCAAATCACAGTTGACAAAAACCCTCCAAACACCTCACTTTGTACATTGATGCTGGCTTGGTCTATGTTAAATCTGACTTAGAATGGTTGGAGTACCTGAAGGCCATGGACTATGCTTAGCTGGAATCCCACACTTTTGGCCTTGCTTCTAACCCTGATCTATTCACTACTAAGCCCTCAATAGACCAACCTTTTGATGCTCCCCCAACATCCAAGGAGTTTGATTCTCAGTCAGATGCTAGCACTAACTTGGATCTTAAAATCTCTTAGCCTACCCTAGCTTCACGCTCTAAGATGAACTTGCCTGATCACTTTCGAATGAAGCATCCTAAAAAGCTTAGAATAACCCTAACTCTGTTGTAGGCTTGAAACATATGCCCCAGGATCTCCCCAAACGGTTTACTAGGTTCAAGAAAGGGGATCAGACTATCATTATGCTTGATGCAAAGTGCCAAGATGCAACTAGTGAATCTATTGAAGGCCCAAAAAAAGTCAAGGAATTTGACATGATTGAGGAGGGGGAAATGCCTAAACCTGCCTTTATTGCTAAGCATTTAAGCAAGAAAGATGAAGAGGCATTCATTCAATTACTCAAGGAGTTCCATAACGTGTTTGCCTAGAACTACACAGATCTCAAAGGAGTGCCACCTCAGGTACTTACTCACACTATTCCCATGTGGCTAGATGCTAAACTTGTCAAACAGAGGCCTTCTCCATGAATCCTCACTATGCTTAGCATGTGAAGGAGGAATTGGACAAATTGCAAAAATCAAGATTCATTTATGAGATTAAGCATAGTGACTGTGTATCACCCATTGTCGTAGTACTAAAAAAGAATGGAAATTTTTTAGTATGTGTCAATTACAAGAAGGTCAATGCAATGACCAAACATGATCATTATCCACTACCCTACACATATTACATGATTGAGAGAGTGGCCGAGAAGGAGGCTTATAGCTTTCTTGATGGATTCAGGTTCATCCAGGTGGCGGACATAAGACATCTTTTGCCATTGAGTGGGGCGTCTTTACTTACATTGTCATGCCATTTGGGTTTATCAATGCCCCTACCACCTTTCAAATATTGATATGCACCATCTTTAAAGACATGTTGCGTAAGTGGCTTGAAGTATTTGTTGATGACATGTCCATACTAGTTGGGAGGAGCACTTAGCTAAGCTTCGCCTTGTCTTTGAAAGATGTTAATAGTATCAACTTTCCCTAATTTGTTAAAATGTCAATTTTGGATAAAGCATGGTATTATTCTGGGACATGTTGTGTCTAAGAATGCATTGCTACTGATACAACCAAGATCAAGGTTATTATGGAGCTTCCATCCCCCACCAATCCAAAGGGTATTCCATTCTTTTTTGGGCCTACTGGCTATTATCACTGCTTTGTTCTAAACTATGATGCTATTGCCAAGCCACTTTATAAGATTTTGGTTGTGTGGGAATGGACTACTCTTGCCTCTACATCGATTTTACGAGCGTGAGATTGGACAATCACGTTCCATGTTCATATTGATGCATCCAAAATTGCAATTGGAGCTGTTTTGTGCCAACTTGGTGAACATAACATGGATTTTCCGGTGAGATTTGCAAGTAGGCAACTCACTGAGACTGAGATGAAGTATTCCACCACTGAACAGGAAGGTTTAGCAATGGTTTATGTAGTTAAGAATTTTCGACATTATTTTCTTGCCATATTTTTGTTGATCATCAAGCTCTACTTTACCTTGTGAACAAGCCATGTGCTATAGGCAAAATTGCTAAATGGTTATTGCTTTGCTTGAGTTTGATTTCTCTGTGGTTGTGTGAAAAGAAAATCAACATTACATGGCTGATCACATGTCTTGATTGACCAGTGGAGAAAAGGAAATAGGCATTGATAATAATTTACTAGATGTCCATTTGTTTCAAGTTCAACAAGAGGCCCAACTGTTCAAGGCTGATCTCACATCCCATTGGGTAGATGATATCATTGCTATTTTAGAGAATGGAATTTTTGATCGCCCCATTGAGAAGGCTCGTCTCACTCACTTGTTAATTAAGACATGACCCTACCAGATGATTGCTGGTCAACTCTATTGACTAGGGCAGGACAATCTCCTTCGACGATGCGTGTGTAAACATGACATGGAGTGTGTACTCCAAGAAGCCCATGGAGGCGTTGCTAATGGAAATTCTAATGGTCAAGCTACATCATGTAAAGTTTTACACACCCAATTGTGGTGGCCCACCTTGTTCAAGGATGCCACACATTTTGTCAAGAATTGCAATGAGTGCTAGTGCACCAAACTGCCTATTCATAAGGACAAGATGGAGCTCTCACTTGTCATTGTTGCCAGAGAACCTTTTGAAAAATAGGGGATCGACTTTGTAGGACCAATCACTCGAAGTGCCTAGTATTCCCAGGCATGCTATATCATAGTGGCAACTGCGAGCTACCCGTAAGAATGACACCCATACAACGGTTAAGTTCTTGTGGGAACAAGTGATTTCTCACTTTGGCTTCCCAATTGAGTTGGTCAGCAATCAGGGGACTCATGAGGTCATTGAACATTTTCTCTATACCTTTCTAATTATCCACCACAAGTCATCTCTATACTATCCATAGGCCAATGGCTAGGACAAGATTTTGCTGAATGTTTTGACCAAGACTATTTCTACTTTGCACTTTGCTTGGGATAACAAGCTTATGGCTGCCCCTTTGGGCATGTCATATAGCTTTCAAGTTTGCAACTGACTAGAATCCATTTCGACTTACCTATGGTACACTGAATGCTATTATGCTAGTTGAGTTTCTAATCCTTTGTCTCTTCGCTTTGAAGTTCAAGAGCATTAGGAAGGCACTAGTGCTTGGACTAACCACCTTGTGGAGTTGGAACGCCTCATTGAAACTTGGCTTTTGGCCACACATGCCCTCCTTATTGAAAAGGCCTGTTTTTATAAACATGTGCAATAACATTCCTTTGATAAAGGTGACTTAGTGCTCTTGTATTCTCTTAAAGGCCATAAGAAGAAATTGAAACTTTGAGGTCCAGGACCATATCATGTTCATCAAATTAGCAAGGCGGGCAATGTTGAGCTTGAAACCCTAGAGGGGGAAGGCATTGGACACTTCAATGGCAACCACATTAAGAAGTATTACCCCCCAAGCCATTACTTGTATGAACACCCCATGCATTCTCTTGATGTTCTTGTCAGCATGGTCATGGTGGCTAAACAAACATGGTATGGACAATTTGAGCAATAGGCTGTCACTCAATAAGTTGTCTTTACCTAGTCAATGCTGAAATCTTATTCATTTTCCAATGTATGAGCAATTTCCAGTTCTTTAATTGACCTCGAGGATGACCCTATCATTCCTCTAGCCTTTCTTTGAATCCAATTGACTGTTGTCTAGCAAGTTACTACCAATGCTCTCATTGATGAAGGTTGTGATTTCAACACCCTTCCCTATAACCTTTGGATGGATTTGGGCCAACCCACTTTGATGCCCACTCACACTAAGCATCACCCCTATGGCGGCCCACCCTATTCGCTATTGGGAAAATGTAAGCTCTTGCTTACTGTTGCAATTGAGAGCATTCCTCTTAAATTTTACATTCTTTTGAATCGAGAGGATGTGGGAAAGGAACTTATCTTAGGCCACCCTTTAAAGTATCAGGCTCCTTGCACAATCAACTATGTTGATCAACACATTACATTGCAATTTTCCAGTGCCCAAGTTGTTTTGGCTTTGAGTAAAGGGGATCTATTTACAGGGCACATACCACCTCCTCCTCCCACCCCTTCACAATCCAATAGCTCCCTAATTTGTCAATTTCTCCAAGCCCACCATCACCACGCTACTCCTATTAGTTGCACCTCCAAGATCGCACCTGTGAGGTTTCCTAACTTTAGTGACGACCTCCATTCGCATCACTAGTTCCATCTCCACCTTCACAACCCTCAAAGCCATTGCATAGGAAGGAATATCAACATCACCAGACTCCTCCAAAGCCAACTTCCTAGTGTTGGGTGGTATGCTCTCTCTTTGAGGCACATGGCTAGTACAAGGGTAATGCCTCCATTTGTATTCCCAAACGATGTAAAATTTTCTTTGTCACTTTTCCTTGGGCTTCGTCCATGAATGCTTCGGGCAGATTTAAGCGCCAAAATTCTCTCTGTGAGCTTCTTGCTCATCCCACCCCCAGTTGTGCCATCTCATGTACAGTTAGATTCTACATCCCCTTCCACTCCACTTGTCCAACCACTTCATAAGGAGTCACTTTACCTGCCTTTCTCTGACTCCTCATCTCCACCTTTTTCTTCCGGTCCCCCTACCAACCCTATTTCACCACTCTCCCTCCCCCTCAAACCCCACCTTATTTGGTTCATGAATTGGAGGGTTTCAAGGTTGGGGGGGGGGGGGGGGGGGGGGGGGTGGTGAAATAGGATCGGTAGGGGGATGGGAAGCAAAATCTGGAGATGGGGAGTCAAAGAAAAACAGGATAAGTGACTCCTTATGAAGTGGTTGGACAAGTGGAGTGGAAGGGGATGCATAATCTAACTGTACATTACTCACAGATATTACCACTTGTTTGTGTAGTTTGGCAATGTGACCATTTGACCTAGATGCATTCGTAGAGTTAGAGTATAACCCCACCTTTTATACTTGGTGGTTATCCCCCCTTTCTACACCTTTACCCGCCATTTAGTGATCTCTAGATTTTCTTTGTACATAATCAGTATGGGTTGTCATTTTCTTTTTGTTGGTGTTGCACTGACACCTTCCCTAGTCCTTTGCTTATTGCACATGCAAGCCGGGAAGCTTGCTAGTCCTTTTGTTTGCAGGGGGAAATCAAGCCACTCAATTTTTGCATTTTTTATAAAAAGAAAAAGGTATGCCTCTTATTGTATTTTTTTGTGTTGATTACATGAACATTTTTATTTTTTTGTATTGATTACCTGAAAATTTCTCAAGGTATGGTCTTATTTTGATTAAGCAAATGGGAGGCTCACAATCCAAGATGTCTACATTGGTGGCTATTGAGGATCTCGCTATGAGGACAAGGGAGTGTTCACTATGGAGCAATGCAAGGAGTTTGATCTAGAGACTAGTTTATGGAGCTTTAAAGTTTCGCCAACTTTCTTAGAAAACATTGTCAATATGTATTCTAAAGTTAGGGAGATCGTGGCTAAATGACGACTAAATGACTATGTGCAGGCAACCAATGGGCCTATTCATTTTGCCACTTGCTACAACTTTGTGCAAAACTATGATTCTAAAACTAGAACAAGTATGATAGGGTATAGGGAAGGTAGGGAACAACAAAACATGGAAGTGGCACTCACTCCAGAATGAATAGAACGAGACCTAGGTCTTTGCCAAGGGAATGGGAAACAAGGTAAACTCCATAAAAATCCTCTAGTGGATCAAAGGTGGAATGATAAGCCTAGTGTTAACTCATATGGATTGCTGTTTTCAGCCATTGAGGAGGAGGATCTCAGGGCCATGGCATAGGTCTTTCACCATTTGTTCACTTACAACAAGACCAACACTCAAATGGCAAGGATTCCGAAGGGCTTCATGGAGGATATTTTATCTAACAAGATACTTGAGGAGGATTTGAATAAGTTTTGGCTAGAACAAGTTTGTGGGACGCTTGCCAAGGTACATGTGGTTCTTTCCAAAACTCCTAATGAGAAGCTCACCTCTGCTGAGGCTAAGTTGAGCATGATTAAATTTGGTAGTGCTTCTCACTAAGGTTATCACTATAGCTCTAGGACTCTCGGAGTCATTATAAGTAGCTCCAATTGTAGCGGATAGGTCAACTGAAGGACGGGAGACCAAAGGAGGTATAGGAGCCAAGTACTGAATACTCACTTAAGATGATGAGCCAAAAAGAAAGTAAGAAAGGAAGATACCCCAAAGAGAACCAGCTTGCCATCAAGGAGTCACCAAAGGAAGTGCCACATAGAAAGGAACCACTCCAAAAAATAGAGACCACAACCATGCACAATACCTATGAAAGTGACAGAAATGAAGGCTTGAACTCACAGTGAATTGTTGAAGAAACTGATAGGATCATAGGAGACTCTAACAAGAGAGTGGAGAAGGCTTTGGAAGAACAATCAATGATTGGTACAAGAGATTTTCAGATACTCATAACCACTCTCCAGACCATGCAGGAAAAAATGAGTTAGTTGGAAAAGAGGACACACGAGGAGGATGTGACAGCTACTTCTAGTTCAAAATAGCAACAGATTGTGGAGACTTCAACTAGTTCAAAATAATGCATGAGAAGGACCTTAGTGAATCTGGGTGGTCTTGGCACATTAGAGATTTTATGTGAGGAGTTGAAATAAGATAAAGAGCACACAATCCAGGAGAGGTTTGAGATGTAGAAGACGTATAAGGAAGAGAGAACGGCACATCAAGAATTTTTGTGATACTCAGCCAAACAACTACATGACTTACAAACCCAGATTGTCGAGAACAACATGGAGATAGAGAAGCTGAGAAAATAGTTGCAGGAAGCTAAGACAATGAGAAAAAGGGAAGAACTTACCCATGCTCAGAATGCACATCTTATGGTCCACCTAGAGGAGGAAAAGGCAAGCTCAAAAGCTCTCACCAAGGAGTTCGAAAAAGTACACCAGACTCAAGCACAGATGAAGATAGCCTTCACAGGGCTACAAGATACAATTGGAATGAGTCTAACTACTGCTGTCAAATAGGTTGAAGAGAGGGCTAACAAAGCTTATGAGGAGATTCTACAACAACTGCTCATAGACTTGGCAAATTCCCTTCATATAGTCTAAGCTTCATGCAACTTGCTATAAACATGCATTGTCATTACAATAAGGTTTCTATCACCAGGCCATCTACACAGAAGTGAGGGAAGTCATGGAGGAAACTCAAGAGCTACCACCAATACCTGCCAAGACATCTGAGGTCCACGAGCACTTTGATAGGATGGTTCAGGTCCTTCACGCTACCCCTCAAGATGTGCTAGAGTATCCCGTTGTTTGACATGCAAGGTATTGAGGCACAAAGAGAGGATTTGGATGCGCCCATTAAGACCTATCATGAGAAGAAGAATAAGGAGCCTAACCATCATTTTAATTTAAATGTCTATTAGTACAATGCAAAGGTTCATCAAAGTAGGAGAGAAAATTGCCAAGAAGTGGTTGAAGAACCACGACAGATGAGCTTTGAAAGCTGAAGAACAAGAGGGAGTATCTCACAGAGAAGCCACGAGAGGTGTGGAAGCTTAAACCAGAATGGAGGTATCCTATCCTCAAATGAGATGAAATGGCCCATTCTATCTTTTGCTACTCAAATCAAAAGACAGATGTGCTCCATTGCCCTTACCCAAGAAGGTATGAAAGAGCCTATGATGTTGAGAAGCATGGCAGACATAGCTTTTCCAATATCAATGCTCTGCATGAGAGTGAAAACTATCACTTTCAGTTCCATGATTTGCTACCCTCTTTTGAAATTTTTCTTAGATTGTACTCAAATTTCCCAGATCTTGCATTCATAGTTGCTTGCAATTATCTCTGTCTCACAGTCAAGCTTTCACAACAACCACCGACTTTCTATGAGGATGGCCTTCCACCTCTATTTTTTGACATCACAGGGATTGGTCGCATTGCCATTGCAAGACTTCTTCTTGAAGCTATATTATATCCAACTTAATATATAACCTTAATGAAAGATATGGTGGATAGAAATTTTGCCATGTGTACACACCCTTTCTACCCAGAATCACCCATTAATCTCCGCATATTTCTTAAGCCATATATTTTGAGCAAAGGGTGACTTTCACTTACCTTGCTTTGCCACTCCTTGTGGAGTGAATCACTTGTACATTCATATGAAGAGAGGAATTTTAAACAAAAAAACAAAAGAATAAGAAAAAAAGAAAATGAAAAAGAGAGAGAAAAGAAAAGAAAAGAGAGCAAAAGCTCCATGATTAGTTAGGTGCACTCACCTTTCACTGCACCCAAGGGTCCTCAAGTTTGATGCATCTAGTGGCTTTGGTTGGCTAGCTCCGTCTCTAATCCCCTAGCCCTTCTCTCACTATACAATCTTAGGGCACATCAAGGGAAGGACATCCTGGGCTTCCTTAGATGACTTGGCACCCTAAGTTTTGCACGACACCATAACAGTTCACCAATTGGGTCCTCAAGTGTGGAACAATACTTCATGCTTGCTTGGAGTTTGACCCATCTCCCAGTTGCACTTGCATGTGAAAGTTGGCTTGCACGATTTTTTGTGAAGGACTACTTGAAGAACTCAAGAACCATTCCATGATTTCTTATTCAACAGAGCCATCCTTGATCGTTTGTGCTACCATCATTTTTCTCCATTCAGGTACATCTTCTAGACATCATCTACAACATTAGCAAGGGCATTGTTTGTTTTAGCACCAATTGTTCGTCACGTCATTCTTCATTGGGCACGTTCTTCTTCATCAACAACATCCATTTCTCCACCATCAGGACTCCTACTTCTTCATCACGACTGTTTCTAGCATTCCACGTCTTCAGTGCAAGCTACAGCATGCTACCTACAACATGAGTGCCATGGGATTGGCACTTGTCTAGGGGCCAAATAATGTTAATGGTATTTTGAGAAAAATGCAAAAGCGGAAGTGTCAGCTACTATTTTTGGTGGATGTTATTTTTGTGGAGATTTAGTGCATTATTTTTTTGTGGATATTATTTTTGGGCACTTGGATTATATTTGTACTTCGTGGATATCATTAGATTATCATAGATGTATTATTTTGTGAGAGCTGGGCTCACTCGTGTGCACATTGTATTCACCACCCGCAGTTTTATTTGTTGCATCGGCAAGTGTTGCATGGATTACACATATGTATTTGTGATTATAATATCATAGGCTTGGTCTAATTAGGCTAAGGTACTAGCATATAATAAGGATTGATTAGCCTAGACCCCACTAAAGGGGTAGGATGTTTGAAAGAGGGTGTCAACCCTAATTCACAATTATGGAAACCCTAAATACAAAAGGTGTGCAAACCCTAACCTTAACCCTAATCTTGTGTCTATATAAGGGTGGGAAGTCTCAATTGTATGGACCCTTTTTGGCACATTCATGCTGCGGAAGCTCTATCAATGTGAGTACTCAAGCTTTCTACTCAATCTTTCTAGTCTATCATCTTGCTTTCATTCTATTGAGAGTAACTGAGAGAGAGAGTGAGTGAGAGGTATGTTGAGCAAGAGACTGAGGGAAGGTAAAGCTCTTTATCATCGTCTTTCTTTTCTCGTCTTCTCTACTAGCTCTTCCACTTGTTGGTGTGCTTGGTTGTGTTGGGGTAAAAGGCCCTTGGGCCTGCCTGTGTACAGTGACCGCCCATATTCTTTATTCATATACATATGAAAGTGTAAAAAGGCTATCATAATATTGTTGACAACACCTACATTGTGTGTGCTCTTCTCTCCCGCGTCTCCTGCATCCCTTTCAACTAGTATCAGAGTAGGTCCTTTGCGAGCGCTTCCCGGCCTTCCTCGGCATCTACACAAGGTATGAGAGCTTGCTTCTCACTCAATTCTTAGCCATTCTTTGACATGAATAGTAGGGTTTCATGAAGAGGCAGCCATAGCTTCCATCATTGAAGCTTGTTCTCTTCACTACTTGCTTGGACTTGTCCTAGGCTTGTGTAGGCCTATTGTAGGCCTTCATTGGGATCTTGCTTATCCCCTACCCACCCTCATTTGGTCCCTCAAGTACAATAACATGCTCACGTTTTATTTGCGCATGTTTGTAAAAATGGCTTAAAAATCACTCTTTTTGTCATATATTGGGCATTCCGAACCTGATTCAGGCAAGATAAGAGTCTAAGTTGGGGTTTTGGCACACTCCGGACGCAATGGTCATGTCGGATTTGCCAAAATATGATGATAGAATATTCTGAAATAGATTTTAGGTTTGAGACAGCATGTATTTGTATGCCTATGGCTTATGTGATGCTTCTACTGATGTCTATTGATACCGGATCACTTGTGGATGTTATGCCTCTTATGTGAGATGCATTTGGAGCTAATTTAGCTCAGTCATTGACTATTTTGAATACTCCCAGATCTTTCCAAAATAGGGTAGCCACTTGTTACTTTAATTTTATGCTTACAGGTCTTGGCATTTGATGCCCGATTATGTCCGATTGGTGCCTATATATATGGGAATGTATGCCTATGGTTTGCCTATGGATTTGAGCTTGGATTGAGCACTGATTTGCTCAATTTACAAAGGTTATAGGCTGCTAGAAACTTTAGGGCTGAAGCTATTTAATGATTTTCTAGGTTATGTCTATTGCGTACTGGGTGCTCCCAGCTACTTGGGTTAATGTATTCATGGATTTGGATGATGCCACATGGTTCTTCTATGCTCTGAAATTATTTTGATCTGAGATTAGAGCTTTATTTTATGGTTCACTGTCACTTCCTTGTAGTAGGCATTTCACTGTCATGACATGGTTTATGCCTAGGCTACCTAGTGTGGGTTATGATGTCTTGGTAAATGCTTTATGCTTCGGCTGTGGATGGCAGTTGTTTGAGCTCGTCTTGACATTCATTTGAGTATTCCCTTGAGCAGTTGGACATTGACTTGGCTTTTTCCATTATGACCTTGGATGCTATATGGGATTTGATGCTATGATTATGGATCTTGGCTATTACTTGGATGCACTTACAGGTATTGAGTAGTGAACTGATCCCTTGTTTTGGCAGTTGCCTATTGAGCTGTGATTGCTTGTTTGCATTTTATATGCGAGATACTTACTAATTAGTGGACTTGGATTATAGTTATGGTCATCTTGCTTCTCTGTTGTATGGCATCTATGCTATTTGGGCTGCTATTTCCCTTGTATGTCAAGGAGCACTTGATCTTTATGGCCACCCATGTATGCACATGGTCTGCTGCTATGTATTTTACAGAGCCTCTTACATGGATGCTTTTACACAGATATTTGGGCTTTTATTGGAGCTTGATTCTTGCAAGTTTATTTTCCACCTACCGTTCTTGACTGGACATGTATGTCAGTACATGGTATGAGACACTGCAAAGTTATATATACTTCTATGTTTAGGGGATGCTTATGCATTTATGACTCCGAGGCATGCTTATGCTTCTATGGCTGTGAGCTACAATGGTTGGATATGTCATGCTTTTGTCTGCTAGGCTTATCCATGTGGGAGCTTTTGCATCCGTGGTTGATGCCATTGTGTTCTCCCCTTCTGGTTTGGATGAGTCCCCTTTGCAATATACTATGACGACAGTCCTCTTGATGAGCTTGTTCTCTCTGATGAGAGTTCCCTTGATTCATTGAGCTCCTTGGATGTATTGGACAGCCCTACTCATGCTATTACAGAGGAGTTGTCCTCTTCTACAGGTTTTGCAGGTTCTATTTGCTTTCATTGTGGAAAGACAGGGCATGTGAAGCATAAATGCTTCAAGTGGATTAGAGAGCAGAAAATATTGCGCCGCACTAGACATGAGAGCAGAGTCAGTGATACAGTAGGGACCATTGTTGATAGTGGTATGATGCATGTAGTTACCCACAATGATGCAGCTGAGCCTAGACTCCTGGCATCGTGTTACCCTGTAGATTGCTTGCTCAATGATACAACCTATACCTTTGATTGGATTTTAGATAGTATGGCATCTTGTCATGTTACTCCACATAGAGCTTGGTTCTCTTCTTACACGGAGGTTGATGGATGCATTTCTTTGGGTCTTGAGCACGATTGTCATGTTATTGGTACAGGGGATATACACTTGGCTTTGCCAAATGGATCTTATCTTATGCTCCGTGATGTCTTGCATATACCTACGCTTAGTAAGAGCTTGATCTATGTCAGTCAGTTGCATGGTGCAAGATAATATGTCTCTCTTGGGGATATTTCATGGAAAATCCGTCGTGGTTGCTTGGTATTGGCCAGAGTTGCTAGATATGGCAGTGATTATGTAGTGCATGTCTCTCATGTGGGAGATTCTGTGGTTGCAGTTACACAGATACCACATGCATTGTTATGGCATTGTTGCCTAGGCCATGTACAACACACTGAGATGGATGCTTTATGTGATATGGACTTATTGCATGCTCTTCCCCATGCTACTTGTCCTCATTGTACTCATGGTTCATGCAGAGCCTCTTTGGCTTATGGCGATCGTGTGAGGCATGCTCCTCTAGATCTAGTCCATGTTGCAGTATATGGACCTATGCCTTCCTAGTCACTTGGTGGAGCATTGTATTTTGTGACTTTCATGGATTATTCTACCCACCGCGTTTGGGCTTACCCTTTGGTATAGATTGAGGATGTTGTTACTATGCCTGACAGGTTTATGGATTCTGCTAGTAGTAGCAGGCCTAGATGCTCGCAGATGGATTATGAGAGTCATGCTATCTCTCCCAGCTTATAGATCTCTTGTCAGCAATATGGCATTGATTTCTTATGCCCACGGTATTATGGGATTGCTCAAGGCATATGCCTGACTTTACAGGCAAAGGTTGCTTCTATGATTACCACAACTAGGTTGTCTTATGGCTTTTGGGTTGAGGCCCTTATGAGGGCAGTCTACTTGGTTAATCAAATGTCATGTTTCTCTTTGGATGTTATTACTCCACATGAGGCATGGAGTGGCATGAGATCCTCCTATGATCACTTGAGGATGTTTGGTTGCCAGGCATCTCTATCAGTATGCCACATGAGCCTATGTCACACAGATACATACTCCTTGGTTATGGAGATGGTGACTTTACGGCTTATAGGTTTTGGGATTTACATGCCCAGCAAGTTCTATGAAGTCATCATGCTATCTTTTATGAGATGCAGACACCTCTCACGCCTCTTGATGCACGTTCAGTGCTTTTTAGCTGATTCTACATCCGTATGTTAGTCTTCCACTTTGTTGAGGCCGCATACTGCCTTGAGACCCCATTTGACTTGTGTTTGGGATGCTGGTACTCTTTTGATGATTGACCTTGGAGAGTCCGTATACTCTCCGCTGTCTTTTATGCGTTGCATTGATGCTATGTGCTACTCTGATGCTTTACAACTGTGCACTTATGAGTTATGTTGCTTGCTTCATGGGAAGCAGTTATGGATTGCTCTGTTGTCTAGAGCTATGGGATCGCTTATCTCCTAGATGTCATGGACTCAAGGATGCTTGACTCTTCTTATGAGGAGGTTCCCGCCACTTATTGCACAACTTGCTTTCCGATTGGGCGTTGGGTGAGATGTCATGATTCCTCACCCTGTCTCTTTTCTTTTGTTTTGTTTTTTCACTCCCTAGCCCATTGGCCTTTTAGTGGAAGGTTGTTGGGGTAAAAGGCCCTTGGGCTAGCCCATGTACAGTGACCGCCCATATTCTTTATTCATATATATATATATATAAGTGCAATAAGGCTATCATAATATTGTGTGTGCTCTTCTCTCCCGCATATCCTACATCCCTTTTAGGTTGTGGATGTGAAGGAGTGACAGTATTGGATCGTGTTGATTGTGGCCATGGAGCCATCTTCAAGCCTTTGAGTCATCAAATGCAATAAGATAAGTCAGGTGAGTTTATTATAGCTTGAGTTAGTCTTGTGTTCTTGCTTTCTTGGGTTGGAGAGGAGGGCGCTTGGTTAGTTAGAGTGGAGTGTCAAGAGACAAGGTGAGAGATTGTCACCAAAGTGAGTTACATCTTCTGAAACAATAGAAGTGTCCAAAGTCTTGATTGTTGGTGCGTTGGGCTCAACAACAAGCCAAGCCTTTGCCCTAGGTAAATTACTATTAAGAAAATGAGAGTAGCTTATACCAAAGTCACAAGCTTGAGAGAGAGAGAGAGAGAGAGATAGAGAGAGAGAGAGAGAGAGAGAGAGAGCACATCTTTTTTGTGGGTACTTCATTACCCGTATTCTTCATTATGTTTAATTATATATAAATATACAATGTGTACATACTCAAGGATTGCTTGCCTGGAATTTGGCCATTGGCATTTACCCTAACAACCTCCCACTTAAAGGCCAATAGGCTTTAAGGGAATAGTGAATAATATTATCAAATGCCCATCAAAACTCTATAGTGGGCAAAAAGCTTAGAAGATAATCTTCAAAAAAAGATATGTAGGATTGTCATATGTGAGAATCTTGACAAGCTCAA
Organism: Lygodium microphyllum; assembly: GCF_053477565.2. NCBI lineage: Eukaryota > Viridiplantae > Streptophyta > Polypodiopsida > Schizaeales > Lygodiaceae > Lygodium > Lygodium microphyllum. The sequence goes on along the minus strand of NC_141160.1, from coordinate 24,277,509 downwards.
TTGACTTGTCCTGAAGCACCTTCCTAATAAAGTTATACTTATCACTATGAACAAAGGTCCAATATGAATGCTATGACAGTAGCTAACCAATGATAAACACAGTGCCAAATTTTCCAAATTTTGATACCCAAGAAAATGGTCCAAGCACTCCCCAATGCAAGCTAATTCTTTGTAATCATGATAGGCCTTGACTCCTGTATCTTGAGAAAGGCATTGACTCTACGCACTCCTTGCTCCAAGCTTGAGCTCCCATGAAAATTTCTCTAACTAGTTGAGAGAGAGAGAGAGAGAGAGAGAGAGAGAGAGAGAGAGAGCACATAAGAAGTTTTTGCATAGATACCTCAGTACCCTTATTCTTAATTATCTTCATATATATATAAAGTAAAGAATGTTCACGAGAGATTACTAAGTAGAATGTTTAATAATATTATAAGAAAAGTAATCTATCCCTTTTTATTGAAAGAAAATAAATTTATATCAATGACACCTCAGAGAAAAATCATCTGAGGTAAAAAAATACAAAGTACAAAGAAAAAACAATTACTTTATGAGCTCCAAAGCTAGACATTTTATTTGTGTACATGAGTTTATTGAACTAAAAGTATAGATATTGGACTAGTGATTATGCAAATATAGATTTCTTTGGATGGGATGTGATGGCACAACATTTATTTGTTGCACACAAACCTTTATGCGATGCGAATTCACTATGAATTTTTATGATGCAATACCTTTTTCTTTGGATTTATAAGTCACATACGATTCTTGTTCATGAATAAGGCAACTTGCAAATCTAAAGAACAATGTAGCTTGATTGGATTGGTGACGTTCTCCTCAATGACCCTACCAAAGAGGATCAACAAAGTTATTGAGTCTGCAAAGGCCAAAAATTCATGAACTTATCACGTGAACATACGTATCTAGCCAACTAATGCAGCTTTTAGTATTAACACATATTCTCCCTCCACAGGTAGCCAACAAGAAAGGATGAAAAGTTGGAGAGCTACCTTTGGGGACACTTGTACTCAATTTTGGCTTGTAGATTTAGTTACACATACTAAGTCTAACACCTAGTGTAGGAATATACCTTGCCATTCCTCATCAAGGCAAAAGAACCACATAGAACCCATTCTTTGAGATTTTGAACCATATATACTGTAAACCAAGATTAAACTGAAAAATGGTCATAGGATATTATGAGAGGAAGAAGAAAACCTCCATTTAGTAATAGAGATCCTTAAGCAACACAATTTAACCTAAATACCAATGCATGAATAATTTAATAAATGAACTAGAAACTGAAGGGTAATCTAGAGATTCATAAGCAACACAACCTAACCTAGATGCCAATGCATGAATGATGTGTTGAGTGAGCTAGAAACCCAAGGAAAAAAGAACAAGGAATGAAAAGAGAACCAAGTATTCCTAAGACTAAACTACCACAGATCCAAAAGAGCAAAAAAAAAAAAAAAAAACTAAAATATGATTCAACATGTCAAGAGAGAATGAAAAATACATTCAAAAGTGTCTTCTTGAAAGGAAGAGCCTTTGAAAGAAACTCCCATTTGTGTGATTTGTGATCTAATTGACAACTTGATTAGCCAAAAAGAGCAAGCCAAGATGAAGAATGAGAGGATAAACTAGATCCTTGTGCACTTGCATTTCAAATCAATGACTACCAAAGTGGTAGTAGCGTAAAGCTAGGAGAAAGACCACTATGTTAAGCTTTTAGGAGACACCCACATTGCTACTAGAGTTACTCAAAACTTGGTAGAGGGACTATTAGAATTCATAAGATGATAGCATGAGGCAAAGATGCAACAAGATATGGGAAGTTGATCGAGTCAGAAAAATGGTAAAACTCATGAGTTCCTGACCATTAAGAGGAGAACTTGCCTAATCTATTGTTTTGGGAATATTTAATAATTCCATTGCTAGCTAAATGGGAATACCATAAGAAATATATTACTAAATGAACTAGGAGTCACATCAAGTATGAAAGTGCAATCTAGATGTTGTTGATTGCTAAGCAACTAAATAAGTATAGAGGTAGGGATGATCCTTACAACTTTATCAAGAATTTCAACAAGCCAGTAAGGCCAAAAACTTCCATAATGTGGATAAGATGGCTCAAGCCTTCAGGTCGTGTCTTGAAGAAAAAGCTTAAATACTATTGAAACTTGGAAAAGAATTTTTCTATTTGCTAAAGGACTTGTTCATAAAATGATTCTTGGAAGGTGACTATGTAGACACCCATTAGGAAAAATTTGAGGTTTAAAAACAACCTTGTAAGGGTGTTTGACCAAAAATTTCCCTTAAAAAGTAGGGGCACCATAACACAAATGAACTCCGAACTTGTAGGAGGTTGCATTGTCAAAACTTACTCTTCAAGGGCTTTTTGTTGATGCAATGGTAACATGCCTAGACAAAAATGAATATTTGGTATATGTTCATTGTTCCACTCCCAAACCCTAACAACCCATACATGAATGGAAAGCTCTTGAAGAGTAGGTCCTAAAATGCAAACTTGAAGAGTAGATTCTAAAAATGAAATCTTTGACAAGTTTGGAGTTCATTTGCAAAACTTTACTCTACCCCTATGTTTTTTTGAGAGAATATTTTGGTCAAACGCCTTTACAAGTGTATTTTTTAATCTCAAATTTTCCCTAATGTAATAGTCAATCTTCTGAATGTTAGCCAGAGGGACTATTAGCATTTTCTAAGATGACAAAGATGAAGGTGAGGTACATGACAACAAAACTTTAAAATTTTAGAAACAAAAAAGCAAAGTAGACATAAGAACATCTCTCAAGCACTCATATTTCATGGCAAAAAGTTATATTGTAATTTATTTTGAGGAAAAGTCTCACTCACTCCCATGCAAATAGCAATATGATTTAAGTGAGGCATAAGCACAAAAAGGCAACTCAACAAAACTAGAAAAGATTTGCAAAATACAAGTGTATGCATAAAATGAGAGAAGACTAGTTTAGGCTAAAAAGATGGGTGGGTGTCTAAAAATTCAAGGCCATCTATAAAAGCTAGGAAATGAAATAATAAGCTCATTCTTGTGGTATGCAATCTTGTGGATCTCTCTTCTTTCTTGCTTGCATCTTGCTTGAGAGAGAGAGAGAGAGAGAGAGAGAGAGAGAGAGAGAGAGAGAGAGAGAGAGAGAGAGAGAGAGAGAGAGAGAGAGAGAGAGAGAGAGAGAGAGAGAGAGAGAGAGAGAGAGAGAGAGAGAGAGAGAGCGAGGTGGGTGACACACTTACTTCTTCTTCTTCTTCTTCTTCTTCTTCTTCTTCTACTTTGCAAAGCATGTGCAACATCGAGGCTATGGAGTTGAAGCTTGCTTGAGACACATTGCTTGAGTCATGGAGCCATTGACTAACCTTTGTGAATAGACTACAACAAAGAGGTAAATCAATTTAGAAACCTTGACACTTATTTAAGGGCCACCTTTTAGAAAGACTAAAAAAATGAATAGTAAAATTGATGCTTGTGAAACAACCTATAGTATTTTTAAGAAAAAAATATCCAATTTGAAAATGCATGAATAATTTGGTGTAAATAAGTTATATATATATTATGGTTTAATTTATTCTTTTAAGAGAACATTTTATAAATGCATAAGCATATACATTTACCATATTATAATTTATACTAATGGTTTGGACATCATTATTATCTTATATGTCATTTGAAGATTTCTCATTTGGACACATCAAGCCTTGTAAGTTGAACATTTCAAATTACTTCTTATAAACTTTTAAGCCTCCATATGAAGCACTTGATGTAAAAATGATGTTCTACCATACTAATCCATAGAAAGCTCAAACTACCTTGTAGAGAGCTTAAATATTTGAAATTGTGGCTTAAAAATTTGTTAGAGTTTTTGGATCATAAATAAATAGAGGGGTGCACTTTAGACCTCAAAATATTTAACTACAACAAATCAACCAATAGTGCTCTATGAGGCTTAATGTCTAAACTAATGTTATTGCATGAGGCTCAGCCTTAAGCTTGAGCCTTATGTAAAGTGGGTCTCAATATCAAACTTAAGTTTGAAGGCCTTTATGTTTAATTGATGATCGAATGGCTTTATACTAAGACTTAAGGCCTTGTTTTTTTAATTCAACCAATCAAAACAACCAAAAGGCTTTTACTTAAGGCCTTAGGCCTCAAACTTAAGTATTCAACTAGTTGGGCCACTGGCATGCCAATTTTCTACAAACTGCACACGGAGTAGTATCAAGTGAAAGAGCAAAGAGACATAGACTAACCCATGAGTAGAAAGGAAGCACCATTGAATGATGGATTTTGTGCTTTCCACTCAAGGACCGAGACACCTTTTGAGGCTCTTAAAAGGAATCGACACCTTGATCTTATGATCCTAAGGACACTTAAAGTATATGATTCATGCACTTAATTTCATAGGTGGCCTAGCCTAGAGCCTTGTAAAAGTCTCACATGTGTAGACTTTTGCCTTGAGAGTATTTGGAGGTATAGGAATGATGTCTTGCTTAGGAATATTCCTTGATCTCAGTCTATTTAAGCAAACATCAGTAAGCTAAAGAATAAAGTTATTGTAACCTTTAAAGGAGCTAAAAATAGAGATCCTCTCTTTAAAGTCATGTATAAAAGATTAGTCAAAACTATTTTGTTTCCTTGGTGTTTTGTGAGGCTCTTAGCTATCTGGGGATGTTTTTCCTAGTCTCTTTTTAAAATTGAAATCACACTTTAATACTAAAGTCACACATTATTGCTTTCTTGATATAATGGAATATATATACTCTATCCAGGATCATTGGCCATGAGAAATGACAAAACATGTGAGACAAACAAATCATGTATGTTGGAAATTGGAGAGAGTTTTATGTGTGAGAGAGAGATAGAGAGAAAATTAAGAAAACTTCACATTAAGAAATGGGTCATTAAGGGGGCTTAACTCATTTTCTCTTCTAAAAAATGGGGCCATGGTGAAATTTTTACAATCAAACTCCAAATTTATTAGACCTTGGAGATTTAGAATGTACTCTTCAAGCTCTTTCTATTGATTTATAGCACACCATGAAGTTCTTCATATTTCAAAATATTCTAAATTGATGTGACCTCTTGATATCACACACACAATTTTCAACGATCAATTTTGCAATTTGTTGTATTTTATGTAATGCATAAGCTTCATAGTGAAAGAAGAGTAAAGCAAATTTTCTTTCCACGACAATTACTCATTTACAGATCAATTCAACATGCATCATCACATGTTGAGTGCACGTGAAATGCGCTGGCGCGAAGCAGGGAAAGGCAGCTAGTAAAATTTAGGCAGGGAATCACTCACTCACAAAGATAATAATACATACGCTAGTAGCACAATTGATTCCTTTGGCTGAACAAGGGCAGCGTGGTGCGCAAGGCAAGCATCCCCCCCCGCCCCCCTCCTTATAAACAACCGGATTTCCTAAATTCCGTATTTACAGTTTTCTTTTCCTTCATCTTTAAGCTCCATCTCGAGCTACATCAATCAGTCATGTCTCTCGCTTCATTTTCATGCAGCTCAAGCACTTCTTCCTCTTCATCATCCTCTCCTTCCGAAACCTCCATGGATTCTCCAGTACGAGCTTTTGATTCAATGCATCTTAATAATATTCAGGAGCACGGCTAACGACGTATGAAGAAATGTGGCCACAAGCAGGTGCAGCTAATGCATCAATATCGATCTAGATCTCCTCATCACCATCACCGTGGCCACGGCCGCCACAGACACCGCACTCCATTGACATGAAGTTACACTGTAAGCTGAAGAGGAAGGGTGCCGAGAAGAAGCAGTACTACACGAAGCTTCTCAAGAGCATCGGCAAGCAGCATTCCACAAAGAACAAGCTGGAGGAGAAAATGGGAAAGAAGATTAGTAGAGGGCATGATCATGGTCAATTTTATGGGCATGGCCATCATCAGGATCATCATCATGGGTCAGTCTGCTGCCTTCACCCCATGAATTATGCAGCCATGCTGGCTGAAGAGGCAGTCGGATGCCCACCATCATGTCATGGTAATCGTCGGCATCAAAGCTCATCATCATCATCATATTCATTCTCATGGTGGGCGGGTGAGCAGCCCTGCATCCACCCCACCTGCTCTGGCTCCTCCACGCGCCCCACAGCAGCCAGCTGCTCCAATGCTATTGGATGATATATAACCTGCCGGCCTTCGGGCACCAATCAGGAGCTGCCACGGCCCGTTACAACCGAATTGCCACAATTCTAGATCATTTTATATGCGTCTATAATGACGCTTTCATATGGTATCCGATAAGAATTATACCGTGCTTATTGCCTGGCTCGTATGAAAATGGAACGGGGTATACATGCTAAACCAGAGCATGGGCCGTATTTATATAAGTACTCAAGTCGCAGAGTTCCTGAAGCGTCAATCGTTACCTACTCAGAAGAGTCTTGTATTATAACCAAATGGCTGGTAAGTGTTTCTGTTCCACCTAATACATATTTTCTTTTCTTTATGCATGCAAGTAGCTTTATCAAATAAGCATAGCTTCACCAGTTGCCTACATCACAAACGACAATGCCATCCATTAAGGACATATCAAGGTCAAGCGCTGATTCACCTTTTAATGCGCAAAACTAAACAACCAAAGACTCTAACGCCTCTTTCCTACCGGAACAACGTCTTGCCTATGTGTAGCGTATGTCTTGTCTATGTCCACAAGCCTCTTTATCCTCCATAAAGCATACTTTCTTCATGATGCTACGACTACTTTCTCTTCTTCTTTGTTTTATCAGTAAGCACGGCTAATACATCCCATTAGTAGCAAGCTAGAAACAACATGCTGAGAGGAGTCTCTTGATGATTGGTTGCTCGTAGAGGTAGCCAAAGGGTTATTGGAGTTCTTTGCATTCTTATAGATATCTTGAAGTAAGTTCGTGGGGTAGCTAATATACCTCATATGATGCTTTATTGGCAACCCAAACACATCCTTGTGCTCGTCTCACCACTCTTATTCCCACCCTACATCTAGCTCCTCAACCTCTAGTTCTTGTCCTTGTCTTAACTTACACATGAATGAAATGAGGATGATAGTGGTATGGAAGATTTAACTTTTCCTTAGACTTCTTGTAGCATATCGTTTGTGCAAATAGACAACCTTGGAACAAAAATGATACTTTATCAAATTCAAATGCATGATTAGAAGCTCAAATTTTCACTTTAAAAGTGTAGACTTACATTCTTCTCTTTGAGGGCAGTTATGCAACAATATTGGGAGGTGTACTAGGATTTGGTACTAAATCCAAGCTCTTTAGTCCCTCGGTACAATCTTGACTTGCGTTGGGATTAAAACATAGTCCAAGTTTAGGTTTACAAAAATAGACCATCCCACCATACATAAGACTTGACCTAAATCATAGCTAATATGTGCATGTCATCAAACCTATACAAGTTGAAATATGTAGTCCACATTGCAAAACCAAGAGCCGGTGCTTGCAAAGTATGTCTCGCATTTTTTCCTCCCCTTTGAATAGACATGATGAAGTTGAAAAGGAAGTATCCCATGGTTTCAAAAAGAAGTGAAAGTTGTGAGGGCGACAACTAAGTAAGAGGTGTTGTTCAACAAACATGATGAAAAAGGGAGTATCCCATGGTGTCAAGAAGAAGTGGAAGTTGTGAGGGTGACAGCTAAGTAAGAGGCTAGTGGAAGCGGTGTATAGCTAGAGAAGATGACTAGATTGTAGTAGCAGGCGCGCGCGCGCACACACACACACACACACACACACACACACACAAATAATGATGAAGAGTAGAAGAGAGTGGGTAGAAGGGTGCAAAGACCACTAGCCAAATGGTGATTTCATTAGGTAGATGGTATTCGTGTGTTGGGCATTTTGATTTATGTGCAATACATCCATATGATGGATCTAGAGGAAGCCACTGAATGAGTAGCATGCTGACCTTTATGAGAGTTGGGATTGGGCTACCCATGTTTGAGGGATGATCTATCTTTCAATTATGTATGCCACTTGTGAGTCCTCTCTTTATGACTCTATAAGAGTAATATGACCACCTATTTACAACAATACAAAGTATAATGATTTATATTGTACCCCTTTTGGCCACCTAAAACTTTGCATGTAACATTATCAAAGCTACACATAAGAGATTGAGGATTTTGTGTGCATATGTGTACACATGCACATATGCACGTGGGTACCCATGTCATTTAACACCATCCCAAGGCAAAGGAGAAAATCCAAATCTCATCCCCTCTAACTAGTACCACAAGCAAACGATACTACCTATAGGTGAAAGCAAAACCCTTGTAAGGGGCACCACTTGAATGGAACGAGGCTACTCTATTTACTCTACCTAGAGTTGTATCGATGTTTCAAAAGAGCATCACCTACACAAGCATAGTTTGGTACTACCTATGAGCCCTTTAATTAACATTACTAGATCTTTCATGAATGATAACTTGGAAATTGTCACATAGTTGTGGGCATTGGGCTAGTGGACTAAGCAAACTTGAGAGCAAGAATCAGCACTATGGATTGGTGTACTATGCTCATGACATAATGTAGCCATATATCTAGGTTGGTTCAACAAGTGAGCCTGACCAATTATGAGACCATTTCCCTAAGTTGTAGATCCCCAATTAAAATGTTGTTGGAGTATGTAGGGTTGAAGGTTTACCATAGGGGTAAGAGACAAAAGAGTGCAAGAGTAGATTGAGAGATGGAATAATATTTTTTTTTTAAAAATAGAAGTTGAAAATTTTAATGGATACGGATAGAGGTGAAAGTAATTGATTTCATTTCATACAGTTTAGCAAAGCAATCAATTTGCAATACATCTAATAGATCTTATAGATATGCCTAAGACAAAGGCACATGCACACACTTGGGATGATGGCCTATTAGCATAAATTGAGACTATGGCTCAGTATATATACTAATACATGAATAATCTCTATTGGGCATGATCCAAAAGTTATAGGTAATACCTGCAAATCTCATGCATATATTAATCTACTAATAGAAGATAATAGGTGGCACCACTATAGACAAGACACATGAATAGGAATATATAAATCTTTGCAAGTACCCTCTACAAGTCTTCACAAGCACTTCAATCTTATCATTACAAAATTTTTACAACAGTAAAACATGGTATAGATGCTGCTCCAAATCCAAGGAAAAATCTATCTTTGTTATCTATATTATGTTTACCAAAAATAGAGATCAAGAATCAAGTAATAGAACTCAAGAGAAGCCTTATTTGAGCATTACATCTCCATTTTTAGCTTATTGCCCTATTCTTGACTATTATTCACAATCCAAAACAATCCATATAAAGAGTGTAAATCCATCAAAACTCCTCTTTGATAATCAAGAAAGGCTCCCATGATGTTTGGGACCAAGCAACAAGTGAGAGATCACATCCAAGGTCTTGTAAGAGATGAAGATCTTCAAGGGTTGATTATTGCCTTGTCTTCCCCTATTTTCCCTTGTTTCAAAATAGTCCCAATAGTCTCCTCTCTCCTCTCTAATGCATGAGCCCCCAACTCACTTACTTTATTTGGCTCTTTTCCTCACCTTTTCCTTGTGTCCTCTTCCAGTTAGCATGCCATCACCTTGTGTCATCTATATTTTGTGTACATCCCAATAGATAAGATACAATCTATAAATAATCCCTTTATATAAGACTCTTTTGTGTTGAGATGGTAAGCTCAACATGTGTTGATATTGATGATGGACCACCTGGCTAGATGGGTCCACACATCTACACTTAGCATGTTGGTGGTCATTATGATACTCACATGGCCACTGACTTATCACTTATTATATTTAGTTTGTTACACCTACCTACAGTTGGCAAAGACATAGCGCCAGTTGATTAGTATAGTCGGTTATGCACTGTGTGACCTAGTAGGCCACTTTTCTTTATGTTATATCTTATCTATACTTTGTGTATATTGTATAGTATGTGGAAGAAGAAGAAAAATCAGCAAGAAAACAATTTGGCCTCCATCTCTCTTCTTGTGTTCTTGAGTGAGCTTCCTCTTGTGTATACAGTGTGTGTTTGGCGCAGCAGCTCAAGAAAATCCCCCTATCACGTGATTCTTGACATGGTATCAGAGCCATGCCATTAGGAGAGGCTGATTTTGAAGGCTGAAGTGAAGGAGAAGAAGCAAGGTTCGAGCAAGTAAGCAACGAGTAAGAAGCTCTCCCATTCTTCCACTCTCTCTTGGATAGTGCCTGTGGAGGCACTAGAAGCAAGTTGGAGCAAAAATCTCAGATTGCTGTGAGATTTGGTATGCGAGTAGATCACTGTATATTCTGCAGATAAGACCTTTAGAGCTTTACCATAGCTATTTTGGACGTCTGAGGCCGTTTCAAGCCCCGTTTTAGAGCCGCAAGGTTACGCACAGAAGTTTCAGGGTACACTATGATTTTGGTTGTATTGACCAAAAGCGGGTGCGCAGGTTACAGATTGCAAATCTGTCATTTTTGAGGTGTTTATAGGAAGCAAACATAAGGTTTATCTAGAAACAGGTTGCAGATTACATGTACTATTAAGCAATCAGTGAAAAATGTTACTTTGTATATTACTGTGTACGTGTTGTGAAAGATTGCAGAAGACTAGCTTACTGTGTTATATCCTTGTTTGTGATAATGACACAGAATAGTGGAAATTCCATTATTGAGAAGCTCGATAAGAATAACTACCCTTTATGAAAATTCCGTGTGACAAATTTCCTCATTGGAAAGGGCATTTATGAATTTGTTTCAAGTGACGAAAAGAAGCCAGAGCTGGGTATTCCTTCGACTGCAAATGAGTTAAAAGCATGGAAAGAGTGGAATGCGAAAGACAAAAATGTGATTTACTGGCTATTTGTAGTCATTGATAATACTATGCTGGGACATATCAGGAATGCAAAAACTTCACATGCAGTTTGGACAATTTTTGAGAGCATGTTTTCAATAAATACAAAGGCACGAAAGATTCAACTCAAGCAAGAGTTGAATGCCTTGAAGAAAGGGAAAATGTCTGTCAATGAGTATGTGTTGAAGATAAGGAGCATTGCAGATGCTTTAGCAGCGATTGATGCAATATCAGATGATGATGAATTGGTTTCATCCACTCTGAGTGGCCTTAACAATGAGAAGGCATGAAAATTATTTGTTACTTCAGTATATATACGGAAGCCATTTTAAGATTTTGATGAGCTGATCTCTCTCATTATTACTAAAGAGATCAATATGCAGGGTGATTCATTTGAAAGAAATTGTGAGTAGGTCCAAGCATTTTACTCAAGTTTAGGAAGGAGACGTGGTAGATCCTCTTTGAGAGGCCGTGGTAGGAGACGTGCTGGCGATAACCAGCAAAACAAGTTCAATCAACAATTTGGTGAAATGTAGGTTTCAGGAGGCCGAGGAAACTTTAGAGACAGGGGGAGCTCTAGAGGAAGAGGTGAATGTCAGAATAGAGGTCCTGGAAATTCTACTATTGTTTTTCATTATTGTGGCAAAACAAGCCATATTGTAGCCCATTGCTATGCAAAGAAGGATGATATTCGCAGTGATAAATTGCAGCAAGAAAACCATGCATCATCTTCACGATAAAATGAAGATAAAAATGAGTGTCTGTTTGTTATACAACATATGATGAATGCATTTACAGAAAAGGGGACACATGATGATGTATAGTATGTTGATTCAAGTGCATCTAATCGCATGACCAGTCATGTTGAATGGTTTGGAGAGATGCAGGACTTACAAAATCCAGATTATGTGCAACCGGGTGATGATTCATGCCACCCAATTTCACACATTGAAAAGGTTCCCTTGTCCTTGTATGATGGCCAGACAAAGAGTCTGATAGATGTATTACATGTGACATCAATCACAAAGAATCTAGTATCTATTGATCAAATGGTAGAGCAAGGGTTGGAGGTTCGATTCAATGTAAAATATTGTTTTGTAGAAGACTTTAATGATAAGTGCAGGTTGGTCGCAAAAGGAAGTAGAGTCGGTCGCATATTCACTTTAGATGCTAGAATTCTTGCAATGGATGTTGCTATGTATGCTAAAGAAAAAGGAGTAGTTGCAGATATTGAAATATGACATAAACATATTGGACATGAAAATGTGCAAAGACTAAAATTAATGTAGTCCAGAGGATTGGTTACAGGGTTGCCTTCATTTAGAGTTGCAGAATTGCATAAAGTCTGTGAAGCATGACAGTTTGATAAGCAGGCAAGACAACCCTTCACGTATGATAAAAAAGTAAGTAGAAAAATACTTGATGTAGTGCATATATATATTTGGGGGTCTACATAGAATGTATCTCTTGGTGGTAGCAAATACTTTGTCGCATTTATTGATGACTGTTTAAGGAAGCTATGGATATACTTCATGAAAAAAAAGAGTGACGTGTTTGAGCACTTCAAATATTTTAAGATAGCTGTTGAAACAGAAACATGCTTAAAAGTGAAGTGCTTGAGATTAAATGGAGGGGGAGAGTACCTCTCTAATGAGTTCAGTGGCTTCTTGAGAACTCATGGGATAAAGAGACAATTTACTTGCAGGTATACCCCACAGCAAAATGGTGTTGCAGAAAGAAAAAACATGCATATTGCAGAAGTTGCACGTACATTAATGACTGAAAAGAATATGCCTAAACATTTTTTGTCTGAGGCTGTTCATATTGTTGTCTACATTATGAACAGAACTCGCACATCTGCTATTTATGGGATGACTCTTGAAGAATGCTTTAATGGCAAGAAGCCTAATGTATCGCACTTGAAGGTATTTGGCTGTGTTGCATATGTTCATGTGCCAGATGAGCTATGGAAGAAGCTTGATTCAAATGTAGAAAAATGTGTTTTTTTGGATACTCTTTAGAGCAGAAAGAGTATCGTTGTTATAATCGTGTCACAAGTGAGTTCAGAGTGAGCAAGGATGTTATCTTTGATGAGATAGGAAGTTGGTATACACCTGCTGGTGATGTTTTGGATGATGATAGTGATCAAGACAGTTATGTGCAGAAAGATAAACAAGAATCACGGAGTCTTAGTGGACCAGAAACATCATTTGGTACTACACCTACAATAAGCCCTTGGTCTAGGAGAATAAGGAGTAGCCCCACATCTTCAGGTGGATCTATAAGTATTGCAAGGAAGGACAAAGGAAATAAGAAAGTGCTGGATGGTAATGATACATCTACCAGTCATTTGGGATTTGATGGAGATTTTAGTGGTTTGGAGACTTTGGATGATGAGCTTGGCATTCCTTCAGTCAGGACGCTAGGTGTATAAAGAGGTCATAGTAATGTGAAGGCTCCATTGAGTGATCCGATGATACGCAGATCTAGCAGGGTCAGATACCTTGTTAAAAGATTTGGTTTTGAAGGTTATGCAACTCACCATTATGCTTATATGGTGAAACTAGTTGAGGATGCTGAGTCCACTTGTTTTGAGGATGTTGTTGGTCATGCTCATTGGGATGTAGCAATGGATGAGGAGATGGCTGCATTTTAGAGGCTAATAAGACTTAGGATTTAGTACATTTACCTAAGGGTAAGAAAGCTATTGGCTATAAGTGGGTTTACAAAGTCAAGCATAATGTAGACAGTTCAGTTAGCAGGTATAAGGCTAGGCTCATTGCAAAAGGCTATGCTCAAACATATGACATAGATTATAAAGAGATATTTAGTCCAGTTGCTAGGATGGCAACTGTTAGATGTGTGATTGCCTTGGTAGCAGCCAAAGGTGGGATTTTGCAACAAATGGATGTTAAGAATACCTTCTTGCATGGTGAATTTCAAGAAGAAGTGTATATGGAGCAGCTAGCAGGTTATGAGGATTTAGAGCACCCCACATATGTGTGCACGTTAAAGAAGGCGCTCTATGGACTGAAGCAAGCACCTAGAGCATGGCCTGACAAGATTGGAGAGTATCTTGTCAATATTGGATTTTGTATTTCTGATGCTGATCACTCACTTTATGTGAGAAAGGGAGATGCCTTTTTTGTCATCATAGTCATCTATGTGGATGACTTGATTATTACAGGTGACAGTGACAACGGGATTGCTAAAGTTAAGAACTTGTTGAAGAAGAAGTTTGAGATGAAAGATTTAGGTGAGCTGAGATACTTTCTTGGTATTGAGGTGATCATATGTGATGATGGTATATGGCTGTCCCAAAGGCAGTATGACTTGGATATGTTATCCAAGTATGGTATGACAGCATGTAAGCCTCTTTCAGTACCATTGGAGCAAAATGTGAAGTTGAGTGCTGATGTTGGAGATGAGATAGAAGACCCTACTATGTTCATGAGGATAGTATGGAGTTTGATTTACATGACTATCACAAGGCCAGACTTGAGCTATGTTGTTGGCCTTGTCAATTAGTTTATGCAGATTCCTAGAAAGCCTCATTTGGATGCAGTTAGACGTATATTGAGGTATGTGAAGTCCACCTTTCATTATGGACTTTTTTATGAGGCAGATAAGGACGTTTGCAGATTGGGCTTATAGCATGTCTGATAGAAGATCTATGAGTGGATTCATGTTTTCGCTTGGTAGTGCAGCAGTTACATGGAGCAGCAAAAAGCAACCTACAGTTGCTTTATCGAGTACAGAGGCTGAGTATAGAGGCGCTACTATGGCAGCATATGAGATGGTATGGTTGCAAAAGTTATCAAGTGATTTGGACTTGCAGGGAGATGGTCCAATTTTCATTCATTGTGACAACATAAGCAGCATATAGCTAGCTAGGAATCTAGTGTTCCATGCTAGGTGCACTACCACTTTGTGAGAGAGAAGGTACTTGCAGGAGAGATTGACTTGGTATATGTCAGCACACAGGATCAGATAGCTGATATTTTCGCAAAGGCATTGGGTATAGAGAAGCTTTGAAAGTTCCAAAGCTTACTTGGAGTTGTAGAGATAGAGTTGAGCTTGAGGGGGAGTGTTGAGATGGCAAGCTCAACATGTGTGGATATTGATGATGGACCACTTCGCTAGATGGGTCTGTACATCTACATTTAGCATGTTGATGGTCATTATGATACTCACATGGCCACTGACTTATCACTTATTATATTTAGTTTGTTACACCTACCTACAGGTGGCAAAGACATAGTGCCAGTCGATTAGTGTAGTCGGTTATGCATTGTGTGACTTAGTAGGCAACTTTCCTTTCTGTTGTATCTTATCTATACTTTGTGTACATTGTATAGTGTGTGGAAGAAGAAGAAAAATCAGCAAGAAAACGTTTTGGCCTCCATCTCTCTTCTTGTGTTCTTGAGTGAGCTTCCTCTTGTGTATACAATGTGTGTTTGGCGCAGCAGCTCAAGCAAATCCCCCCATCACGTGATTCTTGATATTTTGTATGTAAAAGATGTATAAAAATTGTATTTTAAGAATACCTTATTTTGAACCCACGTGATACACACACATATTCATGAGTAACGAGGTTAATACCTATATCTAGCTCATCTAATTCATATGCTATAGACTTCCTTCGCTTAAAGGGCTTGATCCATTTACTAGCTATTGGAATGTGCAATGTTGTCCCATCCAATTTGGCAAGTGAGTAGGTAGTGTCTCCCTTATCACATATTGACTAAACCATCTCTTGGACATTTTTCGATTGGCACTATGCTGATTTTTCAAGTTGTCATAAATTAGCACCTAAGCCCCTTCTTGTATGGATATTGACCAGAGTCTATGTCTCTTATCAAACCATTTCTTATTTTGAAGCTTGGCTATGTTTAACTTCTCCACTACTATCCTAATTTTCTTTTGGTCTTCTCTCCAACTATCTTATGTATAAAACCAATAACTCCTCTCTATTCACCCATCTTTTCAAGGTATCACACTTCATGTAACAATCATCTCTTCTATTGGTACAATGGGCTTCTAACCATACATCAGTTCACCCATCTTATATCTCGTGATAGCACTATGAGTTGTTCTGTCAGCCTACAAAGCATACGGAAGCAATTGTGGCCACTCTTTCATCTTCCCTCCATATGACTTGGCCAAGGCCTTCATGATAGGTGGATGTCCATGTTCACTTTTGCCGTTGCCTTCTGTATTATAGGCTGAAGTAAGAGCTAGCTTTATCCCCAAGCAAGAGAAGAACTCTCGTGCTTCATCTATATACAATTCACCCTTATCTACTATAATTTTTCCAACACACCCATATCAATAGAAAATCTCTCCCAAGAGAAATGCACACACTGTGTGAGTAGTCTTTATCCTAAGTGCTTTCCCTTCTACTTGATTTGTCAAGTCTTTACACACAAGCACACGGTACTACATTTGCCATATACCTATAGGTATAGTAACCAAATCCACTACCAATTCAAAATGAAGAGACAATGGATAAGTTGGTTGTAATCCATCCCCATGCCTCACTAACAAACACATTTGATAGGTAGCACATGATTCCACAAAGTGAGCAATGTTTTTATACATCCCCTGCTACCAATATCGGTCTTTAATTTTCTCAAGCATGCTCCACACACCTCTATGACCAACCCACAAGCTTTCGTGGAACTCTTGCATAACATATACATGTGTGGCTTGATCTTCAAAAACTCATAATGGAGCTTCCCTCTTATTCCTAGCATGCTTTCATAAATATTCCATCCTTCAAGAAGAAACCATATGCTATTCTTTTGAGGATCTTGAACTCCTCTCTTGATGATTCTTACTTCTTGGAAAAAGTGCTAATATATTGCTCTATTCTCAACCATTTTCATTCATATTCCTCCTCTAGAAACACCTCCATGGCTAAAACATAACACCTATGATATTTTCTTCCCACTATATCTACTTTTCCCATGGTTGAAAACTCCTTCCTTACTACTAAATTCCCTATAATAGCAACATTCCCAAATAGTATATCTATAGTACTTGCCGAATTTATTGCTATTCTAACATTTAAGACCTATATACTTGCATACAATAGCTATACAATTAGCCCCTACTATAATTTCATCATTTTCAACAAGAAACTCATCCTCTTCATCCGCAGCCATCATGTCATCTTCATCTTCATAACATGCTCATGATAACATATCAGCCACTAGATTGTTCTTCCATGCATATACTATAAATCAAGGTCGAGTCACTTAATATAACTATCCAATGCGACATTGTAATGTTAGGGGTAGCACAACTTGTTATCCTACTTGATAATAATAGACAATCTATCTCCACCACTACATGATCATCTATAGAATACTCTCTATCACATTTAAGAGTTGTAACCACTCTCCAAAGCTCTCTCTTTACTTGTAGATAATTTTGTTGCATCTCTTTCAATAGCTTTGCTCTGAATCTAATGGCATATATATTCCCTTCAGCATCATCTTGTCCCACTGCCCATCCAATACTAATAGGGCTTATATTGATAATGAGAATGATAGGCCTTCCATTTGAATAATCCGCCTTCTTCAAGGTTAGTGCAGAATTCTGTAACTTCTTTAGCTTTTGAATAGCCTTTGTATGCTTCCTTTCCCAATGAAATGTTTGCCCCTTCCTTAATGACTAGTAAAGGCTTTCATCCACATGCATGAAATGAGGGATCCATATCAAATAGAATGCATCTATACCCAAAAACCTCCTAGCTTTTGATGCATTGAAGCATACCTTCTACATCTTGCCAATCCCATCAATCTTAATTGGTGAAGGCTTTTGACCGTAGGGGCCACATATAGAACCTCCTCAATACCAAAGATATATTTTTCACTCGATAGAGTGAGATGCACTTCCTCTAAATGAGTCAAAATATTCTCGCAATCAATTATGTGGTCAACAACCAACATCCTGTAATCTGTGTTATCCAATTCTTCATTCTTTCATGCACTTCACATCCCTTAATAGGGACATCATCAAGAAAAATTATCATGAGCTATGGGATATAGTCTCTCAAGACATTATGCATCGCATTTATCATGTGGGCAACTGGGTTAGTCACCCCTTGTGGAAGGGTACACATGTGTACCAGGCCAAGTAGTGTTTTTATAATAGTGATATCTTGGCTCTCTAATATAAGTTGAAATTTGATCATAGCCAATGTATAAATCTCCCATGGAATAAATATCCTCGCTAGCAAAGGCTTCTATGAACTCATCTATAATAGGCCCTACACCTACATTCCTTATTGTGACCTTGTTGATTGGCTACACATCTTGCATAAATCACAATGCCCTATTTTTCTTTGGGATTGTAAACCAATGATTAAAGTATGGAGCTAAAGATGGCTCTAAAATCTTCATCTTGATTTTCTCATTTAAGAGCTCCATTTGCTTCGGTAAGGATGTGTGAGGTACAAGAATAGGTTTAAGATTCCATGGAACATGCGGCACTATAAAGATCACCATTGGAGCCATAACAACCATATCCATGCAACCAATTTTAGCAAGCTGGAATGTAAAAGCTTTTCCATTCTTTGCTAACATCTGCATAAAATAATCCCTTTTTGGTAGCAAGAGAAACCCATTACATCAAACCTTTAGCTCTTTCAATGTTTTGCAATAAAT
The DNA here is from genome assembly GCF_053477565.2 of Lygodium microphyllum. Lineage (NCBI taxonomy): Eukaryota > Viridiplantae > Streptophyta > Polypodiopsida > Schizaeales > Lygodiaceae > Lygodium > Lygodium microphyllum. The sequence goes on along the minus strand of NC_141160.1, from coordinate 24,258,942 downwards.
TTATGCCCTCTTGCACCATTCATATCATGAAGACTTGATTGTTTAGGCACTGTCTCATTCAACCCATCACTATTACAGGGTAAATGAAAAGCCACGACTTAACATTTTTGTCAACCATTTTATATTTTTTTTCCACCAATACTTCAACCCTTTTTTGCAGCCTTTTACATTCACGTTCAGAAAATTCACTTATGACATTAAATATCTCCAAAGTAAAACATGAGTGACATGCTTTTCAATTCTATTTTTAGCATTAATTACTATAATAATTTAAGCCTATGTATTAGTAAAATTTAGCCATGCAAAAAGCCCCAAAATATAGTCATCTACAACTAAAATACCATATTTTCTCAACTCTTTTTGAACGTGATGTACATAATCCTTTTTAGCTCTACACATGGTTGCTACAATACTCTAGAATCTAGTACAAATTGCATGCCATTACATTAATTTCAGATCCATGTTCTAAGAGAGCAATACATGGAATCTCCCACTCACCTATCTTGACAACAATTTCCATTGTAGCTCTTGTCCACCATGTATGAGAGTAGTGATTGTTAAGAATAATGTGAGTATTCTATTCCTCGTGAACTTGGTGATGTATAACTCCCTTATGTTAGTACTACCCACCATAACATTTTCAACCATAACATCATTCTTTCCACCCTTATATAACCCATTTTCAGCATCAATCTATTTTATGAGACAAGAATGGAGTCATCAATAGATTCCAACTAAATACCTTGTTAACCCATGTCTTCTTCAACCTGCAATAGTGCTTGAGTAGGTTCTTCTACAAATTGCATTTTTTGCTTAATGATATCTATTATCTCATCATGGAATTTACACTTAGTGATGCTAAGAACCTCACTAAGCATAAATTCAACCCTACTTCCAAGAATGTGTTTCTCAAGCAATTTCTTTATATTAGTTGTTGTCTCTATGTCAAACTGTAACTTGTGAGCAAGTTGCTTGCCTCTCTTTGTTCCCTCTTGCTTCTTTTCATACAAGACATCTTCCATTACATGTTCCAGACTAGCTTTTTCAGTAGCCTTATGTTACTTCATCTTACTTCTTGTCATGCGCTTTGAAGATTGCAGTGGTGGAAGGACATACATCTACATCTACATCTCTTTTGCTTGACAATAGCATCCATACTATGCACCTTAATTAAATATGCATATGAAATAAATGAATCAACATGAGCATACCATCCAATTTTATCTTGTATACTTTGAGTAGCACCTGTCAATTCTGCCCTAGCCATCTTCTCCGTCTCTTACAAGCCAAAGCACATGACCATGCTACACATTTTGCATTAGCTCTATATGCATACAAAGAAGCATATGATTTCTCAAGTTCCAATCCATACGTGGTAGTATCTATGGTCTAAAACACATTTCTTGCTACCAATTCTTCCAACCACTTCTACATATCCCCTTTGCCAAAATTTGGCTCAAGAGACAACCTTGTTTCAGTTGCATGATATTTTCTATCTTTTGAAAACACCATGTTCTTTGCTTCCGCGTCACTACAAGCCATGCACTCTCTCTTTTCATGTTGCAAACTATCACACCATATACATCTTATCTTAAACCCTTCTCTAGTAGGCTTTGGGCTACTATCCACCTCTTCTCCTCCACTTTCTCATCCAATTTTACAACCTTTGAGCGAAGGTCTATCATATTCAAGTGTAGATTATGTAAGCTTTTCACCAATTCTTCCATAACATCTCTTTTTTGGGTCCGGCATGCATAATGGGTTGTTCAACAATAGATATAGATGGATTTGTTGTAATTTCAAGACTCTTCATAGAAACGGTAGGTGTAGACCCTGTTTCGAACCTCGGTCTCATCCTTTCTTGCTTCATAGTCATATTTACAGCATCAACAACATGTGTCCCTTTACTAGTTTTTGAGGTTTCATCTTCTAATTGATTAGTCAATTTCTCCTGCAACACAAGGTTAGCAACTTTCAAAAATAACTCAAAATTTTGACTTTCCAACATCCATAGCCAGCTGAGCATAGTGGCTTTCAAATTCATGCAACAAGGCTATAATAGTAAGACCCTTGTTGGATTCTGCTTTTGAAGTTCATTTGAAGGCTTGTAGAGGGCTAAAGTGCTTCTAAAGCCTTCAAATGGGCTATAGACAAAGCATGAACTCTTTCACAAGGTAAATCATATCTCGCTTTCACACTTTATGTCAAAAATGCCATGACAACATGGCTACTTGATGGTGAAATCAAGTCTATACTAACCAAATGTGCTAGCCAATAGAGCATGAACTAGTCAGTGCCACTAGCAAACACAAAAATTTCCCCTCTTCTCCTCATACAATACCCATCAAATAAAATATAGGAAGGAAATTGTTTTCATGTCCAATTGAGGGTGATACCATATACCAAAAGTGGCAAGTCCTAATGACACCCTCAAGGCACAAGAAAGCAGTAATCTAATCATAAAATATCAATTTCTCAAGACCCTTGGTTTAGAAAAGAAAAGAAAAAACACCCCTTGGATACCCACCACCAGCTCCATTGTGCCCTCCTTACCTTTTTCATATTCTGTACAAGAGTGTTTGAGAGAGCATGTTAAACTAGACCATTGTGCTCCCATAAGTCTAGTGTTCATTTGTATGACTCAAAAATAAATATTGGAGAGAAAGAGAGAGAGAGAGAGAGAGAGAGAGAGAGAGAGAGAGAGAGAGAGAGAGAGAAGAAACTTTGGTGCTAACATAACACCCGCTTAGGATCAAAACCCATACATATGGCATGACACAAGCCATACAAGAATCTAGGAAAAATTTAAAGAAACTTAGATTGTGCTCACCTCCCAAGAATAGGGTGAGTATGGGATTTCCTTCAAACTTAAGAGGCAACAATAAACAAGCCAAAGCCTTTGCTTTAGGTAAGTTGCTAGTAAGAAAATGAGAGGATGACAAGAATTGATGAGCTTCGAAGTCACAAGATTTTGAGAGTGAGAGAGAGAGAGAGAGAGAGAGAGAGAGAGAGAGAGAGAGAGAGAGAGAGAGAGAGAGAGAGAGAGAGAGAGAGAGACAGAGAGAGAGAGAGAGAGAACACAAGTTTTTAAATGGGTACTTCATTACCCTTATTCTTCATTATGTTTAATTATATATAAATATATAGTGTGTATGTATGCAAGGGTTGCTTGCCTAGCCTTTGGCCATTGGCCATCATCCTAACAACCTCCCACTTAAATATCAATGTGCTTTTAGGAAAAAATGAATCTAAATGCCCATCAACACTCTATTAGAGGGAAAAGTGCTTAGAAGATACTTTTCATAAAATGATATGTAGTATTGTCATATTTGTGAATCTTGAGAAACTCAACTAGCTTGTCCTCAAGCACCTCACTCATGAAGTTATACTTATCACTACAGTAGATATAAATAAAGAAGCAAATAAAATAATGCCAATTACACCACTAGGAAGACCAAAAAGGTGCAAATTGAGTGCTATGGTAGTAGTTAAGCAGTGATCAACATAGTGCTAAATAGTCAAAATTTTGATACCCAAGAAAATAGTCTAAGCACTTCTCAATGCATACTAAATTTTTGCAATTTTTATGTAACATTTTGGTTAAAATTTCCAAGGAAAAATAGCTCCCAAAATATTTCATAGAGACCACCTTTCAAGTCTTCTAAACAATTGGTTTTCCTATCTATAGGGTGAATATGGACTAATTGAACAAATTTACTGGAATAATCAATCCATACGCTTTTGAGAGTGTGAAAGTGACTTTTCTACATCAAGCTATAAAAACAACCAATTCACAATTTTTGTAATGTCAACACAACTTCTTGCCGAAATGGTTCAAACTAAACTAGTTCAAATGTATCCAATGTGTGAAAACAACTCCAAAGTATCATGCTCAATTCTTGTAGTGTGAACATGGATTTTTTTTCAAACTAGTTCAATGACTTATCAAGTGTGAAAGGATTCAATACTTATCTAGTTCGTTGAAGCCAAGTATGAAGGGGATTATTTTGTGAATCAAAGTTTGAAGCTTAATGAAGCTGAAAAGAGAATTATCAATAAGAAAATGTTGTTACATTATGCAAAAATAGCATGAAGCGCATAAGACAAGATCATTCACTAACCACCTTTTAATTTGAGAGAAAAATGTCATTTGTTCTTATTTCATTTGATTGAGAGCTTCAAGATCTTATATAAGGCATTCACAAAGATTTCAATCTCTCTTCTTCATTGATTATGAACTTAAGCCGGCCTCTTGTTTCATTGTTCAACCAAGCTTTTTGCCTTGATTCATTATAGGCTTAAGTAGGCCTCTTATTTTTTTAGAGGTAAGGGATTAGCTGTTTGGAAGGGCAAAAGGCTTGGTTGAGCAACGAAATGCCCTTCCAAACAAGCTAATCCCTTACCTCTCAAAAAACAAGCTACCCCTATGCTTAAGAAATCCTTGTGCTTATATACGTCAATACATGAATCAAATCTCTTATCAAGAAATTGGGAAATCCAACTAATTGGCCTTAATTCTAGTCTCTATTGGCTATCCAAACACTCCAGATTTGGACTATGGCAACCCTCGAGCCAAGCCTCAATGGCTTGCTTAATTGAAACACATATTTTCACTTAAATTGGAGAGCTCCCTTGAGAAGTGAGCATCGATCTAATGATAGGTCTTGACTTCTATATCTCCAAAGGAATTGAGTTCTTGCTTCAATCTTGAGCTCCCCTAAAAGTATCTCTAATACTATTTAGGAAGTGATGGGGTGAGGATTCATGAGAGAGAGAGAGAGAGAGAGAGAGAGAGAGAGAACATAAGAAGTTTTTTCATGGATACTTCATTATCTTTATTCTCAATTATCTTCACTTATATACGAATATACAAATCCTTGAGTTGTTTCCTTTAGTAGGATTACTTTGAGAAAGCTTTCAGAGAGAGAGAAAGTATTTGATGTTTTTCCAAAACATGAGAGTATTTTCGAAGGAGAAAGACATGATTTTGTCTTTCTAGATTTGAAGTTGGGGAGCACAAAGTTTTTTTTGCTAGGAGAACTAGTATTTGAATCATTCATTACATACATTAGTATAACTGGGGGTGATGAGGGAGGGTACCCTAGAGAAGTATTGTGGTAGAGGTGCATCAAAATATGCATTTCTAAAGAAGAAATAAACTTTTTCATAGTCAAATACGATAGGTTTGAAATATCCCATCACATCGATGCTAATGATCATGTTAAAACCTATAGATTTATTGAGGCAAACTATTAATGGTACTTACAATTCAAATTGCTACCTTTTCAAGGACCATATTTTGTTTTCCTATTTGTTCAAAGAGCACATTATGTTGGGCTAGTAGAAGCTGTACTAATTGGGTTAAGTTAGCTTCATCTTTAGGCTTCTTGAACTATTTCTCAATACGTGACGCATTGGAAGGAACAATATTTTTCTTTTCTAATAAGGTTTCAAGAGGAATGGCATAGAAAGAGGAAGTTAATGCTCTAGCTTCTTTTCATTTGGCATCTTTAAATAGTTCTTACGTTTGCAATCATCTTGAAGAGATTGTTGATAACAAAAGCTTCATCATAAAAAATAGTCTTGGATGTTTCTCCACTAAATAGGATCATTTTCCCATCCTTAAAGAAATATTTTAGAAAAATCATCATCATTTTCAGTATCAAAATTGATGGAAAAATGAGAGGATGTAGAAGAACATTTAGATAGACTATTGAAGATCAAATCAAAATCGAAAGCTCATATGTAAGAGATACCTAAGTAGGAGTATTGCAATAAATGTTGAGGTCTTTCATTTGCTACATGATCCCATAAGCATATTTTGGTGCATATGGATCTATTACTTATGCATTGACAATGGAGTTGGGAAGGTTAGTAAGAATAGTACCAAGCATTTGATCATGCTCAATTTTCTCATAGTGATTAAGATCAATGTGTTGCATGTCTATTTGTTCATTAGTATGATCCATGTAATAAATATCTTTTAAATATTTTTGAAAAATAATTTGAGGTTATTTTTTCCTTGATAATTGTTCATCCAGATTTGCTAGGATTTCACCATATATTTTTTACTTTTTTCAATTGGCATATGTGTTTTTCTATAGCATAGGTCTTTTCATCAAGTAGAGGATTATATTGACAAGAGGCTATGATTGATTGATCAATATAGTCTTCTAAATGGATGATCTAATCTTTTAACTTATAGGACATCACTTAATTATTTTGGGTTGTTTGTATCTGGCCTTTGGGAGCTCTTCTTCTTCTTCGATGTTTGCTTCACATGCTAGTTATTATAGATTCTCAAGGGAAAGATCCCATGAAGTTTGTGGAAGACAAGAGGGTCAATGCTACTAGTTTATTGAAGATTGCTTAGGGCATATGGTGGGATTTTGTGGTTTAGGAAACCACTTCAAAGATGGACGTCTTTTCTTTTGCCATAGATATGCTCGTGCTTATTTTTTTTTCTCATTTCCTTTGCAATGCATGGCATTGAGGACATCCTTGTTATGATCACCTTTGAATGATTTTTTTGAGAACAAGACAAATTTTTAGTTTTGGATGGAGCTTATTGAGAGGAGAGAGATGATTGGAGAACAAGAGAAGAGCTAGATATGATATTTTTTGTTTTTTTTGTCTATATATAAGTTTCTCTATAATAGCTAATGAATGTGACTAACCCTATTGTGTCTCTCACTTAAACCATATAAAGATCTACTTTGTCAAACAATTGCCACATCTTATTGAGAATAATTATCTAACAATGGGAATCATGAATGGGGCTATCTACTTTTGTATCTTGGATACTAGAGGATATCAGTTGGGTTTGGATGACATTGAGGGTATTATTATCAAAAGAAGTGGAAGTAGATTTCATGAGTTTCCCACAATTGAGACATTACACTCCATTGGCAACTTTTTGGAGTTTTTAATGTGCATAGATAGAGAGCCAAGCATGTACCTTTTTCATTGCTAGAACTGGTGGTTTGGTTTGCATCTCCTATTTTTTCTACTTATCCTTGGAGACTTTAGATTAATCATAAATTTTGGTAGAAAGTTATTTTATAAAGGCAAGAGCTAGAGGTAACATCTCATTTTTAAAAAAGTAAAGTATTGATAGCCATGTCCCATTATTTTATAATTGAAGTTTAGACCAATTTATATTTTGCGAAACAAAATTTTCAATGGTATCATCCATCTTCGTAATGATATTCTATCATTTGTCTTTAGGGTCTAAAGAAAGTCTTTTAAAGGCACTAGAGATGGAAAAGTTGACTAGTCTAATAACTACTCTATATTGGATAGCTAAGCGAACACTTATTGAATTCATCTAAAGGCCTTGTATCTAAAGCTTAAGGGTCAAGATTAAATAAGAAGTAAGGGTCATCTAATGAGATAAGTAAATTGGAATACGGTTCTGTATAAACTAGACCATTAGACAAGGGAGATATTATAGCACATATAAATATATTTTCTAAAGTTTTATGTCTAATGTCTACATAGAAGCTAATGTGATAACAGGTAATCCTTTGCAAAACAAGAAAATTAAGCATATGGTAATGTGTCATAAATGCATGTAATTATAGCCTTTAGTCTGCGTCTCTTTGAAAAATTCAACAAGCCTATCAAGAAGGTTGAGGCAACGACTATCTACTTGGCTATTAGAGATAGAAAATTTGCCATTCTCATCAACAGATATATGGTTGTTGCTTTGAAGAGATGCTTATAAATCTCTATCCATTTAACACCTAAGAGCTGTCATTTTGCTATTGGCTTTGCTTCATCGATTGATAGAGTGCTATGGGAGGCGGAGACTGGTACTTCTTTTAGTGTGATGAGTGCGTAAGCAAGAGTCATATATAAGTTATGTGAAATATCTCGAAATATAACAGAAGACATTGACCTAGAGCCAAAATGTTAATGCCACCATGGCCAATGACAAACATGGTGAGATGAGAATGTCCTTATAAGATTTTATATTACAAGAGAATATACTCAAAAATACAAAACACTTATAAATTTGATACCAAAACACAGAGCATACAGAAAAACACATAACATACTATGATGAAGCATGAATAAGCTATAGATGAATAATATATACAAAATAGATAGAAAATGTATATTGACGGATGGAATACAAAGAAAATATGAAGCAAGTGATAAGTTAATGCATTCTCTTTGGCCTTTGATATCGCTCTCTTTGTATGCCACAGCCATATCAAAGACTGAAGAGAAGGTATTGGCTTATCACTCACTTTGTATTCCCTTTGTATTCCATCCAACAATATACATTCAGAGTTTATTTTCTATATATGACTTATCTATAGTTTTTTCATGCTTCATTATAGTGTGTTGTATGCTTTTCTCTATGTTCCTCTATGTTTTGGTATTAGAGCAAGAAGCGTTTTCTATTTTGGGTGTCTGTTCCATTGTACTTCAAGATCTTGTAAGGGTGTTCTTTTCATGTTTGCCATTGGTTGTGATGGCATTGAAATTTTGGCTCTTAAGTCCTTGTCTTCTCTTATAATCAAAGATCTTCCACATACCTCTTGTATTATGGCTCTTGCTTGCTAACTCACCAAGAAATATCGGTCCCTCGCACATAGTACTCTATCAATCAATGAAGAAAATCCAATAGAATGGCAACTCTCAACTATTAAGGCAATAGATATTTATGAAAGAAAAATTCATATCTTCAAAGCAACAATAATGTATATTGATGAGAAGGATAATCTTACTATCTTTGACAATCAAGTAGATAGTCATTGCCCTAACCTTATTAAAAAGCCTGATAAATTTGTCCAAAAGTCAAAGAATAAAAGCTATAATTACATACATCTAGGTTATGTGCCATTATTTTACAAAGGATTTCCTATTAATGTTGCTTTAGCTACTATGTTGGACAATAGGCATAAAACTTTGAAAACATGCTTATAGGTACTTTAATATCTCCATTGTCTAATGGTCCAATGTATATAAAACTCCACCCCAATTTTCTTATCTCATTAGATTATCCTTACTTCTTTGAAATCTTAAGCCTTAAACTTCAAACATAAGTTCATGAGATGAAGTCATAAAGTGTTCATTTGGCTATCCAATATAGAGTAGTTTTAGACTTGTCAACTCTATCATACTAGTGACTTTAAAGGACTTTTCTTAGACCCTAAAGACAAAGGATATACTATCATTATGAAAATAGATGATACTATTGAAAATCTTGCTCTATAGACTATCAATTGGTCCAAACTCAAATGATTAGAACAATGAAACATATAGGTTACTATTACTCAAAAAAATGAGATGTTATCTCCAGTTCTTACCTCTATCAAAGAAATTTCTACTAACACTTATGTTTTATCTAAAGTCTCCAAGAATAAATAGAAGCAATTGGAGATGCAAACCACACCACCAATTAGAATGATGAAAAATTTACATACTCAAATCCTTGTCTATATACATGAAGAACTCTATTTAAAAGATGCTACTCGATTGTAATGTCTCCATTACAAGAAATTCATAGAATCTACTTTCACTTCTTTTGACATTCATACACTCAATGTCATCTAAATATAACCAACATCCCTCCACATCCGAGATATAGAAGTAGTTGGTCCCTTTCATCATTCCCTCATCGAATAATTATTCTTAGCAATATATACAATTAACTAGCAAAGTGGATCTCTACATGATCTAAGTGAGAGACTCAATAGGATTAGTAATCACTTAGCTACTCTAAAGTAACTTATCGATAGACAATAAAAACAAATAAATATTTCATCTTGCTTTTCTCTTACTCTCAAATCATCATCTCCCTCCCCTCAATGTGCTCCATCCAAAACTAAATATATGTCTGTTTGATTCTCATTAAAATGCTTCTAAGGTGGTCATAACAAGGATGTGTTCTATACCATGCATAGCAAAGGAAATGACAAAAAAATCATAGGCACCACCATATCTATGGTAGAAAAAGAGACCTCCCGCTCTGAAGAGAATGTTAAGTTACCCTATCTATTGATTTCCCAGACCCAAAAATCTTGCCAAATGCCACAAAGTTAAAGATTGGATCATCCATTTAGAAGACTCTACTAATCGATCAATCATGGCCTCCTATCAAGATGATCCTCTACATGATGAAAATGCCTATGCTATAAAAAATATTGATACCATTGAGAAAACTCTAAAAAATATGGTGAAATCATATCAAATTCAAATAAACAATTCTAGAGGATAGAAAGAACTCAAATTATTCATCGAATAGATTTGAAAGGTATTTGTTTCATGGATCATCTTTATAAACAAATAGATGTGCAATGCATTGATCTTAATCATCACATGAAATGGAGCATGATTAGATGCTTGAGACTATCTTTACTACCCTTCTCATATCTAGTTCTAATGTAGAAGTAACAAATCCAAATATACCAAAAGATGTTATGGGATCATGCAACAAATGAAAGTCCTCAACATTGATTACAACACTAATGGATGGCATTCATCTAATGAAAATGAAGCACTAGCTCTTGGATGGGATTCCTTGGAAGAATAACATCCTTACATTGGTTGGCTAGAACTATCTGACTAGGATGAAGATATGATCAACAAAGCTGAGAAACATATGGACCACTATAACAAAGGGACCAAGTATTATGGAACCATAAGAGGTATATCTTTTGATAATCTCCCCAAAGTTCAAAAAGATCTTAGGCTAATGACTAAGCTGGTATGCCCTAACAAAGAGTTTGAAGAACTTAGGAAAAACAAATGCTTATTTCCACCAAGTCCACCTCCACCATTTCTCCTGTCATTGATCTCACTAAAAAATCACCTCCATCTAACCCAAAAACATTTGAAAATTAGCTTGAGTGTCATGATTCTCTCAATGATAGGGATTCTGACAAAGGAAACTATGATCCTACTCCTTGGATCCACATGATGAAAATTGATACTTCTAAGTTAGAAGAAAAGCCTAAAAACTCTTGATTGATGATGTTGTGACCTGGGCTCAAAGTTCTTTCATGTATTGGTGCTCCTTTGTTCCTTTTAACCAATGTACCTTGAAGCTTATGTGACAAAAAATAGTTTCATTAAGTCAAACATGGTAGATACAATTTAACTAAAGTGCTCCCATTACTTGGTTTAGATACATAAAATAATTCAAGCTTAAAGGTATTCATAGCATGTTTTTGTGTGGAAAAGTGATGTCGCCCTTGAAAAGTGGGGTCGATATTTGCAATTGAATTTGTTATTGAGACGCTGTGTGCTTTGGCTCTACCATTGCATTCTTCGATAATAATTTATTGCTATGCCACTCATGCTCATTTCTTCTAAAATGAGTGATTCTCTAGGTATTTTGGAGGTAGGTAAAGAAATAGCCATAGGTTTTTTACATCCTCGCTTTGAAGTCAATCATGAGCACGTCCCTTTATTGGCTATTGCGCCTTATATTTGTTTTGTTTTGTTAATTGGCTAGGGATTTTTTGGTGATGACGCTTGCTACTCAAAATGTAGTGCTATGGGATGTTCTTATTACGGATGTACTCATCAATTGCAGGTCACATAGACCATTGAATTGTTTATCATGTGCTAAATAACCTTCTTGCAGTTCCAAGACTTTGACACCTTCCCATCTAGGGCACGTTCTTTGCACTCAATAATGTATCTTTGTATAGGTGTGGATGAATGGACATCCATTGGCAAGGCCTTTCGGCAGTGCTTAGCTAGCCTTTAGTGAGCGTTGTGTGTGCATGGCACTCCAAGGTTTGCAGTTGCGAGTGTGTCTGTTGCTTATGTCTTGAATAGCTTTGAGATTTATTTATTGTGTGGCTATTATGTTTTCTTGAAGGTTTGGTATGGCCATGAAACAAATCCAAGCCATGGGAGATGTTTCAAACATAGTTCTTTCAACTCCATTGAATGCAATGGATTTGATAGAGTTAAACAAAATGACCACAATATCGTCTCTTTGATGCTTACGAGATTGGAGCCATTCTCATGGATATGGAAAGTAGTTGTTTTGATTGTGTTTGCATGAAGGTAATATGTATATTTTTGGAGATAATCATTTGTATGTTTTGTTGTCGCCAAAACATGGGCTCTAATAGAGCGAATGTGTGAAAGATGAAAAAGACGGCAAGGAGACAAGGAACACATATTGATAAGTGTACAAGAACTGCAAGGATTCAAAGAAACACAAGGAGTACTCCAAGTTCTTCAAACTTTAAAAACCTTGAGACAAAGATGAATGAGTTGATGGAAATGTAGATAAGTCTATGCACACTTGTGGATCATGCACTTACTGTGTACTCTGCAGAGTCGCATGAACATGCTAAAGATTTACTTAGTGTTGTGTGTGAGGCAAAGAACACCCAGAGTATTCTTCACCAGGTGCGAATTGATCTGGGTGGTGAAGTAAGGATACTCTCGGTGGTTATTTCTGAGACAAGAAGATTAATGAATCTACTAGTGAATGATATGTGGGCATTGTTTTGGGGACCTGGGGATGATCGTGAGCTTGTGATTTTCCAAAGGTTGTCGTTTGTCATTCTTGTAGTTTCAAATAAATGTTAGTAGGTTTAATGCCTTGTTGCAAGAATTGAGTCGTCAGATGGGTGGTTGCGTAGCTAGGGAGAGAGACTTACTTAGCTTATACTATCTTGCATGTTTCAAAATGCTTGGGTGAGTATTTTTTGGTGATAATATGTGCTTCGTTTTTATGAAGCTTGAGAGATCAGTGCATGAGATAATAATAGATCTAAAAGATGAAAGGAGATAGGAAAATATATGTTGTAGCTAGTTGCTATATTGACATGCACAAAAGATTGACAAAGGAGAGAAACCAGACTCAACCATGTCCAGTGCATCTTAACATTTGTAGAATGGATTGGACTAAGAGAAAATGTCAATACGACAAGACCCCTCAAAGCAAACCTCACAACAATCAAACTCTTGACAAAGTAGTTACTAGATAATTTGGCCAATGAGTGAAGTAGTGTGGCATTACTAGCCTCAATCTTACACAAGTTAGGAATAGCACCCAACTCTAGAAACCAAGTGAGAATCCCTTTAGTCATAAAGCACATTGAGAGTGCAAAGAAAGACATAATCCATACAATTTCATGGAGTAGTTTGAATATATCTATAAGTCTAGCAACTTCCAAGACTTTCATGAGCGTGCATAAGCTTTCAAGTTGTGTCTAAGGGGGGAAATGTCAAACTTGGTTCACTAGCTTGGACACTTCTAAATGCAATGACCTCAATATGTTTAAGTACTTTTTTATCAAGAGATTCCTAGAATTAGAGTATATGGATTATTTTATTATCAAACTAATGAATGTAAGTAAAAAGGACAAGAAAGAAATCAACAATTATATCAGCCACATCCAAAGTCTCTATAGGAGGATCCTAATAGTTGAATGATCCACTCAAAAAGCAATCCCCACTACATTCATTAACAAAATTAGAGATGAAAAAAAAGTATAAAGCATTTGCAAGAGAAACTTTGTAAAGTGATTGTAAGTAATTCAAGTCTGTAAAGAGACATCCTAGTCAAATTTTTCACAGAGGCAATTTTTATTGATAGCCTACTGAAGGAGAGGATTACTAAATCTATTCAACTAGCATGCAACATTAGCATTCACAATGTGAGATCTAGAATCTGTTATTTAGATATGACGACATGCATTATAGACTGCCTAGGAGGTTGTAATACCCTCAACCCTATCCTCAACCATTCTATCTAATGAATAGATGACTCAACTACAAAAGAGGAGCTTTGAAAGCAATGCCAATATCCAATGAATAAAGAGTTGTAGCCCCTAGGGTGGATATCAATTTCATAAGAAGACCCAGACCCATTGAACCCTTCATCACCCACCCACCTAATGATGCTCCTATTCACTACATGAAAGAGCCACTAGAAGAGGATACATTTGTGAATCCTTACGTGACTTATGACAAATAGGGATATTCAATCTTGATGGATTTTATGCCAATTCCAATCATAGCTTGGGATGAGGTTGAGACATAGGAGAAAATAGAACACAATAACCTCTGACCTATTGGACGTTTAGCCACCCATTGTACATTTCATCAAGATCTCCTAAGAAGGAATAAGCTAGTAATGACAAAGTCAACTTGAAATGTCAAAGTGTGAAGACACACACCTATATGCCAATTGTCATAGATGGAAGCCCTCTGTTCGCTCAATAGGCATGCCATCAATACCACTCAAAATTTTTACTATTGAGATACCCAATGATGATTCTATCCCGATTTCCTTAAATGAAATTACTAGAGCCCAAGTGAAAGAGGTTAGCATTTCAATGCATGGGCCTAGTAACCTAAACGTATGATTCATATACAAAAAGAAACAAAATAAGAAAAAAAAAGAGCTAATGAAAAACTTTTAGTTATGCACAATGCTACAATGCTAAATAAATATAATATCCCCATTACTTAGTTTGTTTTAATAAAAAATGTGTGTATATATTCCCAAAATTGATTTATATTGAAAACAAAATTGCACATTTGAAGATAATTGAGGAGGTATTATACGATCGTTCATAGAAGGCTTGGGAAACCCTCCTAAGACAAGCTTATTAAAACTATATTTGTAGTATAGAACGACAAAAAACACTAGTCTAGTGGATAGTCACTTGGCAGTTAAGTCCACTTGGGTGACAACACTGCCGACATGGGTGACCTCTCCAGAAGATTTTTCTACAAGCTAGTGGGAGCTTCTCATGCATAGCCAACGGTGCCAACAAAGCCTTTGTAGCAATTTGCCAAGTATTCCAAGGCCAAGATGCCAAGCTCTATGCCTTGGTCACCACCTTGGAGTGACACCCACTCGATGACACAACGCGTGGTGCTCGCTGCCTACCTGCTACACAGTCATGCTCACTTTTTTTCTATTCATAAATTCTTATATTTATCTCCATGCTACATTCCAAAAATGGAGCCTCCTCTCTGACATCATCAATGATGTCATCAAAAATGCAAAAAGCAAGCATTCTCTCTTTATCTCCCCCCACCCCCGATTACTATATAAAAAGGGATAGAGCATTACATCAAAACAACAACCCATACAGAAGTCTCTCTGCTATTGACATGATGAAGCTCTATTGCAAGCAACCAAGCCTCTCTCTCTCCACACGATGTGGAAGCACTGCTCAAATCCATCAAGATTCTTCCATGGCTCCCAAGAGACATCGAGATGCTCAGAGAGCTCCCCAATGCAAGAAAGTAGATGCTGCTGCTGAGGGAATTCAACATGAAGTTGAAGCGCAAGAAGTAGTTACCCCCGAATCCATTCAACCCAAAGGACTGGTTATTCCACAGCAAACCGAGGTTGCGGTCATAACCTGTAATCATAATGGATGGCCAAATGGAGATAATCAAGTTTAGTACATAAGAAAATGATTTATTTTAAGCTATTAACTCTATAACTTCCTAATAAGGGATAAGTTAGTAATGTTTAAAAATCCCATAGGATAAGTCTGTTACATAGATTACGATTAGTTAAAACGTACTTAAACTTACAAAAACATGCTACTATTATCAATTTCTTAAGAAAGAACATGAGAATTGATGAGAGGGATAGATTCTATGCATTGCATACATTGATAAGCGTGTTAAAATTGTTTTATGGTTATGACTGCTTTTGGATTTGTGAATGATGAATTATATCTCTTATGATTTTGTGCTCGTAAGTCAGGCTACAATTAGACCTGCTTCAAATACTTTACCTACAGGTTCTACTGCAAATATAGACTTTGTAATGCATTTAAGAACTCTGGGTGCACCATCAATAGTCTGCAACTCATTTAAATACCTAACATCATCTTCATGCTCTTCATACCCACATTTAAGAACTTTTAATGCACAATGTGGTCCATTGCCACAATCAACTTCATAGACATGACTAGTCTTCCCACTTCCCAAGTAACCTATGATTGTCCAACCTAATGGCAAATCTTCCAACCAGCACATTAACACACCTAATGAAGCAGGTTCCGCCCTTAAAAAGCCACCAATGCTCTCTTTCACAAGAGAGGTAGCTAGACATTGTGACTCGTAAGAGTTAGACGAGTTGTGAATTGTGGTGGTTTCACACGTTGGGTTCCCCAACCCAATACTCCCTAACACTCTACGAAGTATGGAAAAACTTACAAGTGGATGGGGATTCTATGCTCCCGAGGGAGGTAGGTATTTTTGGTTTTTGATCATTCGAGCATTTGAGAGGGAAAAGGGTGAAGTGATAAGTGCCCCTGTCATATAGGACGGCTCCTGAGGCTCAACGAAGCTTAGAGGGGCTCTGAGCCAATAAACTCCCTATTGATCGTGGACGAAGTGTGATCACATGTAGCCCAATTGTGTGAGATTGGATGAGGCTCAACGAAGCTTAGAGGGGCTCTGAGCCAGTAAACTCCCTATTGATTATGGATGAAGTGTGATCACATGTAGCCCAATTGTGTGAGATTGGAAGGTCCTATCCTAGGGCGATGTCTTTTTGTAGAAAGACAGTTTTGTACCACTCTGTGGAGTGATAGTTCTACTTGTTATTATGAAATAAAGTATTTGATTTTCGAATTGTTTGTTATGTGCTAAAGATTGAGTTTAATTAACCCAATTTAACTAAGTAATAAAAGGAAGCTCTTTTTATATACCCAAATAGCATGGTGATATGCTTTGCTTATTAGAAAACTAAAGCAAACCCAATCAAGGAAAGTGGGAGGCTTTGATCATGACGACCAAACGTCTATGGCTAGATGGACCTAATAAGTCGAGTAACTTTCCAAAACTAGATAGAGTTAATTAAATTGTGACCCTCCCAATATCAATAGGATTATTTACCAGCTTTAACACTGTTTTAGGGGGCCAGAACTGAGATTTTACCTTATGGGTAGGGGGATCGAGTTACACTCTCCCCCGTCTCTCACACTCTTTGAACCAAGTGCGGTATTAACCTCACTCATGCCTTTGATTGAT
This sequence comes from Lygodium microphyllum, assembly GCF_053477565.2. NCBI lineage: Eukaryota > Viridiplantae > Streptophyta > Polypodiopsida > Schizaeales > Lygodiaceae > Lygodium > Lygodium microphyllum. The sequence goes on along the minus strand of NC_141160.1, from coordinate 24,241,953 downwards.
TACAAAGTGGTCTTTCTTAGGTGGGTGTTAGATTGTTGTTAGGGGTGACTTGTCCGTGCTTCCCCTATGAAGTAGAACTAAGATTTCCATGTTCAACTAAGTCTTAGGTTTCCCATGGGGAGACTGGATGGTGATGTGCATAGATATGAATTTCGTCGACTACTAAAAGAACTCCTCTGGGTTTGTTGGAGGAGGTACCTTACACGTGGTATCAGAGCCTAGGTCTCAAAAGAGCTTTTAGTGTAAGGTTAAGTAGTCAATTTATAAAATGAATTAATTAAATATCCATACTTGTTTGAAGAAAATTGTTGTTGATTATCTTGCACTAACACTAGCATACACATTGTGCACTTAGCGATGAGGAAGCTACACGTTTGCATGATATTTTTTCCATAATGTATTAAGTATACTTAAGGTCTAATAATTTCTCATACCGCGAGGCTATATTTGAGATAATGGAAATGATCTTTATTCCTCCAATTGTACTGCAACCTTATCCTAACTCATGGTATATGAGAGATTTCTAGCCAAGGAATAGGTCACATATGGGGATATATTGTGGGTGTAACATCCTTTTCATTATGAGCTATGGAGGATTTGATGGGCTGAAAGACAAAGGATAATTAAGATATAACTTTTGTTCAATGCCTTTATTGAACGATTACTAGACATTAGGAATGAGCCTATGCCTAAAACCTGGTGGGTATATCAAGAAGTACTACGAATAGTACCACCTGAGAGAATTGTTGTAGTGTCAAAAGGCCTTATTTTGGCATGAGATGTTTTGGTTACCCCCAAGAGCCACCATATTATGTTGTTTGCCATGTACATGAGAATCCACCAAGAAATGAGAGTATACACCCTAATACTTTTCATGAAGAATGGATCCATGAGATGGTGTGTTGGTAGATAATAGCAAATAATTTTTATAAATATAAGGTCTCATTATTATTTTTGAAGAGTGTGAATTATAAGCTTATGATGATAGTTGAGTTTCTTTGACAAGTTAATGATGAAGTACACTTTATGCGATTGATTTTCGAGATCATATATTCAATCGCTTGCCAATCAAACATGTTGGAATTAAGAGAGAGTGTAATGGCTATATTAGATAAGACTCATCTATGGAGAGTTGTTTAAGCTTATGAAGGGGCTGCAACTAGAGTCCAACGTGGGGATGGGACGACCCTTAATTTTACTTAGACTCGACTCTGTATAAAGATGTGAAAGTCCATATCAAGTTATTGAAATGGCTTGAAGAACTAAAACTAGTTTGATGTTTCTTATTTGAAGGGTAGAGGGTTAATTATACTAGGACAATTAATGGGGAGACAATGACCCTACACATCATTGGGTGTATGAACAAGTCATCCAAATTATACCTCTTGATCGTATAGTATTCCACGTGAGGCATGCCCGAAATGGCTACTCTGTCAGAGGATACCCTCCTTTACCCTTAGTTTATGGAGCCTTAGAGACAGATAAGAAACCCCCTTACTTTGTAAATGTACCATTACACAAAGTCCATGACTAATCTCCATTGTATTTCTCCTTTTGATAAATAAAGATTACCTTATTTTCTAAAGTTGACTAATAGAGAGTAGGTACTTTAACTCTTGGAAAATAAAATCTGACATTCAGCTTGTGTGGTAAATTAGAATCGCCAACTACTGCGAATTGATGAAACATACAAGGAACTCCAAGAGAAGAAGTTTCTTCTCAAGCAAACACCACCACCTAGGTTTAGCAGTGAAGGACCCAAGGTGGAGCAAGATGCAAAATCTAGGATTGAGGCTATGGATGACTATTTCCTAGCTATCGAAACTACTACTACAATTCAGTCCATGATTGCTCGTCTTCATCTTACTAGAAAAGCTAAGCTTTTGTGGAAATAGTATTGCCGAGATAAAGGGGTAACAGAAGCTTCCCAAACTTGGGAGCTGATCAAAGAAGCTGTGAAAGGATTTTATCTTTTCCCATCTTTTGAATCAAACAAGATGAATGAATTCTACAACTTATGACAATTAAACCTAACCTTTAAAGGATAATATTCTAAGTTTGTGAGTCTGCACAAATATGCACCCCGCACCCCAATGACAACATCTCAATAAATTGCAAGGTTCTGCCAAGAACTAAATCCACCCTTGGACACTCGCATTGAATCAATGATACCAATGACTCTTGAAGATGCTCTTATGTGAGCAAAGCCTATGGCCAAGGAAATCACTTGAAATGGCCAAAGGAACCACCCAATAAACAAATATGGAAGGGACTACCTAAACTATGGTATCAACATGGCCAATGCCAAAGGAAATGGTAGCAATCACCCAAGGACCAAATGGAATAGTCAACATGCAATGCTACCAATGTGAAAGGACTGGACACCTGAGGTAAAATTGTCCTAACCGTTGTTATGCTGCTACACTCACATCGTCTGAAAAACTCTAGAGTGTGGCTTTCTTATAGATTTAGAGAGCCAATGCCATTTTAGACATTAGTGTTAGTGTCCATGGTTTTAAAATATTAGATTTTTGAATAAGATTTAGCCAATTTTTGATATTCTAGATATTATCACTTGTAAAAATCCATAAAACTATAAACAACTTCTAGATTAGGATGACATGTAAAAGAAACCATGTAACTTTCAGCCAATTTGAGAGGATTTTATGTAAAAAGAGAGATTGGCAAAATCGTGCGACGTGTGATCGTTGTTTTGAGGCAATGAATAGCACTCCAAAGTGGGAGATGAAGAAGGAGTGATTTGGCAAATTCTGGCCAGGGGTGCTGGTATTTTACTCCCCTTTCGGATCCAATGGAAGCATCAGATTGACAATATGAGTAGCATAGATGAAGGTATTATTTTATACACGTTTTTGTTTATTAGAGTTATATCTTCTCATAATGCTGAAAGAAACTGGCAGGCTTCATCTATGTTTTAGTATTCTTCTACATTTTCTAATTCTTTTTGGGAGTATTCTTCTACATCTTCAATTTCTTCAAGCCCCTTATCTTCCGCCTACTCCTCTCCCTGAATATACCTTCACGTTGTTGTCTCTTACCCTCGTGGTGGACTCTTGACTCCAAATGCTCCGACACCATGTTAGGGGAAGTTTATGCTATCAACAGAGGTGAATTTCGGAAGATATTTGGGCTAATTTGGGGCTGATATCTTCAGCCATATTGGGATTGTATTAATGCATTAAGAATCCCAAGTGCGAGTAAGATGAGACTGATCGAAAAATTCTGCATAGTACCGCACTAAGAGAGATGGAAGTGACGCATGCATCTAGACTGTATCCTGAAGAACTAGATGAAAAGTCTTGCATTTCCAAGTGTGTTAACTGAACTTGGTTAGAGAGAGATGAGTAAAGAACTGGAAGAATAAAGGCTCTTACCTTCTTCATCATCTTACTCAAATCAATGATTTATTGTGCCCAAGAAAAATGGATCCTTACAATTCATTCAAGATCTACGGCCTATTAATTGTGTCACAATCTGAAATGTTGGTTCGGGTTCAATTGTTAATGAGTCTACTAAAGCTTTTGCAGGTAGAGAAATTTATTCTATGGGTGACTTATATTCAAGATATGACCAATTTCAGCTTTCATTAGAAAGCCTAGACATTACCACAATGAAGACACCTCTTGGATTGGTCCGCATGTGCACTCTACCACAAGGTGCAACAAACTCTGTAGCCCATATCATGAATGTCATGCACAAAGTCTTAAGGGACTTTATTCCACAACTTACTCTTCCATTTCTTGATGATGTACCTATCAAGGGATGTGAAGTCAATGAAAAGAATGAGGAGCTTGACAAAGATGGTTGCAAGACATTTGTAGCTAACCATATTCAAACACCATATTGGGGAATATGGAAATTTTCCATAAGTTCAGGACACGTGGTCAAATCTTTAGATTTGTCATAACTTGAAAAATATAACTCCAAATCGAGCACTCTATAGCTCAATAGATTCCATTTTTCAAGTGCTTTTCAATGATAGGTCACATCATATAGTTTTGAGAAACTTATGGGCATGTTATCTGGGTGCCACCTTTTTAGTATTCAAAAAATGGGAATTGGGAGATTCCCAAACTCACTAATATTGTGTTTTCATGATTGTGACAGGATTTTGACATGGCTAAAAGAGGTACATCTTACCCTTTTTGGAGCTAAGTTGATTTTTGGAGTAGAAGAAGTCCTAGTGGTCGGACATCTGTGTGTCCCATACGGACGTAAACCTTCACCACTCAAGATAGATTTCATCAATAGAATGCAAGAAAAATGTACAAATATCTCAGAGGTGAGAAGAATTCTTGGTGCATGTGTATTCTATCTCATATGGATACCACATTTTGCTCATGTCGTCGAAAATCTTTATCAATTATTAAGAAAAGGCCAAAGATTCTCTTGGGGGAAAGAGCATACTCTCACTATATGCAAACTAAAGAAGTTATTAATTTCAGCCCCCACTCTCAAAAGGGCTAATTATTCAAATGGTCAACCCATCATCCTTACTGTGGATACAAGTCCCATTGGGATAGGATGGACTGTTGACCAAGAAGACCTTGAAGGTAATAGGTATGCAATTCTTTTTGGAGTAAACGTTCTCAATGAACATCAAAGAAGGTATGCACAAGTAAAAAGGGAATTGTGGGGAGTTGTAACAACATTAAAGTGTGATCGTGAATACTTTATAGGTGCTTCCATAATGGTAGAAACTGATTGTCTTCCACTCTTGGGCATGATTGCCAACTGCTCTACACGTGACATTGATATGCTAAGATGGATTGCATATATTGAATCTCTCAATCCCAAATTAAAGCATATTGCAGGAAAGGTAAATCCAGTTGCTGACATGCTATCACATGCAAGATATGACAATGAAGAAGAGCTTATGGAAGAAGATGAAGCTGAAGAATCTATACTTGCTTAATTTCATTTCATGGCTGCTAAAAGTACGTTTTCAATTGCTACATATACAAAACCAAAGCTGAATCTTGCAGGTGAAGCTGATCTTTTTAATGGTATAACATTAAGTATAGTAAGAACAAAAAAAGGTACTATTGTAAATCAACATACAGCAACAAAGATCAAATATTTATCTATGGAAGAAGGGTGGTCAACTAGAAGCCAGCATGCTCATTGTATTGCTCAAGTTCTAGTTCATTCCCTTGAATAAGATTATGAAGAAGATTGGCTGAAAATCGGCCAATATTTGAGCACAATGAAGAAGGAGTCTTGGACTGATGAAGAGTTCAAGCATATTAAGAGGAAAGATTATGGATTTTTTCTTGAAGAATGACATCTATGGAAGCACGCAAAGAAGAAGAAAGGAGTGCATGTCCGAGTTTTAGGTAACAAAAGATTGCAACAACAGGTAATGAAGGAATTTCATGAAATCTTGTGGGCCATAGAGGCATATGGGAAACCTTTAGTAAAGTCAAAGAAAAATATTGGTAGCAAAACATGTGTTGGCGGGACATAGCACATTTTGTTGAAACATGTTATGTGTGTCAAATGTATTCTATGGTCAAGCATCAAGATGGGTTACAACTGGCTTATCCCTTGTCTATACATTATAGATGGGTTATTGATATTGTAACCATGCCTACATGGATATGGAATATGCGATATTTAGTGCTTGCAAGAGAATATATAACCAATCAAGTTGAAGGTAAAGCCTTAACAACCAAGACCACTCAAGCTGTTTGTCACTTTTTGCTTGAAAAAGTGTTTTGTATATATGGTTGTGTGGGTAAAGTAACTGCAGATAGAGGAGAGTTGGATATTGATGAGGCATGCAACTTCTTTGCTCAATTGGGTATTAAGTTGGCTTTAACATCAGCCTACAACCCTAAAGGCAATGGGAAAAGTGAGAGAGGGCACCAGCCTATCCTCAAAGCTCTAGCAAATTCTTGTAGAGGAAAGATCAAAGAATGGCCTAAAATGCTACCTTTTGCATTATGGGTTGACCGGACTACTCACAATACAGTGACTGGCTATATGCCAACTGAAATTATGTATGGACAACAACCAATTATGCCAATTGAAGAATCTATTCTCACATGGAGTCTTCTACCTTGGGAGGAAAGCATCAGTAGAGAAGAGTTGCTAACTTTGCCCATATGGCAACTAGAAAGAATGCCTAAAGATGTTCAAGCAGCTATTGAGAAGCTAAAGATAGCAAGACTAAAGAACAAAAGAATATTTGATAAGCGACATCAACTTCAGCCAAGAGCAATTCAAGAAAATGACTGGGTGATTGTCTATGACAGTAGCCTAGACAATCAATACAATGCTTCTAGGAAGATGGTAAAGTGTTGGTTTGGCCCATATGTGGTAAAGATCATTCATGCCAATGCCACATATTTATTGGCTAAATTGGATGGAACAAGCATGAAGATACCCATAGCTAAAAAAAGAATCAAACTCTTGAAACGAAGAGAAAGTTCAACATATGAGTTAGAAAACTTGGATATAATTCAAGAGCATGAAGACATAGAGGAAGAAGAACATGCAGAAGATAAAGACATTGATACGGCAGAATATATTTCTTCTAACACTGCAGATCTGTAAGACTTTGGCACATGCCAAAGGATGTGCAGATTAGGAGGGGATGGATGTCATGCCGCTACACACACATCGTGTGAAAAACTCTAGAGTGTGGCTTCCTTATAGATTTAGAGAGTCAATGCCATTTTAGACATTAGTGTTAGTGTCCATGGTTCAAAAATATTAGATTTTTGAACAAGTTTTAGCCAATTTTTGATATTCTAGATATTATCTCTTGTAAAAATCCATAAACTATAGACAACTTCTAAATTATGATGATTCTAGCTTTTTTGTATTTTTACAATAAATAATATCAAAAATAGGCTAAATTTATCCAAAAATCTAATATTTTTGGATAATTCATGTCACTCACACTAGTACTAATGACTTAGATCACATTGACTCTCTTGATCAATAAGAAAGTCAAATGATGATGCACTCCAAAGTTTTTTACACAGTGTCTATGTAGTGACACGACATTGTGAACGTGGAAGAACAATTGGTGCCTGGGTAAATACCATGATTGGACAGCCTGAAGAATGCACAGTAGGTGAAGAAATTGAAAGAGGATCCATTAATGCTACCATGGAAAAGAAAGGAGCAGACCACCAATGTTTAGTAATTCAATCTCTAGCTACTTACAAGGGTATGTAGTTTATAATCTTAATTGATTGTGGTAGTACTCATTCCTTTCTTGCACCCAAAACAATTAAAAGATTGCATCAAGAATCCAGGGGAACAAAGAAAATGATTGTAGATGTAGCTAGAGGGAAGGAAATCGCCTCAAATGACATTGTAAGGAAACTTCAATTTGAGTTAGACAGCCATACAACTAAAGCAGAATTCCGAATTCTACCACTAGGATGCTACAATTGCATTCTAGGAATGGGTTGGCTCAAGAAGAATAAATCCCAGATTCTATGTGCTGAAGAGGAAATAACCTTTCAAGACTTGGAAGGAGAAATTGTAAAGGCATATGGGAAAGCTAGAAGAACTAGAGTCCAACTAGTCGAGGCAAGCCAACTTAGGAAAGGATTGAAGAAAGGTCAACCAATCGACATGATCCGGTTGAATAAGGTTGAAAAGACTAATAAAGTCACTCTACCTTCTTGGACCAATGACTTCGAGGATGTCTTCTAGAATAAATGACTCAATGGCCTCCAAATCGTGAGGTTGATTATGAAATAGAATTGGTTCCTGGAGCCAAAATCAGTATCAAAATGACCGTACAAAATGTCTATTTCTAAAGCTATTGAGCTTAAAACACCATATTGGGGAATATGGGAATTTCCCATAAGTTTGGGACACGTGGTCAAATCTTTGGATTTGTCATAACTTGAATACTATAACTCCAAATTGAGCGCTCTATAGCTCAATATATTCCATTTTTCAAGTTCTTTCCAATGATAGGTCACATCATATGGTTTTGAGAAAGTTATGGGCATGTTATCCGTGTGCCACTTTTTTAGTATTCAAAAAATGGGAATTGGGAGATTCCCGAACTCACTAATATTGTATTTTAAGGAGCAACTAAGGCAACTGATAGAGCAAGGATTTATCTGCCCAAGTAATTTTTCCTTAAGGAGCGCCTATCCTCTTTCAAAAAAAGGATGGAACACTTAGACTCTGCATTGACTTCAGAGGATTAAACCAAGTTACGACCAATAATAAGTACCCCATACCCAAGATAGATGAACTTTTAGTTTGCCTACACAAAGCCAAGGTTTTTCCCAAGATTGATCTAAGGTTCGGATACTATCAAATCTGAATCAAGGAACGAGATATCCGAAAGACCACCTTCAGCAGTAGGTATGGTCATTGTGAATTTTTGGTCATGCCATTCGAATTGACTAATGCCCCAGCCACATTCAACCGACTAATGCAAGAAATATTTTGACCATATCTAGATGATTTTGTGCCTGTATTTCTTTGACGATATACTAGTGTATTCCAAATCAATAAAGGAACATGAAGGTCACTAAAAGATTTCCCTCGTAATACTTCATGAAAATCAGCTCTATGCCAAGATGAGTAAATGCATATTTCTCACTAATAGGATTGAATATCTTGGATACATTGTTTCCCCTAATGGAATCTCAATAGACCCTACCAAAGTAAAAGATATCCTAGAATGGACGATACCTAACACAAAACAAATCTCAGGATTTTTGGGACTGATAGGATGGTACCGAATCTTTGTTAAAGATTATTCCCTCATTGCTGCACCCTTCACAAATATTTTGAAGAAAAATACAATAACCATTTGGATCATTGAGCATCAAGAAAGCTTTGATAAGGTTAAAGAAGTTGTAACCACTACACCTATACTAAAACTCCCTAATTTAATTCAACCATTTGAGGTGATCACTGATGCAAGTGGACTTGCAATTGGTGGGGTGCTAGTACAAGAAGGAAGACCAGTGGCCTATACTTTCAGAAAATTGAAGCCCTATGAGTCCAACTATGCCACTCATGACCTTGAGTTACTCGCAATAATCCATGCCTTGACACTATGGAGACACTATCTACTGGGAAGGAAATTCACTTCAGTGAAACATCATAAAAGTCTTAAGTGGATCTTCACCCAAGCTAACCTAAACATGAGGCAAAGAAGATGGATAGAGATATTGCAAGAGTTTGATTTTGAAATCAAATATCATCTAGGGAATGACAATCCTATTGCATATGCCTTAAGCTGAAAAGCCTTTCTTAATAGCATTGTTGAATTTCGAAGCTTAAGAACCATATCCATACCTGATAACCATGTACTTGAGCTTGTACGCCAAGCTATTCCTCAGGATAAGAAATATAAAGGACTCATGGCTAAGGTACTTCAGGAGGAAGCTCTAACAAATAAAGGTTTAAGATGAAGGATTATTGTGCTAGTAATGGTTGTCTATATTACCATGATTGCCTTTGTGTCCCAAAAGGACCAAAAGTGAAGGCCAAGATCTTACGAGAAGCACATGACAGCCCCATTATAGGACATACGGGGTATGCCAAGACACTCAACTCAGTTCATAAGAGCTATCTAGACAAGATTGAAAAGTGATGTATTAAAGTATGTAAATTAGTTCTTGACTTGTCAAAGAGTCAAGGCCACAGAAAGGATCAAGATGTCTGGAGAGTTACAACCCTTGGACATTCCACAAATGAAATGGGAGTCCATAAGTATGGACTTTGTGTTTTTGGATTACCTACTACTGCTGGTGGATATGATTCCATCATGGTAGAGGTTGATAGATTGACAAAATTTACACACTTAATCCCAGTCAAAAAAACCTATAAGTCATCTGACATTGCTGAAGTCTTTATCAAATAAATATTTAGGTTACATGGATTGTTAAAGAGCATAATTAGTGACTGAGACTCCAGGTTCACCTCTAAGTTTTGGACTTGCCTATTCCAAGCAATTGGAACTCAGCTATGCTTCAGTACTATTTATCATCCTCAAATTGATGGCTAAACTGAGAGGGTGAACCAGACCATTAAAGATATTCTAAGGTCTTATTATTGTGGCAAAGAACCGAGATGGTGGATTGAACATCTACCTTTGGTGGAGTTTGCTTATACCACTGTCTTTCAACAAACAATCAAGATGTCTCCATTTCAAGCCTTGTATGGGCAAGAATATTGTACACCTCTAAACTTCTTAAATCCCACTCTCAAGGTAGAGGCTTCTAAGGCTATGCTTGAAGAGATGGATCAACAAATCCAATTGATTCAACATGACATTCAAGCTACTCAAGATCGGTAAAAGTCATATGCAGATCTTGAAATATCCATAAGAACATTCAAGGAAGGTGACATGGTGTTTCTAAGGATAATTCCCAAAAAGAGCTCATTATCCTTGGGAAAATACAAAAAGCTTAGTCCAAGGTATTTTGGACCATATGAAGTAACTAAAGTAATGGGAAGGCAAGCCTACAAGCTTAAATTGCCACCCCATCTCAAGATTCACAATGTATTTCATGTAAGCCTACTAAAACCGTATGTACCAAACTCCAATCATGTGCTTAATGATGAATAAAGAGTCATGCATGCCCAAGGAGTTTTGGAAATGCAACCCGAGAAGATTCTAGATACAAGGGAGAAACCTCTAAGAAGTCGAATCCTAAGAGAACACGTAGTACAATGGAAGGATTATGCTAAAGAGGATGCCACTTGGATCGATGAGGCAACCCTTATGAAATAATACCCCTAGTTTCTCTCGAGATGAGGATATCTTGATTTCTCTAAGGAGGGAAGAATGTGATGTCTCCATTACTTAGTTTATTTTAATAAACAATGTGCGTATACATTCGAAAAATGTATTTATGTTGAAAAAAATTACACATTTGAAGATAATTGAGGAGGCGTTATATGCTTGTTCATGGAAGTAACTCTTGGGAAACCCTCCCAAGACAAGCTTATTAAAACAATGTTTGTAGTTTAGAACAACAAAAAGAACTAGCCTAGTGGATAGTCACTTTGGTAGTTAAGTGCACTTGAGTGACAAGACCGCCGGGATGGGTAACCTCCTGAGAAGCTTTTACTACAAGCTAGTGGGAGCTTCTTGTGTGCAACCAATGGTGCCAACAATGAAGCCTTCGTAGCCCATTATTGCCAAGTATGCCAAGGCCAAGATGCCAAGGTCTATGCCTTAGTTGTCGCTTGCCCAATGGCACGATGCATGGTGCTCATCGCCTGCCCGCCACATAGTCATGGTCACTTTTTTTATATTTGTAAATTCTTATCTTTAACTCCATGCTACATTCAAAAAACAGAGCCCCCTCTTTGACATCATCGATGATGTCATCAAAAAGCTAAAAGCAAGCATTCTCTTTTTATTTCCCCCCTCCCCCCTAATTACTGTATAAACATGGATAGAGCATCACATCAAAACAACAACCCATGCAGAAGTCTCTCTGATGTTAACACGATGAAGCTATATTGCAAGCAGTCGAATCTCTCTCTCTCCACACTTACGCGGAAGCATTGCTCAAATCCATCAAGCTTCTTCCATAGCTCCCAAGAGACGTTGAGATACTTAGAGAGCTCCCCAATGTGAGGAAGTAGCCATTGCTAAGGGAATTCGACACGAAGCTGAAGCGCAAGCGGAAGTTATCCCCAAATCCATTCAACCCAAAGGATTGGTTATTCCACAACAAACCGAGGTTGCGGTCATAATCCGTAATCACAATGGATGGTCAAAAAGAGACAATTAGGTTTTGTACATAAGAAAAGAATTGCTTTTAAGCTATTAACTCTACAACTTCCTAATGAGGGATAAGTTAGTAATGCTAGAAAAGCCCATAGGATAAGTTTGTTACATAGATTATGATTATTTAGAATGTACTTAAACTTACAAAAACACATTAGTATTATCAATTGCTTTTTAGGAAAGAACATGAGAATTGACGAGAGACGTAGATTCTATGCATTGCATACATTGACAAGTGTGTTAAAAATGTTTATGGTTATGATTGCTTTTGGATTTGTGAATGATGAATCGTGTCTCTTATGATTTCGTGCTTGTAATAACAACCAAACAAGTTGTGGATTGTGGTGGTTCGGGATGGTAGGGTCCCCAACCCAAAGCTCCCTAACACTCTGCAAAGTGTGGAAAAACTCACTTGTAGGTGGGGGTCCTATGCTCCCGAGGGAGGGAGGTGTTTTTTATTTTTGATCACTCAAACACCTGAGAAGGCAAAGGGCCAAGTGATAAGTACCCCTGTTATGTTGGACGGCTCCTAAGGCTCATGGAAGCTTAGAGAGGCTCTGAACCAATAAATTCTCTGTTGACTACGGACGGAGTGTGATCACATATAGCCCAATCCTATAAGATTGGAAGGTCGATGTCTTTTTGTGGAAAGATGGTTTTGTACCACTCTATGGAGTGATGGTTCTGCTTGTTATTATGAAATAAAGTATTTGATTTTACAAATTGTTTATTATGTGCTAAAGATTGAGTTTAACGAACCTAGTTTAACTTAGTAATAAAAGAAAGATTTTTTTATATATCCAAAGAGCATGGTAATATGCTTTGCTATTTAGAAACCTAAAGCAAACCCAATAGAGAAAAGTGGGAGGCTTCAATCCTGACAATCGAACTCCTATGGCTGGGTGGACCCGATAAGTCGAATAAATTTCCAACACTAGATAGAGGTGATTAAATCATAACCCTCCCAATATCGGTAGGATTAGCTACCAAGTTTAATACCATTTTAGGAGGCCGGAGCTGAGATTTTACCTTGTGGGTAGGGGGATCGAGTTACACCCTCCCTCGTCTCTCACTCTCTTTGAAGCTAGCGTGGTGTTAACATCACTCGTGCCTTTGATTGATTACAAAGCGGTATTTCTTAGGTGGGCGTTAGATTGTTGTTAGGGGTGACTTGTCCACACTTCCCTTGTGAAGTAGAACTGAGATTCCCATGTTCAACTAAGTCCTAGGTTTCCCATGATGGGGAGACTGGATGGTTATGTGCATGGATATAAATTTCAATCGACTACTAAGAGGACTCCTCCGGGTCTATTGGAGGAGGCACCTCACACTAAAAGAAAGTAAGTTCCTAATGTAGAAGCAAAAAAATCTACCCCAAAGACAAAGGAAAATGGAAGCACCAAAATTGGAGAATGCCATGATTCAAAGTACTAGCTTGAAATAGTAGATAAGATTAGAAGATGGGTGAAGATGGTGCAAGCGTATCTTCAAGATGTTAAACTAGTAGTAGAGGAGGAGTTGCACAACTTCTTGGGTGTATATCCACCCACCACCTATATTGGATCAAAAGGAAAATCAAATGCGTAAGGTACTTCATCAAGAGGCAAGCAACATTGTAGTTAAACAAATGAACAAGCCATGACAACTAGAGACATTGCATTGAAGGGTATGAGCAAGGAAAACTAGGTGTGCTAACTTACTTGCCACATTTATCTCCACCCTAGTCTCCCTAGCACTAGGATAGCTATACTGAAGAAAATCCCTACACTTTGAACAACATTGAAAAAGTGATAGATAAAGCTATATATGGCTACAATTGAGAGACCCAATAGACTACATCATCTATGAAAGTAAAGACAAAACCTATCATAGACTTTCTAGAGTTTAGACTCCCTACAAAATCAACATCTACATATCCAAGAATAGATGCATCCTTCCTTCTGAAGCATATGCACATAGATCTAAAGCTTTTCAAGTATCTCTTGATACTCTTTAGTACCTCCCAATGCTTCTTGCTAGGGTTTGCTATCAACTCCCATGCATAGGTAATATTTAGACATGTAGTAGCAACCATGGCATACATTACGTTACCAATTGTGGGTGCATACAAAACCTTGGCCATTTTAACATTTTTCTTATCTGATGTGGGGCTATCCCCTTGGCTAAATTTCAAATATGGAGGAACATCGATAGCCTTTCCTCTCTCCCTATTGAAATGCTCAATTACCCTCTCAATGTATTCCTTTTGAGACAAGTAGAGTATCTTTTTATCTCAATCTCACATAATGTATGTACCAAGAATGTGACTAGTGTTCCTTAAGTCCTTGATGTCAAAGGTCTCATGCAACCTTTTCTTTAAATCATCTACATCCATAACAGACTTCCCAGTAATCAACATGCCATTCACATGGAGAATCAAGATCATAAGGCTACCATCCCTAGCCTTCCTAGTGTATATGCAATAATCAGTCTCACTCCCACTGTATAGGCAATAATTCTTTAAGGTGTTCTTGGGTGTCCCTGACCCACTCCTTAACTTTGGCTATAGCTTCGAGTTGCCTTCTGGGATGGGGATATTCCCCTACCTTGGCACTCCCTAGTTCTGATGTCTTAGGAGTTGAGGTCTCTGCCTCGGCATCAGTGACCCCCTTTCCTGCCACTAAGGTTGTAGCTTCCTCAGTCTTAAGGATAATCTTTGTATCTGTTCTCTTTCTCCTTCTCCTCTGGCTTTTCTTTCCCAACAAGGCTGCATCCAAGTTACTTGGCCCAAGCAACAAGATGCCTATTCATTTTGTTTGAGCTCGCGTCATGACATGTAGTGGGATGGGCGTATCCTCCCCGCCAAAGGTCTCCAAACCGAATAGTCCCAAGGGCACGGAGGGCACATTGGCAGAACTGGCTGATGGTTTCTATCTAGGGTGTTAGGAAACAGGTGTGTGATTCCACACTCGGTGCATCGAAGGTGAGCCTTGTCTTGGTTTGCTTGTTCCCTTTTCGAGCAGCGTGATGAAATATGGCATGGGTGATAGCAAGTCCAACATGAGATTGGATCCTGGCTTGGTCCTCCAAAGCCTCTATCTCTTCCTCTACCCAGCGCTATCACTGGTACCGGTCGATAGTCCAACCATCGGGACTAGATTGCCTTCCTCATCATAGGAGATGTATGGGTTCACATAGCTTTCCTCTTCACTAGGCTCTTCCACATAGTGAACAGGAGCATCACTTGGTGGTTGGGTTACATAGTGTCCTAGTGGTCTGGGTATGCCTGTTGGGTTCATCTCTAGCCTAGGAATGGCTGGTCTCATGTCATTTGGTGCTGGAATCGCCAGCTGGGCTCCCCTGCCAAAGAAGTTAGATGGCCTATTGCCTAAGTATGGAGGGTTGTATTGCTGCGCATATGGGAACCTCCTGTGCAATCTGCAATGCAACGCGTCATGACTGAATCTACCATAGTTCGAACACAGCCTAGATCTAGGATCTCGACACTCGGCTGGGAGGTGGTTTCCACCACAGTGTATACATTGCACGTGAGTCCGCGTAGGCTTCCTTATTTGTTCTTGCAATCGTGCGAGCTCCATTCTTACCTCAGCCAAGTCCTGGCCTTGGTCAACACCCTTTCCCTTATCCCATATGCTAGAGTTCTCTCTCTCTCCCAATGTTGTTGTGCGCTTTGAAGCTCTCTGGCTTGTACTCTCCCAACTGGAATTCCTCATGCTTCGTTCCCTAAGCTGATCGTCCACCCTTATTGCCTCTTCAAAAACCCTAGCTAACATATCTCTGTGTAGGGTGGAGTTACTAGCCAAGGCCTTGTAGAGCTCCTCGCTTTGGATTCCATTTATAAACATTGTAGACACAGCCTTCTCGTTAGGTCGCTCATTGGCCGGAAACCTCTTGGAGAGGCTACGCACATGAGTGACGTAGTCTCTTACGTCCTCCTTTTCCCTCTGACTGACATTCATCAACCGGACGATGAGGTTGTCAGAGTATCCTACCTCAAAGAACCTCTTGATAAAATGGTCTTTAAGACGTGCAAAGTTCGTGCGCTCGGCTGCATCTAGACTAGTGTACCAAACTCTCCCCTTGTCACCTAAGCACAACCCAAAAGCTTGAGAGCATTGTGCTAGGTCCGTGAGACCTTTTCCTTTGCAAACTTGTTCGAACTGCTGCTCCACAAAGCTATATGGGCCGTTGCTAGGTTCATACTTGTCTAGTTGCTTTGCCACTACAGGGATCCTAGATTGCCCCTTTGCCCCTTGTGTGACCCCTAATCCCGAGAGTAATGCTGTGGCTAAGGCTGCTACTGCTCAGCGGACGTGTTGTCCATGAACCGCCTGGCTACAAGTTCACTCAATGATAATTCAACCTCCACTGCTCGCTCTCTCTCTGCATTTGGTCCTACTTTGGCTGCTCTAGCCAGGGCTAGCACGTGCTAGGCTTCGTACATGTCCACATCTTATTAGAGTTTCCTAGCCTTTTGCTCATGGTTATAGGCAATCATGCTCTCTAGTGCCCTTCTCATCGCCTTTCTTTCCTCTTCTAGGGTTGCTACCACTTCCTCTACTGGCCTACCCTTAACTACTGTCCTAGTCAACAAGTCATACTCATTGACTAATTCTTGCACTATGACTAGGAATTCTCCCAAGTCCAGTTAGTCCTCTCCTTGTCCACCTCGTGATCCTGACATTGCTCCCACTTCTAGCTCCATAAGGTCGTCGATCAATTTGAGTAACTTTGATAGCGTCCGATCCTCTATGTTGTCATCTTCCGGATCTTCGTGTCCTCTTAGGGTCCTACTAATGGGGCTTTCTAGTAGCCAGCTATGTTTTGGGATCTTCTCATAGGATAAGCTCCTTGTTATTGGAAGCCGTCGAATCTTATCCACAACTTGTGCTTTGTGCTTTCTAGTGCTCAGTGCGAAAACAGGCTTTTCCTTTTCTTGTAGTGCACCTTAGCTGATGAAATTAAAAAGTGAGGTGAGGATGCACGAAATGCTCCTTGCAGACTCCACTCTATCCCTCACGTGCATAGCTTGATGTGGCTCTAAGCGCAGGTTCTGGCTGATCTAAAGTTTTACTGAAAGACCCTACTGCATTCTCTATTCTGCTTCAGGGTTGGTTAGTTGGTTGGCTGGTCTCGCCGAACGTTAAGTTCAATTCCAAATTTGGTCTGCCTAGTGTCTAGCTATTCGGGGTGAATCTTCAGTTATCATGTCTGGCCTCTAGCTTCTACGGTTAAACCGGGTTCCCTGGAGTATCAGAGACGTGACCAAGGTGGCCAGGACTGTGGGACATGTTTAAAAACCTTCTATTCAAAATTTGGTGAACTGGCCCAATTCTGGGAATCGGACGAACGGGTCCGATTCTAGGAATCAGACGAGCTGGTCCGATCCTAGGACTCGGACAGGGTGGTCAAATTTTACTTAGGTCTGACTTCCCTAGTCGAACGGGGGTAGTCTGACTACTACAATGGGTCGAGTGGTCCAAGTCCGAGACTAGGACACGTGGCCTGACTTTAACACCGGGTCCAATTCTGGGAATCAGATCGAACAAGGGGTCTGATTTTCGGAGTTGGACACTCCAACTCCAAAAATCGGGCAGTCCTATTCTGGAACTCGGACACACTGGTCCGACGGCAAGGACGACGGCCCGCGAGTTGCATATGATGCCTCTAGGTAATGTCTACTCTACCGAATCATACTGTGCCTTCCAAATAGGTGCAAAGCAATAGAGAGAACCTCTTGGCATACCTCGAAGTGATGTGGCACTCGAATCGATCAGCACTTCGCGATTTCCTCGTAGCTCTCTCTCTCTTGATCTCTCCCTAGCTCTCAAGCTCACTCTCTTCTCAAAAGGCAGAATGTCAAATGTGGCATTCCCTGGTTCCCTGGGCCCCTTATTACCTAATCCCAGCCTGCTGTAGACTCAAAGATTAATCTCACACACCCCTTTAGCCAGATGTCTGAATCTGTGCCCCTACTTCCCTGTCTCCAGCAGCAGCAGCAGCAAAACCCTTCTGTTTTCTTCTTTTTCCTATCCTACACTTAGCCTAATGCAACAAAAATCAAAAACAGAGATAGAGATGGATGTTCCTACTCTAATATTCAACAACAAATCAAAATACTTACTTGCTCCAAGGATTAAAACCTCCTAAATCTCCTAACTATCACGAGCAGTGATTCAAGCTGCAAACCCTACTGCTATGCTCGATTCGATGCACATGGCACTCAAGGCTCGATTCCGTCGGTCCCAGCAATGGAATCAAAATGTAGGGGAGATACGGAGCTCTACCCTGAGACCTACGGACCGCTTATTGATCAACAGTTTCAAGCCGAGCGGCCATGGCTACCTCTCACATAGCTGACATGCAATGCCTACCTTGCGGGTGTAGTGAGCTTACCTTGATGCTTGATCGAGTTCCCTCCTCTCTCTTGCACTCCAATAGCTCCATGATCCTTGTGGCAAGCTCAAACAACCTCAAGCCCCCTCCGTCAAGCTCCATCCTCCATAGCCGCGCGAGAAAGGAGAAGAGAAGAGAAGATGAAGAGAGAAGATGGAGAGCTTCTTCTCCACGATCCCTCACTCTCACACACTCACTCCCTCACTCAAGCACAAGCAAGAAGGCAAGAAACAAAAGAAGAAGAAGAAGAAGAAGAAGCTTTGGCTACACACAAGAATGAACTTCTCATTCACTTTTAAACTTTATATACATGCCCTACTTTTTGGGCGGTCATCCCCACTTTTTACATGGCCGGCCATTAGCCTACTAGGCCATTAGCCTAGGCCCTCTTTTCCTATCTCCCACCATTCTAACTTATCCCGTTCCCACTAATGCATACAATTTGCACAAGAGTGAGCCCGGTGCTCTTTTTACAAGGATTCAGGAGCGCCTTCATATTTAATGGCGCACTTTTACTCTTTTATTTTCTCGAGATGATACCATCATTCAAATTTTCAGGGTCTGGCCTCCATCCAAGACGCCTTTTCCTTCCTTTGTCCTGTGCCTTCTTGGTTATCTCCTTCTTCCATTTTTCCCACACTTCTGCTCCATTTTTCGTTCCTTTGTGCTGCGGTAAACATAACTCAAGTCTGGTCTTGTAATGGTCAAGTAGATAAGACTACCAACCATCTTTCTGAACATAGTGACATCCTCAACATAAGATCCATCATCCATCAACTTAACATTTTGATCCAATGGTGTATCAACCGGTTTGCATCCTGTCATGCCATATTTTTCCAACATGTCCAATGCATATTGCCTTTGTATCAGCCATATACCATGAGGTGTGTCTATAACCTCAATACCCAACAAGTATCTCAACAAACCAAGGTCCTTTATATCAAACTCTTTATGTAACCCATGCTTGACTTCAGTAATTTCCTTCTCAAGTGTACCTATAATAATGAGATCATCAACATAGATGACAAAAAAAACCATACCATCTTCTGTATGCCTCACATAAAGTGAATAATTAGCTTTGCTCTGCTGAAATCCCATATTGCATAAGAATTTGCTGATTCTATCACACCATGCTCTTGGTGCTTGCTTCAGTCCATATAAAGCCTTCTTCAACCTGCATACATAATGTGGGTATTTTGGATCCACATAGCCCTCTGGTTGATCCATGTACACTTCCTCTTCTAAGTTGCCATTCAAAAATGCATTTTTCACATCCATTTTATAAAGCTTCCAACCATAGATAGAAGCCAAAGCAATTACTAATCTCATTGTCGTCATTTTAGCTACTAGACTGAATGTTTATTCATAGTCCAAACCATAAGTTTGTGCATATCCTTTTGCAACCAGGCTTGCTTTATACCTCTCAAGAGAACCATTCGTATAAACCCATTTACATCCAATGGATTTCTTGCCATGATGTAATTTCACCAAATCCCAAGTCTTGTTTTTCCTTAGTGCATCCATCTCTTCATCCTTTGCTTGTCTCCATTCGTTGCTCTCTACTGCTTCTTCAAAGCAAGTAGGCTTCACATGTTGTACATAAGAAACCATGTATGCATAATGCATCTTCATGAACCCATTATAAGTCAATCTATCAACTGGATACCTTATCCTTTTTGACCTTCTCAATTGAGGTGCACTATCATGTGTCTCATCCGATCTAGCATGTGGTGGAACATACTTTCCTGCACTTCTAGTGCCAGGTGTTTTAACATGCGGAATGCCATACTTGTCATCTATAGATTCATCTTCTGAACTTTCAGCCATAGGTCTCTTTCCTTTTTCAACTTCTGCACTCCTTTGTGCATTTCTCAATCTACCACTCCATGGACTGTAGCTGCCACTGCTTTCCACATTCTCTTGAGGTCCTAAAGCATCTTCCACATGCTGATTTTCAGCCTTGTTGTTTGCTAAAATTTTCCTTCCATAGCCTTCATCATCGTTGCTTTCACAGGAATCAACATCCAACTGCAATTTTGGGCTTATACCATGATTCATATTCACTGAATCTGACATCCCTGCTTATGTATACTTCCTTACTCATTGGATCATAGCATTTGTATCCCTTATTCTCATCAGGATATCCAAGGAAAATGCATTTTGCAGCCTTAGGTTCCATCTTCTTTCTCAAATCATCCGGAACATGAACATAACAAACACATCCAAAGACTCTAAGATATGCAACAGTGGGTGTCCTGCCATACATTCTCTCATATGGTGACATATTATGAGTCAAGGCTGTAGGTGTTCTATTCATAATGTGAACTGCAGTATGCACTGCTTCTGCAATATGACAATGGCATGTTCATTTGGTTCATCAATGCCCTTGCAACCTCTGCAATAAGTTGATTCTTCCTTTCAGCCACACCATTTTGCTGAGGCGTGTACTTACATGTCAATTGCCTTTTGATACCATGATCTCTCAAGAAGTCACAAAACTCATATGACATGTACTCTCCAACATTATCTGACCTCAAACGTTTTATGTAGCATCCAAATTGCTTTTCAGCCATAGATTTAAATTCCAAGAACTTTTCAAATGCTTCACTTTTATGCTGCATAAAGTACACCCAAGTCATTCTGCTAAAATCATCAATGAAAGTGATATAGAATCTACATCTTCTGCCCATGGAAACATTCTGACATGGGCCCCAAATATCTGAGTGTATTATTTCCAAAGGATAGCTGCTTATTCTCCCCCTCTTTGGAAATGGCAATCTCGACTACTTGCCAAATTGACAAGCCTCACATACATGATCAAAATTCACATATCCAAAATGCGGTAGACCACTGACTATCTGTTTCGATTGCATTTGCTTCAATCTTTGCAAATTAGCATGACCAATCCTTCTATGCCATAATTCCACATCCTTCTCTTGCTCATGTCCTCTCTCAACATACATAGAGTTTTGAATCACTGGAGTACCTACATCCAAAGCAAACAATCTCCCTTTCTTTCTACCATGAGCAATCACCCTGCCAGTTCTCCCATTATGAAACTCTTCAATGAAACATCCAAACTTATCGGATCTCACATGCAATCCTTGATCTGTCATTTGACAAACCGATGCTAAGTTCTTAGTTATTGTGGGCACATAAAGTACATCACCAAGCTTATTCTCAATCCCATCTTTAGTAACAAGTGGCACACTACCAATATGAGTAATTTTTTGTAAAGTACCATTACCAGTGGCAACATATTCCTCATTCTGCATTTGCTCCTTGCTATCAAACCACTCAGCATGATGAGTCATGTGGTTTTTAGCTCTTGAATCCAAAAACCAGTCATTCTCACGAAGAGGGTGAGTCATACTCCCAAGCACATGCTCCATAGCAAATAGGTGACCTCTAGGCGATCCACCTCTAGGTCCATAACCTATACCACCATAAGTGCCTGCATAGTGGCCATATTGGATCCTTCCATGACCCCTAGACATGGCATTATGTTTCTGATAACACCTCTCAAAGTGACCAAACTGCCCACAATAATGACAAGTGCCATCTCTCTGTGAAGAAGGACTAGACCGTCCTCTACCTCTAGGAAAAGATCTCCCCCTACCTCTATGCATGAAGTCATCACGACCAAAGCTACCTCTTCCATGAGCAAAACCATAATTACTACGACCAAGTGAAGAGCCTCTAGCTCTAGATGAGCTACCACAACCTCTCTGGTGATAGAAAACATTGTCTCCACCTGCATTTTTGCCACTGCTAGATGCATTCAATCCCAACTTGATTTCTTCTGTAATAAGTAGCAATCCAATAAGCTCCTCAAAGTCAGGCATAGAGCCGCCTCTAACTGAAATAGAGGTATCCAAATATTTGAAAGCTGGTCCAAGTCCATTTAGTGTCACTGACACTAAATCATCATCATCAACAGGTGCATTAATGGATGCAATATCTTCTACAATTTGCTTGATTTCTGCCACATAGTCACTGATACTGCGATTGCCTCTCCATGCACCATGTAATCTCTACTTGAGTTGTATCTTACAAGCCTCTGTACATGTTCCATACATTTTTTCTATGATTTCCCATGCCTCCTTACAAGTACTTTCATTTTTTATATGAGGAATCAATGTTTTTGAAATACGTATGGAGATCCAATGCAAAACTTTCATGTTCTTCCCTGTCCAATCTTTGAATGCTTTATTTTGCTCTTCAGTTGGATGTTCAGGAACTTCTAGATATTCATCATCACCTGTTATGAGGTCCCATAGGCCTCTACCCCCCATCAAAAAATTCTCCATCTTGTAAGACCAAACACTATAATTGTCTTTGGTCAATCTGTCTCCCACAATCCAAGTGATCTGTGTCGTGTCAGACATTGTGGCTGTTGTAAATTTAGAAAAATAAACAGCAATACAAGCTGTCCACAAATGATATTCAGTAGTATGCCCCAATCCGGAACATCAATGGTCCAATCTGAGACCAAAAAGCATCAAAAATAATCCAAAAATGAATGTAAAAATAGCTTCCAGCAATATGATTGTCATACATTCAGTTCCCAACAAGAACCATCCAATTTGGATCCTAAACGGTGTCCGTATGACCCAAAATGCATCATGGCATCATGACCCAAAATTACAAGTAAATCATTTATTGTGTGTGATCGGGATGCTGTATTGTGGGCTTCTATGATTACTGGGTATGCACCACGTGGCGATTTTAAACAAGTAGGGCAGTGACATGCAACATGAAGGTGTGCAACCAGATGATGTGATGTTTAGCACCATTCTCTCTGCTTGCAGCTATTCTGGCTCATTGCAAGAGAGCCAAAAATACTTCGATTGCATGAGAGAGGAGTTCGGCTTGAAACCAAGTATTGAACACTACAGCTGCATGATAGATCTTATTGCTCGTGCAGGATGTTTGACTGAGGCAAGAGATTTGGTGCACACAATGCCCAACTCGCCAAATCTTGTTGTATGGAGGTCTTTGCTTGCAAGTTGTAAATTTCATAGGAATGTGGAGCTTGCAAGGCAAAGCTTTGACGGAGTTTTGCAACTGGATTCAATGAATGCTTAAGCATATGTGCTTATGTCAACTATCTATAAGGATCTCCAAATGCAGTTTCAGAAAAGCCTGGACTAAACAGCCTAGGTCATCACAAGAAGGAAAGCCTTGTCTTGGATTTCAAGCGTTTTATCTGAAAACTCTGAAGCGCTGTAAAGCAGCAAGATATGAAGTCTTTGCCTTGTCGAACTTTACAAAAAAAAAAAACTAGGACTATTGCATCAATTAACTCATAGACATCACTGTATTGTGGCACAAATGCTGCTTCCTTCGATGACCTCTTTACTCTGATCGGGAAAAAGAAGCTCTACTGATCGATTCACTACAAAGCGATGAACTTGAGTATGTTTGCAAATACGTTGACCTCCTGTTCTTTTCTTGTAATGAGCCGGAGATGCCTGAATGAAGGCAGATTCTTTACCAAAAGGCGAAATATATGCACGTAGGGGAACTGGAGGAGGTAAGAAGCTCCTCGGATTAGGCCATTTCTAGAATTGAATGCTGTGATCCTAGATGCTCAAATGTGGGGGGCTTGAATGTAGCAATGGCTAATCTAAATCTGCGGTTTGGACATGATAAGAAGATCACTCGGCCATTCTTGTCGACTCGTTGAGACAGCTGCGGCACAGTCGTTGTCTTCTTCTTCTTCTTGTCAATACTCTTGGTATTGCTTTTATTCTAATACCCTCAAATTCTGCTCTGATACCAAAATGATAAACTAAAGTGGAGGGAGTTCCTGAGATAGATCAGATCAGAGGTCAGGTGCTCCATGTTATCTTCTCCTCCATTATTCTTCTTCCATTCTCCAAGTCAACTGCACAAGTGGTATCCTCAAAAGATAGATACCCCCAACTTAAGGACACTTTACATATGCTTCTATTTTAGATACATACATCCATAGGGTATGGCTTAGGATATGTTGTATTTATCAACAAAAAAGGGTTGTGTTTTATTCATGGAAAGTTCATAGATAAGGATATTTATAAATAGGCCTTAAACACACGTGATATAAAGGATGTACACATATATTGGACCCCCCAATGTGTGTACATGCAAGCATGTATATGCCAGAACAAACCTGCACCTAGAACACATTCCTCCAAATGAGCATTTTCCCTAGATGCATCTGAGATTTGTGGGGTGGAAGCGATGGTTAGCTTCATATATATTGAACCCCATAAGGTGTGTACACGCAAGCATGTATATACCAGAACAAACATGCACTTGGAACACATTCCACCCAAATGAGCATTTGCCCTAGATGCATATGAGATGTGTGGGGTGGAAGCAATGGTTAGCTTCATAGCTGCAAATTTTTTTAATAATTATATTCTAATTTTGTTAATAGTTGCAAATTTATGCTTTTGTAACTCGAAGGATCCAATAATGCTTTTTTATATATTAAAAGTATTTTGTTACTAGTTCATTTCTGATTTTGTGGTTTTGTAACTTCAAGGACTCAACCGTGCTTTTGTATAGCATCTTAAAGCACACTATTTTAAGTGTCTTAAGTGATTCAAAAGTACTTTTTGAAATGTGTAAAGTGTTGTTAAAAGTTCACATTACAATTAGCTGTTTTAAGTGTTTACTTTTTTTTACAAGAACTACTGATAATAATTGCTTTATGGTTTTTACTCACTCCCAAAAATTTTATAAAACATCATCTACTAACGTTGTGATGCATATTGATACCTCAAGTTTGTAAAGGTGACATTAGATTAGGTCAAGAGAGCAATTAGAAAATAACTATAAGGGCTAGGTTGCACAGGGCTCAAACAAGGAGGGTAGTGGGGGAAGATTAACCCCGCCATAACTTGGGCACACAAAACTAGATCAAGGGGAGTGAGGTTTCAACAAACCCCACACATACTACAAAAACTTGAGAAAAGACAAAGGTTTGGTAGGGCTAACCACAATGAAAGGAAGTCCTGATTGTCAATGGAGATGGGGGAAGCAATAGGATTTTGTGCTTGAGATATGAAAATCATGCAAACAGACATGTTAAACTCAAGAACCCAATGACAACGTGTGATTGGATGGAATCCTACTCTTGCACTTTATCATCTTAGTCCTACTACCCCTCAAGTGACCCATCCCTAATTCTATGTATCCAAAAGTGATTTTTAGAAAAAAGCAATAATTGTTATCCAGTAATGGAAAACCATGCTATTGTCTACAATAGAGTAACAGGTCAATGCCACAAAAGGCTAGTCTCAATATTTCCTTGCAGTAGTGACAATTTTTAGACCATTGGGAGCGAACCATTGAGAGCCAAACTAGCATTTACTTCAACAACTCTAACATAAGCCCCTTCAACTCATGCATGAAATGTTTTCTCATAGTAGAAGCTCCCTACTAATATACTATGTTGTCTTTGGCTTGTTCAAATTATGCCTTTCTTGAGACTAAAAGGTCTTCCTCCTCCTGTAATAGTTGTGTTTTTGCCATGTCCTATAAAGCAAATCTTGTAACATCTATAGAGATACTAAACTTCTAGCTGATCCTAACTTTGAATCTAAACAATTGACCAATCTTTTGTTCTCTCTTCTCCTGCATGTGATGGCCCATACTTGGATGCAAAACTACCAATTGTGCAAGCTGGTCCATTGACCCTCCTCTAGTTAGCAATCTTTCAATCAAGTACCCCCAATGAAAGCACAACATGCTTCAAGAGATTACTTCTGAATTGTGCCTAAGAAATCATGTGCCCTTCTAGATTCTCATTGGTCGAAGGCATTCGCTCATAAATGAAGCATTTTGCAAACTTCGTGGGTATCTCTCTATTGTTGGGTGTGCCCTAGTAAAAAATTTTGTACATCGACATGTATTCATCCACATACGGTGGCCTGAACATGTTTAGATAGCCTCATGCTTTGGCAACCTTGATTATTGCTAGCCAATCATTGTCTTCTATGGCAGATATGTCCGAGGGGATCTTGCCCTCCACCAGGCTTAACCCATATTCAGCATGCATGTCCTTCATAGAGAGGAAAAACCTAGAAAGACGTGAGTACTCAAAATCGCACTTCCCAAGGGTAGTAGAATCTATAGATTTTTTGGATGAGGTTCCCATGGTGGGGTGTGTTGGGGGAAAGAGAGAGGGGGGGAGGGGGAGGGGGAGGGGGAGGGGGAGGGGGAGGGGGAGGGGGAGGGGGAGGAAGAGAGAACTTTAGAGCTCTGTGGAAAGCATAGAAGATTGCATGGAGCCTAAAAGAGAGAGAAAGAGAGTTCTGTTCAATGCCAAAGAGATAGTTTTATACAGAGATGATAGAGCATCATGCAAATGAAAGGAACACAAAACTGGAGTTGCATGGGAATGCAAGGAGAGAGACAGATAGAGCTCCACATATGGAAGTGATAGAAAAGGAAACAATAAGAAAGGCATTCGCATGTGCAGGAAAGTAGGAGAAGAGACATGGGGAATGGCATATACTCCAAAGGAGGAGAAGAAGAACCACTCTATATATATTCTTTCTCTCCTTTTTTCCAATTCACCTTGTTTTAACCATGCATAGCACTTTTTCTAAGCCACCAAAATAGAAAAATGTTGGTATCACCTAACCATGCTTTCACCCATATGCCTTTGTATAAAATTTTCACATGGTCATTTATTGCTATATATTGCATTTTCTAAATGTTTTTCATGTTGGGGGTTAAAGGCTACATATTCCTAGTTGCCTACATTTACTTGTACTTACTACCCGCATACATTGCAAGTGGCGATAACCCACCATTATCACCTTATTCTTTATTTTTTCTATGATAATAGAATAAGGGAAGCTAGGTTACACATTGTGACTATTGGGGGTTCCACATACCATCTGCTCTCTCTTGCTTGAACCGCCATAGCTCTTACATCTTCTTACTTTTGCTTGTGCTCTCCACCTTTCAATTGGTATCAACCCAGGCATTGGAGGAGCTTCATTGGCATTGTGTGTTGGTCCCCATCTCTCCCCAAATTAGCTCCACCCTTTCAATCTTGATCAAGCCCTTTCCCAATAGTTTGAGCTTCCCAAGTGACTTAGGAGGGTCAACCACAATAGATAAAGGCCTAGGAGCATCCCTCAGTACAAACTCTCGGTGCATTTTTAGGGGGGATGTCCTATTGCTTCCTCCCCTACCATTTGGTCTTGCCACTTTCTCATATCAAACAAATTTTTCAGCTTTGGATGCATGTTTGGTTATGTACTTAAACCCTGCTTTTCATATGTAGTGAGTCGGTTGCAATTTGGTGGATCACTATTTCTTTTGAAGATCTTGTATGCACTGTTGGCTTATATGCATGCTACTCTTTTGTTTGGAATTTCTACCATGATACTCTTGGTAGTGGGAGCTTTGTCCTTTACTCATTTTTCTACATTTTTATATTCATTTACTGCAATCTTATGGATAGCCATGCTGAAATTTCAATTTTGAGTAGTTTCTTTAAGAGTACACTTCTATTGTGCACTCTACTATTTCCTACTTGTGGACAGTAGTGTATTGACTCAACCTTCCTCTTATTGTACGCATTTTGATTCAATTTTGGGGTTGATTTACTATTATTACAGCGACTCATATGCTCTTTGGTAGGCAAATATAATGGCAAGTGTTTCAAATATATCCAATGATTACATTGCTATCTTTAACATAGAGAAGTTGGATGGTTATAACTTTGAATATTAGAAGACTCAAATTTTGCAAGTATTGGTACAAAAGAAGCAGGTTAGGCCATTGAAAACCAAGGGAATCAAGCCAAAAATTTGGGATGAGCTTGATGAGCTATGCAAGTCCACTATTATTACTAAAGATGCTTACGATTTATGGAGAAAAATATGTGATATTTAAGTTTTTTCCTACCACGCAGTTGTATTGATTTTGAAGAAGCTTGTGGATCTTTGCATGGATGAAGGAGCACACTCTTATGTCCACTCATTTGAATGAGCTCCACTCCATTTTCAACTAACTTAACTCGCAACACATTCAATTTGAGGATAACATAAAGTCTTTGATCTTGCTTGTCACACTACTTGAGTCTTGGTACATTAAGTCTTTGTTCTTGCTTGTCACACTAGATGAGTCTTGGGATACATTCCACACTGCTATGAGTGTTAATCCTCATAAAGATGGCTTTAAACACACCGATGTAGAGAGTGCATTGCTTTTACAGAAGAAGTGAACAAGAAGAATATGGATGCAGCCTCTATAATTCTCATGCACTTATAGTTAGAGGTAGACATGATGGTAGCGAGAATAATAGTCATGGTGGTAAGGACTCACAACCCAAGAGGGGCAAATCTAAGTCTTGTGGGCCATCCCGCAATAAGTCATGTGATTCTAAGTCCTCTCTCACTTGTCATTATTACAAGCACCACGGTCACATAAGGCCATAGTGCCATAGGATGCGCAAAGATAGACACGAAAAAGGAAAAGGGAAAGCACAGGATAATGCCAAGTCTTCTAATGCTTGTAGCATTGCTCTTAAGTCTAGTGTTAAGATAGAAGAAATAAATACCTTGGATTAGAGCTTAAATGATTACATACTTGCTCCTTCTTCACTTAATGCTACTCAATTGCTTGATGTTCAATATGCTTAGATAAGGGTAGTATATGTCCTTGAATTGGCAAATGGTTTGCTTTTGCAAATGAGAAGAAAGCTTAATATATATGTTAATTGGTAAATAAAGCATGCTTGTTCTTGTAATCTTGAATTCATTCTAACAATAGGGAAAAAAATAGAGTTTCACTTTAAATAGAACTCTTAAAATATTTAAGGTGATAATAATAATGGACTAATTATATTTTTAAGTGTTAATAATAGTAATTGTTTGCACAATGTGTAGAGCAAAGTTAAATTTTTATGTTTAACTAACCTTGATTTTGATATTTGTGCTTTACCTTAATATTAAATTGACCGTATATTATTTTGGCTTTATGCTAAAATGTTTGTACCCTACTTTTGGCTTATTGATTGGAGTGGGGTGGACTCTTCTCTAAGAGCTAGTGATACCTTGTGTTGTTGGCCTTTGAGAAGAAGGGGGAAAAAATGATACCACAAACATGACTTTTGATATTCTAGACGAAACAATATCTAGGACAAACCATTACATAAGTTGTATTACTGTGATGCTAAAGGTTACCTTCAATGCCCAAAACATGTGCAAATGTGCTCTTGAATAACTTAATGAAATGTTTCATTATGATTGATGTTGATCAAGTGGAAATCCTATTTAGTATCTCACTTTAGATGAAATTTGTTCATTTATTGTATATGGTAATAATTTTCAAATTCAAAAATGGTCATTGTGCTAAAAGCGTGACTTATGGAAGATGGACCCATGCAAGTTATCATGTCTTTACAAAGAATTCTAATGGAGAGTCTATTTAGAAAATGTCTTTGATGTTGTATGGATCGAAGTAGCCAAAACTAGCTTGTCATAATGTGGTTGAATATAGACTAGGATAAATAATTCCTCGAAATAGAGCAAATAGTCAAAGAATGAGGATGAAAGTCAAGCATTTTAGTCTTGAAACTTACGTATTGACCTTCAAACAATTTCTACCTCATCTCAACTTGAAATAACGCGGTGAAAGATTTGATTTTTTTTTTTCAATTATGACATGATGGTTTTTCAAATGGGTAGTGAAATTTGAATCATTAGGGGGTAAAAGGCTCATATCTAGAGTATTGTATTGTCACTTCAAGATTTCAATAAGAAAGCATTATCCTTAAAGATAGTGTCATATAATATAGAAAAGCTATTAGCATTTTCATTGTTTTGAAAGGCTATAGGGTGACTTGTCTTCACACATAAAGATGCAACTCACTTTTTGCTTGCCATGCTCTTAGAAAGGAGAAAGCGGTCCTTGTTCAATTTTAGCAACACCTCGAAAAGGGAGAGGGGCAAAGAATGTGGCAAACATTTGTTCCTTATTCTGAAGCATGCTATGAGCAATGGGCATATTGTAAGAGTTGTTACTTATGGTTGAGCAATAAATGAGTGTATACTTAGAACTAAACAAGGCCCATGACTTGTGTTGACTTGGTGAGATGTTGAGCAAAGCTACATTGATTAAGGTGATGTGGTAAGGCCCTATAGAGGAGTTTGAAACGCCCTTTGTAGTATAAAAAGAGTGTTGCATAACTAGACATTGTTACTAGAGTGGTAAATTGGTAACGGCAAATAAGGTTAGTGCATTCCTTGTGCAGGAGAATTTCAATCATGTATGTAGAACAATGTGTGTACAGTACACTTAAGAAGACTTTGACTCTGGGTATCTCGAGACATACCCTAGAAAACAAAGTGCCAAAAGGCAAGACCTTGCTTGCACAGCTCAGCAAAGTTTGATGTGGACTATTAGGGAATGGGCGTTTTGATGGTGTCGTAGACACAGTTCTACAAGCAACTTTACTTGTGAAAGGAGAGACTCTTAGGCCTTTGCCATGTAGACCTTTGCCATGTAGACCTTTTGCCATGTAGAGAGGATGAAAGGCAAAGATGAGCAACAAGTCCATGGAGAGCTATCATTGCACCGCTTTGAAAAGTAGCTTCTCGGAACGTGTGAAAGGTAGACCAAGTTGGCAAGCGGCAAAAAGCATTCTAGATCCCTTAATCCTTGACTAATACCGATTTATTAGGCCAATCAACATTAGTCAAGGTACGGGGAAGAAAAACAATTAGACTACGATTCACGAAGCTGAATTTTCACGGCTAAGAACGGTAAGAGTGACGTGGAGACGACGCCCAAGGGTGAACAGTAACTGTGGCGTGACGCTTCATGCAGTCAGTCACCAGTGGTTAATTTTGAAAAATATAATTTACGAAATACGTGAGTTTTTTTTTTCCCCCCCTCTATTTTAACGCATGCATCAAACGTGGTAAAAAAGAAAGGGATACAAAATCAAGCTTTTTAAAGATGGGTGAATAAAAAGGGGAGGGGGAGGGGACTCGGGAGGGAGATCCAACGTGGCGTGTGGATGGGATGCATTAGGGATGACACGTGCGGAGCACGGATCCTTTGAAAATCTACGCCACGGGCCGGAGGAGGAGGAGGGGGTGTGTGCGTGGGCTCCACGGGAGAGAAATTAACTTTTTAACAGTAAGGGCGTTTTTTAGATGGGTTTTTATGGGTATAATTTATAAAGGCGGGCTAGCACGGAAGTTTCTCTTGTTTTGGCCGGTCAGCGGGAGCGAGGAAGCGGCTAGTTATTATATTGTAGGCTGTGTGTGTGAGGGGTGGTTGATGGGTTTGAGCGTAGCAGCAGGCAGGGAGTTTCACTCGCAGCTCCTCGAGTAATTCTTGTGCTGGTGATAATTGTCGTAATTTCGGGAAAATTATCATGGGACGGCAGCCTTGCTGCGAGAAGACTGCTGGCCTGAAGAAAGGACCCTGGACTGCCGAAGAAGATCGACGCCTTATCGATTTCATCTCCTCCCAGGGCCTCGCATGCTGGCGCGAGGTTCCCAAGCTCGCAGGTAGATTTATTTATTTTAAAAAAAATCAGAGAAAAGAAAAAAAAATTTAACCCGCTGAGGCTTCTTCTTCTTCTTCTTTTTCTTTTTTTTTTTAAATCCCCTATTCGCCTTCATCTCTGCATGCGGAATTTAGAGCCTTTATTCTCTTAATTAGATCCATTTTTCTTGGGTTTTTTTTTTTTGGCGGATAATCATCAACATTAATTCGTTTTCCAATAATCTGGCAGGGCTCCGTCGATGCGGCAAGAGCTGCCGGTTGCGTTGGATCAATTACCTTCGGCCGGACCTCAAGCGTGGCATCCTCTCTGAGGAAGAGGAGAACCTTATCATCTTGCTTCATGCAACCCTTGGTAATAGGTGTGGATATTATAAAACTCCATTCATTTTATTTTAAATATAGTTTTTTGCTTCACGCAGTTAATTGTTTAATTCTAAAGACGTATGTTGCTGCTCTAATGTAGCTTACATGAGTTGCCCGGCAAAGGCAAACACTCTCTCTCTCTCTCTCTCTCTCTCTCTCTCTCTCTGTGTCTGTGTCTGCGTCAACATATTCAGTCCTACGTTCTTGTTTCCTTATGTCTCTCATGCATCGTAGACTGTCTGAAGTTTCCTCATGATTCTAAAAATCGCTCCCCTTTCTTCCCTTTTCCTGTGCAGATGGTCCAGAATCGCAGCCCAACTGCCTGGACGCACCGACAATGAGATTAAGAACTTTTGGAACACCCGCATCAAGAAGAAATTGCAGCACATGGGAATCGATCCCGTGACTCATCGGCCTCTCCCTCGCCTCAGCAATAACTCGGAATACCACGATATTGAGCTGCCACCCTATCATCAGTTTCCAAGCAGGCCTCCTTGCCATACTCAAGGTTCCTTTAATAGCCTGAATGACACATATACATTTGCCTCCAATCCCCCGAATCCCTACTACGTGTTTGGACATAGCAATGATTATTGTCACCAACCTTTGAGGTCCCCCTCGAGTGTGCTTACTTCTCAATTAAGCTCCTCCCATGACAAGGGCAAGGAGGATGACTCAGAAGACACCATGTGCACCATGGAATCACACCACATACAGCAGCAAATACTCCTCCCAACCCAACATAGTCACGAGTTTGGCAACTTGACATCCTCATCAGGGGCCGCCCAAATGGGATTGCAGAAGATAAGTGCCAGCAGCGAAGCTAATTCAATAATCAGAGCGTCAACAAGGACGAGTGCCAACACCACTCAAGGGGCAAACCCAAGCATCCTCTCTTCTTTAGAGCAATTTCTTCTTCCTGACAGCGAAGAGACTAGTCAATGTGATACTAATCCCCCACTAAGATACGATAGTGAAAGGCTTAACCAAGAAAAGGAGCCTACTGGCGACACATCTCAGCTCCTTGATACTGATAGGGCTCATGTTATTGTTGAAAGAACCTCTAGTGGGGGATACGATCAATGGAGTGAGCCCCTAGTGAGCCCTTGGGCAATAGACCCTTTCTATGAGCAAGATATCTGTACTTTAAATTCTATAGCTCTAGAAAGTAGCACCTATGCAAGCACAAGAAGTAGCTTAGGGTCCTATACCAACACAAGTAGCTTAGGGTCATTCAATCTACATGAAAGTGTATGGTAGATCTATCAGTCATAAAACTAAACATAGGTAGTATAAGACAAGGAGAAGCTTCTCAAACTACTCCAATTTTATACATGTAATAGTTCATTGCTCCAAAATAAATATGCGGAGGATTGCCACATAAGAGAAGTTACTTGGTTGTGTTTCTTAAATAAAAAGGTGCTAGTGCAAGGGGCAACTAGATAGGGTTTGTACTATCATCATGTACTCGATCCCTTTTAAGTTTTTGTATGAAAGGATAAGTGTAAAGGGCTTGTACTAGTATCATGTACTCAATCCCTTTTAAGTTTTTGTATGAAAGGATAAGTGTAAAGCTAGCTAGGGCTTGTACCTACATCATATACTCATTTGCTTTTAAAGCTTTTGTATGAAAGGAGTATAATGCCATTAAAGAAAGCAAGGTAAAAATCAAGCTAAACCCACCATGGCATGGCATGCAATTTGACATTTCATTTAGAAAACTCTTGGCATTCATATAATTCATTGTAAAAAGCAAGGTACTGGCATCTAATTATTCAAACACATGGAAATTTTGGATACATTTTTTCTAAAAGTCTATACTTTCCAAATAAAGTACACAATCATAACAAAAGGGACTCAATTCACAAAAATCTTTATCATATTATCAATGAGGATTGACACTTGACTTGAATAAAAATGTTTTTTGTGAACGTTGCCCCTTTGGGAGAATTCTAGCACCTAAAAGATTTCTCACACTCCTATATACATTCTCAAAAATCATGTATCAACATTAACATTACTAATACATCATCAAGACATGTGATACTTCACAACCTTTCTCAAAATTTATTTGCCTAAAAATTGTAAATTTTGATATTACTAATGCATTCAAGGTGTCTAAAAACACCCTAAGTGACTTTTCAATCATGAGAATCAAAGCCCAAAGGAGAAGAAACTACATTTTTATGTAAATGTTCTACCTAAATTAAGTAATAAACAAAAAGCGCTAAACAAGTAACCAAATAACAAATATATTGACTAACATTTAAGTGCTATAGTTGGTATCCCACTATGCTAGAAGTCTCCTCCAAGGTGCCATGCAAGATAAAATACTTTCATTGATGTTGTTGGATGTGTATAATCATTCTCGAGAAGTGTGCAGTTGACTTAGTTGCCATGTTCTTGATACATAAGAGAGATGTAAAGGAGGTTCTTTTTCTTATGCATGGATCTAACCCCTTCTTTTTTTATTCAATATATCAAACCCTCTATTTCTCTTCTCTTACAAGTTTTTGAGGGGTTTTAGCCCTTCCATTATGTAAGTGTATAATTAGCACTTTCTAATCACAAATTACAACTAGTTTCAGCTAATTATACACTTACTTAGGTGTAACGTCATATTTAAAACCATAGGTTATTGTCTCTCACTTAAAATACAACTAAACACACAAAATACAACTACTATTAAGCTAATTAGCATTTAAAACCGTAGGTCAATGTCTCTCATTTCCATAACTTTATACAATTGGTTTGGTTGTACTTTTTTCATATTGGTCTATGTAGTTAAAATAATTAGTCACACTATAAAGCGAATGCCACTTATTTGGTTTTTATGCATGCAACATTCACATGAGTGTTTTTTTTGCATATCTATATACTTACATTCTTGATCAAATCAATAGAAATATTAAGGATCTTATGAATATTAATATTTAGCAATTGGTTTAATTAGTTTGATCACTCTTTTCTTAGATTGGGTTGAAGAGGTACAAATGTAATGGTTTCACTATATCTTCAATAGTGCAAATGGGATTGTTGAGTTTTCAAAGTTTATATGCTTTTAAACTTCAAACACTCCAAAAAGTGTGGTTGGTGTTATATACTGAAAGACAGCAATATGTTAATAAGAAATTTTGGAAGTCTTAAAAAACAAAATAAAATAGTGATCAAAATTTCGCCTAAGCTTGAGAATACGAAGTCATGGCATGTAAGAATCTTAGAAGTCTCATGAAAAGTGGGGATATATTGTTAGTTTCAATAAAAAGAACTTTTCTCATGCTTGACTTGCGATTGAAATGTGACATAAACTTCATCTACCCTTCTTAAAATCTTACATCGCATAATGCACTCAAATTTACTAAAAAAAATCAAATAGCTTTCGAACTTAAGATTTTTAGAATTTTAGCACATCTCTCTATATTTTTACCATGTAGTAATTGAATAGATATTCATGTGATAGCTCTTTGTACAATAGGTAGATGTATGAATAAGTTCTAAAAGCACTTTTTTGATATATACAAGAATGAACTTGCTTTATACATGTTAATTGTGTTAGAAGGGAAGATAACACACACACACACACACATCTTAGGCCAAAATCAACCTATGAGACAAAATCATGTACAATGTTGATTGTCACTAGACATCAAAATGTGACGTGCTGAAAGTAAAATATTGTAAAAGAAGCCAAGGTGGTGTATAAGGCCATATAGTGCTCATATGAGGATACAATGGGGGGATGAGATAGTACATGTCCAGCTATATGGCCAAATGATACTTGTATATCTAGTTCCACCCAGTCAAGATCAATGGGTAGAGCATGTCATACATCCTAGATGTAGTATAAGGGTAGCCCCTAGGTTGGGCCCTCAACTCTATCAACCACTAGTCATGTTGTCGATAGATCTCCCTCATTGCTCTCTCATGTAGTATATGTGTTTGGTATCCCTATATCTGTCGGCAACATCCTACTCTAATCTCCTCAGCTCTTTGGATTGTCACCCCTCTCTTTGTAGGTGCTATGTGGGTGATCATTGTCTTCAGGAAATTGATAAGCTATGGCAAACGCCCCCCTCTCTGTGTAGTGCTAACTTGTAGTAGTCATGTGCGGAGCCTCTAAATCTCAACTAGAAACTAGCCCAAGTGGCATTGATGTGGGGACTACGTAACTAGTACAAGTGAGGTGCCTCCTTGAAATAGTCAAGGGTATCTAGCTCGGACTGTGTTGTAGGCTCCACATATGTAGATGTAGTGCTCCTCGCTCTCTACCTCCTCCTAGAATAATCTATAGATCTGCTCAACTCTAGGGATATGGACTACTCTCTCAGTCTCAATCTTGAGCTAGTGAGAGGATACCCTAAGCTGGTCAATGGCTACCTACCTCTCATGTGGCATGTATACATCTAGGTATCCATGTCTCTTAATGAAG
This sequence comes from Lygodium microphyllum, assembly GCF_053477565.2. Taxonomy (NCBI): domain Eukaryota; kingdom Viridiplantae; phylum Streptophyta; class Polypodiopsida; order Schizaeales; family Lygodiaceae; genus Lygodium; species Lygodium microphyllum. The sequence goes on along the minus strand of NC_141160.1, from coordinate 24,205,477 downwards.
CCATCCACGGGAGTGTTCATGAAGTGGTCTCTATAGTAAGACATCTTTGGAGAGAGAAAGGCAAAGACAAAGAGAACACTACCAAGGGAAGGTTAGAGATGCCATTTGATGTGGTACGATAACCAACTAAAATTTTTTCACGTAAGGGATGATGAATGTCACTTATGTAACATTCTTCTTTTTTTTTTACTCTAGGCTTGATATAATGATGGGTCTTATTTCCCCTCTCTAGCTCTCTACAAGCATAGACTACAAATAGTCAACACACGTGTGTGCATGTGTACATGTGCACACACACACACACACACACACACACCCCCCAAGGTGACTTGTATGACACAACACTTCTATATACATCATGCTATGTTAAGAGACCAGTGCAAGCTCACTTGTTATCTCTATATTTGCCACTCTTCACATACTTCTAATCTACAATAGAAAACCTTAAGTAATAAATGTAGCACTGACTTCATTAAGCTAATTTAGTATATGATAAGACACGAGTAGCATCTAGGGGTTGATCTTTGACACCTACTACAGAGGTTTCATGTATAAGTTATTACTAATATTAAACTTGTTCAATTTTGCAAGTATCAAATTACCCATTTTTTCCCTATCATAGTTTGCTTTATGGATCTCTTATATATTGCTATTTATTTCAATAAGAAACAATTGTATACCTTTATCCATTCTTTCCTTTATGAGAAAAATCAAAATATTAAGTATGTTCTAGCTATAAATTGTGGGTTGATATGGAAGTAATATTTTTAATGCAAAGTCGTTTAATCAACTGTATAAATTGTTCCTCCATGCACCACTTTTGCTTTTGTTTTAAGTCTCTTGTTAATGCACTTACTCGCGATGGTGCTCTTTGCAACTTATCACTATAATCCTACATATACTAACTTCAACAATATTACAATTTTGTAGCCTGGAGCATGCCGCCCATACCTTACCACATTTGTGGTATTGAGATCCATTGTTGCTCCCATCGACCTTCATTCAAGGTGTTCTTTGTTGCATTATTTCTCTTGAATTTGATCAAATAGTCATTGCCATCAAGACTTTTACTATTTAGAGACAACCAAGCTCTAAAAATTCACTTCCATTGCAATTGGATATGGCCAACCGGCTCAAATTTATCATATTCCTCTCTCCAAGCCTAGCAACACCATTTCTAAGCTAAAATGTTAAGCTAATAGCTTGGAATTCTTGGTAAAGGAAAATGAACAAAATCTAAGCCAATGGATTGATTCATCCAAAGGCATCATCAGAAACATCTTGTTGTACATAAACATAATGTTCCAACAAGAGAATCTTATGCTGAAAAGGTCTACGGAGGTTCTCACCCCCTCTCTATTGATCCCACTCAAAGAAAGGCATTGCTCCATATTGATTACTTAGAAGTAGATGTAGAATTCTTGAATGCCACTTGGGACACTCCTAAGTGGGTCAATGGTTATGACCAAGGGTCCTATGTCGACCCATTTATTCCTCCTTGCCTTGTGGAAATTTACTTGTAGGCATGTAGACATCAGCCTTGGTCATATGGTGTATTCACCCTTGCTACATAGATCCTTGGTGAAGTGCGGTTCATGTGCTCGGGAGAAGAGGACATCTCAAATTTAGAGAAATACTATTCGAAATTGGCACAAGATGAAGTATCTACTCTTACTTGAACTACTATCTTAAAGGGTCTCTTGATCGTGTGTCAACGTGAACTAGTTATCCCTATGTCTAATCTCATGCTTTGTGTCATCCCATGTGTAAACACAAGACATGTGTGCTACTAGCTTCATAGTATCAAACCACTCAACATGCAAAGTCATGTGTGCTACTGGCTTCATAGTATCAAACCACGCAACATGCAAAGTCATGGTTAGATGCACTAGAGTCCATATACCACTCCTTATCTACCTTATGCATTGCACCAAGGATATGTTGCATCGCCAATAGATCACCACCATGTGACTAATCTTCTAAAGAATAATTACTATGGGGAATCTCCCTTGAGCATATATCAACCTGCTTCTTCCTACACTCATATGCATAGTGTCTTGGAATAGCACAATAGTTGCAAGACCCAGGTTTCCTTCCTTGTGCTTGGCCTCCTGCATATCCACCTACATTCTGATAGTTGTGGGACTGATTTATTTGTCCTCGATAGTCACCTTGGCCTTGGCTCCAACCTCGGTCTCTTGCATTACACCATGGCCTCTATTGCAGCCACCTATAACCAATGCATGCTCTCCTCTCTTGCCACTAGAGGTACCACTTGTGCCTGCAATGAAACCTTCCTTAATCAATCTACTTTCCTCACTCATCAATAGGGGAATGAGATCATTAAAGGTTGATATATTATCACTCACTGAGATGCTAGTAATGAATGGTTGATACTCCTTGCCTAGACCATGTAGGCACATTGCAATCACATCATCATCAATAGTGACTCCAACACTACCAAGTTGTTACATAATGCTTCGAATCTTCAAGACGTAATGCAAAATGTTGCTTGTTTTACTCTCAAGATCATGCAATTCATTTTCAAGTTGCAGCTTTCAAGCATTAGTGCTCGTCTCAAACAATTTGGTTGTTGCATCCCATAAACACCATATTGGGGAATATGGGAATTTTCCATAAGTTTAGGACACGTGGTCAAATCTTTAGATTTGTCATTACTTGAAAAATACAACTCCAAATCGAGCGCTCTATAGCTCAATAGATTCCATTTTTCAAGTGCTTTTCAATGATAGGTCACATCATATAGTTTTGAGAAACTTATGGGCATGTTATCTGGGTGCCACCTTTTTAGTATTCAAAAAATGGGAATTGGGAGATTCCCAAACTCACTAATATTGTGTTCATACATCTTTTGCAATAGTTTTGTCATGTATGTGGCCCAATATGCTATGCTCAATGGTGATGGACATGTGCTGAAAGGCTTGATAGGTCTCTTTCACCCTTGCTTTCACTGCTACATCATCTCTTGCTGGCCTAGCCTTTGTGCCATCTACTACTGCATCCCACAATTCCTTACTAATGAGATGTTTCCTTATGTGAAAGTTCCATGTAGGCTGTACTCTATTTTTTTCAGCTCAAAAAAAGCATCTGAACATCATGAGTGATTATATCAACATCTTGTAATCATCTATGTTGAAAATCTATTATTCAATGAGGTGGTGATATCATTTTACATCCATTATTAGAAATGATGGATAAAAAGCATAATGCTTGTATGAAAAGCACACCTTTCACTCTAGACTATCGAGTCTCTAGGCCCATGCTCACATGCAAGTCCCTTTTTCCTCATAAACAAGAGCTCAACTTCACATCATTCATATGATCCACTTAGGTAGGTGCCTCAAATATATCTAGATAAACAAAAGGTGTACTCAAATGTATCTAGACAAATAATAGGTGTACTCAACTTCTTATGTCTAACCCAAATCATAGGTTAGAGGGTGATAATACCCTTGCTCTCAAGCTTCAAGACATCAAAATCTGTCGCTATGTACCTTAATATCAAATAGCCTTATTGTAATTGCAACTGAAAGGAAAAACCACACTATTCATGGAGAAAAACCCTAAAGCATTGTCCTGGCAAACCAAAACTATCATTGCAAAAGCACCTAATTTTTGCTTGCCTTTTAAACCACAAAATCATTGATAGAGTATCTCACCATGGCTAAGTATATGATTCAACTCCACATCCATAGTCTTAATTAAGACTCTTAGAAAAGTTCTCACAACGTCTATCGTAGATTTACAATAGTACTATTGACCAACTGGACTAGGAATAAGCTCTTTATGTTTTTATGTGTCCATGTGAAATGGACTGCATATGGCAACATTGTTGTAAGTCCTACCAACACCCTTAATCTCTACCATTACATCTATGGAGAGGGTCTACTATTTGATTTGTAATAACTACTTTATTCGATGGGTAGTAATTAGTGAAGCATTAAAGACAAAGTATATACTCACACATAGGATAATTACCCAAAGTTGTCTAGTAGTTTCATGCAACAAAATTGCATTTGTGTTTGCGCCAAAGTTCACAAGCATTTCTTCTACCTCTCTTCCTTCTCTATAAGTAATCAAAACTCACGTGAAACCTTTGAGTCAAGAGAAAGACTAATCAAAACAAACATCTTGCTTAATCAAGCACACAATATATGAGGGATCTGAGAGAGAGGATATGAGTCAACAAGCCAAATAAAGGATATTTGGAAGTCACTGTGACATCTTTCTTGATCGAAGGGATGTGTGGTAGTCATCTGGACTCCTTTCCTTAGAGCAGCACTATCTAGATCCTTTCAGAATTAGGAGTTAGCTAATCAAGTGATTTCCAAGTCTACCTTGTAGCAAAATGTTTGGCCTTGATTTAGTGGGATTAACCTAAGGAATCTATGATTTTTATAATTAATACAGAGTGAGAGAAAACTATCCCACACTTCATTCAAAGAGAGTGAGAGACAAAGGGGAGATGAGCTCAACCCCTCTGCCAATAGGTCTAAACTCTTGGTTTTAAGGAAGTTGGCATATCAACAAAAGGAAACAATCAAGAGAACTGCATGCTTTCGACTATACACTTACAATAGCTACCTCCATTTGCAATTGTTTCCTCGCATGTCTCTTTCACTTCTTGGCCCTTGAACTCAACCTATATGAAAACAATCATCAATAGATCCATGGATGATGACTACAATGAACCTGCATGAGTTTCATAACCATACAAACAAACAATGAATGCACATGAAGCACTCAATAAAGTCAAGAAATGCACGCAAAATGTAGCCACTTCTCCAATGTCATCCAGTGAAGAAATGCATGCAAAATGCGAAGTGTTGGTGCTTGGAGTATGTACAATGAGGACCATGATTACAATTTCCCTTTACTCCATCCTAAGGTAATTGATTTTACTCCTTCCCAAGCTAATTGTTATTGTTCCTTCGATGTGGCATAGCATCATTGTGGCACTCAAAAGCACATAATCCCAATGTTCAATTCATATACCAAAAGTGAACACACGCACTATATCCACACACAACACACTATATTTAGTTCATGTACCAACATTTGGGCTAAATCCACACTCCACAAGTGCCAAATCCAGCAAAACAAAAATGAATCCAGTGATATATCCATGTAAATAGTAGGTCTAGCAATAGGGATCATCTATGTACTATGCAATAGAAAGTATATGTGTTCTCTGATTTTAGCACATAATGCTCCCAGGTGGAATGCAATCATTCTCCATCTTCTATGAGTTACCCTATTGGACTTAGCTAACATCAATCATTTTTAAGATCCCATGCACATCCTTAAGAATATTGGTAGCTTATTATGGGATTCGATCACAAGAAATAGAGACACTATAGGGGCAAGGCTAGGTTTGAAAGACATTGGTACCATGGAGGCATATTGGCCTTATAGACCACTCCGATGGTTGTATACAACTACATCATGCTCCTTGGTTTTTGTCCGCCAAAGAGGAGTGCAAGGTGAAGCAAATCATCAAGTCCATCCACAATATACCCATGAGTGTGATGCAGTCTCTTAGGGACTATAACATGACAACCTAGTGAGACTCAAATCCCACATTTGGCATAAGGTGTGTCAACAAGTATGTGCAAGCCAAGATAGCTATTCCCTTAATTCAATACTTCCTATATTTTCCATTTTGCATTTATATTATAGGTAAGGTGTTTGAATTATGACAATTCATACTACACACAGCTATCATGGTCTCCCTCACTTTAGAGACACATTCGTGGCCATTTACATCCCATGTATTCTTCCCAGTGCCAAGTCAACACAACTGCTCAGGAGCTAGAAAGCAAAAAAAGGTAGCGAGTGTATGGCCCAATTTTTTTAAAAACAAAGGCAGAATAGGGACCAGGACTTTAAGTCAAATCAACCTGAAGCTCAAAGAAAATAAAGCACATGAAATTAGAACAATCTAAAAATAGCAAGAAGATGTCAGGTGCTCCACAACTACATGAGATTTTAAAATTAAGGTTAAAGTCCCTTGAACATTTAATATAAAATCGTTTTCAACATTGAGAACTTGTGTTTTAAAATTTATTCACACTTAATGTGAGACAAGTGAGTGAATTAGTGAAGAATCGAATGAGAAACATTGGATATGTGAATTAACCCTACGATTGCATGAAAAAATAGTTCCTAGCCACATGCAACTGAGTTAATTGGTCTTGCGCATCTATAAGTTAGTCCACCTTATATTTAAGATGGAAAATTTAATGAAAATCATTCCAAAGTATGCCATTTGAAACATCTTGTCTCTTTCTCTTCCTTCCTTCGTGTTCACTATCTATGGAACCTCTATGCATGCCATAGCTTGCAAAATAGATTGCCTATTCTCTCCTGGATCATTTGGGAGACTATTACTAGCCCTCTTCTGAAGAGCAAGTGCTTGTTGCTTATCTCACAATCCTCTTACTGTGCAAGATAGGGGGAGATTCTTGAAAAGAGCATACATATATATATATATATATATATATATATACATACATATATATATATACGTATATATATATACATATGTGTGTGTGTGTGTGTGTGTGTGTGTGTGTGTGTGTGTGTGTGTGTGTGTGTGTGTGTGTGTGTGTGTGTGTGTGTGTGTCGCATCACGTCATGGGCTGTTACGACCTTGATATCCCTCCCACGTCGCGGCTCGCTCATAGCACGCATAACGCGTTTTTCTAACTTGCACAAGGGTAACTTGGCGCTTGGAGTCGTCGGATCACGCCACAGAAGAGTTCCAAGCTCACAAGGATCCACACTCAACCATCTTAGAACACAGTGCCACGCGGGCGACACGGTTCACAACCCACCTTTCCTCATAAGAAGTCATGGCGACTCAAACTCGAAACAGGGGGCCCAGCTACCTTGCTCAAAATGAAAACCCTACACATTGGGAGGCTAAAACAATGGTTGCTCCACGAGGCACCGCCTACATGGAGGAGGTGGGGAGACATGGGTTGCCCAAGCCTCACACTCCCTTCCCTCATAGGTGCAATATATATATATATATATATATATATATATATAGAGAGAGAGAGAGAGAGGAATGCTTGCCCTAATGCACCGCCTACATGGAGGAGGTGGGGAGACATGGGTTGCCCAAGCCTCACACTCCCTTCCCTCATAGGTGCAATATATATATATATATATAGAGAGAGAGAGAGAGAGAGAGGAATGCTTGCCCTAATGAGAGTAACTTGTAAAGTGGATGGCTACCTCACACGTGCTTGTGGGATTAAGAGGCACAAAGCTCGAAGGTTTATTAGACAAGATTGCCGAAGCTTAGGGGCTCATTCAATTGCCTAGTCACTTGATTCATCTACTAATCTTTGTTTGTTTGAACAATTAGGCTAGACGAAGGATTAGCTTTCTTGGTTAGACCAGATTGGAGAGATAGGCTAGGCTAGGAAACTTGTGGGGTTAGAGACTTGGAGAGATAGAAGGGATCTAGAGCACGTGAAACAATGTGCATGCAATCTTCTGGGTCCGGTACAATCATAGCGCAACTGCCTGGCGTGTGAGGCGTTGCTTAGGCTATCCCTGTGACTACAACCTGTTTATTGATTATGGATATTTCTACTACCATTTCTGAAACTTTAAGTATATCTTTGGCGTCTACCACTGCCCTACCCACCTTTGGCACACCTGCTCCCATCATAGCATCCACTACACAGTTGGAGAGTTTCCCAAAGTCTTCCACCACCTTACTAGATGCACTCAACCGCGAGACCTAAGAAAACAAGGAGAAGGGAGGGGGGGAACCATCAACTCTTAGCTATTCACATAGGTCGGAAACTTGTTTTGTAGATATTTTACTTTGTAAGTATCCTTTTCCCCTCATTTTAAAGGTTTCACACATATAGCATGCATAAGATCTCATGTCAACTCCAAAAGGATAAAGTTAGGTATGTTTAGGTGCTCTATGATTTTAATGGTCTAATAAGAGGCATAACCCTATTCTTCTTTAGTGCACAACCAAATCCACCTTTGACATCTTCAAAAATATTTGAGTAATTTGTAGTGTGAATGATAGCCTTATCATGTCTACCTTATGCATCTATAGCAAAGAACTCATTTGAATGTCCTTCAAATTGCTTCCACAACCTTGTCCTTTATAGTCCTAAACTTAGGGTATTCAACATAGATTCCATCATGCTTTCCTTCATCAACCTTCATAAAGGATGATCCAAGCTCCCCTCTACCCAAAGTTTCTTATTGGGTATCCTTGCAAGCCTTGTGTCACTTCTATTATCCACTATTCTCAATCAACTATGATTGGATTTCTCTTTCGATTATGCTCGTGTCAACTTCCCGTCAACCTTCTAAAGCTCATCCAACTATGCATCTGTCTCTTCATATTGGATGTTAGGATCATGGATGGTTCCTCCATGTTCATCTCATCAATTCTTTCATTCTCACTAATTGATTGCCATACACAATGTGATGTAGTATTTATTGAATCAATGTATTTTTCCCATTGTGATTTTATTTTGATGGCTTTCGATTGTGTTTTAGCAACTAGAGTGAATCTCCCTTGCAGGATCTCTAAAATATTGGTGTAACCCAAATGTCATGCATTTGCACCATCACAATATAAAAATGTTGTGAAACTAGAGAAACTGAGAGAGATATTAGTAAGAGGATCAAACAATCAGTTATATATCTTTGTCCACGCATAACTCATTGTGTTGCAAACCCCTATCCATGTAGCCTTGCAAAATCTAAGAAGTGGCTTTGGCAAATTATGTCCAAAGCCACTGTGCCCTCATGAATATATAACATTTATTGAATGTGGAGTCCTTTCTCGAACATGATTTTCCTTTACTTTGAGAGGTCAAATGTGAACGATGATCACAAATGAGATTGAACCCAATGGAGGTACAGATAAGGTGAATGGCATAGCACAACGAAGTTAGGGAGAATAATCTAAGAGAGTAGAATGCAAGAGATTTCAGAGAGTCATGAAAGGTATGCTAAGAAAGAAAGTCAAATCTATTTTTCCAAGTGAAAAGAAATCCAATTAACCGTCCAAACATGACTTAAATACATAAAATTTTGCCAAAACATGTATTCATTGACCAAGATGTAAGGTATTTAAATCACCTTCAAATTTAAAAAGAAACCCCTTAAATTTTGTTACAACTTTATCTCAAAATAATCATTACAGCCAAAATACTAAAAATCGTTATGTGAACAAACAAAGAGCACCACAATCTCATAACTAATCACTACCTTAGATATAAAGTCTCCTTTAAAAACTAACTCTTAAATGAGCACATATCAAGAGTTTGACCAAATCCATTATAAAAAAGGCAAAACAAGATTCTAGAAGAAGAGAGAAAAAGAATATTGTACTTTTCTTCTCTTCACTATTCCTTGATTGAAGGAGGAGAGAGGGATCTAAAGGGCCAAAAGAGAGCTCATTTTTACCCCAAGGAAGGAGGTTCTTCATAACAATACTCCAAAACAACGGATTGAGCCTCTTAGGAGTTTCTCGTCATAAACTCTATGTACTCTCAACTTTTAAGTTTTTGGACTAACATAGGGAAACATTTGGTTCTATCTTTCACTACCCTCACAAACATTCACTATTTCCTTTTTTTAAATGACCTCTACTTTTACACTACATTAAGGGCTTATCAACATAGTTTCCTCAAAACTTGCCAACTTATCCTTCTTGATGACTAGAATTGTATGTGACTCTCTCTCTTTACTTCCATGATATTTCAAGCCCTCATACCTCTTATCAAAGAGGTAAGTAATGATGCCATGAGGAGGGTTACTTTTTGTGCTAATGGCACCACAAAGTGGGTAGTGTTAAAACATTGATGTATGTATATTTGCCCTATACACCTAATCTAAGGTATTTATGCACTACATCAGAGGGTTGAGTGGGGTTCTTTGGAGGACTCTTAGATGTGGTCTCTAATACCATAGGAGTGAAGCAAGGATATTCTCTCTTTCACACTCTTTGGACTCTATATTGATGACATAGAGGACCACATCATATGAGGAGGGGACAAGGTGGACATGGCAAATACTCCCTCTTACTTTATGGTGATGCCATTGTTTTGGTCTCTAAGTCACAAAAGGGTCTACATTGATATATTAATGCCCTTTGTGATTTCTATACACAATGGGGAATGAAAGTGAATCTTGGAAAAACCAAGATTTTGATTTTTCACACATCATCCCCAATGAGGATAGTTTTCACCCTAGGAGTTGGACTTGAGGTGGTAGACTCGTATGTCCACTTGGGAATTACATTAACTACATCATCTTGGAGATTCAATATGGCATAGGTAGTCAAGGATCAATTTACATGAGGATATGACACATTAGCTATGTTGGAGTGAAAATGTCACCATGTGCACTTTAAGAGCATCATACATGACGATGGCTATTTGATACATTGGTCACACCATCCATGATGTATGGTGCACCGATTTGGACCCGTGACCTAGGTATGTACTTATGGCCACAAGTAGATAGGCCACACATCATGATGCTCTCATGGATGATTCATAGTAAGCCATCAATACAACATGAGATCATCATAGCAAAGTTTGTTGCACCCCCCATGATGCTAGAGGCTCTATGCCAAATCTCAATTTTAAACACAATGTGCCATCCATCCAAACACGCTACTTACAAGGGCATGCAAGGCCTAATGGCAACTGCCACAAGCAAAACATGAGACTTCACAGTGTGCACAAGCCAAGCATTGGCTTATAGGACGTGGGATAAACATGGACTAACCCCCACGACCCTCCTTTTCTAGTATGGCATTGACTCCCCCTCTATACACCTCTCTACATCAAAGAGAAACTTAGTCATGTGACGCGACCTCTATCATCTACGCATACATTACACATGGGTCTCCCCTTGACAACCCCTTCTCATGAAGATGTCATTTTACGTAGATCACCTCATGAGGACCACAATAGACAATTTCATTGAAAGACCTAGACGCTTTGATGTTTACATGTCACATGAGATGTAGGCAGCCATTGGCTAGCTCAACATTTCATCTCATCAGCTCCAAATCGAGACAAGGAGAGCATCCCATATCCCCAAAGACGAGTAGATCTATATACCATATTGGCAAGAGATAGAGAGAGTTCTATGTATGCAAATGCAAAGCCTACAGTACCTACTGTGCCAAATAACCCACACTTTTCAAGAAAGATACTTCTCTTAGATCAATTATGGAGTCACCATAGCACCACTTGGACTAGTTCCTAGTTGAGATTTAAGGGCTCCACACATCATTATTGCAAGATGGCACTATACAGAGGAGAGGGAGGCAATCATAGCTCACTAACTTCTTCCAAGCAATGACCACACACAATATACCTACACTACTTACAAGGGCATGCAAGGCCTAATGGCAACTGCCACAAGCAAAACATGAGACTTCACAATGTGCACAAGTCGAGCATTGGCTTATAGGATGTGGGATAAACATGGACTAACCCCCACGGCCCTCCTTTTCTAGTATGGCATTGACTCCCCCTCCATACACCTCTCTACATCAAAGAGAAACTTAGTCATGTGACGCGACCTCTATCATCTACGCATACATTACACATGGGTCTCGCCCTGACAACCCCTTCTCATGAAGATGTCATATTACGTAGATCGCTTCATGAGGACCATAATAGCCAATTTCATTGAAAGACCTAGACGCTTTGATGTTTACATGTCACATGAGATGTAGGCAACCGTTGGCTAGCTCAACATTTCATCTCATCAACTCCAAATCGAGACAAGAAGAGCATCCCATATCCCCAAAGACAAATAGATCTATAGACCATATTGGCAAGAGATGGAGAGAGGAGTACTATGTATGCAAATGCAAAACCTATAGTACCTACTGTGCCAAATAACCCACACTTTTCAAGGAAGATACTTCTCTTAGATCAATTATGGAGTCACCACAGCACCACTTGGACTAGTTCCTGGTTGAGATTTAAGGGCTCCACACATCATTACTACAAGATGGCACTATACAGAGGGAAGGGAGGCAATCATAGCTCACTGACTTCTTCCAAGCAATGTCCACACACAATATACCTACACAAAGGGATGATAGTTCAAAGATTCAAGAAGATCACAGTAGCACGTCAATCATGAAGGTAGAGATAGCAAATATAAAGGCTACACCAAAGAGAGAGAGATGAGGGAGACTAGCCAATCCCTTGAGCGGTACTTAACAAAGCTAGGAGATTAGACTAGATACTATCCTATATTATCTCCTTGGGGATGTATGATATACTCCACCCATCGATTTCAACTAGATGAAATTAGTGATCATTACATCTCACCCATGCTCACCTATAGAACTAAATACACACTACTCCATCCTTCCCCCATCATCCCTCTATTATATCACTGAAAGAACATTATCATCTCCATTCTTCTCTCTTAGATAATATGCGGCCATCACTAATTACATTTCAATACATCATACTTTACTATTTAATTATGATCATCATTGTACATGGTTCTGCCTCATGGGCCAACATTGGCCTTAGTAAACCTCTCTCTCTCTCTCTCTCTCTCTCTCTCTCTCTCTCTCTCTCTCTCTCTCTCTCTCTCTCTCTCTCTCTCTCTCCCCACTAAATCTGTTAGTCCAAATCTTGTAACACAACATAAGAGTTTGTTCACATGCATACTCAAAGAGTTCTTTCAATCCTTTTATCACTCCTTCCTACATGCAAGGGTGGCACCTAGGGAAGCATTTTAGACTTGAATGCTCACCCTAACAACAAACGTACCCAAAGACTTTATCAACCATCTTGGCAACACCACCCAAGCCAACCAAAGAGCCAAGTCCATGAGAGGAATACCTACATCAAGGCAAAGTACTCAAAGCAAAATAGAAAGTGGAAAATTATGTATTAAAAAGTATACATTACAACATACTTCTTGGTCCTCTCTGTGATAAAATTCTAACCCTTATTAAGAGCAATTCAAACCTTGCCATAAATAATTGCATATCTAAAGGCACCCTAGTTATAGTTGTCACGAAAAATAGATGTAAGGTAATGTTTCTTTCCTAAATGCAGTATCATGTTTCAAGAAACTTAATCACGTGTTTAAAGGAAGATATTACAATATGCAACATTGTTCTATGTTCATTCTTGTTTTTTATTGGAGTATGATTTACTATGTTAGGCATACCTCTACATTCTTTTTTTATTGGAGTATAACTTTAGCACATTTAAGTATGTCACAAGTCAAGTTTCATATCTTGTATGTCGTGTAGAGTTTCAAGGTGGTTGTCATTATTTACTGTAGGCTAGTTCTTGTAAAATCCAAAAATATTGGCAATCTTGTAGGCCTCTATCTTGCTTGCTGAAGGATTAATGTGGAGTCTAGTAAATCAATCTAGGCATATACCCATGCCATCTTTTGAGCAAGAGTGATTAAACTCAACAAGGAAAACAAGTACATACCTTTAAAGACCCTATAAAAAGGGCATTTATGTACATTATGGAGTGCTAAAACTGCCTCATGCATATACAAAAAGAATTTCTTTATAGGGACTTGAGAGCATGTGATAGGGGAAACTCTCTGTGCCCTTTCCTTGCATTTTTGCAGCACGAGTTCCTAGATGCAGCCTGTCGTGTTCAACGCTAAGATGATGTACTCAGCCAATGGCCATCTGATGATTGAATCCTATTGAGGCACCAACCACACCCTCTACAAGAGAGAATGCATGGCATCACGTAGACTAGAAGATGATCAAGCTAATGCCTCATGAATGTCATGTTGTGAAGGCTTCCACAGCAACAAAGGTGTCATTGAGGTAAAAGTGACAAATGCTCCAACATGGCAAGGTGCATATGGATGAGGCAGCCACAAACCAACCAACCACTGGCAAAGCCCCCACCAGCAAACATCAAAGCTGGAGTGTCACAACTGCGGAAGCAGGAGTACGTGGCATGGCTGCCCTTCAGAGCTCCGCACCCTGAAGGAGGCACTAGTGAACTCATGACTCCAGGGGTTGCAATGATCCTAATAGAGCCTTAAAGAAAGAATGGCTGCCCTTCAGAGATCCTCACCCTGAAGGAGGCATAAGTGAACTCATGACTCCAGGGGTTGTGATGATTCTAATCGCCATAAAGAGAGAGCTCCCAGCAAGGGTGTCAGAACACCCCTTCCAAGGTACTCTCGATAAGAAAGGTCCAAAGTAAGTGGATGTAGACCTCTCCCAAGTAAAGATCCACTGAGAAATTAAGGAATGTCTCGAAGAAAGTGAGACGAGAACCCTCCAAAGGGAGTTGAAGAGATTCCTAAAAAGGACGCCATAAGATTGCCTCCATGGAGTCTACATAGGCCACTTGGAAACCATGGCACAAGTCTCCCGTGGGGATAAGTGCAAAAGAAGAAATCTAGAGGGGGAGATGAATGATCCCATTTGCAACCCTGTGGAACAAAAAGAAAAGAATTTTATTTGGTAGCGATGAACCACAGCATACTCTTCCTACAAGAAAAAATTAAATCCTCGTAAAATAAATCAAAGCATCAAGAATGTTTGTGCATCAGGACAACTGAACTGGTGGTGAGTCCCCCCTCTCAGCACTTACTGCAATTGCAGATTCCATTCTTCTTTATCAGGTTCAATTTTTTAAATGCAACATACTTACAAAGAGAGTTCTGATTGAGTGACCCATCTGTAAATATGTACATACAGTAAGAAACAAAAGTGGCTAATGATCATTTAAGCCACATCTAAGAATAAAGAACTTCCTGTGCAGCAATGCTCAAGTTTTTGGAAAGTAAGCATCAATTGGAAGATAGTTGCTACTCTCCTTAGAACTGCTCCGTCCCTTCTTCGAAACCATTTCCTTGCTGGATGGGCTGCAGGAATCACAACTTCAATGAATTATCAAGCATGAAAAGGTCTCTACAATATAGCAGCACTTCATCTAGAAAAATCAATCCCACTCTTTGGGGCAAGAAGAAAGACCTGTGCAATCTCTTGCTTTCAGCTACAAGGCCTTTGGACTTGATGCCTCCTGTAAACTCTTGCTGTAACATTTGAGCAAAATGAAAGTCCATATGCTCCTGTCTTTCATGAATGAAGCATGCTGGTAGCTCAAAACCGCAGAGTGAGCATTCAGTGTCGTTGATCCAATTCATCATGCAAAAGAACCTGGACTCTGAACCTCTGTCATAACTATCACTTTGAAAGTCTGCCTGCAGATCTTGGCAAATGCTATTGATCACATGTGCTTTATACAAAGTTTCCTGATTTTCAATGAGAGGAAGTCTTGTTTGGTTTTTTTTAGTTGCTTCATCAGATGAATCAATATAGTCATTAATGTGTGTTTGAAGTGACATTGATTCTGAATCACCAGGCTGGACTCTTTCTCTATGAGAACAAGATAATAATGCAACTTCTTCCACAACCCCTGTAGAGATTCCTTTCAAATTAGGTTCACATTTCTGTTCTGGAGAGTAGCTTGATTGCTCTGAATCTTTGTTGATACTAATACAGCCATCAGAAATTTTTAGTACACTAGAACTGCCTGCCTGAGAGGTGGGAGTGCAAAGAAAATCTGCAATACTTCTTTGTGTTGGATCCATCAAGTCACCTCGGAAATGTGATATCCGCAGACCTGTGATATTATGCCACTTGCAGACAATTAGCAGTACATATAATCATTTGCAACCTGCTGCATATGCATCTCACACAGCTTATACTTGCATAAAATGAAAAACCTACGACCAGAAAATTTTGATAAGCCACAACATGTCTAGACATGACCTGCCCATTGCCAAAAACTAGTCCCCTTCAAGCCCTATTGAATCCTCACAGAAGGCATGCACTTCAGACTGTTACAGAACCTTGTGATTCCTCCTCTCAAATACCATGTGGATTCTAGGTATGAAGCTCCTCTCCATAGCTGCTCCAATAAGTACTTAGCAATCTTTTCATTATAGATTTTATTCAAGTGTCAACTGCATATCTGTAGCCATGTATTCTCGTGCACACATGCACTTGGGTCATGGACCACAGTAACATGGGTGTTTTTTTCTGCACACACACCCACCCCCCCTCCTCTCCATAGCTGCTCCAATAAGTACTTAGCAATCTTTTCATTATAGATTTTATTCAAGTGTCAACTGCATATCTGTAGCCATGTATTCTCGTGCACACATGCACTTGGGTCATGGACCACAGTAACATGGGTGTTTTTTTCTGCACACACACCCACCCCCCCTCCTCTCCATAGCTGCTCCAATAAGTACTTAGCAATCTTTTCATTATAGATTTTATTCAAGTGTCAACTGCATATCTGTAGCCATGTATTCTCGTGCACACATGCACTTGGGTCATGGACCACAGTAACATGGGTGTTTTTTTCTGCACACACACCCACCCCCACCCCCCCCCCCCCCCCCCCCCCCCTTCTTTCTTTTGTAAGTCATGGTTATTCATGCTCCTCAAAGGAAATCGCCCACTTGAGCATAGAAAAACCAGATATAAAGCCTGTCAAGATCGTCTAGCAGGGATGAGGTGCTTCAGACATGGCCACACAGTTCCACTGGGAAGGAAGCAAAGATACAATGAATTAGGCTGCAAGGAGAACCAGATTCAACAATTTGAGTCCTAACTGCAGGGAGGAGGCTATGGACCAAATCGTTGCACCAGTCTAATGTCCCAGTTCACCTGGAACTGTTACATTTGGCCAGAGCCTCGAGGAAAGTTTGCACTCCCACCTATTGCTAACCCAAATATCTAAAGAGTTGTATCTTGTATCTCTGCCTCATAGAGTATGCCCCTAGCTAAATCGCTGCTAGTAGAAGGGCCCCTAGGAAATGAACCCAAAGTCTGAAACATTAAAAGACAAAGGAAATGCCACTGGTGGTGCCAAAGAAGGTATTTGGGGCTCCACTATAACAGAGAATGGGTAGCTCCTAGAAGTGGCCTCTCAAACTTGAGTGGAGGAGGGAGTGGAGGAAGGGGTATCACATGGAATCTCCTCGATGCCCACATCGGAGTTACATTCTGTGGAGCAATCCAAGGGAGGGGAGGTGATAGATAGCTCCAGTGGAGCCATGGGTGGACAACAATCACTGTCTCTTCAGTGGAGCGGACTACAAAGCTGAAGAAGAGGAAGGAGTTAAACACCCTCTGTCGCTTGAAGAAGCAGACTGACGAGATGATGGTATCCAACAATCACTATCTCTTGGTGGAGCAGACCGCATAACCGCAGGCCGTGGCCCTAGAAACCATTGGTAGGAATATAGATGAGGGAAACCTCTATAGCACATTGCTGCAGTCTCCAAGAAGTTGTGGCACCTAATAATCCTCCTTTTACTCAGAAGGACTTAGTGCACATAGATGCGTCTTATTGCCTTGAGCGTAATACTCTGATAGCCGATTCAGAACAATCTCTCTGTCCCAAAAAGGAGATGTGGCACAAGGAGTGCTTCGTGGTAGACACATGCTCCGATGGTGTGGGGAGCAAAGGTTGAAGTCGATAGTCTTTGGTGTATGACCATTCTTGCCACAGTAGAAACACCCACTGGATTGTCTGTCAAGAGAAGCCATGGTACCGAAGTGTCAACCTGTAAAAGGGAGGGTGGGAGGGAGAAGAAGAGAAAAGTGTTTCCCGATGATGCAACAAAAATAAGGGGGGAAATCACAAGATGATGCCGAACTCGCAACCTAACTTGCCTTCTCCAATGCAAAGGATCTTTGAGGCTCTCTAAGCCTCTTTTACTCCGATACCATGTCAAGAAATGACTGTTGCGAAAGTAAACCAGAGAGACAGTAGGGTTTGCAGGGAGAAACACGATGTGTGTACAACAAACACTAAGAGAGAAGAGAAACTCAAAAAACATGAAAGAGGAAGATGATGAAGCACTAAATCATTAAACAAAGCTATAAAACGGAACCAAAGCTCTAAAGATGATTGCACTGCCTTGTATGAATCAAGCAACAACACCTGAAGGAAGCCTGCACTAAAGAGGAAGTGAAACACGATCCTCTAAGGCAGTGTGCTATCGAAGTAATCTAAAGATGAAGGACATTTGTCGAGGAGCAAAACACAGTCCTCTAACGTTGTCAGAGTCAAGGAAGAAGATCACTAGCTATGAATGCGTACTCCAGAGGATAAGGATCAACAAGATAGCCTGTCCAATGAGAAAGTCCAGCCCCTAATGGAGCAAGAACTACAAAAACGCACATGTCTGAGATTGCAAGTGCCTGTCAAAGCCATCATTGATACCAAGTAGGTGTCAGATTGCAAAACATAACCTGAGAGGCTAACGCCAAGTGCAGAGCATAGTCACTAGGTAGAGAGAGTTGATCTAGCAACAAAAATACACATGCCTAGTGATACCAAATGGAGATAATGGTCACCAGGTGGAGGAAGAGAATCTACATCCAAAAACGTAGGTACAATTTGACGCCAGATGGTAGAGATGGTCGCCAGGTGGAGAAAGAGAATTTGCAGCCCAAAATGCAGCCTAGAAGGAGACAAAGTGCCTAGTTCAAGGAAACATGAAGACCATGAACTGCAATGTCCTCCGAGTGGGGTGTGAGCAGTAATCGAGAGAAAGAGAGTGACAGAACATCGCAAGGAATGAGTGTGAGATGGATGAAATAAGTGAAGTCGGTCCTATATATATAGAAATAGACTGTCTAGAGTGTCACCCACATAATCTCTCGAGTGGCATCTCGAATCTCTCAAAAAGTGCTTAGAAAACCTTTTAGGGACTGTAAATGGAAACCAAAAAAAGAAATGGAGGGAGACTGTACTGAATGATGTGGTTTCTCAACAAAAAATTTCTAAACCTATCTAAGTCAAACTATAAGATTATTTGGAACAAAGCTGGCTAACTAAACTTTGCATACCTTTGAGAGGCACAACTAGTACATCAACTCCCTTTGGATGGGATTGATCACAAGTACAACATGTTGGGTAGATATGGTTGCATTCATATTAGAATTAGCCAATTCTAGCCAGCAGTGCCCAATGTAACTTGTACGGTGTGGTCGTGTCGCTACGAGAAGACAGTGTGAAAAAACCTGGAGTGCATCATCATCCGGCTTTCTTATTAATCTAGAGAGTCAATGCCATATTAGTCATTAGTATCAGTGTCCATAGTATGGATGGTTCAAAAATACTAGATTTTTAGACAAGTTTAGCCTATTTTTTATATTTTAGATATTATTTCTTGTAAATATCCTAAAAAGCTAGAAAACTTCTACAATAGGGTGACATGCAAAAAGCAAGTTGCTTTTAGCTAGTTTTGGGAAAGCTCATGCAAAAAGGACTTTCGAAATCGTACGGCGTGCGATCGCAGTTTACAAGCAACAAAGGAGAAGTTGATGTCAGCTCATGATATTGAGAACCTAATGAAGAAACCTAAGTAGAAGCGCCTCAACTAGAAGATTTGTGTCAGAGAAGCATGTGCCATGGTAGCATCAAGAGATGTCTAAAGCTCAGCCTTGGGAGTGGAAACCTCCAGGCCTATCAAAGAAGCATGGCTCAACGAAGAGAGAATATGGAGCCATCATGCAATGGCCAACAAACCATGTCTCCAGCCCAGTCAAGACCAATGCATACTTGCAATGTTAGTCCTTGACTAAAATCAAGCCCAACACGTAGGTACAAGAAGAGACTAAAACTTGCATATCAATGCTTCATATTGAGATGATTTTGTGCTAAGCTAAGAAATGAAACAAAGCTAAGCTAAAGTAAGAGTAGAATATGGCAGCAGATTAAAAAATGAGAGAATGCAGCAGAAGAGAAGGAAGGCGAATGCACCATTGACACCCTCATCCAAACAGCAGCAAACATTGGTAAGAGATGGTTGGAACAGCAGAATGGAGTGGCTTTTGCTAAAGCATGCAAAAACAAAGAGAGATCAAAAAGCCAGTCTCAGTGTGAAGCCCATGGATGCGTGGAAGATCCAGCTAGAAATGCTACACTATACAGCAATGAGAAGGGCAGCACAGCAAGGAAGAAGGCAAGTAGGGGGATCAGTAGAAAGGAGGTGCAGGCAGACAGACAGCATACTACCTGTGAACAGCACTACAATGGAATGTAGCAGAAGGAAGAGGAGAAGTGTACAGGAGAGGAAGGCATACTGACAACATTGGGGGAAGGGCAACAGGCTGCAAGCTAGCTGCCAGACACCAGGCAGTAGGTAAATGGTTAGTCAGGGGGCTTAAGTCCTCGTCCATTCAAAGATATCTCAAGAGATTCAGCTGGATGATGTAGTTTACAGTTATGCAAAACCACCTTCAATGAACACTGTTCACAATACATCCTTAACCTTTGTGCAGCATATAAACAAGCTAGAGTGATACCCAGATATAAAAGCTATAAACGTAATGCCACATACCAAAATTAGGAACTTGATTATCATACCTATCAACCTCAGTGACACGGGCAGCTCTGCCTTCAGTAACTTTCTGGCATGAAAGAATAGATCCTCTTTCTTGTAAACAAAAGATTGCAAAGACAAGGAACGGGTTCGAACCTGTAACACCATAGACCCACAAACATGAAAGTACATACAAGCATAGCCAACAATGTTAGATTGATTAATCTGATTCATAGTGTCAACCTCAAAATCAGTTGTCTTTAGCTTCAAGGTGAGTGTGCGACCCTGCAGTCCCTCTTCCTCCATATCTTTTGCAAGACTCTCAACTAATTCTTCTACAAAACAATGGCAAAAGAAGATAAATTGATACAAAAAAAGGAGCCGGCTATTACATAGTCACATCAAACGCTACTTAATGTTTCCTGCATTATTCTGCCAGCTACCCCCTGTTAATGAAAGAAGACACACTGAGCTACAAAAATGGTCATTCTATTAATGAAAGATTGACCTATAACAAAGGCCTGCATGGCAACAAAAACTCCTCAATGCAGTTACAAAAGCAAAGGATGAAGAGGTGATAATAGGCTAGCTGCTCTAATAGTTTGAAGAAAAGGGATGGTGACCTGTACAACCTCTCAATCCCCCCGCCTCTATCACATTAAAAGAGACCTGGCTGCCAACCTCACCAAAGGCCTTGAGCAGATTTTGTAAGAATATATAAGCTACTTCATAGGTTTTCCTTTCTACTAGGAATTTGCACTTGGAATATGCACTACAGCAAGGCATCACACATCAACATACAGGCAGGAAATTATTTAATCCCATAAATTAAACAGGAAATTTTCAAATTTCTTCTTGTTTTGGCACCATGGAGTATCTCTATCATGTCTCAGAGCTCCACAGCCACAAAATAATTCTATACACCATGCTCAGCAAGATGATGTGAAAAATACGATTGTTTGCTTTAGTGAAATCATGCTTGCTGATTTAGAAGTTAAAAGTGGTCTAAGGGTTTGCTTCCTAAAGATTTCACACCTAGCAATTTCTCTTGAATCTCTATCATGTGTCAGAGCTCAACAGTCGCAAAATAATTCTATACACCATGCACAGAAACATGATGTGAAAAATATAATTGTGAGCTGCAATTAATGCAGCCACCTACCCCAGCCAGATCACCAAGCCCCACATGTGTGAACACAGGCCTGGGCAGCATATAATCGAAATGCACTGACCTAGACAAGTGGCAGCCACTGTGAAAGTTGGGTATGGAGCTCGCGTGCGTAACAAGCAGGTTGTGGCAGATGGAACTCCATTTTGGCGGGAAGAGGGGGAAGAGTGTGTGTGAGCGTACTCTTGCACGTACACCACAGCAGCTAAGAAAAACGTTTCTTTGAATTTGAAACTTACGAAACATTTCTTAAAGTACAAAACATTTGTGAGAGTAAAAAACGTGGGCATTTTTTGTTTTTTTTTTTTTTTGGTGAGTTGGAACCAAAACATGGTTTTTTTGACAAAAACTATTGGGCACTGTTAAACATGATGATGATGATGTGTAATGACTCGTGAGGGCTCAAGATTTTGGATGAGAGATTGATTTTCTTTAGTCTCATTTATGAGTTATTTATGATATATTATGATTCATTCTCAATTTTGACATTTTATCAATTTGTTTTGAAATGAGAATCATGATGTTGCAACTTGACTCGATCCATATTATAGATAGACTATTTACATGTTAATTTCAATTTTCTTTGTATGATATGTATGAATCATAATGTTCGAGTTCTAAACCATAGTATAGCTTGTCCAAAGACTAACTTTGACATCAATAACAAGTCAATAATGGATCATGGATATGTAACGTATAATGTATTAATCTCAATTGACTCTATTATCACTCAAGCTCAATTAGCCATTCTTTGTTTAAGAGAGTTCCATAGAGGTTTAGAACCTCTTTCCCTAATCAAAACTATTAAAAATCCCTATATAAAAAAACCCGCGTTTCTTATTTTACCCCCTCTTGAAAGAAACTTACAAAACATGTTTCTGACGTTTCGTTTCTAAACTTTTCTGACGTTTCTAGCTGCTATGACGTACACATAAACTGAAAGAGAGATTGATAGTGAGATGTGTGTTGAAACCAACCTTCCTTCTCGGATAGGGTGGTAAATAGCTTGATTAAGCACTTAATTACAATAATCAGCAAATGAACATAACTTAAAATGCATAAATTACCTTAATAATCTCGAACATTGGACACCCAATTCGCCCCAAAACTAGTCCCCTTTTGATATTTATTTAACTTGATTGCTAATGGAATGAGTACAAGCTGAGATTTACAATCTCCTTTGCTATTCCAAAAGCCTCTTTGCTATAGCAACAATTAGCAATCAATTTCGGCCAATCGCCCCTTGATTTTTCACCCAGGATTTGCACAAATAGAACCTCTAACTAGCCAAATGCTGCCCCAAATTACAATGAATGGGCTCGCATCTGAATTCCCTAATAATTACATAAATTTCAGGTGCTGAATTTAGTATACAATGTCTTTACCAATTGGCACGGATCCCAAGGTGGCTGTCAAATTCTAATTTCTGCATAATTTTAGGGTTTCAACGGAGAGCTCTCTGCTGTCCACCAAATTTGGCTGAGAAATGCTGAGATCTCCTAAGAATGGGTTGGAGAAGGTGAGAGAAAGCCAAGATGAGAGAAATCTAATTTTCTTCATGAGAAAACCCTAAATTCTGCCTGCTGCCTACTCCAGTTTGCATTTGATGCAATCACCTACTACTGCCAAACACCTCCAAAATGCTATCACCTAATCAACAATGTTGTTGCTGTAACCAGCCTTCCTTCTTGGAATGGGTGGTAATAACCTGATTTAAGAGCTAATTACAGCAATAAATAAATGCACATAAAATGAAATACACACTTTACCATAACATTCTTGGACAGTAGACTCCCTGTTGGCCCCAAAACTGGCGCCCCTTGCGGTATTTCTTTGGCTTCATTCAATTGGAAGGAGTACAACTTGAGATTCTTCAATCTCCTCCTGCTAACCAATTGCTCTTGCTGTCATAAATGACCAGCAAGCCTTTTGGGTCATTTGCCCCTTGATTCATCTAGGACTTATTCTCCAATTTGACCCTTGGCTAGCCAAATGCTGCCCCAAATCAATTTGGGATGGGCTGGCTCCTGAAATCCCTTGATAATCCTCAATTATCAGCTGCTAATTTCAGTCCCTTGAGCCTTCAATCTCTGGCACGGATCCCAAGGTAGCTGCTAAACCCTAATTTCTGCTGTAAATTAGGGTTTACTACAGAAATTACAGATCAGCCCACCAAAAATGGCTGAGAATTATTGAGAATGACTGAGCATAGGCTGAAGCAGATGAGAGAATGCTATAGAGAGAGAAAATTTTGAGATTTGTCGCGAAGAACTGATCAAAATCAGTTGTTGCCCTATTGTACCAGCCCCAAACGGATGCACCGACAACAATAGGAGCATCAGAGACTGTGATCTTCAGGAGAAAGTGCATCAGCAGCAATTGTCAGCTTCCCAAGGTCAAGAATATGCAATCTCCAACACCTCTTCCCAACAGCTCCAAAATGAAAAAAGGAGATTTCCCTCTCCCTTCAGCCCTATTTAGCCTTTCCCCCACTTGCATGGCAAAGTTTTGCTAAGTGGTAGCTTTCTTAATCCATTTTCAGCAATTTCCAGCCATTTAATTAATTTTCAAAATTAATTAATTCTGAAAATTAATTCAACCCTTAATCCATGCCTAGAAAATTGACCATGCCCATCCAAAAATTAATTGGCTAGGCCATTTGCAACCCAAAGTGGTCCCATGCATTAATTGACCCTTGGACAAGCATTAATTCATTAATTAATGCCTAGTCCCTAGTTTCACCACTAACACTTAATGGCCAATTAATGGTCCTAGGGACAAACTGACACCAAAATTCACCTAGAATCTAACAAGTGTAACTTGTTACAACTTTTGCCTTTGACACCCATCTTTTTCACAAGGTTCTTCGGCCTTCAACTGTGAAAAAGTAGTATTACCTCACATGTGCAACACATGTGCATCTTTTAATTGCACATTTGATTAATCCTTTAATCAAATGTCAATTAAACATAAGCAAAGCATCAAATTTTCACGTCCTCGTGACAGTTGCCAACCCCTTGAAGGTGACCCCTTGTTGCCCCCTACTTGCTAGGGCCCCAAAATGGCTGTCAAAAAATGGACAAGCAACTCTCTCTCTCTCTCTCTCTCACTCTCTCTCTCTCTCTCTCTCTTTCTCTCTCCCCCCCAGCTATAAACTAACTGAATGGCTGAGACCAACCCCCAAAAACGTTTTCTCAATTTGCATGGGCATTTTACCAAGCGGTAGTCTTCTAAACCCATTTTTCAGCATTATCCAACCATTTAATTAATTATCAGAATTAAATGATCCTGAAAATAAATTTCAGCTCTTTTGACCCTGCCCAAAATTAAATATGCCCATCCATAGTTAATTTGGCTAAGCCATTTGCAACCTGGAGTGGTCTCCGATCTTTATTAGTCCTTAGACAAACATTAATTAATAAATTGATTAATCCAAGTCCCTAGTGTCACCACCAACACTTATTGGCCAAATAGCTGCTCTAGGGTCAAAATTAACACCAACTAACCCCCAAAGCCCAATTGGTGTAACTTATCACAACTTTTGCCTTTACATCCACTCCATCCTTGAGGTCCTTGGTCTATTACCATGAAATAACTACCATGTGCATCACATGTGCTAAACAACCTTGCACATTTAATTAATTAATTAATCAAAGGTTATCATCAAGATTAAAGCATCTCAAAGTTTCACATCCCCATGACATGTGTGATAAAAGTACAAGTAATAGAACCTAGATATATAGGCCAAGGTATCCACCTATACCTTTGATCCTTATTTAATGCTAAGTGGTGTAAAAGGGTGTTCACACCTAGATACACACGTTTACACAGAATAATATGTGTTTACACACCAAGATAAATAAATCTAATAAGCCCCTCTTCAATTCATAGGTGACTCAACACGTCACACAAGACATATGAAAAAGGGAAAGGAAAGGTCTTACCTTGAAGAGGCAATGTCTAATCTTGTACAATGATTTTGAAAAGGAGATACATAAGTGAGAGAGGTGCAACATGAGAATGACATGACATGGTCTATCAAAAAGCTCAAGGACCTAGAGTAAGACATGGTTCAGAGGTGCGTGTGCGTGGCTCTAATGCTTATCAAAAGCCAGCGTGACTCAAAGACACTAGACACATGACCAGAGGTCAAATGCATCGGTATAGCTTTTGGGATCAACTCAAGGGTCACACACAAAGTGGTTACAATCCCCCCCTAAAATATAACCTCTTTGTGAATCCGAAGAAAAGAAAATAAAAAGAACTATAATACAACTCGTTTTGGATTAAAATCCAAACAAAGGACTCCACACAATTATTTAATAAGTGATGGAAAGGTCTTACCACATGCAAGAGCATGGCCAATGTGTAATTCCAACCACATATTGTTATTTTTATTTTGAAATTTTATCGAGAAGAAAATCACCCCCCCTCGACGTTGATGTCAAGGATACGCGAACAATATTGATCACTTGCGATGGCATCACCAAACATTGGATACTTAGCAGGTCATTTTTCACCCAATATTGAAGGTGCAAGTACTCAAGAGGTCTTCAACATATCGTCATGGGCCCCATTTCAATGTAGATAGGTGCCAATATGAAAAGCCCCAACATTCAAAGAAGAAATTTTGAGAAATCATGCTCATATTTTAAAAGCCCCAAATTTTGTTCGTGAAATTTAAAAATTTTTCAATCACATTTGAAAATCCCCAAATTTTGGTGAAGAAATGTGAGAAAGCACGCTCAAATTTGAAAAGCCCCAATTTCGTCTGAACAATCCCCTACGAAGCATAGGTTTCAGCTGAATTTAATTAAAGTTTAAATGAATCTTTTAATTTTTGAGCTTATCTTTGGATTACAAGCTCTCCCTGTGATGGGATAAATCTAACATGACAAATTGACGTCAGCCTAGGAGCCGCTTGTTGAGGGCGCACATGTCGAGGTAGATTGGCATGCCGAGACCAAGACACAAGGCACACAAGCAGACAAGGGGAGACGTGTCAAGTAGTCAACACAATGGAACAAGCCACATGGGACAAGTCGATAGGTAGTCATGACAAGTTTCTAGTGTGCCAAATGGGGCAAGTTGCTGAAAGCAATAATGATGGTGCATTTGGATGCCACATGTCCCTGCACTACCATTAACAATGACTCCATCAAACCTAGATCACCCAAGAAGTCTAGGTTGGCAAGTCCTGCACTCTTTAGCAATGGACAAACAGTAAATTTTAAGTATCTCCTAAGGCCTCAATAAATTATGATTCTATTTACAAACAACTAAAGGGTCTAGTTAGATGCGAGAGAAAATATTTGTGATCCAAAACTAAGAACCCTTTGGTAAGAGTCATCATGCATGGGCTAAGTCAAAAGTGACCGTAAGGAAGAATTGAGAAAATAAGAAAATTTGGTGGATTTAAGTAATACAAACCCTAGAAAACACTAATCTAGAGAAAACTGCAAGCCTTTCTACATGAATATTCAGGACAAGAGCTGATCAATTGTGATTGTGTAAGTGGTCTATTAGAACTCGAGCTAACACTTATTTTAGGGGCCAAATGTGTGACTTTGCAACGACAAAGGGGTCAAAACTTGACTACCCCTTGTTTCACACTCTCTTTGAACCAAGTGCAATGTTAGCCACTCTCATCTTTAATTGGTTGCAAAGTAACCCTTCTTGGATAAGCATGAGATTATTCTTAACTAATCGCGTAGATATAGTGATACTCAAGTCAATCCTTTTGGGATGAGGCCTTGACATTTCACAACAAGGTTTAGTGGAAACAGTGGTGCCAAAACAACACGATAATTGAAGGTTCTTGGACTTGGTAAACATTTAAGGAAGTGGTGTGGAAAATTTCCATTGCATCAATAAAGATGAATGAATTCTTCAGCCCATGGCAACTAAACTACTCCTAAAAGCATGTTACTCCCAATTTGTTACTCTCATGAAGTATGTGTTAGCAGACGTGTTAGCAGTCATTTGTGACTCACATAGTCATCTCCTACCTCTAAGCCTTAGTCCTAAGTCAAACAAGGACATTAGGAGCTTTGACATTCTGTCTATCTACCATTTCATGTGTTTTGATGAAGGGGGCAGCCCTCTCTAGAGCATGCACTAAGAGCTTTGACATTATATAGGTCTTTCATTTCATGTATTTTGATGAAGAAGGAAGCCCTTTCTAGAGCATGCATTATAGTGTGTTTCTTACTCAGTTGCTTTTATTGTGTAGCTCAGGGTTGTTTTCCAGCCTTTGCATTTCTTTTTCAATGGTTGGAGGGTGTATTTACACCAGTTTGATGCACAACCAGCCCATGTAGTTGGCAACAGCAATTTCTCATCATTTTGCAGATTTCAGCACACTCTTAACTTCCCATCTATGGAGGATATGTTAGTTCGAGCTCCTATCCACAACTGGCACCTGCTTCCAGTTCTGCACCTGTATTTACTGCCCAGCCTGGTCATACAATCTACCACATCATCATTACAACTGCATTTTGCTGCAACAGCTGTCACCTAACCAATGTGGACTATTTCTACCTGCTGCTCACTGTTTGTGCTGTCTAGCTTCATTTGGCACTTATTCACACTCTTCAGCTCATACTCTTTGGCCTCATCCTAAAGACATGGAAGTTTGAGGTTCAGTATTCACCTTTTGCATTGAGCATTGTATTTATTCATCATTCATTAGGTTCATTGTCTCTGAGTTACCTTAACCCTGACTGTGTTCTTTATTAGCTTGTGCTTAGTCATACAATTGTGTTTATTATCTATAGATGAGTATTTTTTTACATGGTATCAAAGCTAGGTACTCTCAAAAGAAACCTAGGCTTTTGATCAAAGAGTTTGTCATCAAAAACAAGTTCACAAAGGGAAAATGACTTCGAACACTTCCACACCACTTGAATCTCTTGAACCCTCTATACAAAGGCCCAAGCAAGAGTGTGTTAGTGTGCCTTATTTCATATATGTCAGTCTGTCATCTCCCGGTTGTGAGCTCTTGTCATAGTCTAACAAAGATATTGGAGCTCAATTTAATGCATTTAATGGACAAAAGGAACCGACCATGTTTCCCACAACAACATCAATCACTAATCTATTTGGGCTCCCACCCATTCCTCCTTCATCTTTCGCTGCACCTTCCTTCCCGCTTTCATTAAGTGCGCCACATTTAACACCAAAAACCACATCGAGGGATACTGCACACTCAAGCACAACCTTTAGGACCTCTACATACCCATTTCCAAGTGGTGTACCTATGATGGAGACTAGACCTCCCACAAACACACTTTTGATCTATCCCTCTGAGAGTGCATCCTAAATATACTCTAGTGCGGATCATTTGGTACCACAGTTTGCCTCTATGGCATTACGTAGTGGACCATTCGGTCATTATGTTGTGTCCTAGCCGTCATTATGTTGTGTCCTAGCCGACATTTGGACAAGGCTACCGTGTCCCAATGCCTCTACTTCCATCTACAATACCATATGAAACTATGATAATTTCAATATCTCCGCATCAATCCATACTTCTTGGACATCAGCAGCCCATTTCTGCCTAACCCTTCCTCCTCCTTGTCCACCACCACCACCCCCATCTTATCCTACACCCTACTCCACCTATCCATCTTCACAAACACCTCATGGTTCTCGCTCCCCATCCACCAAGCATGCTTTTAATGACAAGACTCGCTTCAACAGGTCAAACTACACCACCTGGTTTAACTTGATGAGGCATGTCTTAGACTCTCAAAACCTATGGGATTTAGTACAAGGGTTGCAACACCAACTTGATCCCACACTTGTTCCATATGACGTCGTCTACTCATGGAAGGCTCATAATACCTCTGCTATTATCGAGCTTATGCAGGCCTTATTGCCTGAGTTTCTTTCTCAACTTTAACATTTTGATTTAGCATCCAACTCTTGAGCATTGGGCACACTTGATTAACCACTATGCAGCTCGAGATAGGACCCGTCGCATCAATTGGATCATGAGCTCCAAAATTTTTAAATCACGGACAAGGATGACTTGAAATTCAAGTTATCTAAGTATTGGCATCTCCTTGTTGAGTTCTCAACTAGGGCCCCTAAGTACTCTAATGATCAAGTTACAGTATTCCTTAACAAGCTGCCAAGAAACATTTTCATTTTGTGCAACATGTGATTTTGGATCATGAGCTCCAAAATTTTTAAATCACGGACAAGGATGACTTGAAATTCAAGTTATCTAAGTATTGGCATCTCCTTGTTGAGTTCTCAACTAGGGCCCCTAAGTTCTCTAATGATCAAGTTACCGTATTCCTTAACAAGCTGCCAAGAAACATTTTCATTTTGTGCAACATGTGATTTCACAGCCTCAAATGCCCACCTTTTATAAGTTTGAGTGTCAACTATTGCATTATGCATGGTTGTTTAATCAATTTCATAAACATCCTCAACAAAGAGGGCCTTCATTGCATATTCTCAGAAGGAGCAGCAAAGCAAAGGCAAACAAAATTCCAATCAAAATCAAAATCAAAACAGGGCTTGTGAATCCCAAGGAACCACTCAATCAACTCTCAATCCTGGATGGCAAAATGTACCTAAGAAGAATAGGTATTGTCAACATTGTCAAAAAATTGGCCATTATGATGACAAGTGTTGATCTAAGACAAAAAATACACAGTCAAATTCCAAGAATCAAACCTCCGCACCCCAATCAGGTAACCCCAACAGGGGAGCAAAGTGGTGGCAACCCCCAACAGGGGCAATGGTGAGGCCAAACCCATACTGCTACCGGTCAACCATCATAATCAATGAACTTCTCAACTCTAGAGGGTTTATCTGACTAGTTTGCAAAGCACAAATCATCTCATTAGAGACATCAGATGCAAGTCTCATTCACATCTGCGAGTTGTCTCCCGATGAAGTAACAGTAAAGCCACTCATCACATGACTCCTATAGAGGACATTTTCATTTCTCGAGCCCTTGCAGTCAAGAAAGTTTGCATACGAAATAACTCCTCGATCAAGATTCATGCCCAGCGTCATGCATTAATTTTGTCATTGAACAAGGTCTAGATTTGGCTTCACTAGATGATGTGTATCATGTTCCCCAACTTGGGGTGAACTTGTTGTCTCTTTCGCAACTTTGTCAATTGGGGTGAGCAATTTTCTTCACATCAACCATAGTCAAGGTCCTATGCTCTCAGACTAGTTTAGTGATTGCTAGAGGCAAGGCACAACCTAATGGCCTTTACCACATGACCCATTTTCTTATCGAGCCGACTAATTCGGAGTTCCATCGCTTCCAAGTCCTAGCCACCAAATAGGAGTCTACAAACTCTGAGCGTCTCTAGCATTTTCACTTAGGACATCTTGGTTACGACTTTCTTTATGAGCCGTCACGTCAAGAGATGGTTAAGGGCCTTCCCCGCCTAAAACTATCTCAAGAGCTTTGCAAAGCATGTTAGCTAGGTAAGCAACATCGTACACCCTTCCCTCAACAATCTACCACCCGTGCTCAGGAAACTCTTGGACTCATTCATGTAGATCTTTGTGGTCCTGCATCCACTACTGCATCCACTACCGCCTCGAATGGCACGGTGTACTTCTTTTAAATAGTTGATAATTTCTCTAGGTACATGTGGGTGTCTTTGGGTTGAGGCTATCAACACTTCAGTGTACATCCTTAACCAATGTCTATGATTGCAACGGTCCCTAAAAAGACTCCGTACAAGGCATTTTTTGACTCTCAACCTGTTGTTTCTCACTTCAAAGTCTTCGATGGTCATGCTTATACACGCACCCTTGATGACAAGATAGGAAAGCTCACCCCTTCAGCCAATCTCTTGATCTTTGTGAGTTATTCTTCCAAAGTGAAAGCCTACTGTTTCTTCAATCCTTGAATGAACAAGGTGATCATTAGGAGGAATGTCATCTTTGATGAGAGGGACATCATGCAGTCTTCTACACCAAACTTTGTGTCCTCACCTCCCCTCACATCACATGAGATCGTGCCTTTAGAGCCGGGTCTATTGCCCACTCCTATCCTTCTTGCAGACACTTCAGCTCCCAAGCCCCCTTTGCGAGACCTATTATCTCACCGGTACAAGCAAACCATACGAGATTCAAGGATCCTTCCATCGAATTCCACTCCAAAGGGCCCTAGAAGGTCTCCTCGGCTCGCCCCTTGAGGCTTCCTATGTATCGTTGTTCACAGCTGATTACACTATACATTCTGATCTAGACAGGTTGCAAGAGGCTCTCAGGACCCTCCCCTCTGTGGCGTGAGGCCATGGAAAAGGAACTAGATAGTATTGGCCAAAATAGAACTTGGACCTTGGTAGATCATCCTCATCACAAGCCAATCATCCAAACGAAGTGGATCTTTAGGACCAAGCTACTAGCTGACAGTACTTTAAGCAAATACAAGGCTCACCTTGTAGTGCAAGGTTATAGGCAAAAGCATGGCATTGACTAAAGAAACCTTCGCACCTACCGCTCGGTTGACATCATTTCGTCTATTGATTACACTCGCCACTCACCATGGTTGACCAATCTATCACATGGACGTCAAAAGTGCCTCTCTAAAAGATTATTTGAAGGAGGAAGCCTATGTGGAGTAGCCTCCTGCCGACTTTTCTTCTATTGACCGGAACGATAAGGTATTTTGCTTACGGAAAGCTCTTTATGGGCTGAAACAAGCGTTGAGGTCTTGGTATCACAAGATGGATGAGTTCTCACAAACTCATGGATCCATTCTACCCCCTATGATCCAAATCTATGTGTATGCACCACATGTGCAAGGGTCAACTTTATCTTGCTGTACATTAATGACATACTTCTCATTGGCTCATATTCTATGGTCATAGCAGAAATCAAGGCAAAGCTTTGCGCTACATTTGAGATGACTGACTTAGGTTTGTTCTCTTATTTTTTGGGGATGGAGATTGTTTGATCCGAGGGAAGTATCTTTCTGTTACAACAGAAGTACATTGCACTGCTCAGACATAGCTAGTGACCACGCCTCTCTTGATCCCACTATCCATCTGCATAAGGATACCTCAGGTCAACCTTTCGACGCTCACACCTAACACTCTATTGTAGGAAAGCTACTTTGATGATACATACTAGGCTAGATATTGCATACTTAGTTAGTTTGCTAGTCAATATTTAATGCACCTAGGATGTTTCATTGGGTTGCTTGTCTTTGTATGCGAAGATATTTAAGATGTACTTATAATTATGGACTAACTTATAGCCATGGTTTATGCTTGCAAGGGTACACTAATTCTGAAAACGTAGGAGATCCTAACACCCAGCATTCCCATGGCAGCTACATCTTTACCTTGGATACGCCACCCATCTCTTGGGTTCGCCATAAGCAAGAGACAGTGGCCGCTTCCATGGTCAAGGTCAAGTATCAGGCTCTCTTCGATGGTACCACTAAGGCCATCTATATGAGGAACTTGCTAGCTGCACTTTAGTTTCCTTGTGAGACACCTACCATTGTCTACAATAACAACCGGGGTGCCATTGCCCTTGCAGACAACCCAATCATCACACCTCGGACACAGCACGTGGCAGTTCACTTCCACTTCACCAAAGAGCAGGTTGAGCTAGGCACTATTTGTTAGCCTACTTGTATTAGTCATGTTAGTCCATCATCTCCTGGTTGTGAGCTCTTATCAGAGTCTAACACAGGCATAGGAGCTAAGCAGTTCAAGCACATTTTCTTTATTTGTTGCCTTCATGTGTGCATTCCTAGGCCAGTTGCTACTTTCCACAATCTTCCTACACCTACCAGACATTGTTATTGCCATTTGGATTTTTCCAAGGTGTTCCCTAGTTTTTCTAGCATTTTTCTTTAGTGACCAAAATTTATTCTTCATCGGCCAGCATTTATGGCCTCCTTTGAATTAGGTTGGCCAGCTTTTTGGTGTTTTGGCTATAGCCAGCCTCCCCACTTGGCAAACATACACTCTCTTTAGTCTTCAATCTTCTCTTTGCAAGTGCACACTCCGACTTTCCATACTTGATGCTGCCATCATCATCAGTATAATTTGGTGCCCTCACTAACGCTTTAGACTGCGTGCATGGACTGATCATTCCATCATTATTACATCAGCATTCCTCTTCAATCAATACAATATTCCTCCCTCATCTTCTGCTCCCTCTCTTTCTCTGTCTTTTTGCTTCTCTCTATGTTCATGTTTCTCTTTCGTTGCGCACTCTCACTTTGTATCATCGCCTAAGTGAGGACACAATCTGGAGATTTCTTTCAAAAGAGCAAGTTTTCATCACAGAAGAGAAGCAGCCCAAATTTCCAAAACACAAATCTTCAGCCTATGTTTACTGCCCAAACAAGTAGTCCGTTGGCCATTTGCACCCCCACGCAGCCACGTGATAGTCTACAAAGACTAGGTGGCAACATTCTGGCATCAGAAAGCCCCAACTTTTGCGTTTTGCTCAAAACACAAATTTTTGTTTTCACAACTACTTCATGGTCCAAGCGACAATTGTTTGCTGCAAGCGACTGCTCCTTGAGCCTTGGCAACAGTTTCTTGCTATGGACAATGCTTTTTGTATAGGCAACAACTTCATGGTGGCAGGCAACAGTTGTTTCTCTATTAAACACAGGCTTCTAGGTGATTGCAGGTTCGAAGATGTCTTTCCAATTCACGAGCTTTGATGACTCAAAGAAGGAGCTTCTTTCCAAATACTCTTCTAAGCGGAGATACAATTATCGCGATTATAGTCGCCATGAGGAGTCTCCCATTCACACACGTCTCCCTTCTATTTATCTTTCATAGAAGGCTATGTCCTCAGTGAAGATATGGTCCTTGATACCTTCAGTACAGCTGCTTGTCTTACCTTTGTTATCCAAAGAAGACAAACTCAATGGTTCGAACTATTCGTTATGGTCGTGTAAGGTGGAGTGCATACTCGATGCCTTCGATCTTTGGGCTCTTGTTCCAAATTCCATCCCCCGTCCTAAGGCAGATCCCACAAATGGAACTTCTATGGACCGTACAGCCTCGTGGGATAAGCTCAACTCTCAAGTCCGATCCTTTCTCTTAATGAGTTTGTCGGATTCTATCCTTGTGCATGTTTGCAGATTGAAGACTGCAACAAAGTGTGGAAGAAGCTTGCATCTTTGTATCAACATAAGACGTTTGCCCATAAGATTTCCTTGGAGAAGAAGTTGCAGAAGCTCAATCTTGATGATTCCTCCTCTATGGAGCACATCACGAAGATGGAGGACATAAGAGGTGAGCTTGCCTCTCTTCGTCGGATGATATCCTCTGAAGACATGGCTATGATCCTTTGACTCAGCTGCCATCTCCTCGGTTTGATGTCTTCTACACCAACCTTACCACAACAAGGACCTGCAAGACGCTCTTGTGGGAGGAGCTTTCACTACTGTCTTGGAGCATGACAAGTGACTCAGTGAGGTTGGAGCCCATGGTTCTGGCTCTGCCAAGGCATTTACTACAAGTACAAGTGGAGAAAAGAAGAAGGCACAAACAAAGGACAAGAAGCAAGAGGGCAAGAAGAATGAGAAGAAGGAGAAGCATCCCAAGTGCCCACACTGTGAGAAGGGTATTTATCCCGAGAAGAAGTGTTTGCAAAAGTACCCCCATTTGAAGCCCAAAGAGAAGGATTCGAAGGTTGCTCCAGCGAGGACAGAGTTTGTCTTTGGGCATATATTTGCCAAGGAGAATATAGCTCTTGCTTCTTCCACTCAGGAGATGCCTTGGTTGAAAAACAATGGGGCCTTTTCTCACATGACCTATAGACAAGATTGGCTTCAAGACCCCGAGTGCCAAAGGGGGTACAGTCACCATTGGTGACAACTCTACCTATCACAACTCTATAGAAACAGAATTTGTATCCTTTTTCATTAATTTGTCTATATAATGATTTATTAAATTTGTTTCCTTTGCACTAATTAGATATAAAGAAAAGTGCATTGGAGCTGGCCACTGATAAGTGGTCACAGGTTATGGTGGACCCACGTGGTGGGTTAGAGAAAAGATAGATCACACTTCCACCTATATGGCCCGATTGGGCACCTGTGACCAGAACTCACGCACATCAGGGTTAAACTCGCACACAGAAAGGATTGATGCCTTGAAGTGTGGGCTAGATCGGCCAGAACAGACAGTTATAATCAACAAGATGGCATGATCATGAAATGCTTGTACAAAGTGCATGTGTGGGCTGAAAGCTTGAAATGCACATTTCTTTGCATAGGAAAGTCACATGAAGATTCTGATACCGTTTTTGTGATGTACACAGAAAAAGCTTTCATATGACACCCATATTGGGGGGTTCCTAAATTTTAGGAGGTCCCTAAATTTTAGGAGCCTCGAATTAGCCTAAAAATGCTAGTCCTAAAAAATAGGGATGTCATTCTAAAAATAGTAAATTCTGTACTCTAACTGTGCTTACTAAATTTGGTTGTTTCTATTATTGATAGTATTCAGCCCAGAAAGGAAGGCCATAGAGAAGAGACAAGTGTCAAGACACTTGTCACACAAGTTTCCAAGTGTCCCACCACTTGTCACATCTCATGACATGTGGCTGGACACTTGTCTTGTGCTACTCCACTTTCCCCTTTTGTACTAGCTCTTCCCTCTCCTATAAATAAAAGCTCGTTTTTCTTCATTCAGCATCATTTTTCTTTGCTGTAAACTCATGTACAGCACCCACAGATAGCCAGAAACTCGCCCCATCCATCCCCATCATCATCCCCCACTTCTCCATTATCAAATTCCTCCATATTCCCTCTTCTATCACTGCTGTTTTACAGGACAACAAGCCTGTAAATTCATTACAGCACCTCCTTCTCGAGCTCTTTCTTCCATTTTAGCAACAAGAAGCAAGCCCTATCCATGTACTACTGATCAACGATGGAGAAAGGCTCATTTCCCCTTTTTCTTCTCTCATACTGTAAAGAAATCAGTTCTTATCATTGCATAATAGATAATGCATATGTGTTTGTACATCTTTGCATGATCTTGTGAGAGTGAGAATTACTTCTCCTCACTCTCAGGTTGATTCTAACTGAGCTCTTCCCTAAGGGACTTGGGTTGAGCAGAAATACATTCCTTCTCGGGGGGGTTGCCCATCTTCAACCCTCAATCTTGTCTCCATTACTTTTACATTTTCATGGCTGAAATTTTGTGAGTAATTTTCATTTTCAGCTTTAAGTGTTCATTCTCTTTTATATTAAGTCTCGAAAACAAGCGAATTTCATAATTGTTAAGCATACTACGTTGTTCGGGGCGTTTACACTACCATTCTCGTTTGAGGAGTGGGGACTCTTTCTCTATTGCCAAACAGGCAATCTTCTTCAGCCAAAGTTCTCTATGTACCAAATTTAGGTTTTAACCTATTGTCTATGCATGGTCTTACACAACTTGGGACCCATGTGGTCTTTACACAAGATGCATGACAATGGAGGATGCTTCTACAAGTACCGTTCTTTGGACAAGATCTCGAGAGGGTGGACTTTACACACTCATGGGCTTAGCCGTGCGATCTTCCCACGAGCTTGGACTGCTTTGGCGTGCTCATTATGATCATCTTCATTTTGATACAATCCAACAGGCTTCTTGGAAAAAGATGGCGGAGAGACTTCCTGATTTTCCTCCTATTCACACTTTGTGCCCTAGCTGTTTGAGAGGCAAGCAGCATAGGCAGACACATCTCCAAGTTGCCACTAGGAGGGCCTCTACACCACTTGATTGGTTCACACTGACCTTTGTGGACCTAAGGGCATGGTCTCCCTTGGGAAGGCCAAGTATTTAATGCTAATCATAGATGACTTCAATCGTTGTGTGTGGTCTTATTTTCTAGAGTACAAGAGCAAGGCGTACTCCTGTTAACTGCGAGTGGAAGGTGTTTGTGGAGACACAGACTACTTCCAAAATTTGTGGCATACGAGCAAATCATGGTGGCGAGTTTATTTCTAAACCTTTTTTCTTAGTCTTGCAAGGATCACGGCATTCAAGTGGAGTATACCCATCCGAACACACCTTTGAAGAATGGTGTGGTGGAGCATGCAAATCGGACCATGCTAGAGATGGCCTTGGAGCATCGAGGCCTTCCTCATATCCTTTAGAGTGAGGCAGTGGCTACTGCAGTTTACATCCACAACTGCTCCCTGACTTTTGTGTTATAGGACATGACTCCTTATGAGGCTTTCTTTGGTCGAAAGCCTTCCATGTCTCATTTTCGCATCTTTGGTTGCGATGCTTTTGTTCATATGGACAAGAAGAAGAGGAAGACAAAGCTTGACTCGAAGTCGCGGCAGCTCATCTTCATGGGCTACAACACTAACACGAAGGGCTATCAACTCTACAACCCGAAAACATGGAAGCTTAAGGTGAGCAAGGATGTGATCTTCGATAAGGCTTCGACCTCCGAGGATCCGATTGATGGTTCTATTGTAGGTGATTCTTCATCATCAATTGTCCCTCCCCCCACCCTAAGTTCCTCTTCTCCCCTCCAGGTTGCCTCTTCACACCCCTTCTTCGTCTTCAGCTACTCCCCCCCCCCTCCCCGCCCCTTCTCCTTCCTCTACTCCCACTTCCCTACCCCCACAAACGAATGTGACTACTTCTACTTCGTCGTATGCTTCCACCCCTTCTTGCTTCCCTCCGGAGTCTTCTAGGTGTGCTCAACCATCCGAGGAAAAGCCTTCTTCAAATAAGGAGAATTTACTAGGGGAGTCCCTACCCCAGATAGGTAAATTGCACGTACCAAAGACTCGATAGTCTCCCTCGCAACAAGATGAGCCTATTCAGACTTCCCATTGGCATCAACAACTCATGCAGGATTCAAGTATTCCTCACTTTCCTGCTTCTCCTACAAGTCCACGCAAATTGGATCGCTTACAAGCCCAACGGAATAGTTCACTTTGTGTAAATAATACTCTTATGTCACAAATTCTTCATGATAGTGACCCTATTACAGTTGAGGAGGCTCTTACACATGATATTTGTCGTCATGCCATGCAGGAGGAGCTCGATTCCATTGAGCATAACCAGACTTGGGAGTTGGTTCCGCATCCCTCGAAGCACAAGGTGATAGGTGTATAATGGGTCTATAAGACCAAGTACATTGCAAATGGTTCTTTGGACAAGCACAAAGCTAAGCTTGTTGCCAAGGGTTTTGCTTAGAAGATAGGGTTGGACTATTTTGAGACTTTTGCACCTCTGGCTCAGATGTCTACTATTCGAGTTATTTTGGCTCTTGCAACCCACCACAGCTAGCATGTTTATCAGATGGATGTAAAGTCTACCTTATTGAATGGTGTCCTTGAGGAGGAGACATGTTTCACAACCT
Source organism: Lygodium microphyllum (assembly GCF_053477565.2). NCBI lineage: Eukaryota > Viridiplantae > Streptophyta > Polypodiopsida > Schizaeales > Lygodiaceae > Lygodium > Lygodium microphyllum. Next base: position 24,166,566 of record NC_141160.1, on the reverse strand, counting down.
CCAGGTTTTCTTGTGCACGGGAAGGAGGACTATGTCTATAGATTGCAGAAGGTCCTCTATGGCCTGAAGCAAGCTCCCAAAGTTGGTACCACAGGATTGATCGATTCTTTCTTCAGAGTAGTTTCCATCGATCAACTCATGACCTCAACCTATACTTCCAGATTGAGGGTGACAATAGTGTTTTACTCATCTTATATGTGGATGATCTCATCATTACAGGGAGCCATACTCATGAGGTTGATCATACTCGGGAGATTTTGCGGCAAGAGTTTGACATGATGGATTTAGGGATCCTTCACTTCGTCCTTGGAATGGAGATTTATCAAATGACACATGGCATTTTTGTTTCGCAACACAAGTAGATTTCTAAGCTTCTCTCAAAGTTTGGTATGACTGATTGTCAACCTATTTCATGCCCCATGGACCTAGAGTCCAAGCTTTTGGCAGCAAGAGTTCCCCTTACAGATGCCACTCGTTACAGGTGTTTTGTTGGCTCTCTCATTTGTCTTATTCACACTCGGCCGGATATTTCTTTTATTGTGGGTCTTTTGTCTTCTTTCATGAAGACTTCCACTCAACAACATCACCTTTAAGAGCCGAACTAACAGGTATAGCTGGTTGTTCTGCCATAACTATAAGTGCCTTGGCTACAATTTCAACCCCCTTTTGAGCACTTACAGGTCGGTTGTCTGTACCCCATCTTAATTTCATCCACTCTCTCTTTACCAACATATGCACTACCTGAATTACATTAGCCTAATCTGATTTCCGCCCCATTTGTGAAGAGGCATCTTCTAAATGATCAATCATCTTCTCTTGCAAGAGAGGATCTACGGTCTTCAAAAACAAATCAATTTTCTGACTCTTCAATGATTGCTGCTCATCGGCATCCAACTGCACATACCAACTTTCAAATTCACTAAGTAAAGTTGTAGTAGCCAATCCTTTATTAGGCTTTTCAATCCAATTTGTAAATGTCTTTTTAGTTACCAATCGTGCATCTTCCAAGAAAAACTATTCTCTCAAAGTTTTCCTAAAAGTTGCCCAATCAGCATCTCTTCTATGTAGCTCACCAATCCGATCATGCAATGCATGTATGGCCAAATGAGAGAAATATCGACTCCATGCATATTGCGGTACCCCTTGAAACAACATATTTTTTTCATACAACCGGATGAAGACTCAAACATTTTGACCCTTACACTGCTTCAATTCTTGTCCCATTTCCTGCAATGCATTCACAGATAAGGAATCAATTCTTTATGCTTCATGTCGAGTTTGCATTTGCAGTTGTAACAACAACTACTACTGTTGTTGTTGCTTCAACAAAGCAATCATGTGTTGTAAAGCATCACTACCACTTGAACCTGCAAAATTTCCCATCTTTACACACGTGCTACTAACTTTCATGTCGAGTTCACCACCACTATCGGAGCATGTGGGATCAAAAGTCTACCACATGGGGGTAAGAGATAGTAGGGTGAAGGGAGATTCACGAAGAGCAATTGTTGAAAGAGAAGGGGTTCAAAGAAATAGAAGATGTAGAAGAATACTCATAGAGACGAAGGCTGTCAATTTATTTCTACATCTTGAGAAGATAAATCCCTTGTAGACAAAAAACATGCAGCAAACAGTAGCTTCTTCTATAATGATTAGACTCCCAACTTAGGAGACTTGATCCTACAGGATCATGTATGGAGAGGGGGTTACTCTCTCTGATTGGAGTGATCTTGACTAGGTAAGTGATGTGGATTCATGGCAATACACTACAGATTATACCTTCTCTCTACTTCATCTGCACTATCAGAATAACATGATTGTAAAAGGGCACATGGGCAAGTGAACAATTTCCCCACGAGGGCATTGTCCAAGTGGCATCGTTGCATCGCATTCTGCATAAGCATGAAAACTTGCATCTTTCTTTGCATTACCCCATGCATTGGCATTCTATTCGTGTAAACATACATCTATGGACATGTATCCCTTTTTGGTCACCCTTGGAATGGTCGACTTTTATCCGCCATACTCATGGCATTGCACATGGCAGTCTCCCAAGGGCAGTTTTTATCCCTATGCTTGCATGTTGGCTTTGCTTGTCTTGATAGGATTGGCGCGCGCGCGCGCGCACACACACACACACACACACACTTAGATCATCCCTAGGCACTTATCTTAGTAGTATATGTGATAGTTTTGCTTGTTTTATGAAGGTAGTCGGGCTACCCATCCTTATTTCTCGTACCTTGGGGCACAATGACTCAATGGGACAAACACTGATTTTAAACCCTCACTTAATGCTAGATCTTGTGACAAACTAAATCAAAGCCATTCACCACAACAACAACAACCAAAAAAAAAATCTATTGTTGATTCCATCCGCCTTTGCAAGACTTGGTAAGCCCCTAGGCAACAGAGAAGTACCCTCGGTTCGATGCCTTGGCCTCTATGGGTGATTGCTCGGGCTCCCTTGATAAGATAACCATCACCTCTGTAGTCTTGGTAGGTCACTTGGCAATTGACGTGTACCCTTTGCCCAATGCCCTAGCTGCTTTGGGTTAGGACACCTTGGGGTAAAAGAAAATAAGCAAAATGACTTATTTCCCATGGCTTAATTTTGGGCCTAAGAGGGGGTGTTAAGCTAAAAATGCATTACCTTGACTTAAACAACCTCAAAGCACGCTTAATTAATGAAGAAACCTTATTATTTTAAAAGAAATATGATCCTAGAGAGTAACTATGCCCCACATGCAGAACCCTAATTTGGGTGCCCCCAAACTTTTTATAAATAGACATGCTACCCACTACTCTCCCTCAATCTTGTTTTTGCAGATTTTAAGAGCCGTATCTCTACTGCCCACAATCCCGTTCGCAGAGAACATCGTAGTCAGAACTTCCCATTGCTATCATCTTGTGCTTGATTTCAGCCTCTATCACCCACATTCAACTGTCGTTGTCTACTAATCTTGTCATTGCAAGACTTGCATTTGCTACCAAGAGGTCCTTCCCAACTGTAGGCAACCACATCCAGGCTGCATTTACTCTCATCTAGGGCCTCTAGACCTATCACCATCATCCAAGTGTTGTCGGCCACATCAAACAACCTGCATTTTGATCTTCTCTCTCCTCCACAGGGCCTTCCACACTAAGACCAGCAGTTTACACCCTATCACCCACATTAGACAGTTTGCATTTGCTTTTCCAGCTGTTGCCAAGTATTCGCTCTCCTCCATAGTTTATGTTTGCTGCATATTCTCTCTCCTCTATTGCCGACTGCATCAAATCCAGCCTCTTTGGCTATGTTTGTTCGTGTTCAACACATGAAGGATATCTTGTTGTGTTTCCAGATCTGTTTCGGATTACGACACTCTCTCCAACTCATAATCTCTACCTTGATCCTAGAGATATGAGAGTTCGAGGTTTAGTATTCACTGCATCGTGTGTTTGCTGTATAAGCATCATATATTCAATAGTCATTCACTTCATTATTCTATATGTTCACTATCTTTGAGTTATCCTAATCCTAACCGTGTTTTATGTTATCAGTTTGTGCTTTGTCGTACAATTGGTTTTGTGTTTTTTTGTGTTTAGAGCATTTCTTCACACCACCCTTTAACACTATGCCCTACCCACACCCACAAGTGAGCACATTTGTTTACTTTGGGATGGCAATGATAGGTATCTCCCTCACTTCCCCTAGACACTCACCTCCCCATCTATTGGCCTCTCAAACACAAGGATTTCCATCCTCTACTTATGGTACACTGTTACACACTCCATGGGTCACCCCCACACAAGGATTTTCATCCTCTACCCCACGTGTCCCTATCCCTCCTCCATGGGCTATACATGTGGTCACCATACCTATGCCTAGTCAATTCATTCCCACTTTTAGATTCACTATGCACACTTCACGTCTGCATGGTGCGTAGTCTAAGATTAATCCCCAAGTGTACTCCACTCCCCTACCCTATCCACCTTTCCCACTCTACAGCACTACTATTTCTGTTGCTATAGCCAAGAATGCCTTTATGGAAAAGATTTGTTTTAACTGATCGAATTTCGACAAGTGCTTGAATCTCAAGGTCTTTGGGACCTAGTCGTAGGTCTAGAGCCTATGCTAAACCCTTGATCGGCTCAAGCCTCACTCTAATCACATCCATCAAATGGAGACCCACAATGCCACAACCAATGTTGAGTCAATGCAAGGGTTGCTTCTTGAGTTCCACTCTCAGTTACAGCATTTTGCCCTCATATCTAAAGTGTGCTCCACTCCCCTACCCTATCCACCTCTTCCACTCCACAATACTACTATTCATGTTGCTACAGCCAAGAATGCCTTCACGGATAAAACTTGTTTTAACGGGTCGAATTTCACCACTTGGTTGAACTTCATGCAACAAGTGCTTGAATCTCAAGCTCTTTGGGACCTAGTCGTAGATTTAGAGCCTATGTCAAACCCTTGATTGGGTCACCCTGATCACATCCATCAAATGGAGACCCTGCAACACCACAACCAATATTGAGTTAATGCAAGGATTGCTTCCAAAGTTCCACTCCTAGTTATAGCATTTTGGCCTCACATCTAAGCATTGGAGTCATCTCATTGACCACTATGTGGTACGAGATCATAATCAATGTATCAATCTTGACTTTGAGCTTCAAGAGTTTTCCATTAAAGCAAGGAATGGTCTGAAAGTCAAGTTGGTTGAATATCAATGGTTACTCACTATGTTTGCCACTACTAGCTCACCAAAGTCAAATGACGATTAGGTTGCATTCTTTTTTAACAAGCTATCTAAAAAGTATTTCCATTTCATCCAATATATCATCTTGTTGCCTTGATTATTAACCTTCTATGAGTTTGAATGTCAATTTTTGCGTTACATGAGACTACATAATCAAGTCCACAATAAGTCCTCCCCACATTCTTATTCGGAGAGGGATCTAGTTGCCTCTTCTTTGCAAGGGAAAACTCACGGTGACAAGGACACTAAATGCAAAGGCAACTCAAAACTAGGGTGACACCCCTTCCTTAGACAGAACCAAAGAAACTAAACCCATCTACCAATAACCCCCTAAAAACAAGAAGCTTTGCGCACACTGTTAGAGATCGGGCCATTTAGATGAGGAGTGTAGCAAGACCCAAGGTCTCCCATGTAAAAAACCACAACAGACTGCTATGACTACCTCCACTCCTACTAGCCAATCCACTAGGCTACGCCTTCCACTACTACCCCATCTGCTCCTTCTGGCACAATTATCACTAGACATGTGGCACACGGACAACCTCAACAACCCATATCTTTCACTATCCCTGAAGGATTTGCTAATTGGTATGCTAGTTCCTCACTCATTGCACTACTTGCATCTATTCCGGGATCTCCTCCTACACCCTACCCTAGGCACATTTCCCACCTCATCATGTGTTTCACTGGCAAAGACCTACTAATGGAAGAATGTAATGGTGGCCACATCCTTAGCTTTTCCTTCTTTAGTCTTCCGCTGCATTCACTCATGTACGTATATTCATTGCACATCTTTCATTTAGCTTTACTTTCTGTTTTGTTTTGCTTTGGAGCATCTGACTACTGACCTCTACTTTGCAAATTTTGAGGTTTTGTATTTCAGATTAGGCTAACATGTAGATCTGCACCGGTCCTTCTTGAGCTGGAGACATGGGATATGCACTATTCCTTTCATGGTTTCATCTTCCTAGAAGATTTGCTCTTCTACTAGCATGGAGAATATCCCTCTCGAGACGGATCGTGTAGCATCTCTCTTGATGCTATCATGGCAATGACTTCTACTTTGCTCCTCCAGTCGGAGTGCTCCATCCTCATCTTCATCTATCATCATGGTTGTTCGCACCACAAGAAGACCGACATCAGGCTCCTCTTCCTCATTCGACCTCAACATCCACGGTTGAGAGGGGATTCCTACCCTTTCTTGGTCTTCTACGAGATTCGGTATTTGCCTTGGACATCAGCCTCCCTTCCCTTTAGTAGCTTCCCCTTTGCATTGCATGACCATTATCATCTTTGTACAAGGGTACCTAGGTAAGTGAACAATTCCCCCACAAGGGACACTCTCCAACTCACACTTACTACAACGGATTCTTAGTTTTGCTCAGTTGTTTGAAGGTAGAAAATAGTGTTTTGCTGTCAAAAATCTACTTTACAATAGAAATCAAGGTTTCTCAAACACCTCAAAGTGTATGCCCATTAAAAAAAAACCCAAAATGCACAAGAGCTACCAAAATGAAATATTTATAGTAGTTCTGGTAAAGGTTGGACATCCACATTGAAGTTGACCCACGGGTAAGTGTACTAGATTCAATTTATGCCCGAATTGTGTTAGAATCGAGGCAAATTGGATCCTAATGCTGCTAGTCATTGGTGACAACCCAAAGTATTGAAATTTGTAGAGAGATCAGTCTGCATCTCCATGTACTATAGATTCATAGCAATACGAGTTAAAGAAATACTACAAGGGGACCATTTTGGGACTGTCTGTTCAAAATTAACGTGATAATGTATTTATTTCAGATTTAAGGATTTATTTGCTTGCTGTAATTAATGTTAAATCAGATCATGTACCACCCTATTTAAAGAAGGCAAGATGGTTTCATGATGATAATGCACTTATTTGCTGTAACGGCTGAGTCATCCCATCCAATAACATCTTTGATATTATAGACCTTCCCTAAACAATACTACAGCATGGTCACTCCCTAGAAAGGGTTAACCTTCGTGCTTTTCACATGTAACCTTTGGTCTCTGAGGTAATGAAGGCTTGGTAAGCTTTCTCTCTTTGTACTTCATGGTGTGCTTTAGACCCATTTCAAATTCCCCACAAAGCATACCATAAAAAAAACTACAGGTCTATTGTGCACATGCATGTGCCAAGGCACGTAAAAGAGTGAACCTTGAAGAGAGAAAAATGTTATCCTACTCTTGCATGAGAGTAATGCCCTACCAATTCCACAAGCTGTTAATAAGTCCCCTCAAAACATCTCTACTGTTTCAGCTTTTGAAGTTTGAACAATACACAAAAGAGATAACTTCATAAATTACCAAGCTTGCTAAATAGATTGTCCTCAGAGCTAGTTGCAGAAAAGGTGCGCTCACAGCTAAGAGACTTCCGTGATTCCTCGACTGGAGCATCAGAATTTCCGATGCCTAAACCCACAGACAAGAAGAATTCTGTTTGAAATGAATACGTGACACATCAGTATAATTCGAAATATTAATCAGAATAATGAAAGGAAGTACTACTAAATGCAACTGACAGCCACATGTCATTATTAGTACCGTCAACTGGATTATAAAAGTCATCACAGCTTTTTTGGATTCTGTAAAGACATTGGGAATGGTAAAGCCAAATGATTGCTGTGATGTTTTTCTAAAGTTTGTAACATGCAGTCAGATCCAAAGACTCTTTGTGATTTAGGCCTACTAAGGATCAAGTTTTCTATGGCTGATGTTCAAGGGTTGTTTAGTTGAAGAAGTATAGCTGATTCTATAAGATCCATGCATCATTTTTAGCATGCTGTTTTTTGTAGCAGGGTACTCAGAAACTAAGAGATCCTTTGGATTGCATGCAACAGCAAAATGCCCTGTTGTGGATGCTATGTGAAAAGGTTAGAAAAACGTTTTGTACAAACATACAATGTACACGAACAATATGCTTTGCCAGATTCACCTAACAAGTCAGACGAAATAGCTCTCAGCTTTAAGGATGTTTCTAGCAGAAAGCTGCACGTTGATGGGGCATCCTCTAACCAGCCAAACAGTTACATCAACAGGATAATCAACCCACCCAAATATTTGTAAATCCACAAGAACAAGGTTCAATAAATAGCCAGATGCCTGAACAGATTACATATCTGCTGAAATGAAGAAAAAAGGATGCCTGACCAGGTAACATACCTGCTGAGATGGATGAAAAAAGAGCCGTGATCAGAGCCCTTTTGTTTAATAGATCTCCACAAACACTTATGTCAAGGACTTCTCTCAACAAACGCTCTGTGACTTTTCCTATTCCACTCACCTGCAAAGTAATCAAAAAGCTTAACATTTGAAGCCAGGAAACATAGATAAGGAACAAGAACAGTGTGCACGCACTTTTCGAATGGGCAAAGTTGAGAAGAATGTCATCACAGCTTTTCTGTCATTTGGAACCACATATTGACCATTTGGCTTATTGATATCTGAACACACCTACACCCATAAATCATTGGTTGTTGAAGTTAAAAAGGAAAACATTACATGTTACACATTTTTAACTGCTTATCTCTCTCTCATAAAAACTCATTAGTAGCAAAGTGCCAAAAAAAAAAAAGGAACCTCAGCTTAAGAAACCTCTTCAAAAGATTCACTAGTAGAAATTGGGAAGGATAAATCTAAGCACCACTGGCTTATCTGCTCCAAACTGAGACAATAGTAGAGAGATTGGCATGATAATAGATCAATATATGTCAAGGTGTGTGACATGAATCTTATGTCATTGCAAAACCATTTGTAGGGTCCATGGACCATAGTAACACAACTATTATTTGCATGCTATCAGCCATCCATTATGGTTTATTTTTGCAGTTTCAGTTTCTTATGTTTCCATATGTCATCATCTACCACCCAGGGCACAAATGAATAGCCAGGCAGCAAGGCAAGCAGGTGGGCAGTAGGATGGTTGCTGGCTGACAAAGACCAGGTGAGCAGGCTAGTCAGCAATTGTGGGATTCCCAATAAGTTCTCTTTGCCCACCTCGTCTTTCGGACATTAGTCTTTGTCTCTCCCATAACATTCATTAACAGGTATCCCTGTGAATAAGAGTTGGACCATGCTGAGTTTGTGGTTCATAGCCCAAAGTGCCAATTGCTTTTCAAGGTTGAATGAGGCTGATCATAGATGTGGATTCTGCCCAAGACAAGACAATGGTCATATTCTGTGGATATGGTGCACAATGAGTGCAAAAGTGTACTATGTGCTATATAACTGCTGCATTGCCATGCATCTCACAGTTGGTATCTCAGCCAAATGATTACAAGATGGCAAAGAAGTAATGAGCAGAGAATTGACGGCATAAGCGTGACATTGTTCAGGAAACTTTGAGGTTTGTGTATAAGCATACAGGTGAAGAAGGGAAGAGTGCAAAGATCAATAAGAAAGATGTTAGATAAAAATTCTGGCTTTGGTATAAGTGCCCTACCCCACTGCTGCCTCCTGGCAAAGCCTAGGACATAACTAAGTCTGTGTATGGCTGGTTATCTAATGATCTTTGGCTTTTGCATCAGGGTGTGAGTTTGCAGTACAGAAGCGAGAACACAGATGATAACGAAGGAAACAAAACTCTGATCTGAACGAATGAAAGGAAAGCTGAATACAACAGCCCCTGCAGACATGCCCACTGTCACATCAGTGAAAGTGCAGGAATGCGAGGCAGGAGAGAGATGATCTGATCGAGGATAGAGGAGGGACAATAGAGAAGATGGCAATGGCTGGAGAAGATGATCAGCAGGAAGGAGAAGGCGGCTCTAAATAGGCTATAGTACGGCCAACTGACAGTGACCTGCTACCCAACAATGGGCCAATCTGCAACGGCAGGTCTAACTGCAATGAAATAATGATGACTGGGCCATAAAGTCACTGTCTTTCCCAAAGAGATGTCCACCTAGGTCTGCCTGCCCACAAACTGTCCTGCCCAGGCTCTGCCACCTGAAGTGTGCCACCAGCATAGATGCAAAAGGCATTCCCAGCTGCTGGAATGCCACATGGCTGCTTGACATAGCGACCTTCTCTTCTTGGATGTGACAATCAGAGTGCTCTAGCCATTTCAAAGAACCCCACGTTTCCTGGTCATACAAGACACATTGAGGTTAAATAACACTATGTCCGAGAGTGCATCTTGGACAGCAAGCTGGAGATGGCATATTACCTACCATGGACAATGTTGCTGACATCTTCATCAAGGCCCTTCCATTGCCTTCCATGCTTCCTAATTCATTACATGTATCTTCTTCACCTTCAGACGCTCCCAAGATCTGAGAGAGGGTGTTAGCAATCATGTCATTTCTGTGTGTTCATCTCTTGTTTGTGAGACTCAGACTACATTAGACAGTGACATTAGGAGCTCTGGCACTGCAATCTGCTTGCCTTCTCATTTTGTGAGTCTTCCTGCCATTCATGCCCGCCATTGAGTCCCATTCTTATGAGCGGGGCCAACCACTTTTTAAATGGTCCAGAAGGACTAAGATGGTAATTCATCGCTCATGCAGGGACTCTGTCATTGTATGCAACCTTCATTCAGATTTCAGTCTGGTTGTGTGGTTCCTTCATTCTGTCTCTCTTTCTCTTTCTCTCTCATTGCTTTTTGCTTCTGCATGACATTCACAGGTATGTACATCCATCAAAGCAGCATTTTTGACTGTGGCAACCCATTTTGGCATGCACCATGCACATGCATATGGTCATGGACCAAGTTCATCTGTCACAATTGAATAGATTTATGGCCAACCATACCTTATAGAACATCTTAGCCTTCCCAAGATATGACAAAAATGCTTAATTAATTCTGAAGATTAATTCAATCCTTTGTCACTTCCCAAAAAATTAAAAATGCCCATCCATAATTAAATTGACTAGGCCATCTTGACTCCCGAGTGGTCCTGAGTGTTCAATCAGCCATTGATGTCAGTGATGGCAATAGGAACTAGGCATTAACTAATTAGTTAATGTCAGTTCAGGGGCTAATTATTATTCAGGACCACTTGCAAGTCAAGATGGCCTGGCCAATTTAATTATGGATAGGCATTTTTTTAGCTAAGTTGCTAAAAGGCACAGAAGATGTGCATTATCATGTGTGTGTGCTTCAGTTTAGATTTTGAAGATGCAATCCCTTCACAAACCTTAGCAACCATGCGATTGGGTCCAACTCCAGCACTGCAAGTTAATCCAGTTTTCTCAAAAACTCGACTTCTTAATTCTTCGGCAACCTTGGGCAAACAAGGGCCCATCAGTAAGTATTGCTATTATTGATCACCAATCTGAAGTCCACAAAGTAACAGTAGGGTGCATAAGAGAATACTAGTCACCTCCACTGACATAACATTCCGAGTACAGCATTGCTGGGTAATATCAAGGTATGCTTCATCTAGGCTCCTTGCAAGAAAATGTTGATCATATTGGCGAAAAACTGTCACAATCACAATCACATACAACGTACAATTAAGTAATTCTATATATATTCTAGCTACTAAGAGCAGTGTAAAAACCTGTTATGATTTGTATGAGAAAAGGAATGTACCTTCTCGAACCTGCTCACTATAACGGGTATATTTTTCAAATTTTGGAGGGACGAATATCAGGTCAGGACAAAGCCTCTTGCCAATGAACCCTGGCATGGCTGCACGAACCCCAAATTTCCTGGCCTGCACATCGTCATGATGCCAAAGAGCTTAGATCTCTGAACGATAAGCAGAATAACTGCTGGCAACACTACACAAACCTCATAATTGGCAGTGCAAATCATAGACATTCCTCCTACAGCCATTGGTTTCCCAGCAAGAGACGGTTCTTCCAGAGTTTCAACAGCAGCATAAAATGCATCTAAATCAACATGCATCCAGATTCTTGAGAGATCTCTATTTGCTTCAAGTTCTGAAAGTTTTGAGTCTGCCATCTGTAGGGCAAAAGCTGGAATATTTTTACTTAAAAATACTCCAATAGGTGAAAAGTTCAACATTTTTCATGACTTTACACAATCATAGATATCATATGTACAATACTACTTAAACTATTAGTAAAGGATGAAATAGAACATGCAAGCATACAACATGCACAATACTACTAAAACTAATAGTAAAAGATGAGATAGAACATGCAAGCATACAACAAAAAGTATCTACTAGTGCTTTAAAAACATCTATTAGAAGTGCAATGCACAAGGAATCAATGAAACACAAAATGTGCAAGATTGTCGAACACAAACACAAGAACACACAAAACAAAATCCACTATAGATAAAATGAGAGACATTGGCAATCTCCCAAGCATATAATAGATACAAACAGAAGATGGCACTATCTTTGTCCACACTCTACATGCTCCCTCTCTTCAATGCCAAGAGTCCCCCAAAGGCCAAGTCTCATGTGACCTACACAAAGTAAGTTGGCCTAGTATTTCCGTCTTTAAGGTCAAACTAGCCACCATTGCAATCTTTTGGCCACAAGAATATGCCCTCCATGTTCCCTCTCTTGAGCTAAAACATGCTTTTCAGCTGATTAGCATTCTTAAACAGCCCCAAAACACACTTAATTAATGAAAACCCTTAAAAAGGAGAGCGGTCTGAGAGAGTCTCAATGGTCTCCCAAAAACCCTAATTTTTGGGGCACCCCCCTTCCACATCTATAAGTAGATAGGCTGCCCCCATTCAGCCTCATCCCCCCCGTGCAAGTTTCTCACCCTTGTGTGCAAATCTCAGCCATCAATCTCCCACCACGTGGCGGTCTAGCCTTCGCGACTGCTGCCATCACCTTGTTTTACTGTGGCATTCTATTGCCGCGTTTTACTGCGGCGCTCTACTGTTGCATTCTACTACAACATTTTACTGCAGCATTCTACTACTACGCTTTGTTGCTTCGCCCACATCATCAGGCATTATCCTCGGCAGTCGCCTCAGTCTCCTCACACTCTGGTGATCAACGTTTGGTGTTTCTCTCACTTCGTTACTCCGACCGGTGGTCACAACACTTGGGATCCGTCTCCAGTGGATGTCACACTTCGACAATGCTCTGCCCTTGAGAACATTGTACACTCTTACATTCATTTACAGCATTCATTCACTTCGGAGTTGTATTCTCTCTGTCCCTTCTTCTCTTTGTGTTTGAGTTTTGAGTTTTGTGTTTAGGTTTTGCATTTCGGGTTTGAGTTTTGCTCTCTATGTCTACGTCTGTCTCTTTGTGTTTCTGTCATGGTCGTACACTCTCTGTGTCCTCAGTGCAAACCCTAGCAGTTTTTTTCACACCCTCATCTGAGACTACATGAGCACGGTGTATACTTGAGAGAAGCTATTCTGTCATTAACTTGAAGATGGCACTCAAAATAAATAGGCACAAATAATGCCATAAAATATGTCAGGTTGGCCAACATTTACTGCTGGTCAGCCAGCAATAAATGCCAAATATGACCATAAAATGACAATAAGAATGCCTAAATAACCTAAATAATGTGTCCAAGCCTCTACAGCTTAGACTTACACATGAGCTGGCATATCTACTAACACCCTCTCTCAGATCATGGGTGATCTGATACAATACAATGATACAAGGAGAATGAATCAGAAACCATACAACATAGAACCACCAAGTAGAACCATGGATACCCAAGCAGGGGGTGATCAAGCCACCACCAAGGTGCCTCGGAGAGAACCTGATGTTGATGTCAATCGTACCAGCTCCTGAAGATAAAGAAAACCATAGTAGCTCTCAATGTCTGTCAATGATGCCGCTCATGTAGCACACATGACCATCCTATCACCAATGCCGCAGCGCATAAATGACCATGGATTCCCCTTCTTTTGGCCTGACCGCTAAAGTGTCCCCTCATATGAGCTCCAGACGAAAGCCACCCGCTCTCTGTCAAAGAACCAACCCATCATCAACCTGGATGTCAATCCTAGCTCCAAGATTTGTACCTACCAGACTTCGGTCGAGGCGCCAAGGATGTCCCTCTCTAGATCCTGTGCATCGGTATAGAGATATAGATGAGGCACGGCTGCCCCATCTCACCACCCTCTCACACTCCCTCTTTGGCATTGGAGAGTCCTGAGGAATGACCTCATCACCACCACTAGAAAGCAGCTAAGGAAGGAGCCACCAAGCCCTTCCCACGATCCGAAGAAAAAGATCCCTTTCGCGCCTTGGACTTCGCCTTGGCCGAAGGAGTTGAGTCGGAATCCGAGGCAGATGATGACTCATCGAAGGAGTCTGCATCCCACTTCGTCTTCTGCTCCTTTTTCTTCCTAGAAGCCACTAACTCTTTGCAGTTCTTCCTTAAATGACCCTTCTTGCCGCAATGGTAACACTAGGCCTTCAACTTCTTCATCTTCAAACCCCTCTTTGAAGTTGCAAGAGCCTCACCTGAACCTCCATAATGTGACGGAAGCCTCCCCTGTAGTCGCAAAGTCACCTCATGCTCAAGTAACATCGAGGACATATGAAGAAAACTGACAAGAGTCGTAGATGTCTATGCCCATAAAGCATTCGCCACTCCATCAAACTCCCAAGGAAGCTTGTAGAGTATTGTACCAACAAGATGTGCCTCTAATAGGGTAGACTGCATAGTGCGAAGCTGGTCCTGGAATTGGGTAACTCGAAGTAGGAATGATTGGATCGTATCTTTGGGTTCAAACTTCAGTTTTGCTAGAGCTGGTCATAGAGAGTAACAGCCCTCATGGTGGAAGGAGCCTTATACATCAACTGCAACTTCAACCATACGCTTTAAGCTGTCCTGCAAGGGGTGACCGCCGGTAGGATTTCTTTGGAAATACACCAAAGTAAGGCCGAATAAGCACAGGCATCATCCAAATCCCATGTAAGTATTGCCTTCTCATGGTTGTCTTCATCAAAATCAGATGAAACAGGAGAAGGTTGTTGAGGACATGCCATAGCTCCACCAACCACATACCATAACTACTGCTGAATAAACTAGGCCTTCATCACCGCACTCCACATGTAATAATCAGGTCCATGGAGCTTGTCATAAATGGATGTGCATGGAGGAGCCCTCTATAGAGGATTGAGAAAAGAAGGGATTTGGAGAGGGAACACAGCCAAAACATGAGCACTAATTGCAAAAAGCAAGAGTTCACATATAGTGTAACCCAAAATCTGATCAAAATAAGACAAAAGCTACTATAAAAAGTCAAGAAATCAATCAAAAACTGCCAAAAACAGCAAAAACGGCCTGAGAATGCAAGCGCCCAGCTAGGAGAGATGCAAAGACACCAAAATGCAGGCTGAAATGGACACGAAGGCTGTACGGATGCTGACATCAGCAAAAAACGCAAGTAAGACAAGTCGCCTATATGGAGCAGCAGTCACCTAATCAGCAAGGGTGAAAACAATCATCAGCAAGAAAACACAACAGGACCACAAATCCTGAAATCTGATACCATGTCAGAAGTGGCGTAGCAATGGAAGCGTAAACATAAGCTGTAATAAACTATTGAAACACAAGACAAAAGAGAAAGGGAAAGAAAGAACACAATACAAATGAGAACTTAGATGTATGCTCGAGAAATGGAATCCATATATCAGACACAAGACTGTCGCATACAATAGTGAGTCACCGTTTGCGTGGGCACTGGCACTAGCTCCTCTCTCCACGGGAACTCCAGGTGGTGAATTGACCAACTGAGAAGGAGGAGCCCATAATAAATAAGCACAAATAATGCCATAAAATATGTCAAGTCGGACAGCGTTTAATGTTGGTCGGCCAGCAATAAATGCCAAATATGACCATAAAATGACAATTAAAAATGTCTAAATAATGTACCCAAGCCTCTGCACCTCAGACTCACATATGAGCTGACATATTTGCTAACACTTGCTGCTAGAGTGAAAATGCGGAAGTATATGGACAAGATTGAAAGACAATGAACACAAGAGAAGAGGGAAAGAGAGAAGAGACAGAAGAACGCAGAAATCCGCAATCAATGAATGCTGAAATGAAGAGGGCAGATTTACAAGGGGCTGTCGAAGTATCTCCTCGAGCCAATCTCTCTCACCAACACCTAAAAGGACAAGTGATGAAGGGCCGACCAGCTGGTGGCCAGCCATAAATGCAGCCAACTGCTGCACAACCACCAAGATGATCAGCGATCTCACTCTTGACTGCCACATAGCATTGTCCCTGCCCGCAACAAGGTGCCAATACACTGTGACTACTGAAAATGCCCAATAACTAATAGAAAAATGCGTAACTCCACCTGAGAGAGAACTGACTGCACCAACTGTAGCCTGAGAATGCTAGTCAAAGGGATGACTAATCTCTAACACCCCCTCTCAAATCGTGAACCTTAAGCGTGCTATTGGAGAACAACTTGAGGAAGCGCCTTCATAAACAAATCTGCCATATTATCCTCTATCTTGCAATAAACCACATCCATAGTCTTATCCAAGATTCTCTCTCCAATGAAATGGTACTATATCTCAATGTGCTTTGACCTAGCATGAAACACAAGATTCCATGTCAAAGCAATGCAACTCTCATTGTTGAAATGAAGGGTCATAGGACCTGTTTAAGGGCAGCCAAGCTTTCCTAGTAATCTTCGAAGCCACACTGACTCAAATGTGGTAGAAGATGCTGCTCTATACCCTACCTCTATGGGAAAAAGGGCAACAATGAGCTGCTCCCTGCTACTCCATGAGATAACACTTGTACCCAAAGTAAAGCAATATCCTATTGTTGACCTCCATTGCTCAACATCTTCGGCCCAACCTCAATTTGTCTAGCCTGTAAGAACCCAAGGTGAATCTCCAACAACTATTGGATAATAAATACCAAGATCAGGGGTCCCCCTCACAAGACGCAAAATCCCCAAAGCATCCTTCCAATAAACCACCTTGGGTTTACTCATGAACCTGGCCAACAAACCTATAGCAAAGCACTAATATCATGGATCAAAGTTGAAACTTTGAATCGAGGATTTCCTCAATTATCTACACCTGTAGGGCCGAATGTTGCCCAAACCAAGACCCACAACCTCTATGAGTGTAGCGAGCAAGGTCCAACTGTAAACCAAGGGTCTGTGTAGCCACAAACCTCTTTATAAATTGTAAAACCTAGTGTGGGGGTGACTCTTAATGCAAGTGGTTATGAATCCTCTACATCAAATATTGTTTAGGACGTTAACAACATGATGAAATATTACATCGACATGATTACTGAACAATATCGGTAGATTGCTGTGGATGTCAATTTCCTAAAGCATCAATAAAATATGATCGGCACTAGGAAGCCTCTCGATGTGGGTCCATCAAGATTTAGCTATGAGTAGTGTGGTGGTCAACACATCAACTCAAGTGTTAAGAAGCCAAATGAAGGACCCAATCAATTGCCTGGTAGCAGAAAGCATCCGCCACTTGTGAATTTGCATGGGTCATAGCCTTCTAGTTCCGATCCATAGGAGTAGAAATGGCCTTACATCCCACCATCTCAAACATGGCCAAAAGCTCCTACACGTACTACTGCTAGGATATGAAAATCCCCTCCGAGTCCGATAAATCTCACCACCTAAAAAGAAATGGAGAAGGCCCATATCCATCATCTCGAATACCTCATGAAGTGCCTCCTTTGTCTACTTGACCTTCTCGACATGGTCACCTATCAAGATAAAATCATCCACACAAAGCACGAATAATGTGCCCTCCAGTTGAGGTGTGGACATACAACTAGGAATCGGAAGAGAATTGTCGATACCCTAACTTCCCTTAGAGGAACAAGTCTATCTTCTCATTGCTTGTGGAGCCGGTCTAAGGCCATAAAGGGCCTTCTTCAGCCTGTACACCTATCCAACAAATGAGGAAAAGCCAAGAGGCTACTCAACATAGATATCCTCCTTCAAATCACCATTATGAAAGGTAGACTTTACATTAAGATAATAAACCAGCCATCTCCTATAGCTGGCTAAAAGGTAAGGTAAGAACGGACATATGGTAGCCATGCATATAGGTGCAAAGATGTCAAGGAAATCCACCCCTAGCCGCTCTACGAAGCCCTTTGCAACAAGCCACGCCTTGTGCTTATCCAGAGTGCCATCACTGCAGCATTTGGTCTTAAAGACTTATTTAACACCAATCACCTTCCTGTGCATGCACCAAGGCGCAAGATCCCAAGTGCCATTCCACACAATAGCATCCAACTCCTACTCCATAGCCATCTTCCAATGTTGTGACTACAAAGCCTCCTTCACGAAGGTGGGCTCCCTATACCACATGACATGGGTCATCCAACAGTAGTAGTACAAACAAGCTCAGTGGAATATGCCTAGTTCCTCCAAGAATGCCGTGGGCCATCCTATGGTTACCACTCCTCAAGGACTCCCTCAATCGCGGAATCACGGAGTGTATCATGAGCCCAATGAGGAGGAGGCCGATACTCCCCTCACTGCTCCACCTCTATCGAAGTCTCTAGAATCTCCATCGAGGCCGACTCAATAGATGAATCCGGTGGTGAAGCAATCTCCTCCTCCACAGAGGGTGGAGCCTCATTAGACAGAGGCTCCAAAGGCACTAGAGCAAGTGCCCAACTGTCACGTGGATCTCCAAGAACAAGATGCTCAACACCCCTCTCTACAACTAAAAACTCTACAAGCCAAACATCTCAACTCGTACACACCTCCCGAGAAGTAAAATCATAAAGCCTATATCCTTGGAACTGCAAGCAATATCCCACGAACACCTGTTTCTTGAAAGCCGACTCAAACTTGTCCCAGTTCTTCTTTGGGATGTGAACATAGGATCCACATCCAAACACCTTGAGATGAGAGACATCCGGCTTTTGTTCAAAGTAAGCCTCAAAAGGGGTCATACCAACCGCGATGGATGCAAGGAATCAATTAAGGATGTGGATAGTGGTGGCCATTGCTTCCGCCCAAAGACACTAAGGTGTCTACCAATGCTCCATCATAGTCTGCACCATCTTGATCATACTACCATTCTTTTGCTCCAATATACCCTTCTCTTGAGGGGTATTCGTATTAGCAAACTCCTGATGAACACCATAATTAGCTCTTGGGCAACAAACTCCCCTCCCTTGTTGAAATGCAAGGTATTGAGTTTCTTGCTAGACCTGTTGTCTTCAAAGATCAATCAATCCTTAAAAGGCTTCTGAATTTAATGCCAAGAAGTACACATGCGTCATCCTGCTAAAATCATCAACAATTAGCATAAAATACAAACTCCCCTTAAGGGACTCTGTCCTCATGGGTCCACATAAGTCTGTTGAAACCAACACCAAGGGCGCCTTAACCCATTGTAAAGCCTTACTGGGAATAGCATCTCTATGTTGCTTGCCACAAATGCAAGATACACATGGTGGGTGGCTCGCCCCAATCTCTAGCAATCCTCACATAAGCTAACCGCGAGTTGCCTTCTAAAGATACTCGTAGTTGAGGTGGCCAAGCCAAGCATACCAAAGCTCAATATAAGTCTGTGAAGAAAGAAGAAAAGAAGAAATGGCAAAAGAAGACCACATCTTGTAGACTCCGTTCTCTTTATGTCCTACACAAAGAACCTGGTTTGGGAAGATTGGCTAGTCAAAGCCTCCAACTTGGAAGCGTTCCGACCTTTGAGTTGTTCTTCTTGGTCCAAGACCATAGGAACCAACTCCTTAAACCTCCAAAGACACCCACTTCATCACGGTCATCCAATTGTACATTTGATTTAGCCCCAACCATATCTCCCAACGACACCTAGAGTGCAAGAAAGAAAAAGGAAAGAATAGATGCAGGCATTCAGTTTGTCCCAAAATACTTGTACTTTCATCAACTCGGCTTTCTCATCTACGAAAAGCTTAGAAGCATCATGGGCTGTAGGATAGTCTATAACCTCAGTCACAAGCTCCACCAAATCATAAGACTCCAGTATAACAAGCATCATCACATGCCAAATGTGGTAATTCTCCCCATAAAGCTTCTGATCCAAAGGAAGAGATGGCAACACGAGGACCTTATGGTCTATAATAGCCTAGATCTCCACATCAATTTCAATCAACATTGTAAATGGAATGACCTGCACAAAAACAAGGGAGTCCCCCTCAAACTCCGCGCACGGTGCCAATGCCTACTAGGGCTTTCTCCACTTGTTCTCAAAGAGATTCACTCACCAAAGGTAATGAAAACTCGAAATTTGCTCTAACTGAAAACACAACCTTTTCTCCTTCACCAACAGCAAAAAATAGCAGCTTCACTCCTCCACGTTGTACCTATTCGCCTCAGCCTCTGCCAGCTGAAAACGCAAACTTGTGTCGTGAAAAATCCTCTTGATTAGGTTTGCCCGCAATCAATCAACCCTTCTACATTGCTCTGATACCATGTCAGAGTGCAGCAAATGCGGAAGCATATGGACAACACAAGAGAAGAGGGAGAGAGAAAAGAGACAAAACATAGAAATCTGAAGTCGATGAACCCTGAAAAAAACAGGGCAGATTTACAAGCGGCTGTCGAAATATCTCCTCGAGCTGGTATCTTTCACCAACACCTGAAAAGACAAGTGATGGAGGGCAAGCTGCCTAGTGGCCATATATAGAATAAAACAAAGCAATAAAATATGTAGGGCGGCCAGGAAACTGCCCGTATCATGAAAAAGAGGTCCCTCCCTTGAGGTGGAAAAGTGGCCCTCATCGGCAAACCTTAAGGGTTTTTCTTCGTCTTTTGGCTCGATATGGCTAGACCATATTCTTTTACCCTTGCAACCGTCCGATATAAAGAGAATGGGCACCCTACAATTTAGAAAGCTTATGGAAGAGTGCCTAAGGATAGAGCTGCACAAAGTTGTTCATCCCCTAAGGGGGGTGCATTTTACCAATGGTATGTTAGTCGTAAAAAATGGGCATAAGATGTTGCAACCGCCAAATCCAAGTTTATGGTTATTCCATCGAGGAGGCATAAAGCTGGACCTTTGTACAACCTTGTCCGATGCACACAAGAGGTTTCCACTTAGTTTGACATGAGGGTATCCTCTTAAGCTTAATGTGATCAGGGCTTTTTTGCGATCACTTTTTACAAATGATAACCGCGAATAGTTTTGTTTATATCTATGGGGCCCAAGAGCGACCGGTAAGTCTTATTTTTGTGCAACTCTTGGAACATCTATTAGGGGATGCCACATGTTCCTTGGATTTACTTAGATTGACTAATCGCTTTGAAATGAAGATAATACAGGATAAAATATTAGCGTACCGATTTAACATAGGATGAAAGAAACCTACAAGCACTCCATCCTTTTCGTCCGTCTTTTTTTCTAAAGGATCCTTATTGCTTTGGTTTGAACGAGGAAAGAGGGCTTGCATCTTCATATAATTCTTCTTTAGGACCAAGTGGACCACATGGCCGCCATCAAAGTTGTACTGACTATCTTCTTGTATCACCTCATTTTCTCTTTTTGAATGCTCACGCCAAAGATAGATAACGAAGCTTATTAGGAGGAAGAGAAAAACAAACGCGGCGACTCTAGTGGAGAATGACTCACTTGTGTAGAGTTCTAATGAGTTCTCCCAAAGGCCCCTTAATACATACGACAGCCCTTAGGTGTTCTTCGAAGCCGCCCGGAGCCTATTCAAACGTCTATTGTCCCACCAATGTTTAACCCATGACAGTAACCTAGCTAATGCGGGTCCCGGCCATAACCGTTGGACTTCCTTAAGAAATTGCTGAAGGGGAGGGACCTGTTTTTCGCGATACCCTACAAGGCGGGCACCTATAATATTTAGATTATCCATGTCAATGGGGGCAAGATAGTCCTCTTGTGGCATGCTGTTAATCTCTTCAATTTCACTTTACGAGAGTGCAGAAGGCGTCCCTCCAAGGAGACTGTAGTAATAAGGTCTCGACCCACTGAGGGGCAACTCAAGCTCGTCATTTTGATTATTAGAAAATAAAATATTTGTGGAATAATTGTCTGGTAGGTCTATATGACTAGCCAAATAAAGCGGATTATCACTAATATGCGTGGGTGGATCTCCCTTGACTTGCGGAGATTTTTCCCTCTCTAGAGGTCGAATCATTTTCTTCCTTGGCTGTCCGGCTATATCAAGAGGACGCTTCATTTCAAAGGGTCCCTTTCTAGTGTTAGGATTATTCATTCGACCCTCCCCTTTTTATAGATTGGTATTAGAGATTTTTATAGATTGATATTAGGAATATTTTGGCAACCGCCTTTCTTACGAGAACATAGCAAAGGGGTTAGAGAGGGGGCTCCTCATACCGTCTTGAATTAAAATCTACAATAGGGACCCAGCCACGAATTGTGAGATTTTCATAATAGATGCCCTTTGCATCCCGGTAGTCGCGCGCCTTGGGTCAGCGTGACGCCAAACCATTCTTAATAAGGCAGTTGAACACTTGAATGCGTACGTGCGGAATATTAAACGCTACGCATTGATGTTTATATAATAAATAGGCCGTCTTTAAAGGCAATACAACGGCTAATTCTTCTACTATAAAAGTAGTAATCCAACGCTCAGCATGCCATTTTTTTAAAGATTCTAGTCTAAGGCGGTTAGAATCTAAAGGCATATTATTAGAGGTGTTCCTCTAATCTGTATTATGAGACATCATAAATCTCTCCCCCCATTCCCTTATAAGGAACCTATTCGTTATTGGTGTGCTAATTCTTGCATCTTGCTATAATAACTAATAGGGTAGTTGTCCTAACTAACAGAGAGGGGGGGTCTATTGGGTTTCTTTAGACCCCCTCCCGCCTGCTAGTATAGGGGGATCAGACGCAAGGCTATTCCTATCGGTGTACAATGATACCTCACTATTATACTAGTATTGGTCTGCATGGGTCAAGCGTGAAAAATGGATGTTATTAAGTCACCTAGCCCTTTAGGGCTTGTTGGTATACCTAAATAACAACACTATAAAACTGACAGTGTGAAAAATGCTAAAGAAAAAAAGCACATAGACTATGATGTAAAGGACGTCATTATTGGGTAGCATAATAGAAGAGCGCCCCACGCCCACAACTATTCCCTTAAGGGTATGACTTTGTATCTCGGTTCCCTCGGGTCCCTCCCCGTTGACAATTCGGACGTACTCCATTCTGCGAACAAGTAGGGATGTGGATAGACACGCAAGGTTGATGGGTATCACAATGCTCCATAAACCTTGCACAGCCATATCGCAAGTTCGTTCTCTTAGTGAGTCCATTCGTCTTTTTTCTATAAAAAAATCTAAAGGGAGAGGTAATCACATACGTAGGAAGGAATAAAATAGATCGGGTGAAACCAAGGACTATATATTGGTATAAAGACCTAGTAAAGGAGCCCAAATGGGACCACATGCTGGTCTTCTTAGGGGAGGACACGTGACCAAGCTTCTCCCATACCTTTGTGGCGATATCTAGCGCAATAAGTTGCTGCTCATCGGATGAGAGTTTTTTACTTTGCTTTAAAGGAAACTGCCCGGCCAGCCATAAATGCAGCCAATTGCTGTAGGACCACCAAGATGATCAGCAATCTCACTTCTGGATGCCACATGGTATTTCCCCTGCCTGAGATAAGATGCCCACACACAGTGACTACTAAAAATGCCCAACAAGTGATTCCGCTCAATATTTCTCTGATTTACACTAGCCATAAAGACATTTTCGAGGAAATGTCACATGGCAGGAATTTTTTAATCATGTTGGACTTGTGGGGCACCCTATGCAACCTGGCAAAAAGGGCTGGAAACCGTTCTGAAACCACCTTGATTGCCACATCATCACCTTTATTGGTTCCCAAAATGACAAAAAAAGGTTGAAACAATTCACAGCTCAATTGCCACATGCCCTACACCCATCCTCCGCATCTCATACTTGCCACAAAAGCCTGATAGACTACAAGAGACTAATTGCAGGAGCCAAAAACACACCGTGGACGAGCAACAATTCACAGCTCAATTGCCACATGCCCTACACCCATCCTCCGCATCTCATACTTGCCACAAAAGCCTGATAGACTACAAGAGACTAATTGCAGGAGCCAAAAACTCACCATGGACGAGCAACATTCAAACAAGTCGAAAAGCTGCAAGAAATCCATCTACCACATCTATGCAATTCAGAAAGGAGCACATACAAAAACCATGTCAAATATAGCATTTCTATGCAAAGAAGAGAAGGTTCCAAAAACCAGCATCGGCAGCAAAACACTGTAAACCAATCAATGATCGTGCTGGGGCACCTAACAAAACGGAAACTTAGAAAGAAACGCATACGGAAGTTTACGTCAAGCATAATTCACCAGCATCATGCATTATCTCTGATAAAAGCATATTTGCCTGAGAGCTAAATCTCACCTTTTGATTACTTTCCAAAGCACTCTCACTAAGACAAGCAGCTTGGGCCTGCAATTGCTGAACGCGGTCCTTCACCGAGGCTTCCTTTCTCTGCTCGTTTTCAAAGAATCTGGACCCTTTGCTCAACTCATAGACTACTTTCTGCACTTTCTCCTTGTCGACCCCATCCATCCCTGCCACAGATCCATCATAGGAAGGCATAGTCCGGTCACTATAGCTGTTGCCAGTTGCTGCGTCCCTACATCTGGAAAGACAACGTACCTGCTTTGGCATTCGTAAACACCGTGTGGTACGATTGCCATGGATTCTCAGACGCCATTTTTGTTCCTCTCTTCTCTGTCAAGCTACCTGACCGTCTTGGAGTTTCTTACAAGTGTTCTTCATTCCGGCAAAGTCACTATAAGATCCCGAAGCCGCTAAAATGCAAATCGATTGACTAGTGGTCCTTCAACCCATGCAAATACAAATTCCTTCAAAAGTCGAGAATTTAGTGCTAGCCTAGGACCTTCTCATACATCAAGCTCCTCTAAGTGGCAAGAGCTGCTATTCTATGGAATAGAAGCTACCACAGCCCAAGCCACTAACTTTTGCACTATTGCACAGTCTGTTTCGGCCACTACTGCGGATAGATAGCCTGGCAAGGATACATTGTAGAGGAGCTATCATAGATAGATTTATCCGCTAGCCCAGCAAGGATACATTGTAGAGGAGCTATCATAGACAGATTAGAGCTACCATTGAAAGCTAAATACAAATATTGAGCCATCTCAACCATACAAAGCTACATTTCCACTTGAGGAAGATACTTCATTAAGGAAAATATCATTTTGTAACTCTTTTTTCTTATCCTCTTCCTTAAGTAGTATCACTTACATTTGCACCATAAACATATTCTTATAACAACCTAACATCTAGTCTCATAAGCACACCTTTTATCTTTTATCCTTTATCTTTTAAGATGAGATATAATTTGTTGTTTGTTTTGGTATAGTCTCATACACCACATTGGCCTTTTAGAGACATTAACACACACACACACACACACTCTCTCTCTCTCTCTCTCTCTCTCTCTCTCTCTCTCTCTCTCTCTCTCTCTCTCTCTCTCTCTCTCTCTCTCTCTCTCTCTCTCTCTCTCTCTCTCTCTCTCTCTCTCTCTCTCTCTCTCTCTCTCTGTGGCCCTGATCAACTATCTAACATCGCCATGTTGCACCTTGCTTGCTTCACATTTTCTTTAATGAAAAGGTGACAAATCACATTATATGTGACAAAAAAGGGGAGATGCCACACTATCTATGTCCATTTTCACTGACAAAAAACAAAATGGATTAAGCTATGTTCATCACTTGGCTCACCTTAGTGTTGATACTATTATGCAATTCAATGCACAATACCATTGTCAACGAAATGTGAATCATTGTTTATTACAATAGCACATTTCCAAGGGTGATATTAGCACATGCACCCATAGGTGTTTCCATCTCAACCAATTTGTATCCAAGCTGAGCCAAAA
This sequence comes from Lygodium microphyllum, assembly GCF_053477565.2. Classification (NCBI taxonomy): domain Eukaryota; kingdom Viridiplantae; phylum Streptophyta; class Polypodiopsida; order Schizaeales; family Lygodiaceae; genus Lygodium; species Lygodium microphyllum. The sequence continues at coordinate 24,140,996 of NC_141160.1, read as the reverse complement.
GACTAGTGTCTTGAGATACAACCCCAAATAGCCCAATGTTTTTGTTTGAGACTTGTCAATAGTCATAACAAAAGCCAATTAAATGGAAAAGTGCCTCCTTTTCATAGTGAATGGCAGACCTAACTAACAAGGGAGTAAAAGTGATTTTAGGGACAAAAATTATAATACTAAGATTGGCACCAATAGCAATCATTATCTCAATGGCTTTTATATGAAACTATTTGCATATGATATGAGCCTTATTGCACATCCCCATAACCAAATTATGATTTCTCAATTGGATAATTAAAGTGTTTTGTTTAAGCACCAAAAAAGGAGGAAAAAGTCCATCTACAATAATCAATGGAGTTAAGGTACTTGGTAGAGTAAGAAAGGATGTACATCAATCTCACTTGCAAAAATAGCAATATTGTGCACTTGGATGTTCTAGGGCATTTTGCACAACATTCAAGGCATTTGCACAATTATTATGTGAAACCAAAATAATTTGGATACTAAAATAAGTTGCATAACTTGGTAGCAACAAAGAGTAATACTAGAAGATGTTGTGGCAAGGACAATTTTCCCTCCCCTTCCACTTTTGCTAATAAAGATAGTTATACAAATATATGTTTTGCCTTTGGGAAATTCAAAAGGAAAACCACATTTGTTTAAAAGTGAACAACTTTGAGCACTAAAAGAAATGCTCATCTTTGATAGATATTCTAATTGTTGATGCAACACTTTGCTTACACAACATATCAACTTCCAACTCCTCACACTAAAAGGATCATTGGGAGGCAAAATAAATTATCTATGTTTCTCATACATCTCCTCAAATTGGTCCAATCCATGCTATCACAAAATGTCTTCAAATGTAACAACTTGAGGTTAAAAGCTTTTTCATAAGCATTAAAAACTTCTCTACCCGAGCAAAAGTTAAACTACGAAGGATATCATCTATCAAGTCTACTTTGTATATTTTTCCAAATCTAGCATGGAGTCATGGGCTCACAAAACAACTCTAAATTTGCAAAAAGCACATGTAATGGCTTGTACATTTGTACCATTGCAACTTACTCTATGCACATTTACCATTCAGGATCACTATGCAACATACACTTACATGTTTTGAACATTGGTACAATGCCATGTCCATTATACATAAGTATTTAAATTTACATCCCCTACATATAATGAGAAGTGTATGCAAGTAATAATGCTCGATCACAAATGGAGAGTTGCTGTAAATATACCCACACATATTTCCATTTGTCTTTGTGTCAAAGTTTTCCATTCCATCCCATCATTCCTTCTCATAAATAGAATACCCATGGTTCTCTCCTATAGTAGCATCTAAGAACCTTCAAAAATAATGCCTTGTAAATTTTTCATTCACCGTGAATGGTCTATTAAGTCTAAAATTCCCACACTTCCATGAAAATTGCAAGCAACAATAGTCTTAAATAGTTCTAAGAATCTCTCCTTGTCTAGAAGTTGTGCACAAACCAACCTATCATAGTGCTCTATAATCCTAGGTTTGAAAGAACCTTCCAAGATAATGGTGTATGTAAGTGTGGGAGTCTCTAGTTTTTGAAAATGCACCACACCACGTAGCTCGCAACTTTTCCACCCAAAAAAAATTATTGGTAAGTGAATCCACCATGTATTTTGGATGTTTTTACCCCCAACCAGCATGGGAGAGCATGATTGACCCCTCCAAACACATTAGACAATGCGGAAAACATCGTCATGATGTTTGCATATTGGTAATAGTATAAAACCTTAAATTTGTTGATCTTCTTTTGACTTTAAAACTGGAGGTTCTTTATATTGTGCGCAACACATAGCTCACATGCACACACCTCACTCACAAGATACACTAGACGTGCACACATCACACACACACACTACATCACACTACCGACATGCACAAGATACACTAGAGACTCACACTCACATGCACATAGAACACACACCTAGGCTCACATATCTCCACACGTACTAAATACACATGCACCCCCCAATTCACACCCCTACATGCACACACATTTAACACATAGGTATGCACACATGCACATGCATACACACATCAAACACATTAGTGGCGATAGGTAGGCATATTGCAACTTACATGTACACCACTTGCAAGGCCTCTATGGCCACTTGGCTTTTGTCTCACCTCTAGCACTACCATGTTCACACGATGGGAGTCAAGGGGAGGGAGTAAAAGTGGCATGCAAAGAGCCACCCACCTTTCATCTATCACCTTAGGATATACCTATACACCATAGTGAATCCAAGTACATCAGTCTATGATCATGCATCCACATGTGCATTCAACTGCATACATGTACATCGGCCTACACTGTAGTGCACTAATTGACACTTGTGCAATCACTTGTACATTTGTCACCTCACATCGTGCATTCATGCATTCATGTGCATCTATAGTTTGCATCACATTCTAGTGCACCTGCATATGTATTTGACTACACATGTGCACATTTGTTTATGTTTGACTACACACACGTGATTCCACACAATCATGTAGATCCATCACCCCACATAGTGTATCCATTTCACCATAGTGCACCCACCTACATACATAGTGCGTCTAATTGCACACAAGTGTGTTTGATCGCACACAATGCATCTGACCACACATGTCTGCATCCACCTACATTGTAGTACCCTCATTGACACTTGCACATTTCACTTATGCATCCATTCACCCTAGTGCATCCGCGTATGCATTCGTCTACACATGTGCGTCTAATCACACACAATGCATCTACCCGCACATAAGTGTGCATTCGCCTATCATGTGCATCCACAGATGCACATAAGCATTTACACCCCTATATGCACCCATTCACATGTATGTAGACACTCATAGCATCCTAGGTGCCAATATTGCACATTAAGCATCCATTCATGCCACATGCTCATTGTACTCCATAGTGCATTGTGTGTGCACATGCATCCACTACATCTTACACACATCAACACATCCTAGTCACATGTAGTGCATCTACATACCAACCATGCCTAGTACATTGTTGCACTAGACTCCTCGCCTAGGAACAAAGCACCTCATTCCCCACCACACATCCCACATTAGTGCAAATAAAATAAACCCAAACTCATGTGCATCGGGAATTAGATACATTTGCACATAGGTGCACATAGTTCTCATACATCTGGGATACACACATATAATTGCACATTCACATACGCAAATACTAATCCACGCATCCACCCTAGGAACCATGCACCCATGCACTCACATTACACCATTTGTCTATGCATATCTAGGACCAAGGCATGTAGGTTAGGTCGCACCATCACACGTAACTTTGTTGTGCAATAAACTTTGAGGCACGGTTATTAAACTCAAAGCAAGACTGAGCAAGCAAGACCTGAGCTACGAGGAGCCAAAGGACTCATGAAGCCAATGCAACCAGAAGCTCAAAAGCCAACGCAAGCAACAAGGACCACAATCCCTACAATCATTATTGAATTGTGATTAGTGTTTCAAGTGTTGTAAGATCCATAAGAATTGAAAAGAAAAGAAAGCTTGATTGTGCACCATCCACTTGCACAAAATTAAAATCAAGGAAAAGTGCAATTTTGCATTCATGGTAGTCAACAAGTGATTGTGGGAATTAGAACCAACAAAATCACAAAGGCTAGGGATGCACAAAGGAAAATCCAAGAGTGCTTACATATTGAAAATAGACCTAGACCTAGACCTTGTAACTTTCTTTTTCTATCCAACTCTTCACCTTCATCACATATTTGAAACCCTAGTGTGGTTGGAAGTCTTGGACAAACAATGATGATGGATTCTTTCCAACACACTACAAAGTTTATACCCTTCAATGAGATTCCAACAACCATTGAGTTGAATGCCCGAGGAGTAGATCAGCTAGTTGCCACTATAAGAAGCGATTGGATTGGGCGCCCCACAATTGTCATAGTTGAACCTCATAGCGCACTTGATCTAGGTCATAGAACCATTCGCAATGGGTTCCTAAAGCAATGCTACGTGCTCAAGGGTACCACGTAGAAAACTGATAGATTTGGGTACCCAAACCACTTGTGTGACCACCTTTATCAATCATAGCTTGAACGAAACAAAGGAAATGATCTAAATGTGGACCTCAGCCTAAGACACAAGCCACTTGAGGAATTGAGTAGGTTAAGACAAAAACCAAAAAGCCAAACTTCACCTATCAAAAAAAGACGATAGAGCCTAACATTGGGATGATGAGAATACCTCATAGGACAACAAACTCAAAAGAGAAATTAAAGTGTCCACTCCATAGTAATATTCTTGCTGCACAAGAATGTTCACAAAACAAAGGAGTCACACTATCAACAAGCAATGAGTAGCCAATAGAGGCATTAACTAGCCCACTCAGGAGTCTCAAGTCTCCTAAGGATGCTTTGCCTAAGTAGAAACAAGAAACCCAGCAACAATAGCCTCATGCAGTTGCTCAACCTATGTGAATAGACTCACGAAAATCAACCAAGGACATTGTCACACCCAACCAAGGTAAGGATCTGACAAAGCAGTCAACCTCAAATGACACAAAGAGCCACTCCACCGATTCGGGGCATTATTGGTCTCCAACAGGGTTCTCAACAGTCATGGCCTTCGGCTATGACAAAGGCCACATCCATAAAGGAATACACCCTTGTTAGCCCACTCCCAAAAATGATGTTTCAAGAAACATTGTCGTTACCTCAAGAACCTCCAATGTACTTTAAGCCTACGCTCACAAACGAGACTCTTGAGGAGATGGCTGATGAGCGAGCATAACAAACCAATGAGCCCACAATAAAGTGTCTAGTCCAACTCGATGGAAAACTAACATCACTCACACGAGAATGCATTTACATTGATATTGGAAACCCTACAAGTGAGCATAAAAAGCTCTTAGAAAATCCATTGATGAGCAGCAACAAATTTTCTCTCACTATATTACCATTGTTGAGGAAATCATGAAAGGTATGCCAAAAGCCATAGCTAGAAAGTCGTGTCCAATTCCCTCTTTCTACACTGCCTTACATGAGATGAATAAGAAAAACCTAGAAGGATTAAAGTAAAAAGGGAAATGACAAGGTGCTTTTGCACACAAATGGCATTCTAGGTGCAATCTAGTAGTTAAATTTGGCCATTGACTAATGATCGTAGCTGAGTTGAGGAAAGCTCTTTGGACCTCTTTGCACGACCCCATGTATGTTGCTTCTACATTCCCATGAGTGTTATCAATCATCCATGATGTCAAAATTTGTGCTACTATCCAAAAATACCCCTTGTATGATAACCTTCTCATAAAAGAAGTCCTACACATGGCTAGCAGACTAGGAGTAGGCAGCATGGTGCTTAATGTTAGTGCATATGTGTTCTACCTTACCCAAGACCCAACAATCCTAGATGGCTATGCTTTGCTTCAATACAATCCTAACTTCTTCAAATGGTTTAATCCATGGCTGCGTGACACAAAACCTAGTATAGATCTTGATTTTTCCATAGGGCCATCCACTCCTTCATCGAAGAATAAAAAGCAAAGTGACTTGCATATGTCCTCACCTCACATGACTAGAATGGACCGGAGAAATCATCATGTACATGTAGACCAAGGATCCATACCTCCTAAAAGAATCCTTGATAGGGGCTCTAAAGGGGACAAATCTTTACCCTTAAAGGCGCATCCACAAGGAGCCAAAAATACACAAGAATCCCTTCACCCCAGGAATTCTTCCAAATAGAAGTAGGACCTAAGATTGCAGTTGCCATCAACTACTACAACCTCCAAACCCACTAACTCAATCATCGCTACTTCTCATCAAGAAGTGGAACCACAATAGTTGCACTTCCTAGCTGTGACTAAATCCACCAACTTAGCTAAGGAAAATACTCCCAATGCCTTTGAAAAGATTGATATAAGCACCAACCCAATGAGCCCAAGAGAATCAGCAGCTCTCATGTCAAGCTCAACCCACCCAAAACCTCTAGCTCATTTAAAACCTAACTTGCAGTTGAGAAGATTAAATTATATTGTAGCAAAAATTGCCCACAATGAAAATCAACAAGTGACTATCTACCTTCAAGAATTGTGTGATAAAATCATGTTCCTTGCTTGTGTTTATGCCCAGTCTAATGTTGGAATCCTCCTTGAAGATTTTGAGGATTACTTAACATGGCTACACAACTCATTCTAGATGAGGAAGTGGAGGAATACTATTTGGTCCCAACATTCCACAATCCATTATACCCCCTAAACATCACTAGAAGAGAAGGTAGAAAATGGTACTCATTCGAACATGTCTAGTTCATTATGAGAGCTTCAACGGTTAAACTCAAAAGTCAGCTCATGACCATTTTAGAGTAAAGACGAGCCATTTGAAAATCCCAAATGGATCCAACATACATAGCTCCTACTTCCCTTTGAGTACTTTCCATTGTACGAGGAGTCATGCTAATTGGACCTCTCTTAGACCTTCCCTTACTCAACAAAATCCTCATAGAAGAAGAGCTCCATGTTGTTGGGGTAAAGGCAACAGTGCCTAACTGCCCATGTATTCATTATAGTGACAGTACTCGCACACTTATACACTACAAGTGGTGGGGCTCATCACTATCACTTTATTCATTATTCTTTTAGTGACATTTGAATAAGGAAAGACTAGTCACACATTGTGACTATTGGAGTTCCCAACACAGTATCTCTCTCTCTCGCTCTCTTTTGCTCCATCCGCCATAGCTCTTTCTTTACTCTTACTTCCGCTTGTGTGCTTCCGCCTAGGATCTACCTTTCAACTAGTATTAGAGTCAACCATTCGAGAAGCTTCTTCATCCTTTGCTTCAACCCGAATTCAAAGCTTCAACTCAAGTTTCCTGGCAGCCATTGTTTCTTCCTGTTGAGGTATACATTCAGTCTTTCCCTTTTTTTGGCTTGTTCTAGCTTGCTCTATACTTGTTGAGGAGATTCCCAAGGCTTAGTAGACAACATTGAGTGCTTATTGAGTTGAGGAGTAGCCATTTTATTTGAATGGATATAGAGCATATTGTAGAAGTCATGGACAATTATGGTAGCTTGATAGCACTAATCCTATCCTATCTGGGAGCTCTCTTTTCGGGTAGCTTGATAGCACTAATCCTATCCTATCTGGGAGCTCTCTTTTCGGGTGAGCTTAGGCCTATGCTCAAGCCTAGCATCAATGCTACAAATTTGGGCACTCAAAGAGTTGATTCTATGTAGTTTTCTATTCTTTGTTTCACACAAAATAAAGCAATTCTAGTTTGAAAGTAGAAAATTCCATAATGCATGTTTGATACTTTAAGGATGCTACTTTGGTACTTGGATGGTATGGTTATGCTTTTGGGACTAAGTTGAGCTTGAAATAGCTCAGATTTCACTATCATTTCAGTGTTGTAATAATAGGCCAATAAACATTTATCAATGAAAAGCTTATATTTAATGCTTATTAATGCTATAGGGGATACTTAGTGGATGTGTTGATACTTGGTTGTTATATATACTTCCCAATATACTATGGTATGATTTTGAGCTAAGATTTGGGCTTTGTTACATTGAGCTTGGTTGTTAACCTTAGCACAAGAAAAAGTGGAAAAGAGCAATTCAAGAGCTGAAAGAGGTGGCCCATAAGAAAATCGAACTTGGAAGTGCTCAAAAGCGCAAGCATGGCCACAAGAAGTCCAAGGCGCAACAACTGGAGCCCAGAAAGTGCTAAAAAAGAGAAGGTGCACCTTTGAATGTAAAGGCATAGCCAAAATCCTTGTAAAAGAGTGCCAGGCTCCCTCCTATGCAAATTGTAAGGGTAGACTCGAGCGGTAGAAAGAAAGCTAGGAAGATAGAACGACAATAGGAAAGAGCGCCTAGGCCACGGCCAACCATATAAAAAAGGAGATGACCGCCCAAAAGGGATTTAGGGTTTTGTTTATAAACTCAAAAAGTGAATGAGAAGCTCATTCTTTGGTGTGTGGAAAAAGTGGACTCTTCTTCTTCCCTTCTTCTTTCCTTCTTGCTCACTTGTGTGTGCTTGAGAGAGGGAGTGTGAGAGTGTGAGGGAGTGAGTGTGTGAGGGTGAGGGATCTTGGAGAAGAATCTCTACACCATCTCCTCTCTTGTTCTTCTCTTCTCTTGTCTCGCTCGTAGCTATGGAGGATAGAACTTGGAGGTGGAGGATGCTTGAGCTCGCATCACGAATTGTGGAGTTTCCAGCTTGCTTGAGGGAGGAGGTTACTCATTCGGGCATCAAGGTAAGCTCACTACACCTTGGTAGGATCGAAGGCATGTCGGCTAGGTAAGAGATAGTTGTTTGTGCTTGCTTGAAATGCTTGAAAGAATAAGTAGTCCGTGGGTCTTGGCAGGTTGAGTGTGAGCTCCCACAACATTTTGGTTCCGTTGTTGCTGAGACAATGGACTCAAGCTTGAGCACTTGTGTCCCTCAAATCGAGCAACGAAGTAAGGGTTTTATCCCCAAACTAGAGCTTGAGATAGGTAGGGGATTTTGGGTTTTGGGCTTCACGATAAGTAAGTATTTCAATTTTTTGATGATTAGGAAAGTAGGAGGAATCATTTCAGTATTTGGGTTTTGAATTTTGTTGCATTTAGAGTAGGATAGGATAGGATTGAGAAATCGAAGCGAAAAGCTTTAGGGTTGCTGCTATAAAATAGGCCAAAATAGGGCACAAACAAGGCAGAAATGGAAAAAAAGAGCGCTTAGATGCATTAATGTCGCAAGGGGAGTGATCGGGAAGGTCAAATGTCAAGGGTTTAAAGCCCAAGAGGACAAGGGAGAGATCATTTGCAACAGTAGCATTGAGAGAGAGAGAGAGAGAGAGAGAGAGAGAGAGAGAGAGAGAGAGAGAGAGCTCTTGGAGAGACCAAACCCTTGCAGCATATCGATTGATTGGTTTTGGAGATTTTCGAGCACATCAGGTAAATGCAAACCTTGATCTTTGTCCTCTAATCTTTTCTTGAAGTCCTCTGATCTTTTCTCAAAGTGCTCGTGACCTAGGATGCTAGGAATTGATTGATTTGAGCCAAAATCGTCGCCCCTACGCATATGTGCTGTCACACTCAACCTATTCGAATCCCTGATTCGGACGGACACTATGGGTTGTGCCCCAGGACTGGCCATTAGCCCACTCGACCCAACTAGACTCGGCCACCTGAAATCTAATTGCAATCAGCCCTTGAGTCTACCATCCTAAGCCTTTGCCTCTACATCTACCTAGCGCCATCATCGGTACTGGTCGATAATCCATGAGGATTGTATTGCCCTCTTTGTTGTACAAGACGTAAGAGTTCACATAGGGCTCATTGTCATTCGGCTCCTCCACATAGTGGACTGGAGTGTCGCTCGCGGTGGATGGGTCACAAAAGGTCCAGGTGGCCTAGGTATACCTCTAGGATTTATCTCCATCCTAGGGATGGCTGGTTTAGCGTCATTAGGTGTTGGGAGAGTCGACTCCCCTCCTGAAGAAATTTGGTTGCCTATTCCCTAGGTAAGGATGGTTGTAGGGTTGTGAGTATGGGAGTCGTCTCGGTAGTCTGCAATGCATGGCGTCATGACAAAACCTACTGCAATAGGTCTCCTCATCATCTCTTGTAGTCTCGCTACCTCCAACTTCATTTCTACTAGCTCTTGGCTTTGGTCTACCCTCTTCCCCTTATCTTGGGTGCTAGGGGCTGATCACTCACTAGATGTAGCAGCTCTCTCCGAGCATCTAGAACTAGCACTTTCTTGAGTTAAGCTCCTCTTCTTGGTCATCCACTTTTATGGCTTCATCAAAATCCTAAGTAGGACGTCTCTTTGAAGGCTAGAGTTGCTCGTTAAGGCCTTGTGAAGCTCTTCGCTACACGAATCCCATTGATGAACATTGTAGAGACTCCTCGTTTGTTGGGTCGTTCGTTAGACGGGATTCTCTTAAAGAGACTTTACACGTGGGTAACATAGTCCCTTATGTCCTATTTGTCCTTTTGATTGATGTTCATTAGTCGGTGGACTATGAGGTTGTCTAAGTATCTTGCCTTAGAGAATCTCTTGATAAAGAGATCCTTGAGGCGATTGAAATTGTTCCACTTTACTACAACCAAGCTCGTGTACTAGGCCCTGCCCATATCACCTAAGCATAGGTCGAAGGCTTGCGAGCACTGGGTGAGATCGGTGAGGCCATTGGCCTCATGTACCTTCTCAAATTGCTCTATGAAGTTGTAGGGGTCATCGTTCGACTGGTACTTGTCTAACTGCTTAGCAACAACAGGGATTTTTAATTGGCTCTTAGAGCCTTGGTTGATTCCTAGCCCTATAAGCAATGAGGTTGCAAGTGCTGCTACGCTATGCTCCGCTAATGTGCTATCTAATAGTCGCTTCATAAGAAGCTTGCTCAATGTAAGGTCTCCTTCTAACACACACACCCTCTCTCTGTGCGTCAAGTCCTGATCGACTTCTATCTGCTAAGGGTAATACTCGTTAGATCTCCCATATGTCTACATTCTGTCGCAAGCTTCTAGCTTGATGTTCCTAGTTGTATGCCACTATGCCTTGCAAAGCTTCCCGCACTAGTTTCCTCTCCTCTTCAAGGTCTCCTATGATATCCTTGGATGGCCTACCGTGGTGGTCCATCCGGGTTTGCAAGTCATACTTGCTCACAATCTATTGAATTTCATTCGGAAAATCCCCCAGATCAAGCTCTTTGTTGCCCCTGCGATTCATGCTAGTCTCAACCATATTTGTGGTCTTTTGTTCCACTAGGGTGTCAATGAGGTTGATTAAATCGGGTAGATTCACTCATACAATGATGTCGAATCTTTGATTCTTCTAGCTCCTATTTCGTGTCTTCATCGTGGTCCTACCACTTAGGGTTCTCAATTACTTGTCTAAGTTTCAAGGTCTTCTCCTACTAGTGGGTTTGTTCAGTTTCTTAAGTTTGAGTGAATTCCTTGTTAGTTGTAGACAATCCTCAATTTACCGTCACTCTGTGTGTGTGTGCTCTTTTCTATGCACTATATGAAATTAGGCTTTCAGCTTTTCTTTAGGTGCACTTCAAGTGTCAAAAAACAATGTGGGTTGCAATGTAGAATGGTAAATGCAGCTTCAGCACTCCCGTCTACGTTCTTGGCCTAATAGGGCTTTAAGCTTTTTCGCTAGCCGCTCTCGCTGGTCTTTAGGGTCTATGACTTAGTTTGGCATTCTCAATGGGGTGGATAGTTGGCAAATTGACTAGTGTCGTTGCTAAATCCGCAATTCACTGGTTCTCTCATTTCTTGCGCTAGAAAGGTGTTCTATTCATCTGTATCGCTCTTGGGGGTTCGTTCATCCAGGTCCATCAGGGTCTACAGATGTCAAATCTGACAAATTCTAGATTCGGTCAAGCTAATTCCAGGGTTCGAGTGTCCAGCTAATTGAGGGAGGAGGTTACCCATTCGGGTATCAAGGTAAGCTCACTACACCTCGATAGGATCAAAGGCATGTTGGCTAGGTAAGAGATAGCCATTTGTGCTTGCTTGAAATGCTTGAAAGAATAAGTGGTCTGTGGGTCTTGGCAGGTTGAGTGTGAGTTGCCACAACATTTTGGTTCCATTGCTGAGACAATGGATTCAAGCTTGAGCACTTGTGTGCCTCAAATCAAGCAACGAAGTAAGGGTTTTATCCCCAAACTGGAGCTTGAGATATTTAGGAGATTTTGGGGGTTTTGGGCTTTGCGATAAGTAAGTATTTCAAATTTTTATGATTAGGCAAGTAGGAGGAATCATTTCACTGTTTGAGTTTTGAATTTTGTTGCATTTAGAGTAGGATAGGATATGATTGAGAAATTGAAGCGAAAAGCTTTAGGATTGCTACTGTCAAATAGGTCAAAACAGGGCACAAACAAGGAAGAAATGGGAAAAAAGAGCGCTTAGATGCATTAATGTCGCAAGGGGAGTGATCGGGAAGGTCAAACGTCAAGGGTTTAAAACCCAAGAGGACAAGGGAGTGCTCATTTGCAACAGTAGCATTGAGAGAGAGACAAAGAGAGCTCTTGGAGAGACCAAATTCTTGTAGCAGTTCGATTGATTGGTTCTGGAGGTTTTTGATCACATTAGGTAAAATGAAAACCTTGATCTTTGTCCTCTGATCTTTTCTTGAAGTGCTCGTGACCTAGGATGCTAGGAATCGATTGATTTGAGCCAAAATCGTCACCCTTGCTAACATGCACCGTCACACTTGACCTGTCCGAGTCCCTAATTCGGACGGCCACTATGGGCCGAGCCGCAAAACTGGCCCTCAGCCCTACCTCAAATCTAATTGCAGGATACCATAGTAGACCTTGAAGAGGAGAGGAAACTAGTGCAGGAAGCTTTACAAGGCATAATGGCATACAACTAGGAACATCAAACTAGAAGCTTGCAATAGAATGTAGACATATGGGAGATCTAGTGAGTATTACCCTTAGCAAATAGAAATTGATTAGGACCTGACGCACATAGAGAGAGAGAGAGAGATTGTATGTGCTAGAAGGAAACCTTACATTGAGCGAGCTTCTTATGAAGCGACTCTTAGATAGCACATCAGTAGAGCAAAGCGCAGCAGCACTTGCAACCTCATTGCTTATAGGGCTAGGAATCAACCAGGGCTCCAACAGCTAGTCAAAAATCCATGTTGTTGCTAAGTAGTTAGACAAGTACCAGTCGTACAACGATCCCTACAACTTTGTAGACCAATTTGAGTAGGTACATGAGGCCAATGGCCTCACCATTCTCACCCAATGCTCGCAAGCCTTCAACCTATGCTTAGGCGATATGGGCAGGACCTGGTAGACAAGCTTGGTTGCAATAGAGTGGAACAATTTCAACCGCCTCAAGAATCTCTTTATCAAGATATTCTTTGAGGCAGGATACTCAGACAACCTCATAGTTTGCCGACTAATGAATATCAATCAAAAGGACAAACATGACATAAGGGACTATGTTACCCACATGTAGAGTCTCTTTCAGAGAATTCCATCTAACGAACAACCCAACAAACGAGCAGCCTCCACAATGTTCATCAATGGGATTCGTATAGCGAAGAGCTTTACAAGGCCTTAACAAGCAACTCTAGGCTACAGGGAGACGTCCTAGCTAGGGTTTTTGATGAAGCCATAAAAGTGGATGACCAGCTCAATGAAAGGAGTTTAACTTGAGAAAGCGCTAGTTCTAGATGCTTAGAGAGAGCTTCTACATCTAATGAGTGATCAGCCCCTAGCACCCAAGATAAGGGGAAGAGGGTAGACCAAAGCCAAGAGCTAGTAGAAATGAAGATGGAGGTAGCGAGACCACAAGAGATGATGAGGAGACCCATGCGCCCACACGTCTAGTGTGTATATTGTGGTGGAAACTACATGCCAACTGAGTGTCACGACCCTAGGTCCCGACCTTGCATGAGATTGCAATAGGTTTGGTCATGACACCATGCATTTCAGATTACTGAGATGACTCCCATACTCATAACCCTACAACCAGCCTTACCTAGGGAATAGGCCACTGAATTTCTTCAGGAGGGGAGCCCCATTGGCTCTCATGAGACATAATGACACTAAACCAGCCATTCCTAGGATGGAGATAAATCCCACAAGTATACCTAGGCCACCTGGACCTTTCATAACCCATCCACCGAGCCACACTCTAGTCCACTATGTGGAGGAGCTGAATGATGATGAGCCCTATGTGAACTCTTACGTCTCGTGCAACAAAGAGGGCAATAAATTCCTCATGGATTATCGACTAGTACGGATGATGGCGCTAGGTACAGGTAGAGGCAAAGGCTTAGGATGGCAGACCCAAGGGCTGATCTCATGTGGGACTTGCAGTCACCGAGGGTACATCTCCTTTGAAAGGGAACAAGCTAATCGAGATAAGACTAATCTTAGATGCGCTGAGTGTGGAATAACACATCTCTTTGCCAATTTCCCTAGATAAAAGCCATCCACTAGCTTGGCAATGGTGTCATCAATCCCATTGGGGTTGTTTGGTGTCAAAACACTCGATGGGGAGGCCACATCCATCCCATTACATGTCATGAACGGAGCACAAACGAAGCAAGCTGACAAATCACTTCTAGGGCTTAGCAACTTAGATACAATCTCAATCGAAAAGAAAAGTCGTAGACAAAGGAAAAAGAAAAAGGTGCAAAGGTCACACTCAAAAGTGAGAGCACCACAATACTGTATGTTGGAAATAAGGCCATAGATGTAGAGGCAAAGGCATCTGCTCCAAAGAGTGCTAAGAAAGGGAGTGCTAAGTTAGGGGAGTGCCCTAACCTAAAGCACCAACTAGAAGCCATAGAAAATGTCAATGAGTGGGTGAAGGAAGCCAAGGAGTACCTTAAGGATGCTGAGCCCATCTTGGAGGATGAGATTGATGATCTCTCAAGCATAAGCACACCGGTTTTTCCTCCACGACCAAAGTCGAGAGATGCATTTGCACCTCAAGCAGTACCACCTAGACAGAGCTTAAACACTATGGGCCAGGAAACTAGTCAAGGACATTGGCCAAGGAGCGCAGGACTAGGAGAAAAGCAAGCAACTAGCAATCTTCTTACAATGCTAATGACCACCCCAGTGACTCTAAGCTTAGGAGATCTACTTAGGTAGCATCCAACGCTATGGCAATAATTAAAGTAGTGGGAAGAAGGATTGATAGAGCATGCTGTAGTGGACTTGCATGAGCATGATGCAATAACATAGATATTAAGTTTGACGCTGCACTCAGTGCCCAAGTGCTTACATGTTAATGCTTTCTGGGAATGCATAGAGATATATGCAGTCTTACCAATCCTAGCTCTAGGTGATACCATGAGAAAAGGAATTGTAGACACGAGGGCAGGAGTCAGTGTGCTGAGCCACACAGTACTCTAGGCCTGGGGGGTAAGGATTGGGGTAACTCACTTGTCGAGAATGCTAGGTTCAATGTCACACTTGCTAATAGAATGAAAGTGAAGCCCTTTGGAGTGTTAAAGAATTGGCCAGTGATAATCATGAAGGGAGTGGACTACGACATTCTGCTAGGCCGACCTTGAATGCACAATGCATGAGTCATGGAGGATTGGGGCAATGGTCTAATCTTCCTAAGAAATCGTATGGAAGTTATGAGAGTAGAGATGGATACTTGGAAGATGACACCAGTCATGACCTGGATGCCATCTCAACTATGCTGAAGGGAGATGTGCAAGTTAGAAAATCTTATGAGCCATTGACGAAATATATCCCTTGTCCTAAGGATGAGCGAGATTGGATGCATGTGCTAGCCACAATCAATCTACCATTCTCGGATAACGAGGAATACAAACAAGTTGCTAAGGCAGTTGGTAAACCCAAAGACACGCCCTTAGTGCCAATCTGCATGATGGCCAGAAGCTCGCAAAGATGACCCACCCCTATTACATTCCATATCCCAAGCAAAAATGATGCTAGGATCATAACTAAGTTCCTATAGAAGCAAGTCATCTCATGATTTGGCTGCCCCATTGAATTGGTTAGTGATCAAGGCATGCACTTCATCAATGAAGTGATCGCTCACCTCTTGTCCAACTTTCTGATCATCCATAAAAAATCCTCACCGTACTACCCTTGAGCGAATGGCCAAGCTAAGTCCACAAACAAGATTCTAGTAAACGTCTTGACCAAAGCAGTCTCTGCTTCATGCAATGACTAGAATAACAAACTAATGGTAGCCTTGTGGGCCTATCGCACAGCCTATTAAATGGTTGTAGGATAGACTCCCTTTAGGTTGACCTACGAAACTCAAGCAATTCTACCCATAGATTTCTTTGTTTCGAGCTTGAGAATAGCTCTTCAAGAGAGATGGGACAGAAGGGAGGCATGAACAGAGTGCCTAGTCGAGCTAGAACGTTTACGGGAGACTCAACTACTTGCCACATATGCGCCGATTTGCAAGAAGGCATAATGCAAGAGTTGGTTTGACAAGCACATCGAGCAACGAGATTTCGAATAGGGCGACTTAGTACTATTGTACTCAGTCAAGGGCCATAAGTAGAAAATGAAGTTGCAAGGGCTAGGACCTTTCAAAATTTGCACCATTAGCCGAACCGTTAATGTAGAACACGAAACCCTAGAGGGTGAGGGCACAAGCTTCTTCAATAGTAGCCGCATAAAGAAGTACTACCCTCCCACACACCCACTACACAAGCCTCTATTGCTAGAATCCCTTATCAAGGTACGAATGGCCACTATCACAGGAATTCAAGATGAAGATGAGGAAGCCGTAGCTCCAACCTACCTGCGTATGTCTATCATTGCCCAACAAACACATACATTTGATGCATTGATTGATGAGGGAGCTAACTTTAGTATCTTGACTCATGATCATTGGATTCAAATTGGGAAACCACAATTACAACCCACTAATGCCAAACTCAGCCTATTTGGGAGTCGATTATAAACACTTCTGGGAAAGTGCAAGGTTGCAGTCTCTATCGAATTTGAAAGCATACCAATGATCTTTTATGTGTTGCTGAATGCGAAGGATGCAAGTATGGAATTACTGTTAGGACGTATGTTTAAAAAGCAGACACTTTGTAATGTCAACTACTAGTCATAGCACATTCATCTAGCCATCGGCAATGTATGTATAGTCATAGCTTTTAGCAAGGGCAGCGCGGCTCCATCAAAGCTTTCCAAGCCACCGGTAGAGAAACCCACCATAAAGCCCAAGGAAGGGGGTCATGACTTGTCAAAACCCCTGCCAAACCTCAAAGCTAGCAAATCGCTAAAATCAAAGCTAAGGCCCATGCACCACAGCTCAAATGGATGCCTAAACATCAAGGGACACTACCTAGAAGTGCACAATCACCACCTCACAAGGCTAGGAACTTGTATTCGAAATTAGTTGGGGGTAAAGGCACCTCCACCTAGCTGCCCATGTATTACTACACTGACAGTACCTACCATTGTACACTACAGGTGGTGGGTGCCTGTCACCGTCACTTTATTCTTTATTCTTTTAGTGACAGTTTGAATAAAGGAAGGCTCGGTCACACATTGTGACTATTGGAGTTCCCATTTGCTCTCTCTCTCTCTCTCTCTCTCTCTCTCTCTCTCTCTCTCTCTCTCTCTCTCTCTCTCTCTCTCTCTCTCTCTCTCTCTCTCTCTCGCTCTCCCACCATAGCTCTTTCAAGCAAGCTTCGATATCCTTCTCACCTTTCAATTGGCATCAAAGCAAGGATTCATGATTACTCGAGCTTGGTTTATGGATTCTTTAGCTTCTTACTGAATTCATTCACTCATTGGGTCTCCTTCCCGGTAGCCAAGCCAACTCTCTCAAGCTCTCGTCACTCCTAGGCTTCCTGCAAGCACCTTCTTAGCCCCTTTGGGCACTCTCAGGGCATTCCAACAAAGGCATTCATTCATTTGCTTTAGGGTTTCATGGTGGTTACAAGTCTACAGGTCTGAGAAGAGAAAGGGGCAATACCATTGAAGCTCTAGTGCTTCATATCTTGACATAGGCTTTATTGGGGCACCTCAAACTTGTTGTGTGCCTTCTTTGGCACCCACTTGAGCTTCCTACCACTTTGCCCAGCTAAAAAATGTGAGTAGCAACCCCAAGAAAATTTGTGCCATTTTTCCAGGTGCATTTACATCATGTGATTAGTTGTTTGATCTCCTCCAGCTCATTCCAGATATTGGCAGCCTCATTTGGGCACTATACACTTGGTTTATGCTTGGCATTTGATTTTGAGCCGTGGTATTGAGCATTGATATGATTTACTTCAGGTTTGGGACTATTATACATAGTTTATAGGTAGTCCACAATAGTGCTACATTAGCATTTTATGTTTGAACCACTTTGTCATTGACATTGGTTGCTCGGTTGGATGCACCTCGAATGCTAGGGGAATGTATGCCTATGATGTGAGGTGCTTTTGGGGCTGAATTTTCTCAGTCATTGATTGTTTTACATAGTCCACAAGTAGCCCAAAATAGGGAATCCCTCTATCATTACACTTTATGCTCATAGTACATAGTCATTTGATGCCCAATTATCCCTGGTTGGTGCCTATACATGGAAAGTATGCCCATGGTTTTTCTATGGTTTTGAGCCACTATTTGCTGAGTTTTGGATGTCTATTTGTTGTGGAATATTTAGGGATGAAGCTCTTTTGCTTATGTTTGGATATGCCTATTGCATTCGAGCAATGTCTTGGATATATACATTGATGTAGTGACTCTCGGGGATCGATATAGAGCTTGGAGTTGCTCTTGAATCCTTGGTTGAGCTTGAGCTTGCTTCGCATAGCATTTGGATCTTCATATTTTCTATACTTATGGCATGTACTTTGCTTATGTCTGATCAGTCATGACATGCTTGGCCTATGCCGTTACTACATGCCCGTTACATTGTTTGGAGTTTGAAGCTACTAAGCCTTGCTTTGGCTTGACATTTGATTGCCTAGAGCTTACCTTGGCTATTTCTTGGCTTGCTAGTGTTACAGTTTGGACATACTTGATGTCTATGGATGCTACGGAGCCTATATGCTCAGGATGTCTCATTGATGCTTGATCTTGGACACTTGTCATCGGTATCTCTTACATGCTTTGTTCGAGCTTTCTTACTTGACATTTAGAACTTTTGTGCGAGTGTGGGAGCGTCTTTAGATGCTTGATAGACATTGAGCAGGCGATTTATGCTACTTGAGCATTCGGATACCTGAAATTGGGATCTTCGCCTAGATGTTGCATGGTTGATATGTTGTGGTCCTCACAAATGTATTTGGGCTAATTTGGGCTTTGCACTTCTTGAGCATATACCTCTTTGTGTCAGGTCTTGCCAGTGTTGTGTACACTTTGGCCTAATACACAAAAGGTGTGCTAGCTTACTGATGGATTCTTTTGACATGCTTGGATGTTTTCTCAATGTTTGTATGACTGTCACTTATTGATTTATGCCTGCTTGATGCCGATTATGCTTTGGCAGTTAGTGGTTGACTTGGTGCATTCATTTTGCCTACAGTTTGCTCTCATTGTACCTGGTTGTAATTTATTACAGCAAGAAGTTATGCAGGGACTGATGTGGAATTTTCATGCTGAATCATCCATATTTTATGTACTTTTGATGGTACTTGGTGAAAAGCATCATTAGCTATCAATTCATGGTCATTTTGCCTTGGCTTTGGTGGCATTTTGACTGTTTACAACAGAAAATAGTAAGCAATTTTGAACAGTTTGCACCATTTTGGACACAGTATGGCATCTTCTTCCATTGACAGTGCTATCTTCAACATCACTAAGCTTGATGGTACAAATTATTCCTTTTGGAAGAGCCAAATTTGGCAGGTATTGGTGCAAAAATCTCAGATAAAGTCACTAAGGATACATGATGAGCAGCCTGAAACTATGACCGATAATGAATGAGATGATCTTGATGAGTTATGCAAGTACACTCTCATCTTGTCTCTCATTGAACAGGTGCATTACAATGTGGTTGAGGAAGCACAAAGTGCTTGGCAACTTTGGAATAAGATTAAGAACCTCTATGACAAAAAAAGTTCAACAAGATAGATGTATTGGCTGAAGTAGCTTATGGACCTACTCATGAAGGAGAATATGACAATGTTTGCTCATTTGAGCCAGTTCCATGCTATTCCCAAGAACTTGACTTCACAAGGCATTACCTTTAATGATGAGGTTACTCCATTATTTTTGCTTGGGACTTTGAGTGAGTCATGGGATATATTCTGCACTACCTTATGTGCTTCTGCTACTATTTTGAACTTGCCTAATGTAGAAAGTGCTCTTTTGCAGGAAGAGATCAATCATAAGAACTTGGATGCCTCTTGTGTGTTGCATGCTTTGATTGTTAGAGGCAGAGATGGTAATGGAAAGAATGACCGTGGGTATGGATGTGGCAGAGACTTGCAGAAGCCTAGGTCTAAGTTGTGTGGTAAGTTCTGCAGCAAGTCTTGTGGGAGAAATGCTAATGTGAAATGTTATCATTGCGGCAAGAAGAGTCATATACACCCACATTGTCATGATTTGCACAATGAGAAGCACAAAGAGAAGGGAAAAGACAAAGTACATGAAAAGTCCTCTGATCGCAGCATTATGCCTGCAAAATCCAGTGAAAATTGAGCAGATAAATGTCATGCAGACTAATGACTTCGATGGGGAGTACGTACTTGTAGCTAGTTCTTGTGATGCTATGCCATTGACTGAGGTTCACTCCATGAATGCATAGTGCTAGCTTTTGGACTCTGGTGCTTCATTTCATGTTACACCATGCCATGAATGGTTTCACTCCGACCGCATTGTCTCTGGTTCAATTCGCTCGGGTGATGATAGGTCACTTGCTATTGTTAGTAATGGGGATGTACGATTGCAGCTCTCTATTGGTAGTACTTTTTTGTTACAGGATGTATGTCATGTACCTGTGCTTACACGTAGTACTATGTCTGTAGAGCAGCTTGATGATGCTGGGTTTCATGTTTCATTTGGGAATTTTGCTTGGAAGATCACCCGTGGCAAACAAGGATAAGACTCTTCGTGAGAGCCGATACATGATGCATTGAGAAATAATCAATCACACCCATGTGTTGCCTCTTTGTATGGAACAGCAAGGCAAGGAACATGCACACCTTATAGATGCTCTGTATCCCATAGGCACCGTGAGGAAAAGTAGTACCATCCTACAACTATAAAAGAGTGTACTTGATAATCATTTGAATGAATGCCATTGTACTTTGTACTTTCAGTTCTTGTCACATCTACTCAAGATTGTATTTATAAATCAAAGTCAATTTATATTGGAACCTAATTCACTTGAGTAATAGTTAGTGTGTCTAGTCCATATCAACATGCTTCTTGTCTTTGACTTATAACCTCCATAGCTAACCTTGAAGATCCATATTTCTCAATATGGGTCATGGTGAGCTCGTCTTTACTCAATATACTACTCCTTTAGCTCAAGTCTAGTAGATGACTTCATCTCCTCACTCCATCTTTACATTATCCTTCTTGGCCACCATAGCTAGCAGCACCACCCACCTTCAATGGAGTTCTTGTATCTTTCTTTGCAAGTAGTATTTGTTGTGAACTAAATGAAGAACTCTTCTTGTACTCCTGTACTTCAAGCTAGCATCTCAAAGTATAACATTGAAACCTATCTGCACTAGCATTGCACCTTCTTCAACTCGTTGTCTAGATCTGGCTACCTACTGGTCATATAACCTGTACTACTCAAATACGTCGCGATTAGTTATATGAGTATAGGTCATTTAAAGCCCATTATGTGAGATCTCTCTCCACTATAGGGTTCATCAAATAATCTACTATACCTTCTGCTACAAACAAAACACCAGCTAGTCGCCAATGTAAACCACCCTGAAGTGGGTAGCCATAGACGTTTTTACCAAAGCTCATAAATCACTCTATTTTCTCACTCTTCTCAATTCAACCAACCCATTGCCACTTTGATCTACTATACAACTAAAGTTCTGGAAAGATTTACATATCAAATTAGCAAGGAGGGGAGGATTCAACATCAAGAATCAACATCAAAGCTAACCATGTGTCTTTTGACACTTATGTAGTGCTTCTTGGCACTAGTACTTCTTGTGTCTTTTGACACACTCCAATACAACCCAATTGTTGGTTTTATATTAATTTTTTGAAGCTTACTCTCAGTCATGGGAATAACCAACATGAATTTTTTCATATGGATGCCTTCCATGAAGAGTGACACAACCCCTCTTGCTCATTTGTACTACATAGAAGTTTTTTATGCTCTGCTAGCAAGAAGAGATGGAGTTGCCTACATCCAAGTGCAATCAATGATTTTATCTGAATATTTTGAAGATGTTTTAGCCACCGTGGTCATAAAAAGCATCTAAAAGTGTGAAAGTATTGGCATTAGGAGCACTCAACACTAGACTCCTTTAATAGGATAATAGTTGCTAGCACATATGAGAGTACTACCTAAACTTAGGTGTAGACTCGAGAGAAGTGAACAAATTGAACTATGAAGCAATGTGTTTAATAACCCCATTATTGAAGTACCACACATGAATCCACAACAAACATGCAAGATTCATGTAGCAAGGTTTTATCATTACATTACACACTAAATACCCATTATGCATCCTATGCAACATTTGTAGATTTTGCATTAAAAGGAGAGGTACCAACAACAACCATACTAGCCCATTTCTTACCCAGTTTAGGGTATCCCTAAGTGAGATGATCTCTTGCCTTATAGTATTTTCCAAATCTTGTACTCTTATTTTTCTTATCTTCTTGATTATTCTTATTTTTCAAATGGCACTTCCAGATTTCTACTTACGAGAAAAAATGGTAGCTTTTTCTTTACCTTTCTAATCAGCTCACAAAAGCTTGATCTGTAATATGTATAATGAAGCTACTTTTTTGAGATTGGCCTTCTTTCATAGAAATAATTCTCAAATGAAAAAGAATTAGAATTAAGAAAATATAGAGAAGAGCAAGAAAGATGGTGGAAGGACAAGAAAACGTGGTGATGGACCATTACTACCCATAAAGGGCATTAACCCACCATTACTCCCCATGCATTCATCCCCCTTGCATGCATATAGGGAGGTAAGCGTGGCTTTGATAGCATCGATGTAGAGAGTCAAGCTAGTGCTATGAAGTAGAGGAAGAAGGATGAAGATATGGAGGTTGAGTATGTTATTGTTGCTATTGGTTGTTGACGATCTTAAAGAGATTTAAAGAGCATTGTGAGCTTATCAAAAAGCCTTTAACCAATAGGAGGGGAATTTTGGCAAAGACATGGTGGTTCTCAAGACATCGATCGCATTCTCACTCACCCATCTCAAACTAAGGTATTTTGAATACTCCCACTATGGAATCTATACATTAGTCTTAGGGAAACCTCCAATGGAGGATGAGTTTTTAGGTGATTCTGGGCCATCTTTGGAGCCCAAGCAAAAATGGTTCAATATAAATTTACAGGTCATGGATTCTTCTTGGCACTGGTGTCCTCTAAGGATGAAAGGGATTTTGTATTGGGCTTAGTTGTTGGCTTTAAAGGAAATCTAGTATATTCCCTACCATGGCACATTGACTTCAACTGTCAAGGGGTACTACAAATCGAATGCCCTATGTGGGTTAACTTTCCCTAACTACCACCATGGAGGGATGGGGAATGCTTGGTGTTGGCTGAACTGCTAGGCAAACCCTTATCTGTTTCAACTATCATTGACACTAATGGCATGCTTTGGGTTGATAAGAAGTTATTTAATCTATGGGACAGGAAACAATAGATCCTAGAGGTAGTTGAGCTATTTGATCAAAATGGGATCGATCTTTTAGTAGAGTTCATATTGTCAGCATTTTTGGATGCATGCTTTGTGTGTAAAGAAGTGGCCATTTTTCTTGAGATTGGCCTCATATAGAGGTTTCAAAGCCATCCTAGTGGAAGAAAGCAAGAAGGTTGATAAGCATGTCCCATTTGATAAGCAAAAGGCATCAATGGGTGAGAAGAAGGAAGCTAATGTTAAAATGCAAGATCTCGTAGTTATTAAGAAGAAGAAAAAGAGGAATAAAGTCTTGACCTCAAATGGGGGTGCAAACCACAAGCAAGTCCTAGCTAATAAGAAGAACTACCAACTCCCAACCAAATCTAGAGGCAAGAAGAAAAACAAGATCTTGCTCAAGAAACTTGCATGTAAACCATTGGTGGATAGAAACATCTATGCCATTCTCAATGAGAATGAGGAAGAGGAAGTTGAGATTGAAATTTATGAATGATTCTTTGATGCCAAAGCTCATAGTAATCACCTAGAATGTTCAAGGATTTGGCTCTAAGGCCAAGAAGGATGCATACAGGTGGCTAATCGAGCTAAGAAAGCCATATGTTTTTGCCATATTCAAGATGTAAAGATGGGGTGTGATGAATATTAGAGTTTGTGCTTCAAGGGATACAAGGCTTTTGGGAATTTTTTGCAAGTAAGGAAAGAGGAGGTTTGTGATTGTAGTTAAGGACTACCTCTTCCCTATAGTATAGTGGATTGAAGGGGATGGTAGTACTATAGTCATAAGTATCGACACAAGGCTTCAGCAAGTTTTGATCGCCTCTATATAGAGCCAAATTCCTCAACTGATGATAGCGTGAAACTATGACAAGATATGGTTGCATGGCCACACGACTTCAACACCATCCTCACAAGTGATTGGAATATGCCTCTCCTTGATTATGACCACCCACATGGGCAAGGGTCCATGATTTTACAAGAAAGGGAAAGCTAGCCTGAATTACAGGTTTTGCATGATCTAATTGATGTAGCAGTGGCCTTTGGTAGTGGTTAGAAACCCCTTTATACTTGGCACAACAAACATATAGGCGGTACTTGAACGGTATCCATGCTTGATAGAATATACCTAAATAGGGGTGCTTTGTGGATTTCTCCTAACATATGGCCAAGACTACTGTTGGACATGGCTATCTCTGATCATCTACTCTAACCGTCCCCTTTTCTTTTTTAACACCTCCTTCCTTGAGAAGGAGAGGTATTGTCAGAATTTGAGAGAGGTAGGGAGCTATGACCCAGTCACCATCTAGCTTAAGTGTGTCACAACTATTACTAGGAAGACAAGTATGGCAAGGATCATTCTAGGGCTAGAAGAGACATGCTTACATCTAGCCAACATTTTAGGGAATGCATTATGTCTTCTCTTAGTACTCATCCTTCTAATGTCTATCTCCATCAACTTCTCAAAGGAGTGGAGCTACTCCTTGATGATTTGTAAAGGTACAAAACTAAAGCTACAAAGGAGATGCACCTAGCACTTTCTTCTTTAGGACCTTGCAGGTTAAGGAGGCAAGAGAAACCATCTCTATGAAATAGGGTAAGGAGGGTAGAATTCACAAAGACCTACAAGTGTTCTTATTAGGCATCTGGCATCATTAGTGTGCGCAGATCCTCCCATGCTAGCTAGCTATCATGCAAAACCTTAATCCTTCTTAGAAGTAAGCTAGGGGATGGTAAAACACAAGGAAGCACTATTGTTAGCCAAGCCTTTCTACCAGGAGGAACTAACCTATGTGGTTAAGAAGATGAAGAAGGGCAAGGATAGATGGCATCCCGCCAAAGGAGGTCTATCAAGCTCTCTAGGATGCATGCATAGCAAACTGAGTTAGGTTCCTTAGTCAAGCTTAAAAAGACAGGTGCTTCCCAAAGGTGATTAACACATGCCTAATGAAGCTCATTCCCAAGTTAGTAGAGATGGCCAAGTTGAATGCATGGAGGCCACTTACCATACTCAACATGGCATACAGAATCGTGACTAAAGCTCTAGCCCTTAGGATTAAATTTTTGCTTGGGCAGCTCATACACCCCCATTAATATGGATTCATCCATGGAAGAAAAATACTTGATGTTGTTCTTAACATAATCTTTTATATTGATCATGATTTGTCTTTTCAAACAAATTTTCTATTAATCAACATGGACTTTAAGAAGGCTTGCGATCGAGTAAGTGGGGATTTATACTGGAAGTATTGTTAGTGATGGGATTTGGCCAAGAATTTGTGGGCATGATCCACACACTATTCTCCAACACTTATGCTATGGTACAAGTCAATGTAATATACTCAGATCCTTTCAAAGTAACGAGGTCAATGAGGCAAGGGTGTCCCATTTCCCTCCTTCTCTTTGCTATCATTACAGACCCCCTTCTAAGAAGTATGATTTGAGGGTACAGAAAGTGCTCAGTAGAGGATTGGCATCTCAGTGGATAAGTATTTTGCATCCCAATTTTTTGTTGATGGCAACTCCAATATAGTTCGTGCTAAGAAGCAGAAATCAGTTCAAGAGCTTTTGGAGGTTTATGATGACTTTTGTGAGCTTTTGATCTTTGCTATTAGCGAACCAAAAGTGAGATAGCCTATTTGGGTCTTTGTGAAACACCTTAGTATAGGCTTGGGATTGCGTGTTATCCCCATCGCCAAGTATTTAGATACTTAGGGTGTCCGCTTGGTTTTGGAATCACAATCAAGCAGAGAGTCAACTTGTTTAAGCTCAAAGTCAAAGAAAAAGTGGATAAATGGTCTAAGGAGTCCCTATGAAGTGGTTGGGTAGAATTGTAATAATAAAGGTTATGCTTACCTTGTTAATCACCTTTCTAGCCATGATCTTGTACCTCAGTCAAAGTTCTTGGAATGCAATGGAGAGGGAGTTTGTGGACTTCCTATGGGGCAAGCCTTCAAAAAGGAGGGAATGGAGATCTATTTCGTGGGCTTTGGTCACCTCTCTAGAAGTGGAAGGTGGCTTGGGAATTCCTCAAATTTCTAACAAAGCTAAGTCATTGATATTCAATTTGATCAAGAGAATGGACTATTGGATGGACCCCATCCTTGCCAAGTTGTCTTAGCCTGAGATGGCGCAACTAATTGTCAATGTGCGGCAGAAAGTTATGGAAGAGGCTAGTTGGGCTAGAGCCCAAGATAGGAGAGGGGATTCCTCTCCATTTGAGATGATCTAGACCAACCACTTTGCTTTTGAAGCCCCCTTCATCGTTGTGAAGGAAAAACAAAGATTGGCGAAAAGCATAGTGGCCAAAGGACTTCTTAAGTGGAAAGACATATGGGACAATAGCATCTTCTTCTTCCTAGGACTAAAAAGAAGTCAAAATATTTTCAATGAAAATGAGGGAGAAGCTAAGTTTATGCAAAGAATCATGAGAAAAATCAAGCCCTATTGGCCCGCCTCTAGAGTCATCAACAACACTAATCCAACTAAGTTTTTAAAGGCACCTGATGGAAAGATTTGGTGAAGGTGCAAGAGACCCAAGGACATAAGGCACATGCCAAAAGAACATATAATGAAAGCAACCTCATATTGGAGGAGATGGCACTCAGAGATCCAAGCTCAAAACGTGGGAAAAGAGAATCAAGAAGGTTTGGAGGTCAACTCCCTCTCGAAAATCAAACATTCAACTCTAGAGGGTAGTAATGAATAAATTATCCACTAGCAAGAAGCTACTCAAGGTCTTTGGACCTCCCCCCCCCCCTCCCCATATGCATATTCTATAAATGAGAACTAGTATCAACTTGCACCTATTTTAGGAGTGCATGAAGGTTCATGGGATATGGAGGAAGCTAAAAGATTGGATAGGCAGAGCTAGTTTTGATGATAGATTGAAATGCAGTATTTCTCTCTTTGAAGACAAAGGTGAAGAGAATGAGGAGTCCATGAAACTATGGAACACTGCAAGAACTATGGTATAAGTGGCATCTAGCAAATTAGAAATGAATCGGCATTTGATAGATGCTCCAAATTTGCAAATCTCTTAAATAAATGGCCATCAACTAGGAGTGGTCCTTGCCTTTTGTAAAGCCTTTGCAACCAAGGATAGAGTCTTCAAGTTCTTTTTTAAAGCCTTAAGAATAATCTAAGTGCTAACCCCCATGAAACAACCATATATTGGCACTTTATGTGCTCAATTTTTTGTTCTGTAACATACCTACTATCATGTTATTTACAAAAGAACACTCGAATTTCCTTTTCATGATCAAATGAAGAGTAGCATAGAGCTCTTGAGAATAGTCTATATCAAGTGAATTATCTAATAAAATCTCATCAAGAACAATTAACAATTCCTTAAGATTTTTTATCATTATCAAGAAACCATCTGTAGACTCATCTCCATCCATGTATCCACTCTCTCATTACTTACCTTATTTTTTACACAAGCAAGCAACGCGGGCCTCATTTCTTCCTTGATACAAACATGGAAGTGTATCCCACATCTCTTTAGCTATCTTGCATGTGCAAATGTGTCATAATTCTTTTAACAAATAAAGCAATCAAGGCATGAGCTCCTACATCTTTTTTTATCATATTTGATCTATCCAACAATAGGTAGTGATGTTCTAGCAATAATTGCAACAGACTTGGAACTTACCAATATTTCTACCACACTTGCAAGCCTAGACATCAACTGTGCACATACATGCACGCACATGTGTGTGCGCGTGTGCGTGCACGTGCATATATATAGCTTTTTTTTCAATTGAGTGTTTTAGGTGTAAAAAGAGGGCCTTTTTGACAAGTTGTGCTTTGTTATGATATGCTATATGTGTGTATGCATGTGTGCATGTGTTTTGGATGTGTATAAAATAATTCTAGCAATCTCAATTATTTTAAGCATCAACATCATTGTTGAAAATTAAATGAACTTGGCATCAATCCACCACCATGGATCACATGCATCAAGTTTGTGTGTATATAACCAAAGTTAAAGACAAATTGTTTATGAAAATGGACACAAGCAACCAATGTATGAAAAGAAACAAGGAAGCTTTTTGAAGTTTTGAGAGCCCTAACCAATGTGCATGGTAGATTTACTACAAGGTTATTGTCAAATTAAGCAACTTCTTGGAACTTTGTCTACTTCACTTCACCTACCTTTTCCTATTTTATATCTTTTGAACCTTGATGTATTAAAAACTCATAGTATTTTGCCCAACTCTCCCTCTTCCCCATACTTTACATTTTTCTAACTTCTACTCCTCTTTACATTTTTCTAACCTTTCCTATGCTTGCGGTTCATACTTCCAACAAACATTCTTCATATAACCTCTCTCACTAACAACATCCCATGTTGCAATGAAATCTCACATTCTATTCCTCTTTAGTGTACCTTATTAATGTTGTGATCATGCAAATAAGTTGTCCATATTTGTTAATATTGCGAAATGTTACATAATTCTTAAACCCAAAATTCAAATTGTTCACTCATTTTGAAATGAGTTTTAAAGTGAATGTGGAACGTGGCATTACTTCTTTGCAATTTTGGTCTAGATCTAAAAGTGACAAAAGCATGTTGTGGCATCTCTTTCCTTTGTATGCTTGTCTTTTTCAAAGTCACTTGATTGCTAGGGATGAAGCATGCATTTAGACACATGATCCTCCTTCCAAGAAAGGTGGTATGTACTATCACAAAGCCTTCCATTTAATTTAAAAAAATCAAAAGATTGACTATGGTCCTATGACATATAAATAGAGAATATCTCATATGGGAATGTCATATGCATAAGGGTTCTAAGACTTCCAAGCCCTAGAAGTAACAAGGAATACACAAATGCGTACAAAAAAGAAGAAAAACATATTGATTATAAAACGCAAAAGGGGACCCTTTAGAAACTTCTCAATTAGGCTACATTATAAGTTATTAATTTGAACAATCAAATTAATATTATACTTCAACATCAAAGAGAGAGAACCACAACTTCATAATGAGAGATGAGAGAAGGCCTTAACCAATTATACAAATGGTGTCTAGTCACCTTAGACAAGTTCATTGTTTATTGTGTTTCCAAGAATGAGGTTGGGCACATGAAATTCTTCTTTACATGAATTATCACATGATAAGGTTAGAGGCTCAAGGTTATAACATAATTAAAAGGTGAAGGATACTTCGCATAGAGGCCTATAAACAACAAGCATGGCTTAGAGGTGCAATCACGTGATTCAAAGTCTAGCATGGCTTAGAGGTGCAATCACATGAATCAAAGGCTAGCATTTAAAACATAGCTAATAGACTCATCTCAATGGTTATGTTAGTTGTTTGTCCCCTTAAGATGCACCCTGCTTGAGTTCTTATGGAAACGTCTTAGTAGATGAGTTTAGCCATGACTAATTGTTTGGTTCCAATCACATAGTTTTCTCAATAAAATGGATTTGAGAGCTTTTACAACTCTCTCATGCTAATGAAAAGGATACACTCTTCAAATGATGTAGGACCTACCTCAAGTGGCCCTATACACATCCGATCATATATTCTTACCTAATTGCAATATTTAGTCTAGACTACAAATATGATCAAATGATATAACATGCTAATTACTAATTTTTTAAGTCCACATGAATGCTCTTAGAAGGAAAGAGTTAGCCCTTATTTAAGATTTTTATGAAACGTTATCCAAACCTTATTCATTAGTTGCATGGAGAGGGGCTAGCTACATGATCAATAGGGAAGGCCGGACTAGATGATTCAAGATCAATGTGATGTAGTAGGTTGTGAGTGATAAAGATTGGAGTAGACACGTCAAATTGTTGATGTCATTGGAAATTGATGTTGAGTAGAAAGTAAGCTGGTCATGCAAACCTATATTATTTTAAATATAATCATTCTTAATAACTCTAATAGGGTCCATAATGTTGAATGGTGGATGGAACTCCACACATCTCTCTCTCTCTCTCTCTCTCTCTCTCTCTCTCTCTCTCTCTCTCTCTCTCTCTCTCTCTCTCTCTCTCTCTCTCTCTCTCTCTCTCTCTCTCTCTCTCTCTCTCTCTCTCTCTCTCTCTCTCAAAGAGAGAGAAAAGAAAACCACAACTTGATTGATATACCTTAGATTTTAGAATCATATATGCTAAAGTACAATTATGCATGTGACCTTCATTACATGTAGGTAGGTTTAAGGGGTTTTCATGCCCATATACACACATGCTCATACAATCTTAATTTTATTCACATGGTGGAGAATTATTATTTAATAATATGTCATATCTACCCTTGAATACTCTTATATACAAAGATGTTATCTATCCTACTTTTCCTTTCAATGCTTTATACTATTTTTTCTCCTTTTGTTGATACCTCATATTATGTATTACTTCCACATTTTGAAATAAGGTAATGTTATCTCAAGTGTCTATCAAGATAACATTCTAGAAAGTTTCAAATACTTAAGGTGAGGGAACTATCTAATCATGAACAAGAGTGAACCATTGAATAATAACATAGAATTCTTACAACCTACTATAAATGCCAAGTGACGTCTAAAAGTGTTGGCCAATTTTAATTCATTTTAAGAAAAAAATATTATCTTAGGATAAATTTACACAAATACTTTCAACAACAATTAAGTATTGATTTTATTAGGTAAAAGGTGGTATGTATTTAAGAGCCTTTAGAAGTTACTCCTCACAAGCTTAATATTGAGTTGACTTGTAGTTTGGGCAACCTGATAGGCATTGACTCTACAAGTTGGATGTGTATACATTTGCACATGTAAATGGTGAGCATGTGTTTGGAATTTCAAACATGCCTTAGAAGATAAAAAAGCTAAATTGTTTCATTTGACTCTAATGTGGACATAATATCAACACAAATATAGCAAAGGTATCAAGATCATCAATAAGTGTTATGGACTTTTAACATGTGTGTGTGTGTGTGTGCACGCGTGCGTGCGTGCGTGTGTGCGTACGTGTGTGCGTGTACGTGCACGTGTGCGTGCGCATCCACGTGCACGTGCACACCTGCATGCCCGTGCATTTCATATATGGAAAAATAATTTGATAAGTGCTTGTATAGATATGTAGTGTGATATGTTTATACATTTATAGAAATTACATGCATACGCACGCACTCATGTGTGAGAAAAACAAAGCTTATTTACATGATGTTCAAAACATATACTTGGACTATATATTAGGGTAGAAGTCTAGTAAGAAGGACTAGCATTTTGTGCATGCTCCGCGGCAACTTTGCACGTGAAGCTACGGCGAAGCAGCATGCGAAATTGTTGTGCTATCACACAACAACTTCGCTCAATAATCCATTTCTCCTCTTCTTTGAGGAATCATTAACAAAATCTTCCTCCTTGAGCAAAACATGCGAAGGTGAAGTAGGGAACGATCCCATAGTTTCCATTGGTAATCACATGGGCGATGCAATAGTCCTACCTCTCTCTTTACCACCTGCATTAGAACAAAAATCAAAATATAAGTACGTGGAATAACCAACAAACATCATTTCATCCCAACAATAATAATACATGGTCGAACCTTTGTGAACCATTCCGTAGGTATTGACAAATGTTAAAGCAGCGTCACAAAATAACCCAAGTCCTTGAACCAATGCCTCGGTATCTTATCAATATGAGAGCGTTGAAATCTCTTCTTATGGTCAACCTCGTACATATGCACCCGAAAACATTGTGTGTATCCACAATGTACAACTTCAATAAAAACTGGGAGCTTGATGCCAATATTAACATCATTATATAAATGCTCGATGACCTTGCAAGTATCCTTCTTATGATATCATCAAGAGCTACTGTGCGCAATGTGCACTGTAGCTCCTTTTAATAGTCAGAAGCTGGGTAATAGTGCCACTCTAGGGTAGGCATCTACAAAAGTTAAATAAATAGTGAAATATGAAAAATAATTTACTTCCAAGTGAGTATATGCCAACCAAACAGCCCACAGAGAGCAATTCACATATATGCAAAACTAGTGTCCCTACATGGTCGTCAATAACTACATCTCCACAAAGAAAGCAATGCACATTACTGCATCTTTCAAAGAACATCCTTGTATACAATGTTTGTGGTCATATCCCCATCCTTTTCACCCAATAGGACTTTCACACCATGTGAAGATTTTACCCTTGAAAATGTAACATACAGCTGACCATGTGTAAATACTGGTGCCTTTAGATAAAGCCCAACAATGGACAAAGTCTGCCCATGTGACTTGTTGATTGTCATAGCGAATGCCAACCGTATGGGAAACTGTCTTTGTTTCATAGTAAATGGCAATCGTGTAGCATTCGAAATAAAAGTAATCCGGGGAACCCCTGTTATTATCTGAGGATCTATCACTTTCCTATTGAAAGCTCTACATATCAATTGTGTACCATTACACATACCCCTTCCTGGGTTTAGGTTTCTAAGAAGAATAATAGGTGCATTTATCTTCGGCAACAATAAATGAGGATGAAATCCACCTCCAAGGTCCAATGTATTTAAATATTCAACAGAGTACATAAATGATTCGTCGGTCTCTATAATCGAATCTGCACTATAATACTGCCTGACCTCCCATGGCATCAGTTGCAATGCATGATCATTCAAAGTAGTCACCTCTATATTCCATGAGGCAATTATAGTTCGCTCACTAAAATATGATGTGTAGTCACCCACATTGGACATGTCACTGTAGACACTATCAATCAAGGTTTCGATAGACTGCCCTTTTAATACCATGCTAGGTGAAACACACAACTTATCACAACTTTTGGTAATACCCACTCCATCCCCTATTCCTTGAATCCAAGAAATGAACCCATTGTTCACCACACTACCAGTTGTTGACACTCGCATATTCCCAGATAGCCTTAGCACCCTTATGTAACACCACAAATCAGAGTAACACAATGCAGCATTAACAATATCCTCAGTGTTCCCTTTACCACAACTGGAAAGACCTTCCTAAAATCCCTCCAAACAAAACAACTTTTCCACCAAATGGCTTATCACAACTCATAACATCTCTTAGAGTTTTATCAACCACTTCAAAGGCATATCAATGGGTCATAGGAGCCTCATCTCACAAAATAAGGCTCGATTGTCTCAATAACTGAGCAAGGTCACATTGAACAAGAATATTGCAAGTGGATCGATTATTTAATTCTACTAGGATTTTAAACCGTGAGTGAGCGGTATGACCACCTAGTAAAAGCAAGGCAGCAATGCCACATAATGTTGTTGCCAACGCTATATGACCGCCACTACGCACCTTCGCAAGTAAACATTTATATAGCATAGTCTTCCCAGAACCACCAAGACCATCCAAAAAGAATACATCCCTAGTATCTGTGTCAACAGCATCCATAACTGCACTAAAGGAAATTCTTTGTCCCTCATTCAACATTCCCTCCATGGATTCAGAAACCCTATGTTGTTATGATATGTTGTATGCATATTCATCTTGCAAAAGAGGGTTAGCATGCAGTTGTGAGTTTGGTTGATGAGGTTTAGACAACCCATCAAAATCAGAGAATCTTTGCCCTACATGACGCAAAAGGTCTTGCAAATGTAACAAAGCCATGTTAGATGCCTCATGCTGCAGAACACCAAGAGAGGCGTGCACATGCTATAGCTGCAATCTATACATGATATCCTCTACTGTTGGCACCAAAATTTTTTCTCATAGATGGCCAGGCCGAGCTGGCTCACAAAATACCAAAATTGCAACACAAAGTATAGAGCTAAGCACTAGTTTGCACAGAGGCAGCTTCTTCTAAGCACACAACATATTCATCATCACTCTCCAACATGCCCCTTGCAATGTAAGCATCCCTAAAAGTATCATAGATCACATTATCAACAATACGAAAATCTTCAAAAGAAGTACATCCCCAGCACTCTGTTAAAAGCATCCACAAATAGTAGAGCTCACCCTAAACTTTATCTACTAACTAACTAAACTAAACTAACTTACCATTCTCTAATCAAATTAAAGTAAACTAAAACAAAAAATTAAACTAACTCTAAACTTTATCTACTAACTAACTAAACTAACTTATAATTTAAAGTAAACTAAAACTAAAAAATAAACTAACCCTAAATAGTTATATGTACTAACTTACTAGCTTACTAATCTAATCAACTAACCACAAACAATTAAAACCTACTAACTTACTAAAGTAACTAACCAACCAACTAACTAACTAACTAACCTACTAACTTACTATATCTATCATCAATCAATCACATCAATCAATAATAAACTATCTCACTAAAGTAATCTAAGGTAAGTACCAAAAACAATCAATAAACCAAAACAATAAAATTAAATGAACCCTAAATAAAATTTTCTAATCTAAAGTTAACTAACTAACTAAACTAAACTAACCAATCAATCTAACTAAAATGTCCAATAGATAATAAACAAAAATAAACTAATCTAATCTATCAATCAGCAAACTAATCTAAGGCAAGTAACTAACCTAAGGTAATCATCAATCTAGCTATCTCACTAAACCAAAACAACAAAATTAAACCAACATAAAAAGCTTACTACTTTAATCAAAAAATTGGATTAGTTAACTAACTAACTAAATTAAACTAACTAATCTAATAAGCTAATGTAACTAACTAAACTAACTAATCGTAAATTAAAAAACTTACTAAACTAAACCAACTAAACTAACTTACTATTTAAAGTTAACTCCCAGTTAACCATCTAACTAAACTAATCTATACTATCTACAAATAAAAAATCAAAATAACATAAGAAAATAACTAACTAACTTACTAACATAACCATGAACAATTAAAAAATAATAATTAAAATTTACTAATTAAGTATCTCACTAAAGTAATGTAAGATAAGTAACTAAACAATCAATAAACCAAAACAATAAAATTAAACAAATCGTAAATCCAATTAAACAAAAAATTGGAATAACATAAAAAACTAAATAAACTAACTAAATTGAACTAACTTACCATTCTCTAATCAATTTAAAGTAAACTAAAACAAAAAATTAAACTAACCCTAAACTTTATCTACTAACTAACTAAACTAGATTATAATTTAAAGTAAACTAAAACAAAAAAAACTAACCCTAAATAGCTATATGTAGTAACTTACTAACTTACTAATCTAATCAACTAACCGCAAACAATCAAAACCTACTAACTTACTAAACCAAAACAACAAAATTAAACCAACCATAAACTAAACTAACTAACTAACTAGACTAACTAACATAAAAAACTTACTAAACTAAATAAATAAACATGAAACACACACACACACACACACACACACGCGCCCTATGAATGAGAAAATACTATATCTATATATATATATATACTCTCTCTCTCTCTCTCTCTCTCTCTCTCTCTCTCTCTCTCTCTCTCTCTCTCTCTCTCTCTCTCTCTCTCTCTCCATGGGACTGGCAGATTTGCCCCACAATCCCGCCTGTGTCGGATTGCCGTGATAGTCCGCCTAATTGCCGGACTGTTGGGATAGTCCGCCTAACTACCGAGACAGTCCACCTAACTGCCAAACATGTAAGACTGATGAAGACCCAATGATTGCCGGGTGAGAGAGAGAGAGAGAAAGAGGATTGGAGACTTTTGGACTGGATTCCGTGTAGACTGGAGACTGTAGGATTGGAGACTGTCGGACTGGAGAGAGAGAGAGAGAGACCTTGATGACTGTGTGTCGACCTACATGATTGACGGGCATACGTCCTGAGAGAGAGAGAGAGAGAGAGAGAGGACTCACCTGCATGCTGCCTGCTCTTGACCCTCTGCACACTACTAATCCTCTTGCTTGCTCCTATATCCTCCTGTTTTGCTCCTGCCTACTACCTGTGAGAGTGAGAGTGAGAGTGAGAGTGAGAGTGAGAGGAGGAGGTGGTGGAAAGAGACCACATTTCTCTCTGTCCCCAATCATGTGAGAGATAAATGGCCACTTACGTTTCTCTCTGCCCCCAATCATGTGAGCAATTAATGGCACTTTGGTTTGGTTTGGGAGCTAGGTGCGGAAGCTCCCTGATGCTTCGACATCTTCCCAAACCTGTAGCTCAAATAATAATGTACTATATATATAATCAATGAGATTAATATGAATTGGTCTATTTCCATACATATAAGCATTGTAGATAGGTCAAACCCACATTTGATTCATTAATCACCTAATTTGATGTTCTTAAATATAAGAGGAAGTGTCTCTCTATTTCCAAAATATTCCCCAAGTATTGCTACCCAATATATTGAATATTGGACTCACAAGATTTATTTCAAAATATTATATCTCTCAAAATGCATGATAATTTAGAAATGTTACATGTATAGAATGCACCCAAAAATAAGATTACTTTTATAAACCTGTGAATTTGAAGGCAAATGAAGGGATAGCTTACTCCATAAGAGCAGGAGAGAGAGAGAGAGAGAGAGAGAGAGAGAGAGAGAGAGAGAGAGAGAGAGAGAGAGAGAGAGAGAGAGAGAGAGAGAGAGAGAGAGAGAGAGAGAGAGAGAGAGAGAGAGAGAGAGAGAGAGAGAGAGAGAGAGAGAGAGAGCTGCTAAGGGCAAGCATGAGCCAAGTTTACCAAGATGGTAGAATGGATTGGTATGTGGGAAACATCAAACATACAAAGCTAAAGCAACGGCACCTGCAACAGGACCACTCCTACTCACGTCGCACATGATCAGGATGAGGCCAGCATTGACAGAGCTACAGCAATATCTTTATTCTATTCATGTATGATCTACTATTTAATCGATCCACATACCAAGGCTGCATTTGCAAAACTTACATGTGAAATGAAAGCCATGTTCATAACTTGATCAATACATTTACATGTCACTCATCTAATCTATTGTGTTTTTCGCTGTCAAATAAACATATGATCAAGAGTTTTTTTTCTGCACAAGGGATATATCATGGAGAATAACATGCAATGCCTATTACATTGTACTTCAAAATTCCAACACTTGATGTGTTTGTCTTAAGCATTGGTGAGTTTGGTCTCAAGCTAATCTCTACTTGAATCATCTTGAGATAATTGCATGTCATAGAAGGTTTTCGGTATCTCTTTATGAATTGTTCTGTAGTAGTCACATGATGTATCTTTGGGCTCTAAGTGCTACATGAATTCTATCAAGATAGTTGTCTACACAAGATGTGACGTCTTATAATCGTGGCTCACCGGCCAACAACAGTAGACACCACAAACATGATGTTGACCTCACCCTTGCAACTTCAACAAATATGCAAATAAAAATATGCATGCAGCTATCCTTTTGATAGTATGTTCGTAACATTTTTGTGCACTTTACAAACATGAGCATAAATTTATATACCACAAGTACATGTGCAAATATAGTTATATAGACAAATAAGAACCATCCACATCATGGATTACGTAAGCATAACATAGCATGCATGTATGTAGGCATAGAGTGAATCCTCTTATCAACACCAAATGTAATTGCAACTTTTCATATAAAACATCAAACTTAAACACATAATCATACACATGCAATGAAAAATGTACATGGAATTGAGGGACTTCCGAAGCACTTACATGTAGTTGCCTACACACATCTCAAATTTGCATTTCTATAATCTATGGCGGCATGACACACACATACACATCTCTCTCTCTCTCTCTCTCTCTCTCTCCCTTAGGTTAGATTTATCTTTGAAATACCTTGAGTTTATATGTTATTGGAAGCATGAGAGAGAGAGAGAGAGAGAGAGAGAGAGAGAGAGAGTGTGTGCGTGTGTGTGTGTCCCTTCATGTTTTGCCAATAAAATGAAGATTCCATACTATCCAAAAATATGACGCTTAAAAAGCACATCCAACTTCATAAAAGCCCATTTCTACATAGCATAAATGTATATGATTATTTATATGCTTCAATAACAATCTCAATAAATAGCCTAATCACATTCTTGACAATTCACACATTAGGTATGTAGCACCTTGTACTTTATGTGCATAGCGTATGATTTCCTCTATTATAGCATGGTCAGTTCTTTTTGCTCATTAAAGTGCAAAGAGAATGAGGTGAAGCCTCATGAGTTTTATAACTTTGCAAACCACACAATGTGCGGTTAGACTAGTTAGTATATCTTTACAATTGAATGGAGAGAGTATTCTAGGAGAATTTTGTGTGATGGTTATTCTAGAAGAATGTGGCTTTATAGTGGAATGGAGAGACTATTCTAGAAGAAATTGATGCGATTGTTAATAAAGTTCGTTGATAATGTGATACTTGCAAATTATGGAGAAACAAATGAAGTAATGTGGCACACCTTGCTTAGCCATGTTTAATTATATTTAATCCTTGGTCATCTAGCTCGTCATATCTAGAGTTGTGGTATGTCCATTTAATATGTATGCATTTCATAATTTCATTTGTATGCATTTCATATCCCAAGGCATATAAAGGGAAATTGGCCATTGCATTTGTATAATCAACTAAAATTTACACATCACTTGCTAATGGGGAAACAAGCATAGTATAGTTGAAATGTCCAACTAGCACAATACAATGTAATAGTACATCCATATCCTCTTCTGATGTATCAGATTCTCACACTTCTACAAGGATCACTCCCACTCCAATGGAAATTTCAACTATTTTATGTTACATGATATCATTGACTCAAGTATATATATCCATATCTTATTGCTTCATAGAAATGAACTTTTGCAAACTAACTTAATGGTACACTATTACAATTTTGCTATTATTTCAAGGTGCCATGTCTCCTATTCCCTATGCATAAGTAGGTCACAAATATTTAGATATATGTTAGTAGGTAACTCAAGTGACAAGGAAAGTTGTATTACTTTTAACTTACACTTAGAAATATGCCACTAGTTAGTATAACTTGCACTTAACTAACAAGTACTATTGGATTAAAGATTAGAATATACCATAAACGTAAGATAATATTTTTGAACTAAAACGAAAAAATGAATGTCTTGTTAACATTGTGGGATTGAAAGCTCCAAAGTGGAAGAGCCAAAAATTAACCCAAAGTTGATGGTACAATTAGTTACCATAAGAAATCAAGTTGGGAGTCATGTCCACCAACCTTTTTGACAATGCTAGCCTCTCTCAAGTATAGGAGAATGTATTGGCTCATAAAATATCACTCACAATTTACAAATCATGAGTCTAGCATGAGATGATTGAAGAAGATGTCTCTATTTATATGGAAGTCACTCTTCTCTACACATGTAAGCAATCTTATGAAGATCTTTTTAAGCTTATTTTAGTGCAAAAATCAAACTTTCGATAAATTATAATATGTCTTAAATGTAGTTGCATGTGCAATTTATTTTGAAGACTATGAGGTTAAGCTAAGATGAATTTGAAAAAGGAAAAACTTGATCGTGAAACTTTAGTATCACATTGAAAACCATTGAATTATCACGAAAATTTGATATATCATGGAGACATGGAACCTTGAGAAATTATCACATGATGTTGAAGGTTTGACGTTTTAGGATAGAGAAAGAAATACTCTTTTTTAGGATGGAGACATGGAACCTTGAAAATTTGTCACATGAAGTTGAAGATTTGATGTGCTAGGATTGAGAAACAAACACTATTTATAATGTGAAAGGTATTTTACACATGAATAAAACACAAGGTGTAGATCACCAAATTGTTCTTTACATAATAAAAAGGTCAATCTCTCTTATTTTTTTATATACCAATTTGTAGCTGTTCAACAAACCTTTCAATTGTACTATTATTTTCTGATACGGCACCAAACTTGAAGATATCAATTCATACATATTTTCAAATCCTAAGCATTTTGTAGTAGACAAAAGTAACACTCTTGCCACACATTAAGGTATTTTCTAACTTAGAGACACGTGTGGGTGGGATTGTGTCAATGTACAATTAACATTAAGCTTTAATAGGCATGTTCAATTATAGTATTATAGTACCATACAATTGATCTCTATGATTTACTAGGCACTTAGTATATCTACAATCCCTTAACTAGGTTATGGATCCATAAGTTGATGCCACATTAAAGGCCAAAGTGTATAAACATTTTTGTAATCCATTAGATGTGGTGTGCATGTATGGAATGGGCAACTCATGCATACTTTCATTAAACAAACATGATCAATTCAACACATAAAGAGCATGAAGGTTTGGAAAATCATTTCACTATATTAAAGAAAGGTTTGCGGAGTGTGCCACATGGTGACCTCCCATGCCCCCTTGCAAATCATAATGGCTTGTCATGCGCTTCCTCTCACATCTATGCATCTAGGGACAAAGAAGGTGCTACTCTTGCTACATTTGTCGCGTAAGGTAGAAAGCCAAACTGAGACATGCAAGAGAGTATAAAGCCATGGGCAAGTCCGTTTCATATCCGCTCCCTTGGCTATAATGGGTTGCAATTGAGAGAAGTCGGAAAGTGAAAATGTGAGTTTCAAGTATGGCCATCAACTCATCTTCTCTTGCCTCAAAAAGCTAGAATAATTGCAGTTGTTTAAGGTAGGGTTGAGATTTCCACAAACTCGGCAATTGGCTAGTGTTATTGCACTCACTTAAGGCAAGGCTGGGTAGCAGCTATGGTGGACAAGGGAAAAAAAACATAGAGAAATACCCAAAGAAGGGGTATGATAAAGAGAATGAGGGTGGGGAGGCTAGCTTGGCTATGGCCACTTCATGTGTGCATATGATATGTATATGGCACCCTCAATTTGTAAATTTCACATACGCCTCCTCTTTTTCCTATGTAGATGAATGAAGAAATAGAAAACAAAAAAGATATTAATTTTTAATCACCTCTAAGTCATCTCTGCTTCATCCCATCCCCATCAAACCAATTCATTTTCTTTTCCTCACCATGAACCAAAACATGCATAAAAGTCTTCACCCCATCCAGATCTCCTTCTCTTTTACTAGACCACCACATAATATCATGTGTCCTTTTGATATATTAACAAAGGGCTCTCAAAACTAGAGCAAGGCTACTCAAGTGGAAGAGAAGATAGAAACTTAAGCTCTCTTCCAAAGAGCACTAGAGTTACATCCATTTGAAAACAATCAAGAGCTCTTACTCGAGAGGCTCTCAAGGGCAAGGAATAGAGAGGGGCACTTGAGTGCGCCAAAATCACTCGAGTTGTAAGTGCATTTGAGTGAGAGAAGACGGGAAGAAAAAAGGGACTCAAGAGCAAGATAGAAAGAGAGAAGAGAGGTGTCAAGCGTCATTTAAGCCTTGATCACAATGGTCACAATATACATAGATAATAATACACTAATGCATAGTCCCGTTTATAAGCAAGAAAGGGAATTGTTAGACAATACTCTTTTTTGCACACATATATTTCTTATTCTATTTTCTAATGGTGCACACACAACATAGCATATAGATAAAGTGAGACATATATCTTAGGTATAGTAGGAACTCTCAAAGACAATCATGTTGGCTTGATCTTTGTGCAAGTGGTTTGATGGTAATGTGATGTAACTCTAGTGCTCTTTGGAAGAGAGCTCTTTATGCAAGTGTTTGATGATAATGTGATGTAACAATCTAGTGCTCTTTGTGCTAGTGTTTGATGGTAATGTGATGCAACTCTGGTGCCTTATTGAAATTCATGCATCACCGCACATTTGCACTAGTGCATAAGGGTGCATGCATGCATGCACACACATGTGTATTATATAGAGAGATGTGCACATCTACATGCATGTATAAATGTATATATGTATGTAAGCATGATCCTAGATCATTCATTGCAAAAATTTACTATAACAAAAAAATACAAAGCAATAAGATACTAGTATTGTCCCTTCAAAAGCACCTATGAGGCTTCGAGATGGGACAACATAATGTAAATGTCTTCAAACTGTGAGTAGAAGGACAGACTTGAAATTTTAATCAAAGGGGAATACATTATAAATTTACTATCTTAGGTACCATTATTGCCATATAAGCATTTGAAGTATAATATCTATTGACTATGGTTAATTGAGAGACATGCAATGCCAATGTTGTGACTTTATGGTCGAACAAAATAGGACATTGTCCCCATCTCCCCAATATAGGCGAATTGATGCATAAGTGATATAATTTCAATCAACCAAAGATAATCACATTGATTTTTTGAAAAATATATGTATTTATAAGTTATATTTGAATTTTTTGAAAAAAAGGTTGTATTTGATTTTTCACAAAAATTTCAAAAAGACTTAAAGACTTGAAAATATATTCTGATTTTTTTGTCCCAATTAGCCTATATTTATTATAGGCACTTGCGCATATATATATATATATATATATATATATATATATATATATATATATATATATATATATATATATATATATATATATATATAGAGAGAGAGAGAGAGAGGGAGGGAGAGCGAGAGAGAGAGAGAGAGAGTGTGTGTGTGTGTGTGTGTGTTAATGTTTGAAAAATATGGTGTATGAGACTGCACTAATATATACAATGAAGTGTGATCTAATAGACTCCATTGGGTCTCCATCAAAAGTAAATTGATACTTGGATTTTGTTACCCAAGTGTCTGAAGTGTCAAATATCATGATATTGGTTTTCTTGATATTACATCCAAATAACTATGTAATCCCTTAGGTGAGTTGGATATAATCACAATGTCACCTTCATAAATCAATATCAACACTAGCATCCCATCTAAACTCGCTCCAATCCCTCCCTCTCTATCAATATAATGTGAGATTTCAACTATA
Source organism: Lygodium microphyllum (assembly GCF_053477565.2). NCBI lineage: Eukaryota > Viridiplantae > Streptophyta > Polypodiopsida > Schizaeales > Lygodiaceae > Lygodium > Lygodium microphyllum. The sequence goes on along the minus strand of NC_141160.1, from coordinate 24,097,961 downwards.
TAGAGCCCAAGCAAAGTGGGTGAGAGTGCCATTCCTATTTTACTCCAAAAGTGCTATTGACTGAGATACCTTGGGGCCCCTACTCATGTACACAAATATCCTATAGCCTACTCATGAGTGTAACACGTGGCACCATATCAAATGCCTTATGAAAATCCACAAAACAACAATATGTTTTTTTCTCGCATGCTCAACCTTCTTCAATAATAGCCCTTAGTGTGAAAAAAGTTGTAAAATGTGGTGTATTTGTGTGTGAAACCAGCTTGACTTATCGATCTCAAGCCATGCATCTCAACCTAGTTGCTCAATTCGTGCTCCACAATATATCCATATAGGCTTAGTCAACATGTGTCCAATCATAACAGTCTTGTAATTACTAAATACCAAAGGGTCCTTTTTCTTAAAGAGTAGTATAATCTTATGGCATAACCAACGAATTGAAATCCCTCACAAACTTCTCTATTAAAAATATGAGCCAACATTGGTGCTTGCGAAGATATCACAAGCATGTGCAAACTACTTGGCCACTAAGCCATTTTGATCATGAGTTGTCCAATTCTTTAATCCATATGGTATATTTCACACTCTCTTTTTTGAAAAAGTTGTGATATATCAACCTAGAGACCGAGGGAGGGGCATAGGGTCCTAATCTAGAACATCATAAAGTGTGTGAGTATATCCATGCTAATCATCAAGACTAGTAATCTATATCAATGGCTAATTCTCTCATGAAGCCTCTTCCACGCTCTTTTGCTCTCTTGTCCCAAGAACATAGAATATATATCAAGGACTAGTAATCTATATTGGTGGTTGATTCTCATGAAGCCTCCTCCATGCTCTTTTGCTCTCTTTTCCCAAGAACATAGAATGTAGATCTATCTCTATACTAGTATATCTATCTTTAAACTAGCTAGCTATTCTTGTTTCTTTTTTTGCACTTAGTGTTTAAAGAGCATTTGAGCATGTCTATACGTGCATATACCAAGTGTCTCCCTCTAGAGACCTACACACACCTATTTACAATCACCATCACACCACCCATTTTCTAGAGCTAAAAATCATGATGACATAGTTGATGGCATAGTGTATGGGAAGGCATGGGCTATTGAAGTATATAACACTTTAGCCAGGCATCTCATAAACTCATCCAATGAAACACATAGACCAATTGTCACGTCCCTCAAGAGATATCCATCCAACATTGAAATTGGGACCTATCGTGTACATTTGCTACCCATAAATGCATTCTTCTCATATGTTGGCCTCACAAACAAAGAGTTAGCTAGTACCATCGTTACCTAAGGTGGAGCATTGATCTCCAATAGTTTAGATGTCTATGTCTTCAATAATGATTGTGGAGTCAAAAGCCTCTAATAAGGTTACACTTAAATATTAGATTATTTACATGCTTTTTATTTAGCCAAAGTTAGTAATGTTAAGAAGATTATGCTTAAATATATTGACATATGTATTTGCTTCATTATTGAGTAAATTACATGATTTTTTATAGTTTGGCTATTACTTTTTAATATTTACAAATATTTTTTCTTATCTTGCTAGAACCATTTAGTAAAATAGTATAATCAATTCTCTCATTGTTCACTACTCATACATGTAGAGATATCTTGTTTAGATGTACTTTAATGCCGAGGTCTTATGTTGTCTTCTTGGTCAACTCATTTTTGGCCTACAATCCTAGCCTTGGGAGATCAATTTTTCTTATTAAAAAAACTAATATCTATATAAATTTGAAACCTCTAAATGGTCTAGCTAAGAGGGAAGTAATGATGGAATGTGATAGAAGCTATGGTGTTCGATAGGGTTGAGAGAGAGAAGCACACACAAGAGTTTTTGTGGATATAATAATTTGTATGTTTATCCTTTGTTATCTCCACTTATATATGACTGTACAATGTGTACTTAAATAAGGGGTGCTTGCTAGGTTATTGGCCATTAGTCTTTACCCCAACAGCCTCCCCCTTGAAGGCCAATGTGTCTTTATGGAAGTATAAGAAGAATTTGAAGATAGCATCCAATGCCCATCAACACTCTATAGTGTGCAAAGCATTCAAAAGGTAAACTCTTCGTGAGAACATTTATAGGGTTATCATTTGTATGGACAATGATAAGCTAAATGCATTTTTCCTCAAACATCTCCCTACTGCTAACTGCTACTTCACCTCAATGTGCTTTCTATTTGCATGAAAGACAAGGTTTTGTGCCAATTGAATGGCACTCTGATTATCATAGTGCAATATAGGCACCTCTCCTACAATGTGCAAGTCTTGAGTAAGCCATATAGATTCCTTATAAGCCTTAGTGGGGCTGCACCATACTTAGCCTTAGTGGTAGATGAAGTTGTACATGGCTACAATTGAGAGACCTAAGAGATTGCACCATCTTTGAAAGTAAAGAGAAAACTTGTACTAGACCTCCTAGAGTCTACATTCCCTACAAAATCAGCATGTAAATATCCAAGAATTGATGCATCCTTCCTTCTAAAGCATATGCACATGGTTCTACTTCTCTTCAAGTGTCTCATGATACTCTTCTATGCCTCCTAATGCTTCTTCCTAGCATTGGCCATATACGTGCTAACCACTTCTAGTCCATAGGGAATGTATGGATGTGTAGCGACCTGGCATACATTAAGCTATCAATGATGGATGCATAAGAAACCTTGACCATTTTATACTTCTAGTTATTTGACTTGGGGATGTACATTTAGAGAAGTTTCACATATGGAGACAATGGTACACAAATTGCCTTTTCCCTCTCCATAGAAAAATGGTCTAATATCTTGCCAATGTACTCCTTTTGGGACAAATAGATTATCCTTTTGTCTCTACACAACTAGTAGCTCATTTCTCAAGTCTTCATGTCCAAGAAAGGTAATATACACTTCTTGGACTTAGGATTAGGCTTGCTTTTCTTGTCCCTAGGTACATTGATAAATGCTTCACAACTAAAGATATAGAAGTGACCATAACTAGGTCTCTTCCCAGACCATAACTCCTCTTTGGAATTTTGCCATCCTAGCACATCACTCTTCTTATGAAGAGGGTAAGCCCAAACCTTCATGGTGACATCATTTATGAAGGTGAATAAATATAAAGCTCCACCTAATGAGACCATGGGCATAGGCCCACACAAACCACAATGAACCAAATCCAAGCACTTTGACATTCTAGAACCATTACCTCTCGCCAAAAGACAATGCTCACAAAACTAAGGTAAGAGAAGTCCAAGCATGGAAGATAATTCAAACAACACTAAGCTTTCATTCTAATAATTGACATGTGTCCCAAATGATGATGCCCTTAGGCCCTTTGGCAACAATAAGAGACCCTTTGCAAATTTTCCATACATAATCTCCAAAGCTCACCCTATAGCCATAGTCATTAAGTTGTCCTATACTAATCAAACTCTTAGTCAAGTTTGGAGCATGCAGTACATTCTGCAAGACAAAAGAAGATCCATTATGTAGTAGCAAATGTATATCCCTAATACTAACAATGCCAGATGCATAGTCGTTAGCAAGATAGATGCATCCTCGTCCTCGAACATCATGAGTAATAAACCACTCTCTATGCAAAGTGACATGGAATAATGATCCAAAATCCAAAATCCAATTCTATTACATATCATTATCCATGGCAATCAAGAAAGCATCACCAAAAGAGGACACATACAAGCTATCTCTATCATAATTGCTACATGCATTAATCCCCTCTATTTTTGCCTTAATCTTCTCTTCCTTTTTGCCATCATCTTCATTTTTCTTTTTTCCCTTTTGCTTATTCTTCCACTTGTAGCAATTCTTCTTTATATATCCCTTCTTATTACAAAATAAGCATTTCACATTCTTTTTATTACGAGACTTACTCCTTACTCTCTCATAAGCCTAACATTTGACCTTCCTCTCTCATGAGCCTAACATTCTTTTTGTTACGAGACTTACTCCTTGCTCTCTCATGAGCCTAACATTTGACCTTCCTCTCACAATGAGTATACTAGAGCTCTTTGACATTGCATTATTCTTTCTATTCATCTCCTTAGTGAGGTATCTCTCAATATTATGACTCATAAAGATGACTATTATAATCACTGGAAGAAAGGGGCTGCATAGAAGGCAAAGTGTTGTAGTGATGATTTCTACCATAAGTCTGGCCTTGACTGGATTTGTTATCTATGTTTGCAACTATTGTTGCAAATGCTTTATCTAGTTTTTCATTTGGCTCTATAGGTTGAGCAGGAGAGTTGGGACAGTTGGTGGAACCTCCTATGCTTTCTCCTTTACTTTTCCAAAGCTGTCCTCCCCTCCCAATTTCTTAAGCAAGAACTCATCAAAGAAAATCCAATGCTCCATAGTAGCATAAACACTTTATGTAATTGTTATGTGAGGATTCCGCTCCACGTGGCTCATAGCACAAGCAAATGTGAATGCTTCATAAATTGTGCATTGGGATACCCCATTCATCCAGTTTCAACATGGCCAAATGATTACATAATACTATTGTGCTAACCAAGTAGTTTTTGCTTCACTAACAATAGGGCCACTGACTTTCTAGTAGTCAACAAATCACCTCAAGATCAGGTAGTGTGGCTATTGGGATAAAAGGCCCTTGGGCCTACCCCTGTACAGTGACCGCCCATATTCTTTATTCATATATACATGAAAGTGCAATAAGGCTGTCATAACATTGTTGATAGCACCTACATTGTGTGTGCTCCTCTCCCATGTCTCCTGCATCCCTTTCAACTGGTATTAGAGGAGGTCCTTCGCGAGCACTTCCCGGCCTTCCCCAACATCTACACGAGGTATGAGAGCTTGGTTCTCACTCAGTTCTCAATCATTCTTTGACATGAACAGCAAGGTTTCATGAAGAGGCAGCCATAGCTTCCATCATTGAAGCTTATTCTCTTCACCTCTTGCTTGGAATTGTCCTAGGCTTGTGTAGGCCTTCATTGGGCTCTTGCTTATCCCCTACCCACTTTGATTTGGACCCTCAAGTACAGTAGTACGCTCACGTTTTATTTGTGCGTGTTTGCAAAAATGGCTCAAAAATCACTATTTTTATCATATCTCGGGCATTCGGAACCCGATTTAGGCAAGGTAAGAGTCTAAGTTGGGGTTTTGGCACGCTCCGAACGCGATGGTAATATCGGATTTGCCAAATATTGATAATAGAATATTATACAACATATTTCAGATCTGAGATAGCATGTATTTGTATACCTATGGCTTATGTGATACTTCTACTGATGTTTATTGATACTAGATCACTTGTGGATGTTATGCCTCTTATGTGAGACGCATTTGGAGCTGATTTAGCTTAGCCATTGACTGTTTTGAACAGTCCCAAATGTGTCCAAAATAGGGCAGCCACATGTTACTTCAATTTTATACTTACAGGTCTTGGCATTTGATGTTCGATTATACCCGGTTAGTGTCTATACATATGGAAATGTATGCCTATGGTTAGCACTTGATTTGAGCTTGGTTTGAGCATTATTTTACTCAGTTTTGGACTGTTATTTGTTGCTAGAAACTTCAAGACTGAAGCTATTTATGCTGCAGTTGGGTTATGCCTATTGATCACACGGTGCTCTCGGTTATTTGGTATGATATCATGATATATTTGGACTATGCCACATGTCTTGTTTATGCTTCGAAATGCTTTTGAGCTGAGATTAGAGCTCGATTTGGATTTGATTGTCACTTCTTTGCAGCTGGCATTTCATCTATGACATGGTTTATACCTAGGCTACCTAGTACGGGTTATGTCTTGGTGAATGCTTTATGCTTTGGATGTGGATGGCAGTTGTTTGAGCTTGTCTCGACATTGATTTGAGTATTCCCTTGAGTAGTTGGACATTGACTTCGCTTTTTCCATTACGACTTGGCTTTTTCCGTTACGACCTTGGATGCTGTATGGGATTTGATGCTTTGATTATGGACTTGGCTATTACTTGGATGCACTTACAAGTATTGAGCAGTGAATTACTCCCTTGTTTTCGTAGTTGCCTATTGAGTTGTGATTGCTCGTTTGCATTTGATATGCGAAATTCTTACTGATCAGTGGACTTGGATAGTGCTTGGGTTACAGTTATGGCCGTCTTGCTTCTCTCTTGTATGGCATCTATGCTATTTGGGCTGCTATTGCCCATGTATATCAGGGAGTAGTTGATCTTTATGGCCACCCGTGTATGCACATGGTCTGTTGCTATGTATTTTACAGAGCCTCTTACTTGGATGCTTTTACATAGATATCTGGGCTCTTATTGGAGCTTAATTCTTGCAAGTTTATTTGCCACCTGCCATTCTTGGCTGGATATGTATGTCAGTACATGGTATGAGACACTGCAAAGTTATGTATACTCCTATGTTTCGGGGATGCTTATGCATTTATGGCTCCGATGCATGCTTATGCTTTTATGGCTGCAAGCTACAATGGTTGGATATGTCATGTTTTTATCAGCTAGGCTTATCCGTGTGGGAGCTTTTGCATCCGTGGTTGATGCCTTTGTGTTCTCCCCTTCTGGTTTGGATGAGTCCCCTTTGCAGTATGCTATGACGACTTCCAACTCTTCTAGTCATGCAGACAGTCCTCTTGATGAGCCTGTTCTCTCTTATGAGAGTTCCCCTGATTCTTTGAGCTCCTTGGATATATTGGATAGCCCTACTCATGCTATTACAGAGCAGTTGTTCTCTTCTACAAGTTTTACAGGTTCTGTTTGCTTTCATTGTGGAAAGACGGCATGTGAACCGCAAATGCTTCAAATGGATTAAAGAGCAGAAAAGATTGCGCCGCACTAGCCATGAGAGCAGAGTCAGTGATACAGTAGGTGAGACCACTGTTGATAGTGGTATGGTGCATGTAGTTACCCATGATGATGCAACTGAACCTAGACTCCTGGTATCGTGTTACCCTGCAAATTACTTACTCCGTGATATGGCCTATACCTTTGATTGGCTTTTAGACAGTATGGCATCTTGTCATGTTACTCTGTATAGAGCTTGGTTCTCTTCTTACAGGGAGGTTGACGAATGTATTTCTTTGGGCCTTGAGCAAGATTGTCATGTTATTGGTACAGGGGATATACACTTGGCTTTGCCAAATGAGTCTTCTCTTATGCTCCATGATGTCTTGCATATACCTACGCACAGTAAGAGCGTGATCTCTGTCACTCAGTTGCATGGTGCAAGATATTATGTCTCTCTTAGGGATACTTCATGGAAAATCCGTCGTGGTTACTTGGTATTTAGCCAGAGTCGCTAGATATAGCAGTGATTATGTAGTGCATGTCTCTCATGTGGGAGATTCTATGGTTGCAATTACACAGATACCACATGCATTGTTATGGCATTGTTGCCTAGGCCATGTACAACACACTAAGATGGATGCTTTATGTGATATGGGCTTATTGCCTGCTCTTCCCATGCTACTTGCCCTCATCATACTCATGGTCCGTGCAGAGCCTGTTTGGCTTTTGGTGATCATGTGAGGAATGCTCCTTTAGATCTAGTCCATGTTGTAGTATATGGACCTATGCCTTCCCAGTCACTTAGTGGAGCATCGTATTTTGTGATCCCTCAACCAATTGAGCCATGGCTCATTGACAAATTCATTGTCTTGCAACCACCCATCTTATTAGTGAATAATCTTATTCTTGAGTGCACAAAATGATACTGTAATCATAAGAGATTGAAAACAATCATAAGAGATGGAAAGTATGTGGATGATGCACTAATGGAATCCAAGAGGTTGAGAGTGTAGTATCCCAAGTAACAACAAAGTTAAATGATATTATATCTTAAGAGCTACTTTCATGTGATGTTAATAATATGGCATTGATTTCTTATACCCACGGTAATATGGGATTGCTCATGACATGTGCCTGACTTTACAGGCAAAGGTTGCTTCTATGCTTACCACAGCTAGGTTATCTTATGGCTATTGGGCTAAGGCCTTTATAGCGGCAGTCTACTTGGTTAATCACACGTCGTGTTTCTCTTTGGATGTTATTGCTCTGCATAAGTTATAGAGTGACATGAGACCCTCCTATGATCACTTGAGGATGTTTGACTGCCAAGCATTTGTGACGGCAATCTACTTGGTTAATCACACGTCGTGTTTCTCTTTGGATGTTATTGCTCTGCATAAGGTATAGAGTGACATGAGACCCTCCTATGATCACTTAAGGATATTTGACTGCCAAGCATCTGTCAATATGCCACATGAGCCTATGTCACGCAGATGTCTTCTCCTTGGTTATGGAGACGCTAACTTTACAGCTTACAAGTTTTGGAATTTGAATGCCTAACAAGTTCTACACAACCGCCATGTTGTCTTTTACGAGACGCAAACACCTCTCAGGCCTCTTGATGTGCATTCAATGTGCTTTATGGCTGATTCTACATACGTGTGTCAGTCTTTCGCTTTGCTGAGGCCGCATACTGTCTTGAGACCCCGTTTGACTTGTGTCCGGAATGCTGGCTCTCTTTCGACGATTGACCTTAGAGAGTCTGTATGCTCTCCGCCGTCTTTTATGCGTTGCATTGATGCTATAGCCACTTCAATGCTTTACAGCCGTGCACTTAGGAGTTGTGTTACTTGCTTCATGGAAAGCAGTCATGGATTGCTCTATTGTCTAGAGCTATGGGATCGCTTATCTCTTGGATGTCATGGACTCAAGGATGCTCGACTCTTCCTGTGAGGAGGTTCCCGCTACTTATTGCACAGCTCGCTTTCCGATTGGGCATTGAGTAAGATGTCATGATTCCTCACCCCGTCTCTTTTCTTTTGTTTTGTTTTTTCACTCCCTAGTCCATTGGCCTTTTAGTAGGAGGTTGTTGGGGTAAAAAAACCTTGGACCTACCCGTGTATAGTGCAATTAAACTATCATAACATTGTTATATATATGAAAGTGCAATTAAACTATCATAACATTGTTAACAACACCTACATTGTGTGTGCTCCTCTCCCGCGTCTCCTGCATCCCTTTCAACGGCATGGTCTTTTACCTTTACTTAAAATGCAATAGCCTCCACTTTGAAAACCTACTCAAATAGCTAGGTGTGGCACCGCCCTGGCCGTTTCAACTTACTAGACTAGGCAAAAATATAGATTGGACAGCCACTCATGGTACAAAAGCAAAGCCACAAGTGTATATTCCATTTTAGACTCAAGGGACCGCATGATTTACTTAAGGGTTACAGCATGGTTAAGAAATAATCTGGCTTTGCATGGACACATTGCTTTAAGTACTTTACAACAATAGTTAACCACCATTTGCTATAGAAACAATCTTGCTATCCATGGACTCAATGCTTCAAGCAGTTCAGAAAAGATATTATCACTACTATAGCTCAGTAAGCCATGTATGAACCCAGATGGAAAATTACCTTCACAGCTCCCAGAGCAATATTTATTAATTACCTTCTTGAACATCTTCACTTATATGATTGCACACACCCCAGGAACTTTTATGTGCCATGCAGCACCTTACAAATCAACACCAGTCTCAGTTAAATGTTGGTGGCCGACAATCATACCGTCAACAGGTGGAACTTACTCAGAGGTAACGCACTCAGAGAACATGCACTACTTTCCCTACACTAGGATATCATATTATACGCATCCGAATTCACTGCCTGAGCAAATAGAATCTTTTATGGAGGACCACAGAAAGGCACAAGACAAATAGAACACTATCCAATGCAGAATGGAAAGGCGTGTTGGAAGGCATATAGGGTTGAGGAACTCAAGGCACAGATACCAGCCTGCAAAAAGCTATAAAATACACAGTTTGCAACACCTATAAAACTTCACACAATAGGATTTAACCCATGACGACTATCAGCATTGTCATACACCCAGGTTGCAGCAGACAGCTGATATCTATTAATATCTTCTCTGAACATTAATGTAAGGTTGAATTATGAATATCTCTGGACACTAACATAAAGTTGAAATATAAACATTAAAAGAGCACAAGAATTGTACGATACAGTTTCTTACATATAGTATGGTTAAACTTCAACCATCTTTAAGCTGCGCGTGACTCTCTTACAGAGCCAGATGTATTGGCCAAAACCATGTCCCATACAAAGCCAGTGTACACCTTCAAAGCATTACAAAAACCCCTTTCATCACATCTCAGAGTTTTCATTTATTCATTTCACCTACCCTCCCTCCACCTCAAAGCATTGAGGTCCTAAGGTTTTATCAGTTTTGTCCCCTAATACATATTTAGGTATGGTCGCCTAATGGGCAAAAACCACAAAACAGTCCCCATCTAAGGGCAACCATTGCAGACATTAATCCTTGAAGACTTGAATATTGTTCATTAACACCATGGAGAAATGTGACAGTGACAGAAATATGAACCATGTATGATATAACAAAGATAAAAGGCAATTGAGTACCACCATACACTCCAATTAGAATTTGACAAGGGCCGTTAAATCTTATCTGAATCCATCAACTCTAGCTGTATAAAAAGGGAATTTGCACATTTCCCAGACTACCACCTTCAGGCCTGTTCTGTAGGAGCTATACCTAGAATATAACAGCCGTCACTATACAGACTGTGATATGACGACCTAACGCTGACATTTCCACCAGGATCTGCACCGTACATAATATTCCCGGAGTCTTGTTATACTGTAAGACACTGGTTCGGCCTACTCAACAAGAATTAATATTCTGAAGCACCCCTTACTCATTTTTCTGCTTTCCTCCTCCAAACTGTTCTGCCCCTGTTGATTTCAGTTTGAGTGCCCACCAATCTGAGGAGATGTAGAAACTCCACACTGTCTGCACTTCTGGCCGGTAGATTAACTGCCTGACTCGCTGGAGCTCCATTATCATTTGCAGATGACAAAATCGAAGCACTATCACTCTGAACATTATAGCATGTTTCTGCACTGGCAAGGGATTCTACAACATCGCAACACCCACACTCGCGGCGGTAGTCTAGTGTAATTCTATGTAACTGATGTGTGTCAGCTATATCTTGTGGAATGCTCTGGCAGCACAAACAGTAATTGCATCTTAGGAAATAAACTTTTTCAGAAACAGCCTGATAAACTGGGAACTATCATATACCTCTAAAATCCAGCCAAAGTAAGTAACATTGTTGACATGCTGATTCATGTCAAGATCTCCACGTCTTGGCTAAAAAGAGGGTAAAGGGAGTCAGCTTGTTAGCAACCGAATACCTTCAAGTGGCATGCATCCTTGCAACTCTAAAGCATACCATAAGACCAGACTTGATATGATGCACTGGATCTTCCAGTTTTGGGATTTTCTTCAAGCTACTGCTGTCATCCTCTGAGAATGCATACCTGCACCATCAGGAATTTTACTGAGCTCTTTCACAATAGTAACTTGGCCTGTTCAATATGGAAAAGTTGCATTTACTGGTAGGAGCTCGCACCTAGGAACAGTTGGGCAATATCGCGTATATTCCTCACGTACATCCTCAGTTATCCTTGAAAGGCGTCTTGTATCCTGGTTCATCATCACCCACGTACTACATGCACAATAGTAACTAATCAGGCAGCATGTTCTACTGATGTATGGCATCCTTTTTAGAAGCAATTTTGAATTCAGGCATCACAGAGTTTTTAGATGCACTTTTCAATTCAGCTAAACAAACACCTAACTGGGCATCACAGAGCACTATCAATCAACTTACATATAGAAGCTTTTGTTTCGCTGCTATTCAAAGCTCATCTAAACAACTTGTCTCCTAAAAACATCTCAAGACCAAGGGAACCTGATGTAGACCATCAATATAAATGTGCAACTGTCCATACAACAACAACTAGTCTAACAAGCTTCACTTATCAATATAATGCCAGGAAAGCACCCGACTTTAAACATAATCGAAACCACAACGACAATACAATGTATATAAGACTCCAGACCATCATATTTCAATTTGTGTCAAAATTCAGCCCAACATGTTTGTACAGGCATTAAGATTAACGCAAGCTTGGAAATAAGCTACTAAAAATATGATAAGCTTGAGAAGGCATTCATCAACATCATTAGTATGTGTACAGTCAAGAACCATCATATACACTTGCCAAGTTTTGAACCATGCTCACACATCTTATCACAGCTCAGGTCACATGCATGAAAGTTAGCCAAGAGCATCAAAAGTTCAAGCACAAATTTAAACCCAAATAGCTTGCATGGGTGCAGTCAACCAACACATTTGCTAGTATGACACTTCCAGTGGTTGCTGAGAGGACCAGCACCTACAGAATTGCAGCCAAAGTACAAATACCACCACACCCCCCCGGGGCCACCCCCAGAAAAAAAGAGAAAAAAAGACACCAGAACAGCAGCTTGAAAGCAAGCTGTAACAAGAAAGGAGCCATGTATACCAACATGTTAGCCAGATAGTAAGGTTAACTACTGCTATCCTTGAAGAAGAAGCAGGTGTGATTCCAAGCAACCTGAACTAGCAGGGGTAACATGATGTCAACCCAGCATTCCTCCCTTCCGGGTCACTCATGCAGTGGTTCTGCTCTAGGCAAGGTTATCTGCACCCCTTGGCCAGCAACTCCAGTTGCATTGCTGTAGCCCGACCTCAACCAATTTTTGGAAAACCTGTGGCTAATAATAAATGTCAAAGTGCTTCTACCAGCACCCCATTTCCTGGAAACATGTCAGCCCGTGACCTGCCCTTTGGGCAGGCCAATTGCACCATAAACCAATACAGCAATGTGTGAACCCTTATCCATACACAATGTAAATCCCCAGTCCCACTCTTCGAGCTCCAGCAGTCCAATCATTCTGCTCCCATTGAAAACAACTTTTTCAACCAGCAAACAGAAGCAAGGTGCCACACAACAAGGCACCCAGCACCCCAAGACCTATCCTCAAAAACCCCCTGTTGCAAGTGTTCAATGTGTTCACAGAAAGTCAATCTGGCACAATCTCTGAGGCAGATCCTCTCACAGTAAAGAAAGCCATCTCCAAAGGCCGTACTTGAGATTCTTTAAGTGATTGCTGAGCAAGAAATCCGAATCATATGTAGATATACTGACCAAACAAAAAAATGCAGACAGAGGCAGGCCTTGTTTTTTAACACAGCAGCTAATAATTACAAAACCATTTCATGTATGTGATTACCTGGCAAAAAAAAAAAAAAAACAGCAGCTCGCAAGGAAATGAACATAACTGCACAAAAACAGATGACTTGCATTGCATTGAAAATACAGTTTCGAAAAACTACCTGGTAGCCCGGCCTATAATCTTCCCAGTAGCTACATTTGTCATTAACCAATCCCTTCTTGTGCCCACTTTCCCTTCACTTTGACACCATGTCTCAAGCTCCACAACATCTCCCCTGCCCATCCAAAAGAACACGGGTAAGAGGCATATTTTGGCAGGGACTCTGTGCGTCAACATCTGGGTTGACCGACATTTTGTGATGAGGCCATCATACCAGACAGGGTACTCATCAACTTCAATGTGCATCCGAGTAGTCACCCAGATCAAGTGAAGCTTGCGCATGGATGGCGTTGTAGCAAAGCCATCTGTAGAGAACCCCACGCTCTGTGCATGGTTACAGGCAACCTCCTGCAATACATGATCAGAGTCAACAGAGAACACCAGGGTCAATGGAAGGGAAAATTCATAGATCAAGTATCAGAGGCAATGTGATCTGAGTACTATGAGCCTGCATGCATTTCCCATGCAATGTGATTCAGTACTAAAGAAAAGATCTAAGACATCATCAGCAAAACATGAGAGAAGAAATGCATGTACCTTTCCGGGTCAGCATTTTCAGTTTTGCCTGATGCAATGTGATCAGGCAAGTATGTGCCTAATATTGACCTGATTGTGCATACATACATGCATTTCCAAAATTTCACACAAACGAAGGACATGAACAGCTCAGAGTGCCAAAATTACAACCTGAAGGAGGTTCGCGAGTGACTCCAATGTCGCAGTGCGGTTCATGCCCACTTCGTAGCAGCGGATCACAAACTTCTCCTTGTAAGAAAGGGTGGTGAGGTCCAGGCCACCGAAGCGGAGTCCATCAGCAAAGCTCTTGTGCAATGTGGGAGGAGGGGGGGGAGCTCGGAAGGTCTGGCGGGGGTCCTCGTCCAGGAGGAAGCTGTGGTCGAAGAGGGCACCATTTTTGGTGACGGCGGAGGCGGCAGACAAGGAGGATTCTCTGAGGGTGAAGGATGGGGGGTCGGCGGGGGTAGCCGCGGCCACGGATGAAGACGGGGGGGAGGAGGAGGAGGAGGAGGAAGTGCTGCATGATGGGAGGAGGGACAGATGATCTGGGAAGGGGGAGGATCTGAAGGGGTCAGAGGAACAGGGGAATGACGCCCAAGTGCGGGAGGAGGACAAGGCAGAGGGGAAGCCCATAGTTTATGTTTCTGGAAAGGGGGGGATGACCGTCTCTCTCTCTTTGGCTCAGCTCTCTCTCTTGTGGCTGTCTCTTTACAGGCAGGGCAGAGCCTGTGTGCTATGGCTGTTTTTTCCCTCTGCCGCTAGCTCTCAGACAGAAGAGAGAGAAGGAAATAGAAACAGCGGAGAGAGAGAGAGAGAGAGAGAGAATGGCCCCCAAAAAGGGCAGCTCTAAAAGAAGGAAGAAGAAGAAGAAGGAAGAAAGAGGGGGAGAGACGGTCGCTGACGTGGCGCTCTGCCACGTGGCTGGCCTCATGCAGAGGCCCGGGCCCGCGGAACCCGGTCCACCACGGACCGAGGTCGCCACGTGGCAGTGCCCAAGGCGCCCCAAAGCGAGAGGTGCTTTTGGAAACGTCAGCAGGCAGCTTCGCTTGCTGTCGATACGCCCGATTTGCGGAGTCCTCTGCCAGTGGGAAAATAGATAAAAGGTATTTATTTAATTAATTTATTTATTCTCCTCATTTGCTCTGATTTGCAAGGCAGCAGGCCCGCAACGTCGCTGCTCTTTATTCTTTAATTTGCCCTAATGTGGGTGGAGCCCACACATTTCTCTTTCCTTCCTTCCAGACAACTTAATTGTCATTTTCTGGTTATTTAAATACTTTCATCACATGAACTGCATTTCCGTTTGGCAGATACTATCGTAGAGGCTGTTCACACGGTTGGGAAAGAATGTCACGTTTTCCATGAGCCTCCCATCACACATCCACCGACCTAGTGCTTAACAACAAGGTTTGGGAAACCCTTTTTTGTTTTGGGGAACCCATATATGAATTTGCATGAGAAGACAGGATCTAAGGTTTTCCAACTGTTTCTTCTTCATACTCCATAACCATTTTTCGACAACCCGCTTAATAATCATTACTAGTAAGAGCATGCTATCGTACTAGCTTGAAGCGTACCAATGGTTCTTGGTTGAATGCCTTCATTTTCATTGCATTATGTATATCCTTCCTCACTTTCTTGTGGTACTTTGAAAGGTTCACTTAAAGCAAATACAACCAAACAACACCTAGAAAGGGCAATGCTCCAAGGCTAAATCTAACCTTAAGGCTTAAACATGGTACCTCTCAATAAACCCATGGATATCATGGACAATATGGATACTACATTACTGGTGTACACAGCATGAGCTAGATCTTGCAATGATTATTTCATAAGGTTCACTATGAAATTTGATTATAGTGGAAGTTTCGCCAAAGTTTGGGTAGTTATCAAACCAAATCTAAGTACATCATGATGGGGACAAGTGTACTATCAAGAGAATCGATGAACAATGAAAAACAAGGAGGAAACCTAGTTATGCCATGAGTTTGTGGGGTGTTGCTTATCTTTACTAAAGGACCACAAGGACCATCAATCAGAGATAGTAAAGGTAGTGGCTATCCATTGCTCCACTTATGACACATGACATATGCTTAGTGTTGGGCCAGTACATCTTCATGCCACCAAATGTGATAATAGTTATATTGGAGAACGTGTGAAGCTACAGGATTAAAGAGCTAGCAAGGAGAATCATTTGTAACCATGTGCAACCTATTATGATAATTGATATCAAGATAAGATATTATTTATTTACTTAGTTATTTTATGAATTTTTATTTGTTTATTTACCGCATGATTTGTGACTTATTACGTAAGGTATCACATGTGACATAGATCACATTTTGCATTATAAATAGATGGTAGGGAACTAATGTATTTTGTGTTTCTAATGAGTAGATATTAGATGGAGTTATGTAGATATTTCATTTCATTTCATATTTATTATTGAAGTGTGCTTTAGATGCATTGTGTGTGGATCATCATTATTGGACACTACACTTGTATTCATTTATGGTTGTATGCACGCATGTGTGGATTAATGTATTATGGAAATTAATCTAAGTGCTAGACAATTATTATTTTTAAACCTTCAAATAGGTTTATAAAATGAGAGTTAGAAACTATTAGGCTAAAAGCAAGGCGTTCATGCAAACAAAGCAAAAAACCCAAAATGATGTTTTTAATGGTCTTTTAGCAAAAAAAGTTGAGAAACACAAATAGAGAACTACATGCATGTGGGAGGTGCTCACTCATGCATGAGGGGACAATTGTACCCATTCTCTTGTAAGTGTACTCTTGCCTTTATTTTCTCTCTTTTGTTATTTATGAGTCCTCAATTTTTAGCTAATAATTGTTATTGGACAATGGAAGGCTTCATTTTAGCCAACTCATTATTTATCACATGGGAATGCACCATGCTTAGGATAGCTCATAGCAAGAGGAGAATAAAAGGGTGGACCATCTTTTCTACATATTACAAAGAGGTTTCTAAGGGGCGTCGTGTGTCATTCTGTGGTGCCCCCCGGTAACCTCCTCTGATTGTGGCACGTAGCATGGTTAGACTTCACCCTAGCCAACCCACTCTACTCCTACACACCTCATATCGCGCCTAGTCATCCTGCTTCATGTCTCACTTATTTCACCTGCTTCATCCCCCCAACCATCCCTTGCGTGCGGCCATATGCTACACACCTCAATTGTATGTCGTGGTAGTCACCACCTTTGTCCCTGGCCACATTGCTCAACCTATTGTTTGCCTTATGCATTAGTAGATCCTCTAGGTTGCCACCCTTGCACAACTCCATCACTAGGTATAGTTGCTCTCATTGTTGCAATGCACACTTTTTAAGTTCATGATAGGGAGTTCTTTGACCTCCTTATTCTTAAACTATCCAAGGTGTAGGTGAGCTTAGCATTATCTTCCTCGTTTATTGATGCCTCTATTACCACATCATTGAGCTCCTCCTCGGGGTGACATATTATAAAATTATTATGTTATTATAAAATTAATATTTAATAATAATAATAGTTTTTAATACTTATATTTAAATATTACTTTATACTTTAATAATTTTCCTTTCTTTTGTGGATGATATAATGTTATTATTATTTATGTTATTAAGTAACCTATCCTTTGATAATATTAATTCTATTAGTATATGTACTTTTTTCTTATTGTGTGTTTATAACATATATGTTCTTTAAAATATATATATATCTCTCTCTCTCTCTCTCTCTTTCCCATGCCACCATGCTCCCCTTATTATTTTTAATGGGTGATATAATATATTTTATTTATGTCTTTATATATATATATATATATATATATAAAGTGTGTAATACTTTTTGTTTTGAATTATATTTTTTATGTTTTATTATAAAATACTACAAAATTAATATTCTTTATCATAAATATGTTAATGATAATCCTTATGTTGATGTTGATATTATTATTATTATTATTATATGTTATTATTTATATTTTATAGTTTATGATTATTTATTTATACTTAATTTTAAATGTTAGTTAATGTTAATATCTATTTTTTGTAACCAATCCTTTACTTTTTTTACTTTAAAAAATATTTTTCTACTCTCTCTAATTTTACATTCATGATTATTTTGGCACACTATATGATATTTATTTTTTTCAATGTGTATTTTATTATTTATATTTTTATCATAAAATATTATAAATCTAATCTTCTTTTTGTAAAATTGTTAATATTTATGTTGATGCTCTCTCTCTCTCTCTCTCTCTCTCTCTCTCTCTCTCTCTCTCTCATACCACCATGCTCCCCTAATTTTTTTAATGGGTATTATAGTATTTTTTATATATTAATAAGATGTTTATGTTATTAAGCAACCTATCCTTCAATAGTATTAGTATTATTAGTATATGCAAGTTGTTTTTTATTAGTTTGTGAGTTTTTCGTTTGTGTTTCATATCCTTCTTAGATGTTGAATTAAACTAGGCCCTCAACTTGCACTTGTAATGATATTAGTACTATTTATTTTTGTTATTCTTATTGGCTCTCATATCTGCTTGGAAGGGTAGGATCAAAGATTTCTAACTTGGAACAAATAAGAAAAGTATAAAAGAGGTTTTAGTACAATATGTATATATTCATAGAGAGTTGCATTTGGAATCTCGAGCTTCAAGTCTTCCCTTGGAAACCTATCCTTCACTTTTTTTTGTTTTAAAAAAAGATATTTATACTCTCTAACCTTACATTGGTGATTTCTTTTGTTGGTGATTTTTTTTAAAATGTAGTTACTACTATACTATCTTTGCATGCATTCACTAGCTCCATCTTTGCCATGGGTACATGCTTTTTTGTCTCTCTTTTGATATAAATTATGTGTGATTTTAGAACTTATTTTTCATTTATTACTTCATAAGTTATTCATCCATGTCTAATGTTATTCTTGAATGTTAAATTCAAGAGATACAATTAATCGAGTTATGCTTAACATCATCGTTGATTATGAACTTGACTTGACTTGATTTGTTTAGTTATTATTAATATTAATATTTTAGCTAATTTTTATGTTTAATATTTTTATATATTTTTACTTTTTGAATGTTAGTTTGATAGTTTACTTATATTTGCTCTACTTTTTCCTCTCTCTCTCTCTCTCTCATGTATTTTGATTGTCATACTACATACGCACACACATATATATATGCATATTATAAAATATATTTTTGATTATTTTCTTTTAATTTCTTCAATTATAATTGTTATCTTTCTATTGTGTTAAATTTTCACTATATATACATATATTTTCTTCAACCTTTTATTTTTGGTATGTTATTATTTATCTTATTGGTGTGTGTTTCACTATAAGGGAATGGGGCAATAATGATGGCAATTTGTGACATAAAATAACGGTGTTGCTATATGCGTCACAAATAGCAATGCTTATTTACTTTAGCAATGCTTTGCGACGCTGGCTTGAGAAAAAAAAAGGGCCAAAAACTCAAGCAAGGCATTTGCCACCGCAAACATTTGAGAGAGAGAGAGAGAGCGAGAGATATTGTTGCCGAGAGAGAGAGAGAGAGAGAGAGAGAGAGAGAGAGAGAGAGAGAGAGAGAGAGAGAGAGAGAGAGAGAGAGAGAGAGAGAGAGAGAGAGAGAGAGAGAGAGAGGGAGAGGGAGAGGGAGAGGGAGAGGGAGAGAGAGAATGACAGCTTGTCACCACCACTATCGCCGCCACCATTGCCATCCTTCAGAAGGTTCTTAGACACTTTCCACTTATACCATGTATACGTCATATGTTTCATACATTAGGCATGGCGAGCTTGACAATGTGGTATGCACAAAATAGATCCACAGATGGAGTCCAGTGAATATCAACAGATTCACGCATATGAAGCCACATTGACTCCACCTTTCTAGGCTTTGCACGAGAGCCAAGGAATCTTCAGCTCATTCTTGTTATGGATGGCATAAATCCATTTGGTCCTTGCTCAACTTCTTACAGTATGTGGCATGTGGTCCTTGTTAAGTACAACATCCCACCATGGATTTCTACGAAGAAAGGACACCTGATTCTTAGCTTGCTCGTTCCTAGACGCTACAAAGTCAAAAACATGGACATCTATCTCCGTCCATTAGTTGATGAGCTCAAGATTTTGTGGGAGGAGGGGGTCGCTGTGGAAGATATAAGCAAGCATGATGGTTAACAGTCCACTAATATACAAGCCATTCTCATGTGGACCATGCATGACTTTTCGGGATTCGTTGAGTGCTCAGGTAAGTGGGCTTTTGTTCTCATTAGTGACATCTAACATGGCTCGTTCAAGTTTATGTTGACTAGATAGGGGTGTTGTGATAGGTCTGGTTACCTCATATTATTATGCATGTCCATTGTGTGGGCCACAATTAAGACTCTCAAAGGTCACGAACCATGAAGAAGATGGTATATCAAGGGCACACTACTTTCTTGCCAGAGGATTATGAACTGAGGGAAGGTTTTCTTAGACGACCTCTAGTACGAATGAATGCCCAAAGCTAGTAGGAGTTGAAAATGTCCATTAGGAGTCACATCCAAGTGGAATACGATGGTTTTCAGTATTCTACGAGTTGCCATATTGGACCCACTTACAGATCAACCATTTATTGGATCCCATGCATATTTTCAAGAATGTGGGTAGCTTATTATGGGACCATATCACAGGAAAGAGAGACATTGTAGGAGCACGAATGGATTTGAAGGAGATGGGCAAGATGGAAGCGCTTTGGCCACAATTGAGCCACAGTCGAGCACTGATGCTTGCTTGCAACTACCTCGCATGCCTTGGGTCTTGTCCACTAAAGAATAGCGCATTGTGAAGTAAATTATCAAGTCTATCCACACCCCGAGAGGTATGATACGTTCCCTTAGGTTTGCTTTTTCTAAAGATGACTAGCTATCAGGGCTGAAATCCCATGATTGGCATAAGACATGTCAGGTATGTCTTGACCTTGATTGCAAGTAGCCTCAATACTTCACTATTTAGTGTATACTCAATGTGATGTAATGCTTCTCCATTTCTGACTATTTGTACTACTCTCGATCATGATTGCGAGATGCCTCACTCCAAAAATACGTGATGCAATTTATAGGTTGTCGAATTTAGTGCAATGGATCTCACAAAAGGAGATCAAGACATCATTTATTGAATCTGCAAGGCGGGGAGCAGTTGAGACGGTTTGTCTCTTTGAGAAGTACCTGCCCACCAGCATGCCGCGATACAAACTTACCTCTTGGTGCATCTCATAGATGAAGTGGAGATTGCAAGACCTATCCATACGTGATGGATGTTCTTCTTGGAGCGCTTCATGAATACCTTAAAGGGATTTATGTGACGATGAGCTCGACCAGAAGGTAGCATGGTTGAAGGTTGGCTAGTGTTAGAGGCATTAGTGCATATTTCAGAGTGGCTATCAATGGTGGATTCAAACAACAGTATGCTATGGTCACTGAAGAATCATGATAGACTACCAAAGATGTGGTGGTTGGAAATGGAGTAGAAAAAAGGATGGATGCTGCCATGGAAAGTGAATCATTTTTGTATACTGCATCATACATCCATGGAGAAGTGGCTCGCTAGATACGAGCAACCAAGAAAGACTGCAAAGAAGTGCAATTAGTATTTCGACGCAGTATACACCATTGATCCATTCAATATCTTGAGGGTATGGAGGAGATACCACAGTTTATGTCTATGCACTGGTTACATGGAACTTTGATTGTAGCTTCTCATGAAGGGGTAGAGGTCTCTACCAGGGAGTGGGAATTCTTGAGGGGATTTATTCCAAAGGAGAACGCATGCTTTATTTGCTATCGTATCTAGATTTTATGCACAACAACTAATTTAATTGTTTTGTTGTATAGTACAAAATCTATAATGCGGTGTGGTCGTGCAAGCGATAGTTCCATGTTGAGTGCATCAACAAAATGTGCTTCACCACGGATTGTGGTGTCATGGTAAGGTTAGAGAAGGAGAGTTGATGATGGCAGAGGCCATGGATCCAAATACCGTAGAATATGAGATTGAGTATTTTGGAAACTTGCAAAGTGTTATTTCAATGGATTACCATAGCTTCTCCATGATTATATTTGATGTACAATGGTTTAAAGTGGTATTGAAAGGAGCTGGGGCAACCGTTCAGTGAGGTCCATGTGGATTTCTGGAAATTGATTTCTGAGAAAAGATGGACGAATCTGCACAACACATTTGTCCTATCGGATCATTGTAAACATGTGCATGACCTTTTTTTAAAAAAATTTCAACGACATGAAACAATCACAAATGTTGATTCAGTCTTATATGTGATATTGAATAGGTAATCTTGTATCAAAATCCCCGACAACCTCCATGGTGGTATGTTGTGCCATCGACTCCTCAAAGTATGCAAGTTTATAATGAAAGCAATGTTCCCAGCATAAACAAGGAGAGTATGTAGGTGGAGGGATTGATCTTGTGGAGGGTGGAGGGCAAAGAGGGCTTGAAACGTATATAAGAGACATGCATGGGTAATGTAAACAAAGAGACAGAAGGCCAATAATTTTTTGAGAATGAAGTGGACTCCTATTTCTGTGGTGACCTATCTATAGACCTTCCAGTGCATGCCAAGTTGTGCTAAGAGATTGACATGAGGCCATATGACGGGTCGTATTTGCATTTGCTTGCTCAATTCATTGATGATTCACTTTTAAGGGTACTTTAGTATATGCTTTTTAAGTAGCATTATGATTTTAGAGTTATATTATCGTGCTTTGCCTAAATCCTTATATTAATTATATTAATATCATTTTCTATACGTGCAGGTTACCTTTGACGATACCCAAAGAGCAGGATGAGTTGAGGGATGACCGATGAGGAGTTGTAGGAGATATTCACACGTATGTCTCAAGATCAGATGGCCCAATTTAGAGATTTGGCAGACCAGGAACTATCGTAGACATCATCAAATTGTTCTATGAGGTCTACCTTGGCATGCTCTAATGCTTCAATTTTCAATAGATGAGGTCAATACTCTAGACTAGCCTTGGATAGAGGGAGTGGTTCAAGGGGTGCTGTGGAGATGTGGATGCTATGAGCCTTCGAAGGGACTTATACAATGTCTTCATCTCGTCGATCTGGTGGATACTTGTCACCTCCAGGATTTGTCACACCTATAGGGACATCTACTCTTGTGACTCCGAGTTTCGCTTAGTTGTCCGTAGGAGGTGGCACCCCTACTATGGGTGCTACTCTGAGAGACACTACCCCCACAAGTATGCCAAACATACAAGGGTCTCCTAGTTATGCCCAGGAGTGTGGTTACGAGTGAGAGAGAACACACCTTAGACATACCCCAGTAGGGTACATATACCTTGTAGATGACAAGACAGGTGTTGTAATCATAAATGATAAGGGGAGGAGGGTGATATCTTGCATGAGAGAGTTGTACTAAGTATTTAGGCACAACATTCTAGACCATCGGAAGAATATACCTAAGGGGAGCAAGGACTATGTAGTGGCATCTTTGCACGAGGAGTTTCCTGTACCTACAGTGGCATAGAGGTTTTCCACTAGGTGGATGATGGAGTGTATGCATGCATACATGTCACATAGACAATCAAATGCACGCAATGCAATAAAGAGTGGCACCTCAAAGCCCAAGTGGCTAGATGTAGAGGATTGGTGAAGACTTAGGGAGGAGGCAACAAATTTTCCAGGACAATGGCGGCAACAACGGGAGGCAGCGAGGGCACGATTGGAGGCAAGCGGAGTCGTGCATTATTTGGAGAGTGGCGACAGTCATAAGACTTATTTGGTGGTCTTTGTAAGTTTTCTTATGGTTCTTCTAGCTTTCTTATTTAGAATATCACTTGTACTAACAATCTTGTTTCTAACAATGCTATTTTATTTTCTTTGTAGTAGTCCATCACAAACCACAATCCCACATGTTTGGAGACTCGATATGTAGCACTCCATCACAAACCACAATCCCACAGGTTTGGAGACTCGATATGTAGAGAGACACGGTCTCACTGCACTTATCGATAGATTATATGTGTGCAGCAGCCCAGTAAGTCAATCCTCGTTCTTGTTGGTAGTCACTAGTTTTTTTAATGATGCAATATGTATAGTGGACTAATGTCTGGTTATTCATATTGCAGAGTCTATTCGATGCTTCTTTGCGACGGAATGAGCTTTCAGATGGCAAGGATTTGTAGCATGCGCTTGGATTCACATAGCGCACATCATTTTCTTTTTTGGTCCTGTGATTTGTGCACGTCTCTCCCATGTAACATTCCTTAGATATACTTATCATCCTTTTATAAAATCATACTTTGTGATATTTACAAATAGATTTTCATGTTTGTTTTGGCTCTCCTCTCCATGGTTCCATGTAATTTCATGAGTTGTCATCACCAACCTTGTACTTATTTTACGAGTTATTAGTATTGTGATTTTAAGTAGTTTTTACAACCATCTCGATGATAATTGTGTATCCAATATATCATTGCTTTGCAGAATATTATACAGCACATGGTGCTATGGGTAGCAAGGCAACTTGTTGCCATGCCACCATTTTTTTCCATTCGTAACCATCAATATTTGCATCGCTAATTTACTACACACATCGCTATTTGTGTCGCTATAGTGACGTAAATAGCGATGTTATCTCTGACAAATTTGTAGAGGTGCCTATACTGACATGGGGAATTTTTTAAATAAACATTTGTATTGCTTTGAACATCAGTATGTTGCATGTATCTTGTAGTGTTTAGTTGCCATTTAATGTCTTATTGATGCAGGGATAACATATACATGTTAATAATATATATGTTATCCCCACAATATTAAATTTATTAGTACATGTGTTAATAACACACATATGTTTTCTAAGATCTCCCTCCCTCCCTCCCTCCCTCCCTCCCTCCTTCTCTCTCTCTCTCTCTCTCTCTCTCTCTCTCTCTCTCTCTTTGCAATATGTAAATTCAGTAATTATTTTTTATATTTGATATGCGTGTGTGTGTGAAATAAGACATATGTGTATGAAATTATCATATATTTATGTATAAATTAATATAGTAATATGTAATAATAAAATAAAATAATATATCATATATAAGATTTTGTATTATACATTATTAATTATGATTATATATTGTGTTATTGCTTATATTTTTTAAGAGATCTCTCTCTCATAGAATGACTTTTGATTATATATATTTTTTTCTTTTTCTTTATCTTATAAATACATGCTACGTCTTTCTATCTATGCGTTTAGTGTGTTGTATCTCTACCATGTTTTAGTGGCTCTGGTCATCTCTTTACTTTGTTTAGTAGAGCATTTAGTTTTTACTCGACTTCACTATTTCCAAGTGTGTTTATTTGTTTGTTAATAATTATATAAATAACGATCTCCATATACCTTGAAATTTCTTTTACATTGGATATTAGTTTGCAAATAACTACATGTGGCATTACAAGTGATTTCTTTTCTTTTGAGTAGTCAAATAGGCTCATGTCGCAAGGGCTACATGCCTCACCTACCCCCCAACATATACACAATGAATTTGGTTACCATATACTGGATAAATAGGGCATGATATGTTTTTTTTTTAAAAGTAGTTGAAGAGACTTATATTGCAAGGGGTGCATGGTTGGCCTAATTTACCCCCCAGTGCCAACATATGCAGAATGCCAATCATCACCATATGTTGGATAAACAAATTTTGAATATGCTTTCAATCAATGCTGTCATTTAAAAATCACATTCTAAAATTTCTAAAATTTTTAACTACAGCTTTTTATTGTTGCTTTCCATTGTCATGAGATTTATTGAGTCAGTTAAATTCTCTTCATAATACTAAATGGTTTAGCAGGCTATTCCCTTTAAGCATAAAATTAACAAGTTTGAAAGGCTCTTCACTTTATCATTACATGGCCTTTGTTCCAAATTGATACCTTGGTGCGCAGATCGGTTGCTATACGCTCGCGTAGTGAATGCCGGAAGGTCCCCAAGAACAATAGAACTCTACTTTTTGCACAAATTACAAGGTAAAAAGCATGAACGACATGAACAAGAGACCAATTGGGTGCAATCTCTCCCCATGCCTTGTGTGAGCGCTCCACAAAGCATGTATTTTGTGTATTAATCATCTTCAAGCTCAAATAATAGCCCAAATTACAAAATAGCAAGCTTTTAGCTTTTGAGTTTGCTTTAACACAAAATAGGAATAAAGCTAATGGACGGTGCCCAAAGAGTCTGGCATGCCCAATACAATGTCCAAGTAGAAATAACATAATCGTGCACCCATGCGCATACAAAATAATAATAAATATCCAACGCCTCAATAAATAGGCGCGATAAAATATAGGCACCATGCCTAAGGTATGCGTCCATTAAAATATAATCAATAAATCGAATACTCGCTATCCTCCAATGCTTTCCTCCGCCACTGCTGCTATCTCTACACATCAACTGAAGCATTCACAATCGTTAGTAAAATAATACAATTAAACCGACAAAAGTGAATACCTAGCAGTCTTCAGCTACATAAATAAATCAAATGGTTAGCAATAAATCCTAACCTTAATTTATTACGAGTGCGCACTCTAAACTCATAAACGTTTATTAATTTAATATGCATTTTGCGGAATCACCCGGTATGGAATCACCCATGTACACACTAAATTAATGAAACGCCCAAAAAGGACAGGCGTCCCCATCAACTTCTCACACAAAGAATCCACTTTGTGTATGAGCCCCGATCATCAAAGTTTACAAAATCCACCGTAAAACCTCACGGAATCCACCGTGGCACGGAATCCACCGTGAAATATGCCTCCTGGCATCATACCTAAAGTGTGTAGACACGTGTTTCAATTCTCTCCCTCTCTTCCCCCCCTCCCCCCCCCCCTCCCCCCCCACACACACACACACACAAATTCAAGGTGGTTGAGCAACACTTAGAAGGACTTTTGATTAGATAGATATTTGGAAAAGTAATATTTCAACTCATTACTTAGTCTTTTTCTTTTTTTTTTTCTTTTTGCAAATACACATGCTACTTCTCTCTTAGTAAGCATTGAATGTGTTATATATCACTATAAGGATACATGCACATAGTGACGGCGATTTTCGACGCAAATTAGCAGCGTCGCTATATTGCGATGCAAATAGCGATGGTACTCAGGTGAAAAAATGCGGGCCGAAACCCGAGTGTGTCATTTTGCGCGAACGAACGAAAGAGAGAGCGAAAGGGAGAGTGAACTCCATCTTGCATTTGAGAGGGAGAGGGAGAGAAAGAGAGAAAGAGGGAGAATAAAAGCTTCTCACCGTCGCCGCCGCCATTTGTGAAGAAGAGGAGGAAGTGTATGGAGGGAAAAGAGGAGCCGCCGATCGCGAAGAGGAGCCGCCCAATCCATCCTTGGGCCTTTGCGATGAGTGCATTGTTCCTTCTTACTTTGTTTTTTTTTTCTAAGTTTTCTTTTGCTTGTTTTTGTTAAAAATCATGTGTATTGAGAGAGAAAAGAAGAAATGAGAGAGGGAGAGGAAAAGAGAGAATGATAGAAGGAACGAGAGAGAGAGGGAGAAAACATTAAACATAATAGGAAAAGAGAGAAAGAGAGGGAGAGGGAGAGGGAGGGAGGGAGGGAGAGAGAGAGGGAGGGAGAGGTCGTTGTTATTGTTATTGTTTTATTTATTCTTCTTCTTTTTCTTGTTTGTTGTTGTTGTGGTAGTAGTAGTGGTGGTGATGGTGGTAGTGGTAGTGGTTGTTTAATTTCTTATTTTCTTGTTTGCTTTTGTTGTGGTAGTAGTAGTAGTAGTAGTAGTAGTAGTAGTAGTAGTAGTAGTAGTAGTGGTGGTGGTAATGGTAGTGATAGTAGTAGTAGTTGTTGTTTAATTTTTTCTTTTCTTGTTTGTTATTGTTGTGGTAGTTGTAGTCGTGGTTGTAGTAGTAGTACTAGTAGTAGTAGTAGTAGTAGTAGTAGTAGTAGTAGTAGTAGAAGTAGTAGTAGTAGTAGTAGTAGTTTTCTTGTTTGTTATTGTTGTAATAGTAGTAGTTTTTTTTCTTGTCTTGTTTATTGTTGTTTAGTTTTCTTGTTTGTAGTAGTAGTAGTAGTAGTAGTAGTTGTTGTTGTTTTTTCTTTTTCTCTTGTTTATTGTAGTGGTAGTGGTAGTGGTTTGTTGTTGTGGTAGTCATAGTCGTAGTAGTCATGGTTATAGTAGTAGTAGTAGTAGTAGTAGTAGTTTTTTCTTCTTTTCTTGTTTGTAGTAGTAGTAGTAGTTGTTGTTGTTGTTGTTGTTTCTTCTTTTCTTATTTATTGTTATTGTAGTGGTAAAGAGAGAGAGATGTTTTGTTAAAGGAAATGAGAGAGGGAGAGGAAGAGAAAAAAAAAAGAAGGAACGAGAGAGAGGGAATAAACATACAACATAATAAAGAAAGAGAAAAATAGAGAGAGATTGAAGGAGAGAAGAGAATGAATGGATAAAAAACAAAGAGAGGGTAAGATCTTGTTCTTTAACATATTCTTTTCTTGTTTGTAGTAGTAATAGTAGTAGTGGTGGTGGTGGTGGTGGCGAGGTCCGGTGAGGTCTAGTACAATACCACGAGACGAGAAACACTCCGACATACGTTAATTTATGGGTGGGTGGAGACTTTATATATGTTAATTTTGTTGAGTTACAAGAGAAGAAATCCATTCTCAAACAATTTAAGAAAGAAAAAAAGAATGATAACAAGAACAAATTGTTTGTCGTAACGTAGACCAAATGGAAAACGATGAAGGTCATGATATTCAAGATCGCGAGGCGTATCTTAATCAGCATGTCTCATGTCCTTGCTCTCAATGTAAGCTAGCAATTAGACGAAAACGCCGATTGTCTATAGAACACGTACGACGCTTTGACGAGATTCAATCTAAGATCATTGATCAGACGATCTCAGATTTTGAGCAAATGGTAAGAAAAGTGTATATAAATTATGCATTGTATTCGCAAGCTAATTGAATACCACATACAAAAACATTGGGTGCAGCTGGCAAATTTTCTATCCAGGAAGGTGACATCTCGTCCCAAGGAGGAGTGCACCCTTTGCGGCCAGTTAGAAGAGTTCGTGGGTATGCGATGGATGGAGTACTTGAGCCAATCCACCACTTGGAATGTACTACCCAATCTATACCATCAATACCAGAGGAGATAGGTAGCCTTCCAGACTTACCCACAATCTTGGAGCCTGAGATGGAGGCAATGATCGATGCATTGATGCCCATGGATGTTGAGACTTTTGATCCGCTTAGAGAGGAAGCATCCATACCGTTATATGATGGGTGCTAAATATCTTGCCTGAAGACACTGCTTACACTCCTAAGTGTGCAAGCAAAATATGGGTGGAGCGATGCGAGTATGACCGAGTTGTTTAGGTACCTTGTACGTACGCTTCATTGATTTCTTTTCGGTACTATCATAAAAAAAATTTGTGTTTTTTCAAGGTGTTTTATGATTTTTTTTCAGGTTACTGAAGTTGGTGCATAGATCGGATGCTGTAAGCGCGCGTAGTGAGTGTCAGAAGGTCCCCAAGAACAAAAGAACTCTACTTTTTGCACACAAATCAATGTAGAAAGCTTGCATGACATGAACAAGAGACCAATTGGGTGCAATCTCCCCCCATGCCTTGTGTGAGCGCTCCACAAAGCATGTATTTTATGTATTAATCATCTTCAAGCTCAAATAGTGGCCCAAATTACAAAATAGCATGCTTTAGCTTTTGAGTTTGCTTTTGTGCCAAATAGAAATAAAGCTAATGGGCGCCCAAGAAGTCAGGCATACCCAAATACAATGTCCAAATACAAATATCTAAATCGTGCCCCCATGCGCATACAAAAATAATAAATAAATATCAAGTGCCTTGATAAATAAGCTGGACAAAATATAGGCGTCATACCTAAGGTATGCGCCCATCAAAATATTGACGATAACTTTGAATACATGCTATCCTCCAATGCTTTCCACTACCACCACTGCTATCTCCACACATCAACTGAAGCATTCACAATCGTTAGTAAAATAATACAATTAAACTGACAAAAGTGAATACCTAGCAGTCTTTAGCTACATAAATAAATTAATTGGTTAGAAATCAATCCTAACCTTAATTTATCATGAGTGCGCACTCTAAACTCATAAACGTTTATTAATTAAATATGTATTTTACGGAATCACCCGCTATGGAATCACCCATGTACACACTAAATTAATAAAATGCCCGAAAATGATAGGCGTCCCCATTGACTTCTCGCACAAAGAATCCACTGTTTGTATGAGCCCCGGTAATAAAAGTTTATGGAATCCACCGTAAAACCTCACGGAATCCACCATGTAATATGCCTCCTGGCATCATACCCTCGGGGTGGGATAGCAATTGTCCTCAATTGCTATTAGCTCAATGTGGAGCTAACAGAGTGGGGAAAGCATTTAAGTCTCTAGCGTGCATCCATTGGGCCTCTTCAACAGGATGGTTTTTAAACTTGACCAAATATTTAGAATATCTACGGCCAGTTCTACTGGTCATAAAGTTAGTATCTAGAATAGTTTCAGGCTCAAGGATTTCAGTCTCTTCATCTAGCAAAGGTGGGTTTTCATAGACAGGGTATACATGTAATTGGCCTCTAAAGGATCGTAATAAACTAATATGAAAGGTGTTGTGGATTTTCCAATGTTGTAGTAATTCTAATTTAAATGCATTGTCATTGATTTTGTGTATGATCTTGAATGGTCCATAGAATCTAGGTGCTAATTTGACAACTGGGTGTTTATCTACACTTTGTAATCTACGTTTTTCTATTCGTAACCAAACATAATCATCAACTTTAAAATTCATGGCCTGTCTTTTCTTATTTGCTTGTTTTGTATATGATTGCTGGGCTTTGGCAATCATATCTTTAACTTCATAAAAAATAGTAGCGTGCATGTTAGCAATATCATCAGCAGTCTGAATTTTATTTGATAATGATGCAACAGGTGTAGGCAATCTATAACCATAAATAACTTCAAATGATGCTTTCTTTGTAGCTGTGTGCGGTGTATTATTATATGCAAATTGAAGTAAATGTAGATATGTATCCCATGTGTGTGGTTTCGAAATAGTGTAAGCACGTAAAAGATCTAAAATAGTACTGTTAATAGCTTCTATTTGACCATTTGTTTCAGGATGAAATGCAGATGAAAAATCAATCTTTGTTCCTAAGTTAGCAAACAAAGTAATCAAAAAATTATTACAAAATCTAGAGTCACGATCAGAAATAATAACTTTTGGTAAACCATGATTAGTAAATACAGTTTTCAAAAACAATTGAGCTGCTTGAGATGCAATTAAAGTTTTCTTGCATGGAATGAAATATGCTTGTTTGCTAAACCTGTCTACAACAGTCCAAATCATATCATGGTTAGCTTTAGTGTTAGCTAAACCAGTAATAAAATCCATTGAAATTTGTTCCCATGGTCGTGATGGAATAGATAATGGCATCAGTAAACCATATTGTTTACCATGGTGTCTTTTAACTCGTTGACAAACTAAACATTCAGATACAAAGTTAGATACATCAAACTCCATATGTGGCCAATAAAAATCTTCAGCAATGTACACAAAGTAGATATAATACCTCTATGACCTTGATATGGAGGACAATGAATCTCATTCAAAACAAAAGATCTAAATGGAACAATCACACATAATCTTTTTTCATAAAACATGAATCCATTATTGTAAGACGGTGAATCAATAGGAATCCAATTATTTGCAACTAATTTATTCCAATCAGCATGAAAAGTAAGATCCTGATGATAAGTATCTTTCATAGGGATAAGGGAATCAAATGATATGACAGAAATATTATGAATTGTTGGTCTTATAATTAAAGCGTCGGCTACAACATTCTCTTTTCCTAGTTGATATTGTATAAGGGGATGAAAACTTTGGATGAAAGCAATATGTCGGTCATATATTTGGGGTTGACTAAGGAGATGTCTAATGCTTTATTGGTCAGTTTTAATCATAAATTCAAAACCCATTAAGTAATGTTTCCATTGACGTAAGGCTTGTACTACAGCTAGCAATTCTTTATCATAGGTAGAATATTTAAGTTTGGATGGTTTCAGTTTACAGCTAGAGTAGGCTATGGGATGATTATCTTGCATAAGGACGGCTCCTATTCCAAATCCACTAGCATCAGTAACTACTAAAAAGAATGGTCTATTGAAATCAGGTAGTTGTAATACAGGAGCATGTGTTAATGCATGTTTCAATAAATCAAAAGATTTTTGTTGATTATCAGACCAGTTATAAACAATACCCTTCTTTAAAAGTTTAGTCAAAGGTAAAGCAAGTAATGAGAAATTTCTCACAAACTTTCTGTAAAAACTAGCAAGACCTAGAAAAGACCGTAACTCATGCACATTTTTGGGTATGTGCCAATTTAAAATTGCTTATATTTTTCTAGGGTCAACTTTAATACCTTCTGATGAAACAATGTGTCCTAGATATTCAATTTCTGTTTGAAAGAATTCACTCTTTTCTGGATTAGCATATAATTGATTATCTTTTAACAACTTGAAAACTAAAGATAGATGTTCATAATACTCATTCTCATTTTTATTGAATACCAATATATCATCAAAGAATACTATAACACGATGCTGATATTTCAGAAATATGCGATTCATCATTTGACTAAATGTAGCTGGTGCATTAGTTAAACCAAAAGGCATCACTAGAAATTCATAGTGTCCAAATTGTGTTCTAAATGTAGTTTTGAATATATCATATTTATCCAATCTTACTTGATGATAACTAGATTTAAGATCTATCTTATTGAATATAGCATAACCTTGTAGTTTATCCATAACATTATCTACCCTAGGAATTGGATATCTATTCTTAACAGTAATTTTATCTAGGGCACGATAATCAATGCACATGCGATAAGTATTATTTTTCTTCTTCACTAATAAGATAGGTGCACCAAATGGAGAACTACTAAGTCTAATTAATCCTCTGTTTAGCAATTCTTCTATTTAATTTTGAATTTCTTTCTGTTCAATTTGGTTATGCCTATATGGTGCTTTACATGGTGGTTGTGTACCAGGAATTAAATCTATTTTGTGATCTTCAGGACATGAAGGTGGTAGTACAGGTTGTAAATCATTAGCAAAACAATCTTTAAATTGAGCAAGAAATTGTGTATACCTAGGATGCATATGTTTTTCTTTAGCTTGAAGTTCATTCACCCATACTAAATAAGATTTGCTACTTTTATGTAATGCACGTTTAGCTTGAGTATAAGTAAGCAGTGTAAAATTATTAGAAGCATGCATACCATGCAATGTGATTTGTTTTCCTTGAAAATAAATTTTAATTGAATGCATAGAATAATCTATGTCAGGATTATACTGATGACACCAAGGCATACCTAAGATAATATCACTAGATTGCAAAGGTACAACTAGAAAATTTCTTCGTTCAGTATATTCACCAATTTTAATTTCTAAGTTATGCACTTCTTGTGTTCCATTATATCTTGTGCCTAGGAATGCTGCTTTAATGCGATAATGTGTAGAAACAGTTTGTAAATTCAATTCTTTCACTAACTTGGCAGAAATAAAATCATGTGTGCTACCATCATCATGTAAAATAATCTTTTATTTACCATGCACTAAACATTTCATTGTTAACAAAGAATGTGGAGTTGGCATACCTGGTAAAGTATCCGAAGTTGTACCAATGTCGTCATCATCTTCCGTAAAATCAAGCATTTCCTCATGTTCTTCTTCTTTCATTGCTCCGAGATAATTGATATGGACAGGTGGCTTTTTCGATTGGCAATTAGCTGCTAGATGTCCAGGTTGATGGCATTTGTAACAAACTATGGGTTTGGCTTTAGATACATTGTTGGTAATGGAAGGAAGTTTAGGAATGTTGGGATTTGGTTGTGAGGATGGCTTAGGGTTTGGATTGGTATTTGATGGCAAAGTAGGTGGTCGTGTCCAAGACTTACGGAATGAAGATGGAAGAAAACGACTTTGATTGAATTTTCTAAAATTTGAATTGAATTGTTTGGAACCATAGTTACCATTAGTTTGAAATTGTTGTGGACGCTTTCTCTTCCTCGAATCTTGTCTTTAGAGTCATGAGCCAAGGAAATTGCATCTTCAAGGGTTGTTGGCTTGAACATATTGACTTCAGCATAGTAATGTCCAAGTAAGCCAGACATAAACTTGCGTTTGTGAGTCGCTTCAAGTACATCTTCGAGCATGCGTAGTTGTAGTAAGGCATTCCAAAAACGTTCAGTGTATTGGGAAATAGGTTCATGATCTCTTTGCTGTAGAAGATCCCATTGCTTAATGGCTTTTTCATGGAATTGAGGAGAAAGGAAATTTTGCAAAAACTTATTTTAGAAACTCTCCCAGGTAGTGGGACAATCAATTCTCTTGCGAACCACAGTCCACCATAGAGATGCTCGATTAACTAAATGGTTAGTGACACATTTAATTTTGTCTTTCTCAGCATATGTCTCTTCATGAAAGTAATCATCAAACTGACTGATAAATGCAAGTACAGTCTTTCCATCTCGAGATCCATTGAAAGTACGAAATTTAAAGTTTCTTTTACTTATCTTTGTTTCTTTGCGGATGGATTGGGCTTCAAGCGTCGCATCGATGGTACATTGTATAAGATCTTCGAGTTGCAGTCCATCTTTGTCGGTGGTAGATCATTGCAAATTGGCCAATTGAACTTGCAAAGCTTGTCGGGCTCTTCGTTATTCATCAAGTTGCATCATAATCAAATCCAACTTTTGCTCCATCGTTGGTTTGGGTAAATCACCTTTAGCCATAAAATCGTCCATGTTTTGTTTCGTCATCCTGTAAAATCCAAAAGACCTCACATTCTCGAAATCTGATTAGCGGGATGAGCATAGCTCAAAGTCGGGTATACAAGGCTTATAAATTTTGTTTGGCTTTTATAGTCTTCCTATTTTGCAATTGCGATATTCGTTGTCTTCGTAGAAGTTGTATATAATCTTCGTATGACCTGCGTATGACCTTCTGCGTTTGTTGAAACTAGTTCAGCAAGTTTGCAAATAGGAATAGGGTCTTCCAGAGAGCAATAAACGGTTTCTGTGCTTCTGCGTGTGAACAACCTTTATGGGAGTTATTGAGTAAGTCTGTAATGACTTCTGTGACTTGCAGAACTTGCAGGAGTAAGAGAACTTGGTGAACTTGAGTGATTAAGCATCTTTAAAGCTTAATTAACTTAAGCTTTAGGAAGGAAAACTGATATGTCGTGAATTTCGATTTTAGGAGGGGAGGGGCCGTTTTTCACCGCCATTTCAGTCGGTCAAGATGCCCCATTACTAGTCGAAAAAAAATTGGGTCCCTTAAGCTTTTAAATATGCTTATTAAGCTTTGACTTAAAGCTTTTAAGCTTTTGGATATGGAAAAAGAGCTTAATGTTCTCTATTTGAAAAACGACTTGTAGAAGGAGATGTCTACGTGGTCCTCCGCCTCCTCAGGCTAGTCCTTTGCAATCAGAGGATGCAGATAGGGGTTTTTGACAGCCAGGAATACACTCGTATCGATCGTTCGCGATGAAACTGACTGTAGAGCTCGATCGTTCCAAGAGCTCCGCCTTCACGCAAGATGGTAAGCGATTGGAAGCTCTCAATCTCAGCTTTGCTCTAATACCATTGGTGCACAGATTGGATGCCGTAAGCGCGCGTAGTGAGCATCAGAAGGTCCCCAAGAACTCTAGTTTTTGCACACAAATCAATGTAGAAAGCTTGCATGACATGAACAAGAGACCAATTGGGTGCAATCTCCCCCCATGCCTTGTGTGAGCGCTCCACAAAGCATGTATTTTATGTATTAATCATCTTCAAGCTCAAATAGTAGCCCAAATTACAAAATAGCATGCTTTAGCTTTTGAGTTTGCTTTTGTGCCAAATAGAAATAAAGCTAATGGGTGCCCAAGAAGTTAGGCGTACCCAAATACAATGTCCAAATACAAATATCTAAATCGTGCGCCCATGCACATACAAAAATAATAAATAAATATCAAGCGCCTTGATAAATAAGCACGACAAAATATAGGCGCCATGCCTAAGGTATGCACCCATCAAAATATTGACGATAACTTTGAATACACGCTATCCTCCAATGCTTTCCACTGCCACCGCTGCTATCTCTACACATCAACTGAAGTATTCACAATTGTTAGTAAAATAATATAATTAAACCGAAAAAAGTGAATACCTAGCAGTCTTCAGCTATATAAATAAATTAATCGGATAGAAATCAATCCTAACCTTAATTTATCATGAGTGCGCACTCTAAACTAAAAAACGTTCATTAATTAAATATGTATTTTACGGAATCATCCGCTATGGAATCACCCATGTACACACTAAATTAACAAAACGCCCGAAAAGGATAGGCGTCCCCATCGACTTCTCGCATAAAGAATCCACTTTGTGTATGAGCCCCGGTAATAAAAGTTTACGGAATCCACCGTAAAATCTCACAGAATCCACCGTGGCACGGAATCCACCGTGTAATATGTGTTGAGATATCGAGCTCCACTCGTGATATACCAGGGTGACCGTTGTGCATTTATGTCACCGACTTGTTAGCTGCAGATGCGGTTGGTACACCGCCCATGAATAATAGCTAGATGACAGCTATCCTTATCTACTCTAGTTCGTGGCTTAGTTAGTATGCCACCTTAGTTAGTTGAGTTTGGTTTGAGACCCATATATAGGGTTCTTCTATTTCTCTGTACTTGAGTTCTTTTTGGCTTACACAACTAAGAAGAGGAAAATTGTTTTCAGCCTCCACCTATGTGTGTATTCCCCCATTGTGTAAGTGAGAAAGCTACAAGTGAGATTCCTTCCTTCTCTCCCACAATCTTGACATGGTATCAGAGCTTGGTTCATGGTAAGGAGCTCAAGAAAGCAAACCAAGTTCGCGGTGTTTTGGTAAGAGGACTAGTGTTGCTTTCATTTTTCGGGTTTGGGAGCAAGTCTCTGCAGGTAGCACAGCCGGAAAGTGCAAGAGTGCATTGTCTCAGATTGAGACGCCCTTCGCGGTGTAGCAAGAGGGCAGTATATGCTGCGGGTTAGGGCTTTAGCCCTAGGTTGCCCTGTTTTTTTGATTCGAGCCCATTTCGGGGCCTGTTTTGGAGGCAAAAGTTTTCCACACGCACTCAGAAAAAGACTATGTTTTTTGCTGTGCGACCACTGTTCTACAGTGACATAATTTTTTGCAGTGTTCTGTAATGGCGTCTGATTCTCTTTCACAGATTGTCACTGAAAAGCTTGACAAGAACAACTTCCAAGCATGGAAGTTTAGAATGACGAATTTCCTTATGGGAAAAGGATATTGGGAATTTGTTGCAGAAAATGAAGAAGAACCGGTTCTTCCTGATGTTCCCAATCAACAGTAAAAGCATGCATTTAAAGGATGGCATGAGAGAGCCAGAAAAGTTATGTACTAGCTGTCTATCAGTATTTCAGACTCTATGATTGTGCATATTCAGGATGCAAGTACGCCAAAGGAGGCATGGGATACTTTGTCAAAAATGTATAGCATAAATACGCAAGCCAGGAAAATGCAGCTCAAGCAAGAGTTGCACAATGTGCAAAGAGAAAGTATGAGCATCAATGACTACCACATGAAGGTGAAGAAGATTGCAGATGCACTTGCTTCCATTGGGTCACCAATGGAAGATGATGATTTAGTTTCTATGACCTTGAATGGTCTAGGAAAGGATTATGCACAGTTTCGAACATCCATTTTCGTTCGTGAAAGATTTCCTAATTTTGAGGAGTTGATTGCTCTTCTAATTTCTGAGGAGCAGAGAAATGGTGGTGCATCTTCTTCAAGAGGAACTTCAAAAGAAGCTGTCTCCTACTCAAATGCTGGAAGAGGTAGAGGCAGAGGTAGAGGAGGCCGATTTGGAGGCCATGGTAGAAATCAGAATATGCAGCAAACTCAAGAAAATCAGTCCTATGGAGGAGGACATGGTAACTCTAGAGGCAGGGGGAGCCAAAGAGGTCGTGATGGATGGCAAAGAGGCCAAAATGCAAACATCAATGTTGAATGCTACTACTGTGGTAAAATGGGTCATATGGCTAAAGACTGTTATAAAAAGTAGAATGTCATCATGAATGGAAAATCGCAACAAGGGAATTATGCATCTTCTAGTAGACAGGGTGATGACAGAAATGAGCATTTGTTTATGGTGCAGCACATGACCAATTCTGTGACAAGTACAGAAGAAAGCAACGATGTGTGGTATGTTGACTCAGGTGCATCAAACCACATGACAGGTCATGCAGAATGGATGCAGGATGCAAGGAAAATGGAAAAACTAGAATTTGTGGAGATTGGTAATGATACTGCACATCCTATTGTGCAGATTGGAAAAATTCCTTTGTCTATGCAGGATGGGAAAAAGAAATACCTGTCGGATGTATTTCATGTCCCGAATATCACCAAGAGCCTGGTTTCTGTTGGTCAAATGGTTGAGCAGGGCTTGCAGGTCAGATTTAATCCTCATGGATGCTTTGTTGAGGATATGAAAAATAAAGGTCGCTTGATAGTAAAAGGAAAGAAGAAGGGCAGAATGTTTACATTGGATGCAGACATGTCTGAATTGTGTGCAGCAATGTTTGCACATGGGACCGGTGTAGTTGCAGATATTGATATCTGGCATAAACGCATTGGTCATGTTAATGTACAGTGACTTAAATCAATGCAAGCCCAAAATATTGTTGCAGGATTGCCTAAATTCAAGGTTGCAGAAATGCATGAGGTATGTGAAGCCTGTCAATTTGGAAAACAGGCAAGGAAACCATTTCCTAGACATGTTCAAGAGAGTAAGAAGCCATTGGAATTAATCCACTCTGATGCGTAGACTACTAAAGCTGCATCTATTGAAGGCTGTCATTATTTTGTCACTTTTATTGATGACTATAGCAGAAAAGTTTGGGTGTATTTTATGAAAAAGAAAAGTGAAGTTTTTGGGCATTTCAAAACTCTTAAAGCTATGGTTGAAAAAGAAATAGGCCTGCAAATAAAATGCCTAAGGTCAGATGGAGGGGGAGAGTACCTCTCAAATGAGTTTTCAAGGTTCTTGCAGGAGCATGGCATAAAGCAGCAATACTCATGTAGTCATACCCCATAGCAAAATGGGATTGCAGAAAGAAAAAACAGACATATTGGAGTGGTATCTCGTGCCATGCTCAACGAAAAAGACTTGCCAGATTTTTACTGGGCTGAAGCAGTTGCTACAACAGTCTATATAATGAACAGGACTCCCACTGCAGCAACACATGGGATGACTCCAGAGGAGAGGTATACTGGTAGGAAACTAGATATTTCTCATTTGAAAATTTTGGTTGCATTGCCTATGTTCATGTGCCAGATGAGTTGAGATCCAAGTTGGATCCAAAAGCTGAGAAGTGCATCTTTATTGGTTACTCTCTGCAGTAGCAGAAAGGGTATAGATGCTATAACCCTTCTACTTGTAAGTTTACAGTGAGCAGAGACGTTGTTTTTGATGAGATGAGTAGCTGGTATAAACCAGTAAATGTGATTGATGATGTAGATGCACAAAATGGTAATGCTGCACAGAATTCATAGCAGCAATCACAAAATATTAATGGACCTGGAGTGTCCTCTAGCAGTGGTTCACATTCTTTGCCATGGACAGGCAGATTAAGATCGGGAGAATCTCCTCAAAGCAATGCAGATAGTGGTATGCAGGTTTCACAAAAAGGAAAAGAGGAGGTAGATCAGCCCATGTTTGATGTGAATGCAAGCCACTCTTATGTGGATGGTGAATCTAGTGGCTCAGAACAGAGCATTGATGATGAGTTGGGTATTTCTTCTATTGTTATACATGGAGTAAGGAAGACCAGGGATGTTTTGAGAGCACCTGGGAGTGAACCTACTTTGCGCAGGTCTACCAGAGCTAGGTATCCTATGGATATGCTGAAATATGATGGATTTACAGCCATTCACTATGCCTATATGGTCAAAGTGATACAGGAACCAGAACCCACTTCTTTTGAGCAAGCCATGGGAAAAGAAAAATGGGAGAAAGCCATGGATGAAGAAATGGATGCCTTGGAAGCAAATGCTACATGGGATTTGGTAC
Organism: Lygodium microphyllum; assembly: GCF_053477565.2. NCBI lineage: Eukaryota > Viridiplantae > Streptophyta > Polypodiopsida > Schizaeales > Lygodiaceae > Lygodium > Lygodium microphyllum. Next base: position 24,057,982 of record NC_141160.1, on the reverse strand, counting down.
CTTTGCCTAAAGATAAGAATGCAATTGGTTGTAAGTGGGTTTATAAGGTGAAGCACAATGCAGATGGTTCTATGAACAGATACAAGGCAAAATTAGTAGTCAAGGGGTATGCACAAACATATGGCATTGATTATGAAGAAACATTCAGTCCGGTTGCAAGGATGGCAACCGTAAGAGCAGTCATTGCTATGGCTACATCAAAGGGATGGTCTTTACATCAGATGGATGTATAGAATGCCTTCTTGCATGGTGATTTGCAAGAAGAGGTCTATATAGAGCAGCCACCAGGTTATGTGCATGCTCTTCATCCTGAGTTTGTTTGCAGAGGTTGAAGAAAGCCTTGTATGGCTTGAAGCAAGCACCTAGAGCATGGTCTGACAAGATATGACAGTATCTTGTCACTATTGGCTTTCAGATTTCCAAGACAGGTTTCTCACTTTATGTGAGAAAAACAGAGAAAGGTATTATGCTACTTGTCATTTATGTTGATGATTTGATTATGACAGGTGATAGTGATGAAGATATCCTTCATGTGAAAATGTTATTGAAGTAGAAGTTTGAGATGAAGGATTTGGGAGAGCTGCGTTATTTCTTGGGCATTGAGGTGATTAGATCACCAAGTGGGATATGGCTCTTGCAGAGGCAGTATGGATTGGACATGCTGTCCAAATATGGGATGATAGGCTGTAAGCCTATTTCAGTTCCTTTGGAGCAGAATGTGAAGTTGAGCGCAGATGCAGGTGAGCTTCTGGAAGACCCTACTATGTACAGACGCATAGTAGGAAGTTTGATTTATATGACTATTACCAGGCCAAATTTGAGCTATGCTGTTGGATTGGTAAGTCAGTTTATGCAGGCTCCAAGGAAACCGCATTTGGATGCAGCTAGACGCATACTCAGGTATGTGAATTCCACATTGCAGTATGGACTATTTTATGAGACTGGGGTTCAGATACAGTTGCATGGATACACTGATGCTGATTGGGCTGATAGTATTTCTGATAGACGATCTACCAATGGATATGTGTTCTCTTTTGGGAGTGCTGCAGTCACTTGGAGCAGCAAGAAATAGCCTACAGTTGCCTTGTCGAGCACAGAGGCTGAGTAAAGGGGTGCAGCAATGGCTGCATGTGAGGTAGCTTGGTTGCATAAGCTACTTTATGATATGCATTAGTCTACAGATGGGCCAGTTGTCATTTATTGTAACAACATGAGTAGTATACACTTGGCAAATAACCCAGTCTATCGTGCTAGAACAAAGCACATTGAGGTGCATTATCACTATGTGCGGGAGAGGGTTTTACTAGGTCTTATTGATCTAGTTTATGTCAGCATAGAGGATCAGATAGCTGACATATTCACGAAGGCATTGGGCACAGAGAAGCTGTGCAAGTTTAGAGACTTGCTTGGTGTGCAGGAATTGGGATTGAGCTCGAGGGGGAGTATTGAGATATCGAGCTCCACTCGTGATATGCCAGGGTGACTGTTGTGCATTTATGTCACCGACTTGTTAGCTGCAGATGCGGTTGGTACACCGCCCATGAATAATAGCTAGATGACAGCTATCCTTATCTACTCTAGTTCGTGGCTTAGTTAGTATGCCACCTTAGTTAGTTGAGTTTGGTTTGAGACCCATATATAGGGTTCTTCTATTTCTCTGTACTTGAGTTCTTTTTGGCTTACACAACTAAGAAAAGGAAAATTGATTTCAGCCTCCACCTGTGTGTGTATTCCCCCATTGTGTAAGTGAGAAAGCTACAAGTGAGTCTCCCTTCCTTCTCTCCCACAATCTTGACAATATGCCTCCTAGCATCAGAAGTATCATATATTATCACTTTCAAATACTGTGTTTGAGTCTTGTGATGATGTGCAATATGTTTTACGAAAGCTTGGCATGGACTACAACATCATCCATGCATGTATTAATGATTGCATACTGTTTCGAGGAGAATACGAGACTATGGAGACATGTCCAAAGTGTGGTGCTCACAGGTATCGATAGGACTTGCAAGGGCAAACCATCCCTCAAAAAGTTCTTAGACACTTTTCGCTTATCCCCCGCATAAACCACATGTTTCATACGTCCGGCATAGCGAGCTTGACAATGTGGTATGCGCAGAATAGGTTCATAGATGGAGTTCAACGAATATCAATGAATTCACGCGCATGGAGCCACATTGACTCTACCTTCCCAGGCTTTGCTTCGAGAGTCAAGGAATCTTCGACTTGGTCTTGCTATGGATGGCGTGAACCCATTCGGTCTGCACTCAACTTCTTACAATGTGTGGCCTATAGTCCTTGTCAACTACAATATTCCTCCATGGCTTTCTACGAAGAAAGGACATCTCATCCTTAGCTTGCTCATTCTCGGCCGCTACAAAGTCAAAAATATGGATGTGTATCTTCATCCATTAGTCGATGAGCTTAAGATTTTGTGGGAGGAGGGGGTCACTGTGCAAGATATGAGCAAGCGCGATGGTCGACAGTCCACCAATATTCGAGCCATTCTCATGTGGACCATGTATAACTTTTTGGGATTCGGAGAGTGCTCAGGTAAGTAGGCTTTCGTTCTCATTGGTTATATCTGTCATAACTCGTTCAAGTTTGTATTCATTGGATAGAGGTGTTGGGACAGGTCTGGTTACCTGAGGTTATCATGCATGTCCATTGTGTGGGTCACAATTAGACACCTAAAGGTCACGAACCATGAAGAAGATGGTATATCAAGTACATGTTGCTTTCTTGCCAGAGGGTCGTGAACTCAGAAAATGTTTTCTTAAACAACCTCCAGCACATATAAATGCCCAAAACTGATACGAGTTGAAAATGGTCCACAGGGAGTCACATCCAAATGGAATGTGACGGTTCTCAATTTTCTACGAGTTACCATATTGGACCCACTTATAGATCAACCACTTGTTGGATCCCATGCATATTCTCAAGAACGTGGGCAGCTTACTATGAGACCACATCAAAGGAAAGAGAGTCACTATAGGAGCACGAATGGATTTGAAGGAGGTAGATAAGATAGAGGCGCTTTGGCCAGTTGAGTGCTGATGGTCACTTGCAGGTACCTCGCGCTCCTTGGGTTTTGTCTACTAAATAAGAGCTCATTGTGAAGCAAATAGTCAAGTCTATCTGCACTCCCGACGGGTATGATGTGTTCTCTCATGTCCGCGTTTTCTAAAGAAGACCAATTATCAGGGCTAAAATCCCATGATTGGCATAAGATATGTCAGGTTTGTACTATGAATGGATTGTAAGTGACCTGCGTATTTTGCTATTTGGAGTGTAGTCGTTGTTCGTAATGCTTCCTTGTTTGTGGCAGTTTGTACTACCGATCGCAATCGTAGGATGACTTACTCCAGAAATACGTGGGGCGATTTACAGGTTGTCAACTTTAGTGCAATGGATCTCATAGAAGGAGATTAAGACGCCCTCTATTAAATCCGCAAGGCAGGGAGCAGTGGAGACGGTCTGTCTCTTTGAGAAATACCTGCCTACCAGCATGCTCACGATACAAATCTACATTCTTGTGTATCTTATAGATGAAGTGGAGATTGGTGGACCTGTCCATACGTGATGGATATTTTTCTTGGAGCACTTCATGAAAACCCTAAAAGGCTTTGTGAGACAACGAGCTCGGCCAGAAGGTAGCATGGTGGAAGGTTGGTTGGTGTCTGAGGCATTAGTGCATATTTCACAATGGCTACCAACGGTGGATTCAGACAATAGTATGCTATGGTCGCTAAAGGACGATGATAGACTGACTGGAGATATGGTGGTTGGAAATGGGGTAGAAAAAAAAATGGATGTTGCAATGGAGGAGAAAGTGAATCGCTTTTGTATGTTGCACCATGCCTCTATGGAGACTTGTCTCGCTAGGTACTAGCAAGCTAGGAAAGATCGGGAGGAAGTGCGATCTGAATTTTGACATAGTATACGCCATCGACCAATTCGATATCCCGAGGGCATGGAGGAGATGCCATGGTTTATGTCAACGCGATGGTTGCATGGAGCTTTGACTGCAACGTCTCGTGAAGGGGTGGAGGTCTCAACCGAGGAGTGGGAATTCTTGAGGGGATATAGTCCAAAGGTGATGATGTGTTTAGGGTTTGTCGTATCTATATTTTATATGCAACAACTAATTGAGTGTTTCAATGTACAATACAAAATATATAGTGTGGCGTGTTCATGCAGACAACATTTTCGCGTGGAGCGTATTGACAAAATGCGTTCCACAACAGATAGTGGTATCATAGCAAGGTTTGAGCAAGAGAGCCGATGACGAGCAACGGATCCAAACATGGTTATAGATGAGATTAAGTATTTTAGAAACTTGCAAAGTATTGTCACGATGGATTACTGTAGCTTCTCCATGATCCTATTCGATGTCCAGTGGTTCAAAGCGGTACTTGAAGGAGCTGGAGCAACAGTTTGACAAGGTTCATCTGGATTTCTCGAAATAAATTAAAAAAAAAGGACGGATTTGTGTGACAGGTTTGTATTGCCGGCCCATTGTGAACAAGTGCATGAACACATTTTTTTAATAATTATATTACGGCATAGTACATGTTACAATAGTTAAATCTCTCTTGTACGTGATTGTGAACATGTAATTTTCTATCCAAACCCCTGACAACCTCGATGGTGGTACGTTATACCTTCAGCTCCCCAAAGTGCAAGAGTATATGATCAAAGCAATGTTTCAAGCATAAATAAGAACAGTATGCAAATAGAGGGGTCGATATTGCAAGGGGTGGAGGCCACTGAAAGCTTGGAGCATGTAGAGAAGCCAGCATCAGGTAACAATGATGGAAATACAAGAGTCCAAGAGTTCTTTGAGAATGAGGTGGACTCATCCTTTTGTGGTGACATGTCTATCGACCTTCTAGTATATGTGGAGTTGTCTCAGGAGATTGACATGGGACCATAGGGTACTTCATATTTGGAGCATCCACCTACTCAATTCGTTGATGAATCGCTTATAAGGTTACATAAGATATGCATTTTAAGTAAGATCATTTTTTAAAGATTTATATTATCGTGGTTTGTATGATTTATATTGATTATGCTAACATTAATTTTTGTATGTGTAGGTGACCTTTGTGGATATTTATATCATCACGATGAGTCGAGGGATGAGCAACGAGGAGCTTCAGGAGATCTTCATGCGTATGCTTCTAGATCAGATGACGAGATTTAGAGATATGGCAAACCAGGAGTTGACTTGGACACCATCAGACCATTCTATTAGATCTACTTCGGTGCACTTTGATGCTTCAGTTTCTAGCAAACGAGGTCGACACTCCAGACTTGGGCTAGACAGAGGGAGTGGTTCAGGGGGATGCTACGGAGACCTAGATGCAGTGAGCCCACGATCGGCTCGGGATACAGGTGCTACTCCTAGATCTCATGGCGGTTTGAGAGAGCATAGCTCAGGTGGTGGTTGTGGAGATATTGACACAGTGTCTCTGTCTCATCGTTTTGCTAGAGTTGCATCACCCGTAGGATTTGTCACACCTGTGGGGACGTCTACTCTAGTCACTCCAACTTTTGCTCAGTCGTCCGCAGGTGGCACCCCTATGGGTGCTACTTTGAGAGATACTACCCCTGTGTAGGTACACCAAATGTACATGGGTCTCGTCTTTGTCTCGTCATTCTGCTAGAGTTGCGTCACCCGTAGGATTTCTCATACTTGTGGGGACGTCTACTCCAGTCACTCCAACTTTTGCTCAGCCATCCATAGGTGGCACCCTTATGGGTGCTACTCCAAGAGATACTACCCCTATAGATACACCAGATGTACATGGGTCTCCTGGATATGCCTAGGAGCATGGTCGCAGATGGGAGAGGATACATCATAGGCATACCCCGTATGCCTACCTTGTAGATGATAGGACAGGAGCCATCATCATGAATGATGAGGGGAGGAGGCTGATAGCTCATTTAAGAGAGTTGTGCCAACAAGTTTTTCGGCACAACGTCTTGGATCATTGGAAGAACATATCGGAGGGGAGCAAGGACTACATAGTAGCATCCTTGCATGAGGAGTTTTTGGTACCAACTGCAGCAGATAGGTTTTCCACGGGCTGGATGATGGAGTGCATATGTGCGTACATGTCACACAGATGATCGGATGCACGCAAGGCACTCAAAAGTGGGGCTTCAAAGCTCGAGTGGCTAGACGCGGACGATTGGCATCGACTTAGGGAGGAGGCTACAGATTCTCCATGACGTTGGAGACAACAGCGCAAGACGGCGAGGGCATGACTAGAGGCCGGAGTGGTCCATCATCTTGGGAGTGGTGGCCATAGGACATATTTGGAGGACTTTGTAAGTTTTTCTTTTGTTCTGCTTGCTTATTTTTGTGCAATATCCTTTGTATTGACAATCGTGTTTCTAATAGTTGTATTTTGTTTTCTTTGTAGTACTCCATTACCGCAATCCCACCAGCCTAGAGACTCGATATGCAGAGAGGCACGCTCTCACTGCATTGATCGACCGATCGTATGGACGTGGCGGTATTGCAATGTGTAGGATTGAAGGTCACCACAGGGGTTTGGCAAGAGAAGAATGTATGGGGGTTCAAGAGCTTAGACTTTGGAGATGGTAGAGATAAGAGAAGGGTTGAAGGTTTCAAGCCAAGTTCTTGAAGATAAGAGACAGCAGGGTGTAGGTAGATTCAAGGAGAGGAGTAGATGGAAGAGAAGGGGTTTCAAGAGATTGAAGATGTAGAAGAATATTCTAACAAAGAATTAGAAAATATAGAAGAATACTAACAGAGATGAAGCCTGCCAGTTTCTTTCAGCATTACGAGAAAATATAACTCTAATAGATAAAAACATGTACAAAATAATACCTTCCTCTATGCTGCTCAGATCGCCAATTTTGTAATATTTCCGGCCATGCGAAGTTTTAGGGAAATAATAAGGTTACAGTGAAGTTTCGGACGGGATAATCTAAACTAACACACCTCCACTGAGTCCATACAAGTCACGGTTTTTCGAAACCGTATATTTCCCATAAGAACCTCCTCTTGGGAGGAGGACAAGGGATAATAATGGGAATTTAGGTAAATTTCTTTTTCTTTTTTTTCCCTCAGCCGAAGCGTGGCTGAGGGAAGATAATGATGCCTAACTAAGATGGATGAGTCGTGGGCTGCATGGGAGGGGGGGGAACCCATGCAAGGGGCCACGTGGGGGAGCCCTTCTCTCCCCCCATGCCTATATAAACAACCGCTTACGTGCAGAGGAGGGGGGAGGATACTAGTCGCCGTGCTGAGGAGGAGGAGGCTCTGACAACTCGTCGCCGTGCAGAGGAGGAGAGGAGGATTGCGAAGTGGGGCCTGGGGTCGCCGCCTGCTCAGGCCGGCAGTCATCGTGCTGCATCCGAGGAGGGATAGGCCGACGCGTTGATGAACGCTGCCGTGCTGCACCAGTTTCCGCCAGGCTGCCGCCACGATCACAGGGGTCTTCTTCACAATTTCTTTTTCCCCCTGCCGTCGTAAAATTCCCCCCCAATCATTACTTCTCCCACCCACGTTTTCTGTAAAGGATAGAAGCTTCCTAGAAGCTTCTAAAGGGAAGGCCCTAAGCCCTGTGCACGCGGTCTTTACCCAGCGAGCTTAAAATCCCACACCTTGTGACGGGTATTCCGGCATAAGGGAGAAGCGGATAGACGTGGAGGTTGTTTTGCCAAGGATAGGAGGAATCCGCGGAGTTAGAGTCATCAACGATGGCGCCCAAGAAGACACAAGGCGCACCTGCGGGAGGTTCTTCCCCGGACTTACACGTGGATATCACCGCGGATCCACAAATCCAGGTTCCGTAAATATATTTCCACATGAAGAGATGTTTTAAATACGCTTAACTCCATAGGGAAATTCATACTACGTTATCATTAATTCATGGGTAGTGATAATAGTACATTCGATAAATTATAGATAAAGGATCCGTGCATATCATGCATCTACAAAGTTATGAATGAAAAGCACTTATTCTCCTTGTGAACTTAGTTGCAAACTGTCTCGTCATGCATCTTCAAAGTGGGAGCCACATATGGCCTAGGATTATTGTTAAAGTGCATTGGTCATGTAGGAAAGGAGTTTTTTTTTTTTTGCATTTAGTCAATAACTCCCTTCGTTATGATTCGTGTGAGGGATTTATTAACTTCTGTTTCACGGCATGATAAAGAACCCCGATCTTATAAATGGCATGGAGGATGATGCTTGCAAATAGATTAAATCGACTCTTGCCTTAGTATTGCATGAACTTCACTCACGATGTTGTTGTATCTAAGGGTCGCACTTTTACTTTCGCAAACTTCATTTCATCATGTAACATTTAGGAATGATTGCATGGCTTATAAAAGCAGGAAATGCAAATACTTAGACACAAGGTTGTAGGTGTTATCCCTTGACCTAAATCCTAGTAAGCCCTATGTAGATTACTCTTCAAATTATCTTGCCTTTTGACTTTAACTAAAAGGAAGGGATAGGACTACTGCGGATCTTATGGCATGTGAAAGTAATGAATTACAGGTTTACATGTATTGTAGCATTTTGCAACTATTTTCCTACTTTAGATAAAGTATATCATCTCTAGGAAAGAATTGTCCTTGTCAAAGACAAGTAGGTCAATTTACCCAAGTCATTTGTAGTATCACGACTGCTAGGGTTTCGTATAGGCATAGCTAGCCGATTCAATAAAAACCTCAAGTACTAGCTAGGGCTTGGCACGTTAGAGATGTGGCCAAGTAACGTAATTGGACACCAAGTCGAAGTCCTCAAACCCAAAGGTCCTACCCACCTTCCCGGAGAAATTGAGCCAATGGGACACGCACGCAAATAATGATCTAGGGTTTCTACCGTAAGGATCATTCGACCTAGGGCTAGAACTTGGTTTGAGTTGGAATCCCTAGGACCGAACGTTGTCGGTCTAGTGCAATTAGGATTGGGGTAAGTGAGAAGACGCCCTAAACCCTACTTCGAGTCTAATCATAATTCTTGACCAGAAAACACCATTCAAAAGTGAAATGATCTCTTGGAATGGAGGCGACACTTGTGCAACAAGTTGCAACGTCGCATAGCCTTGTGGTTTGATCACAAGAAAGTTTTGCCAATCCTTGGAATGAGGTTGGCAGGTTCTTGCGCAAGTTTAACTTGCAAGGGGATGGGTAGTCATCCTGTTACATCGCCCTCATTAGGGAAAATTTACCAAGTTAAGGGAAGTTAGGTATTTGCTTGGACGCAAATGATTAATCAATAAATTAAAGCGACATGGCCACCGGGATTTACTATTAATAAAACCTAAGGCATTGGTTAAGTTGGGTTAACATGGTATGATCCTAACCCAAGGACAATAGGAATCTTGCCAAGTTGCAATTGATTCCGGATCGAATGCTGGATGCATTCGGAGAGAAGGATTCACTCCTTAACAGTTTGCCAAATAAACAATCACTGGAATTGATTGTGCTTGTAACAGTTTAGAAAGCACTGTTTGCATTGTTTGCCCAAGGAACTAAAGGATGAAAAGATATATAAATGCTTCAGGTTGAAGGCCTGAAGGGAGGGGCAGCTTCAGTTACCCCCGACTGCCTGCCTGACCCTAACCAAGGGGGTTGTTGACCGTGCCGGGAACGTGGACTGAACCCGCCACGAGAGGTCTTTCCGTTGTGATCTACTTGGAGCAGGAGGACGCTTGGGTGCCAGGGGGGGCTCTGGCCGTAAATCCCTCGCCTTCCGGGTCTTGCACAAGAGACTAACGTGACTCGGGATTGGATCTCGAGGCCCGCATACTAGTCTACGGGCAGAAGCTTGGAATAGTGATCCCTAGCGGATTACTGGATAAGCCTTCGGGCAGATTATAGACAAGCCTACGGGCGGAACTCCTTGTATTTCAAAGATAAATGATGATATGATAATAAAGAAGTTGTTTGATATTGTTTTTCTATGTCACGTGATAAGATTACGTGAAGGAACCAGTGCTTAACGGGATTAATCAAGGGAGCTGCTTGTTATATGTCAAATTAATGTGTTAGGTAATTACATAACTAAAACAACCGAGGAAAGTGCGGAGGATGGACCATGGGTCCGTCCTATGGATGGGTGGTCCCGGTTAGCCGGGAACTTTTCTCAAAAATCTTGAAAAAACAACAGGATGATCATCATCATCAAAGCGAATAACGAGAACGATGACCTAGAGGTACCTCTTACCCAATTTACGCTGTTTTAGGGGAACGGAATGGGACTATGCCTTATGGCAGAGAGGTTGAGCCTTGCATCCCTCTCGTTTCCCATTCTCCTTGAACCAAGTGCAGCGTGAATCCGCTTCGGACCTGGCGCTTCTGCGTAAAGTAGTTCGTTCGGGTCTGACGCTAGTTGCTGTTAGCTAATGACCAAACAGGAAAACACTAATTCCAGTCGATCCTAAGTGGGAAACGGCCAGGATACTTCCGCTACGTGGAGACACGGAAAGACCTAGATTGCAAAACCCGTAACATTCCATGGGAGTGCCGGGCGGAGTTTTCTAAACATTCTTCCCGATGGACTGCTAAGACGTGTCCTAGATGACTCTAGTGGACACGTTACAGTTGGTATCAGAGCCGACCAACAACGGAATTGTTTTCGTGAGATCTCAATAAAATGAAGTAAAGAAATTGTTGCTGTCCAAACATTTCCTCATCTTCAATACTGTCTTGCAGAACTATGAAGCGTGGAACAAGTTTTTGGTGTTCCGGATCATGTTTATGACTGCAATGCATTCTCCGCATTATAGGCAGAGAGTTGAAATGATGAACATCCTGGAGCAGATTTATAATCCATCACCTTTATATATAGAACGAAGATGGACTGGGTCTTCAGGAATCTACTGCATAGCTGCCCATCGGTTCGCTTATCTACAAACCAACCTAAAGAGGATCAAGTGGTTGGAAGATTTGAAAGTCATGAAGCTGTTCATTTTTGTGGAAGCTCACGTAAATTCGACTTTGCATATTCAAGGTCGGAGGGTTGAATTGAACTCATATGTATATGAGGAAGTAACCCGTGTAATCCTAGCTGACAGGATTAAGGTGTTGGGCCGCCATGGGAAGTATGGATTCCAGCGGAAAGGATATCCTGAACTTCCGATGAATTATCGATTCCTAAAGATCCATGACCCAAAACCCTACTATTACACAGTTCCTGTAAACAAATCCAATACAATGTTGTTCTCCCCAAACTAAATGTAATGATTGGATTATCATCACACGAGATGTTGTATAAGGCTACGCCCATGTAAATATAAATAAGGACTTCCTTTATCAATATCCGATTGTGCATCAGGGTTGTTACGAAAAGTTAAGTAGCTTCATGATTTACGAGATAGCTGAACTAAAGATAAGCTAATGTCAATTATCATACAATAATGTTAAGAAAACTTTTACTCAGGCACAACCCCAGGTACAGGTTCCAAATTCGCCCCCTATATCAAGTACTGCTGTGATCCAGGAGAAGAAGTTCCTCCTCAAGCAGATAAAGCCACCCGAGTTTGACGGGAAAGGCAGATTCGTCCAGTCTGATGCTGAAATTTGGATTGAATCTATGGAGGATTACTTCGAAGCAGCTGGTACTGCTCCCACCAATCAGGCCATGCTCGCCAAATTAAAACTCACCGGTGAAGCTAGATTATGGTGGAAACAATGGTGCAGGGATCAAGGGACTTCAGAGGGGTCCGTTACCTGGGAGAAGTTAAAGCAAGCCGTGCAGGGGAGATATTTGCCACCTGCATATCGTACACAGAAAATGAATGAGTTCTATGAGCTAAAACAATTAGGACTCACCCTTGGCGCATACTACTCTAAATTTGTCTCACTCTTAAAGTATGCGCCACAAATGGACACGACGCAGCAGGTGTCCAAATTTTGCGCGGGCTTAAATCCACCTGTAAATACTCATCTCGAATCTATGCGACCATCAGATCTTCAGGATGCACTCATTCGAGCGGCACCTATAATTCAGGAAGTGCAAGCTAAACCAAGGGGTATTAAGAATTGGTCTTATAGCGATCCGAACAGAGGAGCATTCAGACCCCAAGTTAAGAGAGTTCAAGGCCACAATCAGGGACAAAGGAAGAAAGCAAGGACAAATAACGTCAATAACTTTGTTCCTACTCACAGTAATGGCCGAAACCTCCGATGTTTCCACTGCAACGAACTCGGTCACTTCAAAAGGCAATGTCCCAAGCTCAGCGAGGGTCACCGTCAAGGTGCGGGCCGCGGTCAAGGAGCCGCCACCCGTGGAAGAGGGAGAACTGCCTGCATTACCAATAGGCAAAGATGTGAAGCAGAAGAAGAGGAAGATTCGACTATGGAAGCGGAATTCGAAAGAGCGACAGTCCATGCCGCTTTACACAAGAAGGGGCCGAATCGCCAGTTCTCGGTGATTCAAACACCGTCGGACTATCAAGGTAAAGGTTTCAAAACCTTGATTGATTGTGGCAGTACACATTCCTTTATCTCACCAGCGTGGGCTAAAGGATTAGGAATAGCCACAGTAGAAGCTCCCACCCTACTTGTGGAATTGGCAAACGGTCGTGAGGTAACTTGTACCAGGCAAACTGCTAAGGAGGAGTTCTATCTGGGAGGAAAGAAAACCTCAGTCAAATTCAGAGTCATGAATTTAGGTATCCATGAGTGTCTACTCGGGATGGATTGGCTTAAGCCTAATGACGCTCACATCCACTGTGGGAAGGGTCAAGTTTCCTTTTGAAACTCTGAAAGAGAGTTTGTTACGACTCAAGGTGAGGCAGGAGTGCCAAGAATCCAGTTAGCCAAAGTATCTCGGATCATAAAAGGGGTTAGAAAAGGATTACCTGTTTACCTGATCAAACTTAACAAATTAGATCAAAGGCAAGAGTTTCATGAGGGACCCTCTTGGCTAAAGGAGTACGTTGACATATTCCCGGAGGAATTAACTGAACTTCCACCTCCAAGAGAAGTTGATCATGAAATAAGGCTAATGCCTTGAGCTGCGCCAATTGCAAAGAGACCTTATAGAATGTCCATACCAGAAGCTATTGAGTTGAAGGAACAACTCAAGCAACTGTTAGATCAGGGTTACATCCGGCCTAGCAACTCACCATGGGGAGCTCCAGTACTATTCCAGAAAAAGAAAGATGGGACACTTCGACTATGTATTGATTACCGTGGGTTGAATCAATCAACAGTCAAGAACAAGTATCCTATTCCTAGAATAGATGAGCTTCTTGATCGCCTTCAAGGTGCAAAGATCTTCTCCAAAATTGATCTCAGGTCAGGTTACTATCAAATCAGGATCAAGGATGAAGATATTCCAAAAACGGCCTTCAATACAAGATATGGGCACTTTGAGTTCTTGGTTATGTCATTCGGGCTTACAAATGCACCTGCCACCTTCAATAGATTAATGCAGGATATTTTTAGACCATATCTTGATGATTTCGTGCTTGTCTTCTTCGATGATACTTTAGTTTATTCTAAACAGGAAGAAGATCATGAACCTCAACTTCGGATTGTCCTTGAAACAATGAGGTCTCATAAGCTGTATGCAAAAATGAAGAAGTGTGCATTCTTCAAACGTCAGATTGAATATCTAGGATTCATAGTATCATCAGAAGGAATATCAGTAGACCCAGCCAAAGTCAGTGATGTACTTGAATGGCCAATACCAGTATCCGTCAAAGAAATACGTAGTTTTCTTGGCTTGACAGGATGGTATAGGGTTTTAATCAAAAACTATGCTTTGATTGCAGCACCTCTTACCGACTTACTAAAGAAGCAGACTTCTATTACATGGTCAACTCCCGAACAAAATAGCTTCGACCAATTGAAGCAATGTTTGGTATCAGCACCTATTCTAAAACTTCCTGACCTCAATAAGGAGTTCGAGGTAGTAACTGATGCCAGCATTCTTGCCTTGGGGTGTGTACTTATGCAGGAAGGTCATCCAGTAGCATATTCTTCAAGGAAATTGAAGAGTCATGAAAAGAATTATGCCACGCATGATCTGGAATTATTAGCTGTCATCCATGCTCTAAAGCTTTGGAGACACTACCTGTTGGGTAACAAGTTCACTCTAGTAACCGATCATAAGAGTCTCAAATGGATTTTTACCCAGAACGAGCTCAACATGAGGCAACGTCGATGGATTGAAGTATTGGAGGAGTATGATTTTGAAATCAAGTATCGACCAGGGAAAGAGAATGTAGTTGCTGATGCACTCAGTCGCAAGGCATTCCTAAATTCCCTAATCTTACAGAATCCATCAACGGCCAGATCTCTGGCTACAAAGGTATCTATGCCAAGCAACCCTATACTCAAACTAGCTAGAGAAGAAGCATGCCATGATTTGGCCTACCAAACCATGATAAAGGAAATATCTACCAAGGAGCAGAATCTGAAGTCACAAGCTAAGTATCGGGAAATTTCCATTGATAATGGACTTGTCTACTACAGAACAAGGCTATGTATACCAACAAGCCAGTCACTTAAGCAGAAGATATTATGGGAAGCTCACGAGTCCCCTTTCGCAGGACATCCTGGCTATGCAAAAACTCTTAACGCAGTTAGGAAGAGCTACCATTGGGAGAGGCTCAAAGGTGACGTTCTCAAATATGTCACTGAATGTTTGTCTTGCCAACGTATCAAGGCTGAACATGTCATGATGCCAGGAAAATTGCAACCACTTGACATTCCCCAAATGAAATGGGAATTCATCAGTATGGATTTTGTGGTGGGCTTACCCCAAGTCCAAGGAGGATACAACTCCATTATGGTTGTAGTTGACATGCTTACTAAGGTTGCACACCTGATTCCAGTAAAGACAAACTATAAAGCCTCCGACATTGCAAGAGTGTTTATCAAGGAGATATTCAAGCTACATGGGTTACCTAGAAGGATCATTAGCGATCGAGATTCTCTCTTCACTTCACACTTCTGGAGAGCTATCTTTGAAGCTATTGGAACTCAACTCTGTTTTAGCACCGCCTACCATCCCCAAACGGATGGACAAACACAGCGAGTGAATCAAATTATTGAGGATATGCTTAGGGCTTACTGCTGTCGAGAGCCGAAGAGGTGGATTCAATGCTTGCCGTTAGTGGAATTTGCCTACAATGCTTCTTACCAACAGAGCATTCAAATGACCCCTTTCCAGGCATTGTATGGTCATGATTGTCGAAGTCCCCTAAATTTTTCTGATCCAACCTTAAGAGTGGAAGCTTCAAGACAAATGTTGGAGGACATGGATGACCAAATAAGGTCAATAAGACAAGACATACAAGCAGCCAAAGATAGACAAAAGGCATATGCGGATTTGAAACACCAAGAGAGGGTCTTCGGAGAAGGAGACATGGTCTTCATTCGTGTACGCCCGAAAAGGAGTTCTCTATCTCTAGGAGAATGCAAGAAGCTAAGTCCAAGGTATTGTGGGCCGTATAAAATCCTCAAATGCCTGGGACCCAATGCTTATAAATTGCAACTTCCGGATAACCTAAAAGTTCACAATGTATTCCATATTAGTCTCTTAAAAAAATATGTGCCCAACCCTAATCATGTACTTGATGACCAACAAATTGTAATGCCTAGTCAAGGAGTCCTTGAGCTAAGGCCGGATAGACTTCTAGATGTTAGGGAGAGACAGTTAAGATCCCGAACCTTGAGTCTTGTCCAGTGGAAGGATTATCCCGAGGAAGATGCTACTTGGATAGACGAAGGCACCTTCAACCAACAATATCCCCAATTTAACTCGAGATGAGGACATCTCGATTCTTCTAAGGGGGAGAGAATGTAATATTTCCGGCCATGCGAAGTTTCAGGGAAATAATAAGGTTACAGTGAAGTTTCGGACGGGATAATCTAAACTAACACACCTCCACTGAGTCCATACAAGTCACGGTTTTTCGAAACCGTATATTTCCCATAAGAACCTCCTCTTGGGAGGAGGACAAGGGATAATAATGGGAATTTAGGTAAATTTCTTTTTCTTTTTTTTCCCTCAGCCGAAGCGTGGCTGAGGGAAGATAATGATGCCTAACTAAGATGGATGAGTCGTGGGCTGCATGGGAGGGGGGGGAACCCATGCAAGGGGCCACGTGGGGGAGCCCTTCTCTCCCCCCATGCCTATATAAACAACCGCTTACGTGCAGAGGAGGGGGGAGGATACTAGTCGCCGTGCTGAGGAGGAGGAGGCTCTGACAACTCGTCGCCGTGCAGAGGAGGAGAGGAGGATTGCGAAGTGGGGCCTGGGGTCGTCGCCTGCTCAGGCCGGCAGTCATCGTGCTGCATCCGAGGAGGGATAGGCCGTCGCGTTGATGAACGCTGCCGTGCTGCACCAGTTTCCGCCAGGCTGCCGCCACGATCACAGGGGTCTTCTTCACAATTTCTTTTTCCCCCTGCCGTCGTAAAATTTCCCCCCAATCATTACTTCTCCCACCCACGTTTTCTGTAAAGGATAGAAGCTTCCTAGAAGCTTCTAAAGGGAAGGCCCTAAGCCCTATGCACGCGGTCTTTACCCAGCGAGCTTAAAATCCCACACCTTGTGACGGGTATTCCGGCATAAGGGAGAAGCGGATAGACGTGGAGGTTGTTTTGCCAAGGATAGGAGGAATCCGCAGAGTTAGAGTCATCAACGATGGCGCCCAAGAAGACACAAGGCGCACCTGCGGGAGGTTCTTCCCCGGACTTACACGTGAATATCACCGCGGATCCACAAATCCAGGTTCCGTAAATATATTTCCACATGAAGAGATGTTTTAAATACGCTTAACTCCATAGGGAAATTCATACTACGTTATCATTAATTCATGGGTAGTGATAATAGTACATTCGATAAATTATAGATAAAGGATCCGTGCATATCATGCATCTACAAAGTTATGAATGAAAAGCACTTATTCTCCTTGTGAACTTAGTTGCAAACTGTCTCGTCATGCATCTTCAAAGTGGGAGCCACATATGGCCTAGGATTATTGTTAAAGTGCATTGGTCATGTAGGAAAGGAGTTTTTTTTTTTTTGCATTTAGTCAATAACTCCCTTCGTTATGATTCGCGTGAGGGATTTATTAACTTCTGTTTCACGGCATGATAAAGAACCCCGATCTTATAAATGGCATGGAGGATGATGCTTGCAAATAGATTAAATCGACTCTTGCCTTAGTATTGCATGAACTTCACTCACGATGTTGTTGTATCTAAGGGTCGCACTTTTACTTTCGCAAACTTCATTTCATCATGTAACATTTAGGAATGATTGCATGGCTTATAAAAGCAGGAAATGCAAATACTTAGACACAAGGTTGTAGGTGTTATCCCTTGACCTAAATCCTAGTAAGCCCTATGTAGATTACTCTTCAAATTATCTTGCCTTTTGACTTTAACTAAAAGGAAGGGATAGGACTACTGCGGATCTTATGGCATGTGAAAGTAATGAATTACAGGTTTACATGTATTGTAGCATTTTGCAACTATTTTCCTACTTTAGATAAAGTATATCATCTCTAGGAAAGAATTGTCCTTGTCAAAGACAAGTAGGTCAATTTACCCAAGTCATTTGTAGTATCACGACTGCTAGGGTTTCGTATAGGCATAGCTAGCCGATTCAATAAAAACCTCAAGTACTAGCTAGGGCTTGGCACGTTAGAGATGTGGCCAAGTAACGTAATTGGACACCAAGTCGAAGTCCTCAAACCCAAAGGTCCTACCCACCTTCCCGGAGAAATTGAGCCAATGGGACACGCACGCAAATAATGATCTAGGGTTTCTACCGTAAGGATCATTCGACCTAGGGCTAGAACTTGGTTTGAGTTGGAATCCCTAGGACCGAACGTTGTCGGTCTAGTGCAATTAGGATTGGGGTAAGTGAGAAGACGCCCTAAACCCTACTTCGAGTCTAATCATAATTCTTGACCAGAAAACACCATTCAAAAGTGAAATGATCTCTTGGAATGGAGGCGACACTTGTGCAACAAGTTGCAACGTCGCATAACCTTGTGGTTTGATCACAAGAAAGTTTTGCCAATCCTTGGAATGAGGTTGGCAGGTTCTTGCGCAAGTTTAACTTGCAAGGGGATGGGTAGTCATCCTGTTACATCGCCCTCATTAGGGAAAATTTACCAAGTTAAGGGAAGTTAGGTATTTGCTTGGACGCAAATGATTAATCAATAAATTAAAGCGACATGGCCACCGGGATTTACTATTAATAAAACCTAAGGCATTGGTTAAGTTGGGTTAACAGGGTATGATCCTAACCCAAGGACAATAGGAATCTTGCCAAGTTGCAATTGATTCCGGATCGAATGCTGGATGCATTCGGAGAGAAGGATTCACTCCTTAACAGTTTGCCAAATAAACAATCACTGGAATTGATTGTGCTTGTAACAGTTTAGAAAGCATTGTTTGCATTGTTTGCCCAAGGAACTAAAGGATGAAAAGATATATAAATGCTTCAGGTTGAAGGCCTGAAGGGAGGGGCAGCTTCAGTTACCCCCGACTGCCTGCCTGACCCTAACCAAGGGGGTTGTTGACCGTGCCGGGAACGTGGACCGAACCCGCCACGAGAGGTCTTTCCGTTATGATCTACTTGGAGCAGGAGGACGCTTGGGTGCCAGGGGGGGCTCTGGCCATAAATCCCTCGCCTTCCGAGTCCTGCACAAGAGACTAACGTGACTCGGGATTGGATCTCGAGGCCCGCATACTAGTCTACGGGCAGAAGCTTGGAATAGTGATCCCTAGCGGATTACTGGATAAGCCTTCGGGCAGATTATAGACAAGCCTACGGGCGGAACTCCTTGTATTTCAAAGATAAATGATGATATGATAATAAAGAAGTTGTTTTGATATTGTTTTTCTATGTCACGTGATAAGATTACATGAAGGAACCAGTGCTTAACGGGATTAATCAAGGGAGCTGTTTGTTATATGTCAAATTAATGTGTTAGGTAATTACATAACTAAAACAACCGAGGAAAGTGCGGAGGATGGACCATGGGTCCGTCCTATGGATGGGTGGTCCCGGTTAGCCGGGAACTTTTCTCAAAAATCTTGAAAAAACAACAGGATGATCATCATCATCAAAGCGAATAACGAGAACGATGACCTAGAGGTACCTCTTACCCAATTTACGCTGTTTTAGGGGAACGGAATGGGACTATGCCTTATGGCAGAGAGGTTGAGCCTTGCATCCCTCTCGTTTCCCATTCTCCTTGAACCAAGTGCAGCGTGAATCCGCTTCGGACCTGACGCTTCTGCGTAAAGTAGTTCGTTCGGGTCTGACGCTAGTTGCTGTTAGCTAATGACCAAACAGGAAAACACTAATTCCGGTCGATCCTAAGTGGGAAACGGCCAGGATACTTCCGCTACGTGGCAGACGCGGAAAGACCTAGATTGCAAAACCCGTAACATTCCATGGGAGTGCCGGGCGGAGTTTTCTAAACATTCTTCCCGATGGACTGCTAAGACGTGTCCTAGATGACTCTAGTGGACACGTTACAAATTTGATGCTTCCAATGGCTCCCAAAAGGGGGGTTAAGTACCAGGACACTTGGCCAGAATCCTGCCAGATCACTCCTTCTTTATCTCCCACTTTCGGAGTGCTGCTCAATCACTGCCTAAAAACAGCGATCGCATGTTGCACGATTTCGCTAATCTCTTTATTTACATAAAATCCTCTCAATTTGGTTGAAAGCTACATGCTTTCTTTTACATGTCCTCCTAATCTAGAAGTTATCTATAGTTTTATGGATTTTTACAAGAGATAATATCTAGTATATAAAAAATTGACTAAAAACTTGTCCAAAAAAATCTAATATTCTGAACCATGGACACTAATACTAATGTCT
Organism: Lygodium microphyllum; assembly: GCF_053477565.2. Lineage (NCBI taxonomy): Eukaryota > Viridiplantae > Streptophyta > Polypodiopsida > Schizaeales > Lygodiaceae > Lygodium > Lygodium microphyllum. The sequence goes on along the minus strand of NC_141160.1, from coordinate 24,038,126 downwards.
AAAGTGGCATTGACTCTCTAAATCTAAAAGGAAGCAACACTCTAGATTTTTTTTACACGGTGTGCGCGTAGCGGCACGACATTCACCCCTCCTAACCTACACATCCTTTGGCATGTGCCAAAGTCTTACGGATTTGCAGTGTCAGAAGAAGTATCTTCTGCCATGTCAATGTCTTCATCTTGTGCCTCTTCTTCTTCCTCTATGTCTTCATGCTCTTGAATTATATTCAAGTCTTCTAGCTCATATGTTGAACTTTCTCTTCGTTTGAAGAGCTTGATTCTTTTTCCAGCTATGGGTATCTTCATGCTTGTTCCATCCAATTTAGCCAATGAATATGTGGCATTGCCATGAACGACCTTTACCACATATGGGCCAAACCAATGCTTTACCATCTTCCTAGAAGCAACCATCTTCCTAGAAGCACTATATTGATTGTCTAGACTGCTGTCATAGACAAGCACCTAGTCAATTTCTTGAATTGCTCTTGGCCGAAGTCGATGTCCCTTATCAAATCTTCTTTTGTTCTTTAGTCTTGCTGTCTTTAGCTTCTCAATAGCTGCTTGAACATCTTCAGGCCTTCTTTCTAGTTGCCATATGCGCAAAGTCAGTAACTCTTCTCTACTGATGCCTTCCTCCCAAGGTAGAAGACTCCATGTGAGAATAGATTCTTCAATTGGCATAATTGGTTGTTGTCCATGCATAAGTTCAACTGGCATATAGCCAGTCACTGACCTGTGAGTAGTTTGGTCAGCCTATAATGCAAAAGGTAGCATTTTAGGCCATTCTTTGATCTTTCCTCTACAAGACTTTGCTAAAGCTTTGAGAATAGGTTGATGACCTCTTTCACTCTTTCCATTGCCTTCAGGGTTGTAGGATGAAGTTAAAGCCAACTTAATACCCAATTGAGCAAAGAAGTTGCGTGCCTCATCAGCATCCAACTCTCCTTTATCTGCAATTACTTTACCCACACAACCATATCTACAAAACACTTCTTCAAGAAAAAAATGACAAATAGCTTGAGTGGATTTGGTTGTTAAGGCTTTGCCTTCAACTTGATTGGTTAGATCCTCTCTTACAAGCACTAAATACCGCATATTCCATATTCCTGTAGGCATGGTTGTAAGATCAATAACCGATCTATAATGTATAGACAAAGGATAAGTTGGTTGTAACCCATCTCGATGTTGGACCATAGAATACATTTGACACACATAACAAGTTTCAACAAAATGTGCTATGTCCTGATTCATGTTTTGCCACCAATATTTTTCTTTGACTTTACTAAAGGTTCTCCATATACCTCGATGGCCAGCCCACAGGCTTTCATGAAATTCCTTCATTACTTGTTGTTGCAATCTTTTTTTACCTAAAACTCGGACAGGCGCTCCTTTCTTCTTCTTTGCATGCTTCCATAGATGTCATTCTTTAAGAAAAAAGCCATAAGCTTTCCTCTTGATATGTTTGAACTCCTCATCAGTCCAAGTCTCCTTCTTCTTCATTGTGCTCAAATATTGGCCGATCTTTAGCCAATCTTCTTCATAATCTTTTTCAAGGAAATGAACTAGAACTTGAGCAATGCAATGAGCATGCTGGATTTTAGTTGACCATCTTGTTGTTTTCAGCTTTGGACCAGTATATGCAGTAACTGAAAAGGTATTTTCAGCAGCTATGGAATGAAATTCAGCAAGTATAGATTCTTTAGCTTCATCTTCTTCCATCACCTCTTCTTCATTGTCATATCTTGCACATGATAGCATGCCAGCAATTGGATTTGCCTTTCTTGCAATATGCTTTAATTCAGGGTTGAGTGACTTAATATATGCAATCCATCTTATCATAGCAATGTCGGGTGTAGAGCAGTTGGCAATCATACCCAAGAGTGGAAGACAATAAGTTTCTACCACTACAGAAGCACCTATAAAGTATTCACGATCACGCTTTAATGCTGTTACAACTCCCCACAATTCCCTTTTTACTTCTTCATACCTTCTTTGACGTTCATTGAGAACTTTTGCTCCAAACGAATTGCATACATGTTACCTTCAAGATCCTCTTGGCCAACGACCCATCCTATCCCAATGGGACTTGTATCCACAGTAAGGATGATGGGTTGACCATTTGAATAGTCAACCCTTTTGAGAGTGGGGGTTGAAATTAATAGCTTCTTTAATTTACGCGTAGTGAGAGTATGCTCTTTATTCCAAGAGAATCTTTGGCCTTTTCTTAATAATTGATAAAGATTTTCAGCTACATGAGAAAAATGTGGTATCCATATGAGATAGAATACACATGCGCCAAGAAATCTTCTCACCTCTGAAACAATTGTGCATTTTTCTTGCATTCTGCTGATGGAATCTATCTTGATTGGAGAAGGTTTGTGTCCATAGGGGCCACATAGATGACCGACCACTAGGACTTCTTCTACTCCAAAAATCAACTTTAGCTCCAGAAAGGGTAAGATGTACCTCTTCCAGCCTTGTCAAAATCGTGTCACAATCATGAATATGGTTAACTACAAATGTCCTGAAACCATATTTGTCAAGCTCCTCATTTTTTTCATTGACTTCACATCCCTTGATAGGTACATCATCAAGAAATGGAAGAGTAAGTTGTGGAATAAAGTCCCTTAAGACTTTGTGCATGGCATTCATCATATGGGCTACGGAGTTTGTTGCACCTTATGGTAGCTTGCACATACGGACCAATCCAAGAGGTGTCTTCATTGTGGTAATGTCTCGGCTTTCTAATGAAAGCTGAAATTGGTCATATCCTGAATATAGGTCACCCATAGAATAAATTGCTCTACTTGCAAAAGCTTTAGTAAACTCATCAACAATTGGACCCAAACCAACATTTCAGATTGTGACACGATTGATAGGCTGTAGATCTTGAATGAATTGTAAAGATCCATTTTTCTTAGGCACAGTAAACCATCGGTTTGAGTAAGGTGCTGAAGAAGGTTCTAAAATCTTCATTCTGATATTCCCATTTAGAAGTTCCAATAATTTGGGCAGATGCGCCCTTGGAACGAGAATGGGCTTGAGGTTCCAAGGCACATGTGGGACTGTAAAAATGACCATAGGAGCCACAATATTTGGATCCACACAGCCTATTTCACTTGGTTGAAAAGCAAAAGCTTTTCCATGTTTCATTAGCATTTGCATAAAAGAGTGTTTTTCAGCCAGTGAAAGGAAAGAATTTTCACCTATTTTGAGCTCTTTTATACTTTCAGATGTGAACTTGTAACCAATGTTGGAAGGATCACGAAGACTTGGCTGATTTGCTACCCTATCAGTGATCCCTTCACTTTTAAGAGGCAGTGGGACTGCCACAGGTTTGACTTTCTTATCCACTGTCTTGTATTTTGTCTCCACTTGTGCTTCAGCCTTGTTGAGTAAACCATTGTCTTCCTGTTCAACAAATTCTTGAATTGTTTGATAAAAATCCAATGTACATACTTCTATGGAGTGATTTTCAGTTTGATTTTCTGCATGAGCAGCTGCATATATTTCAAGCGATGTATAAGTAGTAATCAATCCAAAAAAAATGCCCGAAATATCTTCATTTTCAGTCATCATGTCATAAGTTTTCAGCTCCCTTTTTACATGACATAAATATTTTCTTTCAACCTTAGTCATGGCCGGAAGAGACTTATAACAACCCATACTATTGGCTGTACATATATAAATTTGCTAGAGACACAGTTTCTGTTGTGTGAGGAGGTTCAATCTTTTTACACGATGCACTACCATAGCCTCCCTTTATAGTAGTGTAGCCCGAAAACCCTTGAATTCTTGGGCATTAGGAGGCATAGGATAATCATGCATTCGATCTCTATTTCGATGATGGTTAACACACACATTAAGAAATTGGACAGCTCGTTCATTATCCTTGCTTCGGATTCGAGCATAGGAAGAACCATCATCAAGAGCTTTTGTTTCCACGTGGGCTTTAGAAATGTAAGGTTGCCCAAGAATGATAGGGTAACTACAAGAGTCTTGAATAAAAAAGTGAAAATTGTCTTTTATGTCTCCAATAATTACCTGCACATTAGGACATGCAGCATATAACTCTCTAGAAGAGTTGTTTGCAGCTCTCATTCGCCAGCCTGGATCAATATCTATGGGCCATCCGCCACTTTCATAGAGACTCCTTGCCATGACGTTTATCTCCAAGCCATGGTCCAAGAGTGCAATACATGGTGTTTCTCTTTCTCCAATTTTGATGACTGTCTCCGTTGTTGCTCTTGCCCAATGCGTACGGGAGTAGTGACTGCTTGGAATGAATTGAGCCTCTTCTTCCTCATGCATGTGTTGTAGACGACCTTCTTTTTGAGAGGTGGGCTACCCAACTGGTTTGGACCAGCCGACCATTACATTTTTAGCTTTCACTTCTTTAATTTTTGCTTTCTTGTTTTCTTTATCTTCAGCTTTAATTGCTGCAATTAATTCTTTAACTGCTTCAAGTTGAATTCCTTGTGAAGTCAACTTCTTTTCATCATGCATAAAAACTCGAAGAACTTGCAAAAAAGCATGCATTGTTTCTTCATCACCAATATATTGTCTTTTCCTTTTGATTACATTAATAATTACATCATGGAATTCACCTTTGGCAATTCCAAGAATTTTGCCTAAGATGAATTCAATTTTGCTTCCTAGAATTCGTTCTTCTAGGACTCGTTTGAGATCGGTTGCAGATTCTATGTCAGACTGCAATTTGTAGCCTGGTTGCTTGCCTTTCTTCTTTTCTTCAGTCTTCTTTGTTTGTGGCGCATCTTCCATCTCTTGATCTGGGGTTATATTTTTAGCAAGCTTTGGTTGTTCAGGTGTTCTTCTAGTTACCCATTTTCGAGGGCCAGAAGAGGAAGGCCCTGGTTCATATTCTCTTCTTCTCTTTTCTTCAATCAAGACTTCTTTATGATTGATGTCAGCCAAATGTGCAAAGGTAGAAAAAAAATCTATCGGTTCCTTCCAACCAGTTATTCCTCGAATATACTGACTGGCGTTAGCCAAATCTTCTTTGGTTGCTTTACCATGTTCCATTTGATCTAGTGCCTGCATCCATACTTTAGATTGCACATTAGCTTTACATATTCAAACTTGATTTAGTTGGCTCAATTTGCAGCCCATAGGTAGTTGCATCAATTGCTGCATAGGCATTCTTTACAGCTAAATCTTCTAATCTTTTCTTCATTTCACCATTGCCAAAATTTGGCTCCAGTGGAAGACCAGTTTTAGCCGCATGAATTTTCCCGTCTTTCCAAAAGACAAGCTTCTGTGCTTCAGTCTCATGGAAGGCAGAACACTCCCTCCTGTCATGTTGTTGGCTGTCACACCAAATACAGCGCCTCTTAAAGCCTTCTCTCATGGGTCTTTGAGTTGATGCTCGTCCTCGCTCTTCGACTTTGACATCCAGCTTCTCTACTTTGGAACTAATTTCTGTAAGATTCAGATGAAGGTCACACATGCTTTTAATGAGTTCATCCATTATATAATTTTTAGAAGGAACAGAAGAAGAAAGAGCTGGTTGATTAGTCAAAGGAATAGGGGATTTTGAAGGTGGAACAAGCTCCATCAATGGAGTTGTTGAAGTTGAGTAGAGCCCAATCTTAGTCGCATCCGCTCTCTTTGAGCAATCATGTTAACTTCATCAGTAACATCTGTCCATGCAGTCTTCACTCCTGATTCGGAGGTAGCATCTTCTAGGCGATCATCAAGCTTCTCTTGTAGGATGGGATCTGCAGCCTTAAGGAATAATTCAATCTTCTGACCTTCCATACTTTGTTGGTCTTCAGCATCAAGTTGTCCAAATTTACTTTCAAACTCATGGTATAGAGCTATTGCAGCTAAACCTTTGTTGGGTTTTTCAACCCATTCAGTGAAACTTTTCTTCATCATTAGGCCATATCTTCTAAGAAGAATTCTTCACGTAGGGCTTTTTTGGACACAGCCCAATCCGCATCTTGTTGAAAAAGACCATGGATTCTTTCTTGAAGGCTAGGCTTGGCTAGTCTGGCAAAATAACGGCTCCATGCATATTGTGGTACACCAAAGAAAAGCATTTTTTCAACATATAAGTGAATAAAAACAGAGACATTTTGACCATTAAATTGTTTTAATTCACGCACAACTTCCTCTAGGGCCTTGATGGCTGTGGAATCAATCTTCTCTTCGTCTTGCCTTTATTGTTGTAGTTCTAACATTTGGATTTGTTGTTGCTGAGTTTGTTGTAGTATGTGCACCAATTGTTGTAGAGTATCTCCCGAAGAATCCCCCATCTTGGAATTCTCTTACACCGACCTTCACATCAGGTTCACCAATGTCGTAGTGTCGCTTAGGGTTGAAGGTCACCATAGGGGTTTGGCAAGAGAAGAATGTATGGGGGTTCAAGAGCTTAGACTTCGGAGATGGTAGAGATAAGAGAAGGGTTGAAGGTTTCAAGCCAAGTTTTGAAGATAAGAGACAGTAGGGTGTAGGTAGATTCAAGGAGAGGAGTAGACGGAAGAGAAGGGTTTTGAAGAGATTGAAGATGTAGAAGAATATTCTAACAAAGAATTAGAAAATATAGAAGAATACTAAGAGAGATGAAGTCTGTCAGTTTCTTTCAGCATTATGAGAAAATATAACTCTAATAGATAAAAACATGTACAAAATAATACCTTCCTCTATGCTGCTCAGATCGCCAATCCGATGCTTCCAATGGCTCCGAAAGGGGGGTTAAATACCAGGACACCTGGCCAGAATCCTGCTAGATCACTCCTTCTTCATCTCCCACTTTCGAAGTGCTGCTCATTGCCTGAAAACAGCGATCGCGCGTCGCGCGATTTTGCTAATATCTTTTTTACATAAAATCCTCTCAATTTGGCTGAAAGCTACATGCTTTCCTTTACATGTCCTCCTAATCTAGAAGTTATCTATAGTTTTATGGATTTTTACAAGAGATAATATCTAGAATATAAAAAATTGACTAAAAACTTGCCCAAAAAAATCTAATATTTTGAACCATGGACACTAATACTAATGTCTAAAGTGGCATTGACTCTCTAAATCTAAACGGAAGCCACACTCTAGATTTTTTTACACAGTGTGCGCGTAGCGGCACGACGGCGGCCCTGTAAGTCACTCATCTTTCTTATCCATAGTTACTAAGTTTAATTAAAATGCATTATTGTATAGTAGACTGATGTGTAGTTGTTTCTTTTTTTGCAGAGTTCGTTTGATGCTCCTTTGCGGACGGCATGAGGTTTCGAATGGTGAGGATCTATAGCTCGCCCTTGGAACCCTGGAGCTCACATACTATTCTTTTTTGGTCACGTGATCTGTGTAGACATTTTCTATGTAGTAGTAGTATCTTGCCATGATTGTACCGGTCGCTTTCATTATGCGATCATGTATTTGTTTCATGTATCAGTGTTATGATTTAAGTACACTTTTCCCTTATTTACACGAGCATTGTACACATTACTGAAACTATTTTATATGGCCCCTGCCCTGCCACAAAAATTTTTCCCTTGTTACCGTCACTATTAGCGTCACAAATTTACTGCACGCATCGCTATCAACGTCACCAAATGCGTGGCAAAGCGTTGTTATCAGTGTCACTATTTGCGTCGATATTAGCATTGCACTGATACTGATACAAATAACGACGCTGATAACGATGCTAATACCGACTATTCTATGGCATCACCAATAACGACGTTTTTTGTGACGATGGGGGAAAATTTCTTTATGAACATTTTCGTCGCTTTGAACATCGGTATAAGGCCTGTATCTTGTAGTGTATCTACCATGTTTCTATGGTTCTGCTAATATCTTTACTTTATTTAGTAGAGCATTTATTTTAGTTGACCATAGAAATCAACAATGTAAATCATTATAACTCCTTTATACTAATATTGATCACGTTTATTAGTGTTACAAATGAATAACTCCAAAGACAAGGTTAATAGAAGCTAACCATTATTTGGATGCTGCATGTGATAAATTGTCTATCATTTTTTGAATTGCACAGCATGAAGCATGGTGAGTCATTCGATGTGAGAGACAATGTGTTTAACCTTGATATTGTACTCTGTACTCCTAATGCTCAAATGAATGTGTGCAAAATGAAGGATATGGCAAGAAAGACATCAAGTATAGTTATACCCTCAAACATGTTAGAGGATATCACAATTAGATTAGATCCTTAAGGATCTTATGTCGCTTAGATGCCATGGAGAAAGGAGTAAAGACTTTTTCCAAAAATCAAAGTGACTTAATCTCTTTCTCTAAAAACTTTGATGATCATTTGCGACGAGTGAACAAACATTACAAGAAAAGGATGATGGCAAGTTAGCTGATGTAGCATGTTTTCAAAGTGAGATGGAAGAAATAAGAGGATACATAGGAGAAATATGTGAGCACATTAAAAAAATGTGGCCAATAGAAACCTCTCAAGATCATGATCAGAAGTTGTTTCATCTAGCTAGAGGGTGGTGTACATGAGTTGCTTGCTTGCATATATGTCAACTTGCATGGATTAGAGAGTATTTTCCTCTTGATGCGCAAGTTGCCTTATTTAAAGTTTATCTCGACAAATTTTTAGCCATGTTAACCTAGATGAATCGAACAGGGCTTCATCCTCAAAGCCATAGCTCAACGATCATTTTTAATCATCCTCTTCATTTTGATGAACAAAGTAGAAGGATTTAAAACTCTATTTGAATTTCCAAATTTGCTAAAATGTTCAACTTCTTTTATCTTCGACAATGTCTTCATATCGTGCATATCATATCATATTATTATAATATATACTTTCTTTGTGTTTTCTCTTGGATTTGTTGTAATATATGATGCTCCTAGTATGTTATGTTTTGCTTGATGTATTTCCTTAGGCCTTCGTTCATATATACTTTTAACATTCAAGTCGTGTTTTTTGTTTGCAATTTTATACCTAGATCAATTGTAACATGGCTGGCATTTATACACACTCATATTATTTGAATCATGTTTCTTGTTTGCAATTTCTCTAGTTTTTTTATTAAGGTAAGGTAATAAGTGATCATGTTAATTTATTTGCATTATATTTTTTCTTAGGTTTCCTTCCACGATGTGCTCCTAGTACATGCTTTACATAGGGATTGTGCCTTGAATGCTCATAAACATATTCTTAATGTTACCAAATGTAAATGTAGGTAGGATGCAAGAGTTAGAATAGAGTTGCACTAGTTACATGTAGTTGATTGTTATATATAGAATATGCATATATTTGTGTGTGTAAGTGATAGACATAAATACAATGGCTTTATTGCCTTTGGATATGAGCATGGCCTTGGTTGATGATCAAGGGCATGGTGGTTGCACAGACAATTTTAGCTTGCAAGTTGCAGTTGGGACTATGAATCAAACTCATGATTATGGTGCAAATTATCATAGATTGTCAACTATCAATGGTGAGATGCTAGCTTTTGAAACACACTCGGTTGTTAATCACAATGCACTTGACATTAGTCAAAGGGTTGATATAAATATAAGCAATACTAATGTTGAGATGGTGGATGGGCAATGTAGAAACAACCACCATGTGTTTCTTCTTATGGTGGATTTTGTTCTATTCTTCATGAAATGCTAGCCCCGGAAGTTCATCCATAAAAAACCATTCTTCTATATCAAGAACCACACATTCACAATATTGGAACAGTAAGCAAGATTTGTAAGCTTTGCATGGGCAAGTTATGGTGCTCCGAAATAAAGAGTGCACACTGTGTTTTGATAGCAAACATTGTTATAGAGGAACTATCTTTATAGCTACCACCACAATGTGATTTATTGGGTGGCTTGCAATAGTGCTCTTGCATTTGTTTCAATGGGTGCAAGAATAGATAAGTTTTTACCTCAATATGGAAGTGGTTGTACTTTTCAAGTTCATGGATCAATGTATAATTGCATTAGTTCTCTCTTACCAAATGTGAATGAAAATCAAATGCCAAAATTTGCATAGATTTATATTATGATACCAAACATGAGCTATCAAATTGTGTAGGATTTATGTTTGGGCTTCTAGCTAACTTGTTGGAGGAGCTTCAATGTATGATGTATGATCACAATGTTTATGCAAGAGCATTTAGATCGATGGGTGCATGATTGCAAGCCAATTCATTTGTGGATATAAGAATAACTATTTTTGAGAGTCAAGTTGGACAATATTCTACTTTAACTATAAGTGAGATTACTACAATTATACTTGGGCAAGGTAATGAGAACACAATTGTCATTGGAATGTAAAAAAGGGGAAATATAAGTACCTGAGAAAAATAGAAAAAATACCGACTACATAGCCATGTATATAAGATGTATGGGGTTTCCTTTTTGGACTACTAGTTAATATAATTACCCTTTCATCTTCATCTTCTTCTCCTTCAACTTTCATGGCTTCCTCTCCCTTCTCTCTCCTCTTCTTGGCATTATCTCTCTTCTTCATATCTTTCTCTCTCTCCTCCTAGTCTTTCTCTCTCCTCTTCTTCCTCTCTTTCTCTCTTATACTCATTCTTTCTCTCCTCTCAACCTTAATCATTATAGTTGGTATCAGAGCCTCGATCTTTGGTCCCTTCTTCTTTCTCTTTTCTTACATCCAGTTATGTTTTGCTAAAAAAATAAAGCAAAAAAAAAAATCCTAGTTCAAATAGGTATGCAAGGACAAGAGTTGTAAGGAGCTTTAATGGAGTACCACAAGGTGCTAGTAACCTTTCTTAGAGATCTCATACAAGCCATGGCCAAGTCAAAGGTACTCACGTCAAATTTAGCAACTCGTTTTGAACTTTGAGGTAAAGTTTTCATTCTTGAGAGCTTCCATTGAAACTACAACAAGAAACCTCTTCATCTCTCTTGAACCTCATATGCCAACAACAAAGGATTGAATAAAATAACTCTTGGCATCTCAAGCTTGAGGTAGAGCACCATTTTGTGGAGTTCTTTGAGCATCATGATAGTAGCCCTTTCCTAGACAATTTACATTGTTTATGCAGCCCCAATGTGAAGGAAATGCCATCACTCCCTCTTGTGCTACATACTTGCCTTTGGGCTCGCCACACTGATCACGTGCTGATTGAGATGGAGGAATATCTAGTTGCCCTTGCCTCCCATCAAATGCCTACAAATCTAGTTGTTATTTCTTGTGACCACAACCACTTTCAATGGGGGACCGATGCGATGGAAGTGAAAGGATGACCAAATGACAAATGGAAATACAAGACAGGACAAAAGCCACTTGAATTCATTTTCTCATGTGGTGACGATCAAGTTTCTGAGATGTCTGCTCTCACTTGGTGTCTCTGGCAACCATAAACATTACTAGAATCTCTAGCTTAAGATGCATGCCCTCTTTTGTAGCCTAACTACAATGTGGTGGGCTATGTTTCCCCCCTAAATTGTCTCCTGTAAGAATGCACTTGCTTGGTAATAGCCTAGATAAAGAAGACACTCTCTCATCATGTTCATCAAAACACATAGAATTGAAGGTTCACATTAGATTTCGTGTCTCTTCCTTCATATGCAATGAAGGGGATCTGTTCTAGGGTTGATGGTGATAAGATGAATTCTTGAAGGGGATCACTCTAGTAAGGGTATCAATTTGTCCAAATATTATAGGATTGCAAAGTGAAAATCTTCTTGAGGCATTAGGAGAAATATGGACTCTCTTTTTTTCCCCTTAAGGGGTTTCTCTCACCTCTCTCTCTAAAAAAAGATTCAAAAAATAATATTATAATAAGAGATCTTCTACAATAAAGTAAATCTCATACTGTATTTTCAATAGATTTCACCTATTATTTTATTTCCAAAATGTAAGATAAGTTACTTTTTCTCAAAATCCTCATAACTAAAAAAATACAATTCTATTTTCTCTAAAAACAGAGGCAATCATTAATATACGACTTAATGCCCTCATGCCTTTTCAACATGAAAATATATTAGAACCATTCTCGTTCTTGCTTCTTAAAAGAGCGAAAGTTAAAAAATGATATAAAATGACGTACACATCATATTTTAAGATGATTTTTTATCCAGAGACACCTTTTTGACTCAAGAGTTTCCTTGTAAATTTTTATCTTTTTTGGACAAGTATATCCCTATTTCTAGGCATTTTTCATTCCCTCTCAAAGCTCTAGTTTCGTCCGAAATTTTGTGTACTCTGCTCCTTCCCTCCAGAATGTTGTTTCTTGTATACGAATTCTTCTAAAGCAACATTCAGTACTATCTACAACACTCACTACCCTGTTATAAGCAATCTTAGGAGTGGTTTTGATAGCATTTTCTGAAATCAAATAATCTCTATCTACAACACCCTCTACCATGCTACAAGAAATCTCCCTCTTTAGTACTATGCTATAAGATATCTTCCTCTTCAACACTCTATACTACAAGCAATCAAGTGATAGTGGAGGTATCTTTATTTTTTAAATCTTTGTGATGTTATTATTCTTCATAGTTGTTGTTTAATCCTTAAGTGTCAATTGAGAGAGAGAGAGAGAGAGAGAGAGAGAGAGAGAGAGAGAGAGAGAGAGAGAGAGAGAGAGAGAGAGAGAGAGAGAGAGAGAGAGAGAGAGAGAGAGAGAGAGAGAGAGAGAGAGAGAGAGAGAGAGAGAGAGAGAGAGTATTTTGGATATAACAAAAGATAAGATTGGATGCTAATCAGAGGTAGATTAAAAGCTAAGATTATAGGTAGATTAGGGGTTGATTAGGATCTATCAAGACTGAAATCAAGAGAAAGAGACAAGATCCAACTAGGTAAAAAAGAACACAGATATTGAATCAAAGGGGTGTAATTGTGTGATTTGAATGTTAATCCAAGTTAAAATTGACATATATTTTTCTTTACAGAATGTTGGTGTAGGACAACGTACCAAGAGAAAGAGAGATATTCACTTTCAATTGGAGGATGAGTATGCATCAATGTTCAAAAGAACTGTGGAAAGAGATGATGCAATAAGATACAGGATGCAACAAGAAAGAATTTCAGGGGAAAAAAATATGGACCTTTGGGTTGATGGGTGCATTTATCCACCCAATCCAGTCACTCAAAGGCCACCAAAATTTGAAGGGCTTACATCATTTGTAAAGTTTGTTTGTGAAGGTAATGAAGGATTGTATGGATACACATGCAGACTTGTCACACAAGGATTAGCAGGGGTTCATCAAGCCTTGACAAATATGCAAACAAGATTACACGGGAATATACAGTCTTTGGAAAATGATAGATTCTTAGTTGAGAAGGATAGGGAGAACTAGAGCCTACAACAAGCAATGTCTGTCATTGAAGATGCTATACATGCTACACACGTGCAAAATATGGAGTTACAGTCTAAAGTTATAGACTTGAGAAGGAGAATTGAAACATAAAGAGGAAGCTCACAAAAACCTTGGAGATTGGGCCCACTTTAAAAACCAAAGAAGCACGTTGACACATTCGATTAGTTAAACCAATTTACCAATTAACCAAAGGAATTGGTCAATATTATAGATGAATATATGCTCAATCTGTTACAATGAGAAATATGTCCGCTCATGCAGAGAATAATACTATTGTCAAAGTCCTAGGATATGGTAAAAAATGCATTGGAAAATCATAAATTTAGGGACATTGTAGTTGGTGTCGCAATTGAACATCTTAGGGATGTGAGCAACCTATTTTCTACTATAGATGCTCAGAGATTTTGTGACAAGGTGGGAATGAGTTCTGAGTCATATAGTATGCTCTATCAACAATTGGATACAGGTTTAAGCAAGTCTTCAAAACTAAGCGAGTAATGCCTTTGCCAAAACCATTTCACATGAAGAAGTCTTGAAAAAAACTAAATGAGAAAGTTTTAGAACTAATTGGTGATCCAATGCATCTAGAAAATACACACATATTGAAGTATGGTTCCAAAGAAGTTGCATTTGTATTGAGTGCATCCAATAACTTTGTATTGGATATATGTATGGTTCAGATTGCTATGGTTAAGTTCTAAAATATGTCTATGGAAGAATGTAGAGGCAAGCTTAAGTTTCTCCTCAAACTTGATGAGAGTGAGATTATTAAGGGGCAAAAACTTGAATGTGTGAGTATAGCACTTATGAATTGAGCATTGGATCCCAACATCGATGAAAACCATCCTTTATACTTCAATGTACAATTAGAGAATGAAATATAGTGGCTTGTAGCATTTGAAGTACCAAAGGAGGACCATGAGGTACTTAAAGTTTTTTTAAACCTCACTAATTTACCCAGTGTTATTCAACATCAAAATAATAGTGCACTTTTACACATCGAGGGGTTTGGGGACTATCAAGTTGAATGGCATCTTGTAGGTGATTTAAAAACATTGAAGTGTATGTTTGGTTTATCAAATGCAGTGAATGCAAAATTTCCGTGCATATACTGCATGCAAACTAGGAAGAAAGGGAAAGATGGAAAGAAAGAATGGCTTTCCAAGGCAAGACAACAAGGTGCTCCAACATGTGATAAAAAAGTCATGAGAAATGGAATGCTAGTTCGAGTGGATCCGAATTGGTGCCCTATTTTGGAAATACCACTAACAAGGGTTCACTTTTGCACATTGCATTGTTTGGTTAGAATAATTGAGAAGCTAGTATATGAATATATATGCTTTGCATACAAGATGCAACCTAGGTCAGAAGTTGATGCTACATGCAAGAAGGTAGAACAAGTCCTCTCTGAAGTTGGATTGTGTATAGGGGCCAAGTAGAAATAAAAAAGGACGATAAAAAATCGGGAAAGAGTGGAAATATCCCTTGTAAACCATGCTTTGGTGGACCCAAGGCTAGGAAGTTTATATCTCCACCTCGAGATGAGGAATGTAATATACTTGTAAAACAACCAGAGAGGTATGAAGCATGGAAAAAGTTGCACCTTGCTATTCTGGATTGGAGAAATGGGGGGTGAGAATGATGATTGCAAAGGTAGAAGTGTGGATACACCTAGATAGATTAGCAGCTCTCTTACAAAAGTTGAGGTTTAGGGATGGTGATGCCAATACATTTAAAGAGACAGTTGCTAAATTTCATAAGTCCATGGTGGAGGCATGGACTACAAACAACATATTGCAAATTATACATAAGTTGATAGGTAACTTTTCTATTTGGTTATTATAGATGTCTTCACGGAGGAAAAAATTAGTAACATACTTGCAGTGGAGGTCTTCAATAGGAAAGATAGTGGTGGTAATTGTATTTGTGATAAGTACCATAAGTTGAATTGGATTTTGACACACGCAAGTACTGGAGGGAGTTTCAAGGTCAAGGGTAAGGATGTTGCAAACCCTAGCAAACATTGGAAAGGTAGAATTTTAGAGTTCAGAAAAGTGTTTAATGGAGCAAGTACAGTAACAGAAGTGTTGATCCAACATGTTTATACGCGCAAACAAATCTCTATACAGGATAAGAACTACATTGCACATTATTAAAAAAATTGTAAGTTTTTAAATTTTATCATTGTTTATTCTTTTGCATTAGAGTTATTTAAAAAAATCTTTGGAGTGTTCTAATTCAATCTTGTTTTACTAACAACTCTATATCCATCAACTTTGCACGAATGGCAAAATGTGGAATGTTTGAGTGGCAAGATACATGTTTAGCATGAAGACATAGGTTCTTTGATCTATGATAATAACTCTGCAAGTCAACTTGCAACTCAAAATATCTTTTTTTTATAATTCATTGTATGTAGTAGAAAGCTAGAGATTGTAGCATGTCCCATTGCCGCCACTATCTAGTGGTGGTGAATGGTTGACTAACATAAATATTGCTATGAAACCCACCATAGGCTCCAAAGATGTAAATCTTAGTTGGTTTATTCTATTCTCATTGTTTGCACATTTGTTTAGTTCATGTGATGTTCTGAAGAAAACAAAGATTACTTATCAATGCAAGTGTCCATCTAAGGAATAGATGAGTCAGCTATTGGGTGAGTCTTGGCAAGTCAAAAGAACACATTTTCATGAGACGATTGAATGCAGGGTCAACCAATCTGATGTCACATTCAGGTAAATATTTTTTACTATTTTAAGTGCCTTGATTTAATTGACATAGGTCTTGGTTAGATGAATTGTTGTGTTAGTTGCATTTACTTACCATTATTATTTTTTAATTATAGGTATTTTAGCGCTAGACAAACTTTGTGCATTTTCTTTCGATATGGAAGATGAAAAATTTTGCAAGGGGAGTGGATCAACTTGGATCAAGATACCCGAGATGAGACACATACAGCTCTCATAGATATGGCTATCTTATGGAATGTTCATAATCCTTTTGTGGTCAGCACCAGAGAGCCATTAGCCCATTTCTTTTCTGAGACAAGAAATCCAAATAATGTCTAGTGAGCCCCTCTGCAACTTCTATTTCAAGTTAGATAATAGAAAAGTCAAGATTCGTAGTGAGCAATCCATGACATGTAAACAATGTGCTCCTCCACATATCCTTAAGATAGTGGAATCCTTGTAATTTTTTTTATAAAGAACAAATATAAACTTTTTTAAAACTTATGAATACTTTCAATTTAGATAATCTTAGTTTACTATGATCCAAGCATGCGATAATACACATTGTAATTAGTCAATCGTGTTGGTTAAAATCATAATTAAATTGCAGACTAGGGTTCTATAATCTGTGCAATATTGTCTTTGCATAATGATATATTGTAGCTTATCTCTTCTACTCATTTCTTAAATTTAAATATTAAATTGGATCCAAGGGATTTTTAAGGTCTTTTAGATTTCTTTTCTTTAAAAAATTATATATTTTCTCTAGTTGGACTTGAATATACTCAGCAATCCAAGTATATATTTGAGGATATAATAATGTAGAACGAATCGTTTGTCTGTATGAGTAATTTTAACGGTGACTTTAAGGTATTGAAATAAAGAAACTAAGGCAAGAGTTTTAATTTAAAACTTTAGGGTTAAAAAAGAACCTTTATTTACAACCCTAAATACATAAAAGCTTTAACTCCAAACTCATTTTCACTTTCATTCTCTACTTTCCTACACTTGTGCTCTCCTTTCTTCTCTCTTTGTGTGCCATGGCTACTACTCCCGCCTTCGCTGCATGGATTAGCTCCACATGCTACACACACATAGGAGACTAGATATGCCCTAGGTTTTGCATGACCTTGAGTCTAGAGAGCTCACTTTTCACCATAGACCCTAGCTCTAGTATAGTGGCATCATTTTGTGATGCGGCAAACCTCTCACCTTCTCTATTCCGGACTCTCCTCTCAGATGGGCCCCCATAGATTTCTTACATAGTTTATGTGCTAGATCGAGCCATGCAAACGTGATTAATCGAGCCCTTGTGCATGTGGGGCAGCATCTCCGCGCTAGAGCAGTGCCCACCTCATCTCAGGATCACGCCACGATGGATCTCATCGAGCACGATGCAGCATTAGCCATTTATGTTTTGTGCACTGAGGTGCAAGAGGACAGTGATGAAGAGATCGATGCACCCTCTCAGCCACAACTAGAGTATTTCGAGAGGGAGCTAGAAGAGATCGCACTTGATCTGAGCGTTGAGGCAGCACAAAGCTTAGCCATTGTGAATCCACCTCCTTGCCCTGATGAGATGACGACAAGCGATGAGCCACTCCTCGCTTCTCTCCATGCTATCATCATCGAGGGGGTGGAATATCTACTCATGCAGGATGTATTAGAAATTTCGGAGCTAAAAGATGAAGATTTATCTTGTATCATGGTGCATGATGCACCTGATGATTTGATAGATTTTGATATACAAGATGCCCTAGCACATGTTGATGAGGTGGCTCGGTATGATGGCATGAGTGTCGATGACATCTCTACCATTGTGAGCATCCAAGAGCAGATTGAGGATGTGGCACCATAGTATGATATCTCTGATGAGGAGTTTGAGTGGTTGTAAGAAAGCATTTTTGGACCTTGACCCAGCTACACAGTACCTTCCTAAGAGAGAGACGAGGGTGGCCCAATTGCAAGAGCAGACCTAGATTCTCCATTATAGTAGCAGATAGATGATGTAGAGAAGGTAATGTTATCGGATTAATGTTATTAGATTCGCATGCAAATTTACCAGTAGGGTCTCTAGGGCATAAAGACCATTGGGATTAATTTTTGTTGGGATTGGTCCCCCAGAGAAGCCCTGGCCAAAGGCTCGCGGCCGGGGACCCTATTGGTAAATTTGCGCACGAATTTGATATATATAGCTTTAGCACACCATGCATAATGAGTATGACACAGTGAATCTGACACTGAACTCGTGTGATGCAAGACATTATCTATATAGATGAATTTTCATCTAGATAAGGTGGCCAATCTGGTAGCCAAGGAAGGGCGCAAGACTTGGCATTAAAGGAGTATATCAGCCAGCTTGTGAGTGACATTATTGTATTTCATAAGACATGCTCTCTGGCTTTTGCTGAGAACTTCTTGAAGTTGAGGACACTAATGAAGGTTGGGCCCTTCAAGACCATCCCAACGAACTCTAGCTTGGAGAAAGTAGTGTTGCTTTGATGTTCAAAGCTCCTCTACTTATTCTCTAGTACTAGGTCTCGGCCATTTTTTTCCATGGTGGCCCGTGGCATTATTGCTAGTATTCAAGACCCCAATGTCATTAGGTAGGAACTACTAGGGCAAAATGTGTTACTGCCTATGATCAAGAATAGCTCTGACCATGGGGAGTATAGCTCGAATAAGCCTAGGAGAGAGTAGATGTAATTATTGCCAAATGATATCTCATCACACCAATGTATTCCACTTTGTAATCTTCTCTTAAAGTAATAAAAATCAAGATTTGTTGGATTTGCATGCAATGTAGTTTGTCATATGCGTCGTTTATTCTTGTTTTTTATTTGAATCTTATGTTTATTTATCGAATTTATACGCAACACGATTTGTATCCTAAATTTAATATGTAGTGCTTTGTCGAGTTCGTGCGCAACATGTATTCGTTCAAATGCATGTAACAATAACTAAAAGACATAAATAAAACAAATAACAAGTAAATAAACAAAAATAAGATGTGTAAAAAAATATGTATTCATATTCATAATGTTTTACATGGGATCCATTATAACTAGGGTTTTACAAAATCTATTTGGAAGCTACATTCCATATATGTTTTAAACTTTATATTGGGGAATATAGGAATTTCCCATAAGTTTGGGACATGTGGTCAAATCTTTGGATTTGTCATAACTTGAACACCAGAACTCCAATTTGAGCACTCTATAGCTCAATAGATTCCATTTTTCAAGCGCTTTCCAATGATAGGTCGCATCATATGGTTTTGAGAAACTTATAGGCATATTATCCTAGTGCCACCTTTTTAGTATTCAAAAAATGGGAATTGGGAGATTCCCAAACTCGCTAATATGGTGTTTTTAGTAGTACACCCCTATCATTGTTGATCTCGCGAGGACTATCCTTCCACCGTCGGAAGAACCTCATTATCCACAAATCCCTATCGGTGACGGTGACTCTCCTTGCATGCACTGTTGAATAGATCGAGTCTCCAAACAAGTCGATGAGGTAAGCTTCTGCAACTTCCTATAGTGCAAGGAGGACTTGGGTAATCTAGCAATCGGGTTGTTACAAGCGTGATCCATTTGGGAAGTGCCTCCTACTGTTCTTAATTATTATGCCATTCATAATCTCCCACACTAGCTTATGGAATGGAGCCTTTGGTATCAGAAGGTGCGGGGTCTTCTGGTAATGGTGGATCTCACGAAGAGCCAGTGTGTCTGGCCTCCATCAATGCTTGCAATGCTGGTTTGGTGGTGGAGCTGGGGGAGGTGGCTTGCTTATTGCATGCCATGTCTTCTAGGAGAGAAAACTCAAAACTCAAAAGTGAAATGTGTAAAATGAGGTGAAACTTTAAACCTATAGCAAAACTTTTCAAAAACTCTTAAACTTGAATTAATGTATCCAAGCTTTGGAAAAATATGACCAGTGATTCGATTGACGTGAAATTTTATATGTAGACTCCTCTACGACACATCAACTACCCAAAAAAGATTTGGTCCCATCAGAAGCCTCTAGGACACCTATTTGGAGGCTCGTGTCAGGGGCCCTGAATCCCAGAAGCCTCTGGGACACCTATATGGAGGCTCACATGTCTAGGGCCCTGGATCTGGGAATCAGCGCCCCAGACACGAACCTCCAGACAAGTATCCCAGAGGGTTCTAATGGGGCCAATTTTTAAATATCCATGAGTTTTTATGATGCCCGACATGTGGGTGAAGTTTCACTAGATTTTGATTTATGAAATTGACAGTTCAATCATTTTTTGAAAATGCATTAATTGGATTATACTTCACTGATAACAGAAAAACTCACCATCGAGTGTGCACAACTACATATTAAATATGTTGTCAACCAAACTACGTGAAATATTGAAAACTTAAAAATTCACAAAAAAAGTCATGGGTCAAATGGAATATCGCATATCGGATATAGTATTGTCAAACTGCTAAATACAGTAAAGATATAGTACATCAGCCCATGTACAACTAATCATTGATGTGTACGTGATTGCGCATTGAATTTATCCTCAATGAAACTACTTTGAAAATTAGAAACTTGGAATTACACACAATGCAAATCATGGCAAAATAGAATATCAAATATCGGATTTGGCATTACGAAACCATGAAATACATGGTAGATAGTGCATGGTACCAAGTACAATTGGAGCTAGGCAAAATTTAGCTCCATTTTGCAAGACACTGCTATCAAATACTTGAAGGTCTACTGGAAAGATAACCCAAACTAAGCTCTTTACAATCTACAACCAAACCGAAGCTAAAAACATAGATCCAATTACAAGGTAGCTTCTCAAAGCATATTGTTGACATTCACATTAAATGCATCCTTGTTGTTACGGATCCTATGAACAAGAACCATATCTATGGGCTTAATAGTGATACATCGAGCATGAATGGCTAAAAGTTGACAATCACTCATTAGATCAATCAAGTAACTTTCAGCTACTTCTTGGAGAGCAAGCAAGGCTTGGCTTTGACCATCACTGGTGCGCAAATCAGATGCTGTATGTGCACGTAGTGAACACCGGAAGGTCCCCAAGAACAAAGAACTCTACAAAATCTTCATAAAAGCAAATAGAGAGTTTGCACGACATGAGACAAAAAGACCAATTGGGTGCAATCTTCCCCTATGCTTGTGTGAGCGCTTCACAAAGGCATGTATTTATAGATTTATTAATCTCCAAGCTCAAAAATAGCCTAATTTACAATTAGCATGCTTTTGGCTTTTGTATTCGCTTCTGCCCAAATAAAGAGTAAGACGTTTGGGTGTCCAAAAATTGGGTTGTGCCCGAATACAATGTCAAATAATGATATATTTAAATTGAGCATCTATGAACATACAAAATAATAAATGTTTATCAAGCGCTTTAATAAAGCGTATCTAAATAAATATGGGCGCTACGCCTTTAATGATAAGGCACGTGCCCATCAAAATAATAATTCTTCTAGGTAATCTGAATACATATCATCGCCTGGTGCTTCCCAATGCCACCGTTGCTTGCTCTACACATCAATTGAAGCATTCACAATTGTTAGAAAATAATAAGATAAAACTCAACAAAAGTGAATACCTAGAAGTTTTCACCTACAAAATAATTAAATAGGTTGGAACTCTTTTCTAACCTTAATTTAATTCGAGTGCACTCTAAACTCATAAATGTCCATTAATTTAATATGTATTTTGCAAAATCACCCTCTATAGAATCACCCACATGCACATTAAATTAATCTGACACCCAAAAAGGACATGCGTCCTCGTCAACTTCTCGCACAAGGAATCCACCTTGTGTATGAGCCCCGAAAAATAAATATAGTTTTACGGAATCCACCGAAAAACATCACAGAATCCACCATGGAATATGCCTTCTGGCATCATATCCCACTTTGTGGAAATAAAATCATGTGTGCTTCCATTATCATGCAAAACAATCTTTTCTTGACTATGCACAAAATATTTGTCGTTAATAATGAATGAGGATTTGGCATACCTAGTAAACTATCTAAAGCATCGTCGATATCATCATCATCTTCACTAAAGTCTAGCATATCTTCATGGTCTTTGTCTTCAGTTGATCCCAAGTGATTGATTTGAACTTGCTTCTTGGATTGACAGTTTACTTGTAAGTGTCCAAGTTGATGACACTTGTAGCAAACTATAGGCTTTGCTTTGGAAACATTATTGGTAATGGCTAGAAATTTGGATATATTGGGATTTGGCTGGAGAGAAGGCTTAGGGTTTGAATTTGTGTTTGATGGTAAAGTAGGAGGTTGAGTCCAAGGTTTACGGAAAGAAGAAGGAACAAAGTGATTTTGATTGAATCTTCGGAAGTTAGAATTGAATTGCTTTGTACCAAAGTTACCATTAATAAAAAGTTATTGCAGTCGCTTTTCTTGTCCATGAAATTTGTCTTCAGCATCATGTGCTAAAGAATCACATCCTCCAAAGTCTTTGGCTTGAACATATTCACTTCCGCATAGAAGTGACCAAGCAAACTAGACATATACTTGTGCTTGTGGATCGCCTCCAGGAATATCTTCAAGCATTTGAAGTTGTAGCAAGGCACTCCAGAAATGCTCAGTGTATTGCGGGATAGATTCACGATCTCTTTGTTGTAGAAGATCCCACTATTTGATAGCTTTTTCGTGGAATTGAGGTGGAAGGAAATTCTGCGAAAATTTCTTTTGAAAGGCCTCCCAAGTAGAGGGACAATCAACACTCTTGCGGACAATAGTCCACCATAACAATGCTCTGTTTGCTAGATGGTTAGTGACGCATTTAAGTTTATCTTTTTCAGTATATTGCTCTTCATGAAAGTAGTCATCAAACTGATTGATGAAAGTAAAAACAATTTTGCCATCATGTTGCCCATTAAAAGTACAAAATTTGAAATTTCTTTTACTTATCTTGGCTTCTTTCCTAAGAGATTGTGCATCGAGTGTCGCATCAATCGTATGTTGAATAACATCTTCATGTTGTGCTCCGTCTTGATCGACAGTGGATCGTTGAAGTATAGCAAGTTGTGCTTGCAAATTTTGATGTGCTCTTCGCTCTTCTTGAAGTTGCATCATGATTAGGTCCAATTTTTACTCCATAGTTGGCTCTGGCAAATCACCTTCGCCCTTAAAATCTTCCATGTTTTGATCGGACATCCTGCAAAAATCTCAAACAACCTCACATACTCGAAATCTCGTTAGAAGGATGAGCGCAGCTCAAATTTGGATTTACAAGTCTTGCTTTTTTTAAAAACGGCTTTACTTTTACAATCTTGCTTCTTTCGCGGGTATGGCAATTGATGACGGTTCCAAGCAAAAATTTATTCTACATAGACTGCGTGTGACAGCTTGCTTGTTGGAAATCAACTCTGCCAAAGTGCAAGTGTGAACAGAGGCTTGTTGGGTCTACGAAATTGGTTTGGGAGTAATACGGTGTGAACACCCGCTATGAACTAGATTAAAGATTAAATTTTTAGCCTTAGTAAGGCTTAAAACATTAGTCTTTGTATAAAAATGTTAACTAAATTGTTTGATCAGTGACATGACGACGGTATGTTGTGGATGATGTCGACCTTGATTAGTTCATCCTGCCATTGCTGATCATTGAATTTTGGAGCTTAATATTTATAAGCTTGAACATTAAGATTAACAATTGATATAAAAGTTGGAACTTTATGTTTGAGAGAGGAAAAAACAATGTCTTCACAAAGGAGCTTTTCGAGTGGTCCTCCGCCTCTTGCAAGAGACCCTTCATGATCTGAGAGCACAACAGGGTGCTCTTCACCGCCAGAAACACACTTGTATTGACAATTCGTCGCCAGACAACCTATAGAGCCCATTTATTCCAGGAGCTTTGCTTTTGCATGAGATGGTAAGCGATTGGAAGCCCTTGATCTTAGCTTCACTTTGATACTATCGGTGCATCAATCGGATGTTGTATGCATGCGTAGTGAACGCCGGAAGGTCCCCAAGAACTAAGAACTCTACAAAAGCTTCATAAAAGCAAGAAGAGAGTTTGCATGACATGAGACAAAAAGACCAATTGGGTGCAATCTTCCCCCATGCCTTGTGTGAGTGCTTCACAAGGTATGTGTTTATAGATTTTTTAATCTCCAAGCTCAAAAATAGCCCAATTTACAATTAGCATGCTTTTGGCTTTTGTGTTTGCTTTTACCCAAATAAAGAGTAAAGCATTTGGGCATCCAAAAATCAGACTGTGCCCGAATACAATGCCAAATAATGAAATATTTAAACCGAGCGTCTATGGGCATTCAAAATAATAAATGTCTGCCAAGTGCTTTAATAAATAAGCATGTCTAAATAAATATTGGCGCCACACCTTTAATGATAAGGTATGCACCCATCAAAATAATAATTCTTCTAGGTAATTTGAATACACGCCATTGTTCAGTGCTTCCCAACACCACTGCTGCCTACTTTACACATCAACTGAAGCATTCACAATTGTTAGAAAATAATAAGATAAAACTCAACAAAAGTGAATACCTAGCAGTCTTCACTTACAAAATAATTAAATAGGTTGGAACTCTGTCCTCACCTTAATTTAATTCGAGTGCACTCTAAACTCATAAACGTCCATTAATTTAATATGTATTTTGCGGAATCACCCTTGTGGAACCACCCATGTGCACATTAAATTAATCTGGCACTCGAAAAGGATAGATGTCCCTGTCAACTTCTCGCACAAGGAATCCACCTTGTGTACGAGCCCCGACAAATAAATATAGTTTTATGGAATCCATAAAAAAACCTCACAAAATCCACCGTGGAATAAAAACCTCACAGAATCCACCATGGAATATGCCTCTTGGCATCAATCAACCCACATTCCTTCCCTGGTTCCTTGAAAAGAACTTGTGATGATGCCATAACTGTAGATCTTGCATTATTTCCCGTACCAACCTAGAGAATGGTGCCTTAGGAATAATCAAGTTGACACTCTTCTGGAATTTCCTTATCTCATGTAGCGTAGTTGTGCTTAGTCCCCATCTTCGCTTCTTATGTGTTGGAGGATGTGTATCACCAACTGGAGCAATAGTGGGAGGTGCAGCAACTGGAGCATGTGAGACCACCAGTTCTAGACAATGGTGAACCATCATTATTAACCACACTAGGGCCACCATTGTTGGACACAATAGCACCACCATTATTAGCTGTAGTAGGGCCACTGTTGTCAACCACCAAGGGACCTTTGTCACTAAAAGTACACTCATTAGATCCGAAAGAGTGTTGAGCTCTTGCTCTTGCAAGCGTCTTCTTGATAGGAAGCTTGGAACGTGCCATGGTTGTGATGATGAAGGATAGAAAGGTAGAGGGTAGAGTGAAGAGTAATGGAAAAAAAATGAAAGGAGAGACTTGACTTAAGTACGAAACTTTTAAACTTACTGTGGTGCAAATGAACTTTAAAGTTATCATTTCATTTCATTTCTCCACCCCATCGTTGCCTCTCTCTCTCTCCTACCACCCCCTCATGCCCCTTTTTGTCTAGAGACCACAGAATGTTCCAAGGTTTGGAATTTTCATATCTTTGTCTTAGGATTTCAAAATTGAATTTTCATAATTAAAAAATATAGTTCAAAATTGACTTTGAAAAACATGGTGACAAACTTTCAAAATTTTAAACAAAATTTGCAAGACATCTCATGTTAAAGGTAGGAGTATTGATGTGTCATATCCTTAGTACTTGTGCTCTCTCGTGGACTCTAAATGCATCAAAAGTATTATCTTTATCTAGGTCTCCATTTCTTGCCATCTCTCTCTTGGGTTGCCAATCATTTTACATGGCGTTGTCTAGTTGCGTTGTTTTCATATCTTACTTTTCTCACTTCATATATTGTCCTACTTATAAATTTTGATTGAGAGGTTTTGGACTTCTTTTCTTTTTTCTCATATCATATCTCTAATCTCCTATACCACCATTGTAATAATTGCCTCATAGAATTGGAATAACTGATGCCACCTCCATGATCAGTTGCCTTTTTAAAAGCACGGCGAGCTTGCCAATGATATCGTTCCATGCCTTGAGTTGACCATACTGCCAAAAGTGACAATATACCTGTGGCTCTCTTTGCAAAGAAGCCCAAAGCTTAGTATGCATATAGCTTGCATACATTTTGTCCAAACGAGATAAAATTTAACTATGGAGCAACAAAAAAACAAGACAACATACTTGTAACTTTGTTTACAAAGAAACTGTAAGATGTTAAAGAAGAAGTTGAGTGTTCAAAAGATCATTGTTCTTGACTGTAAGAGACTCCTAGAGTACCAAAACAAAAGAAATTACATGTCACAGAATGCACATAACTTGCACAAGTTTTGTCCAAACGAGATAAAACTTTACCATAGAACATCCATGGAAGAGAACAATATAGTTGTAAAGTTTTGTGAATAAAATCTTAGGGCTTTGGTGGAACAAGCTTTGCTCTCATAAAACATGTGAAACTCACTCTACGTTTGTGTAGAGGAAATGAAATTTCATAGGGTTACAGATAGGGCAAGCAACAATGAGGCTGTAAGATTTTGTCAGGAAAGAAGAAGTGGGGAAAGAGATATGATAAATTTGAGTTATGCCTAAGAAAGAGGGGGAAACTGAAAAGGGGAGAAATGAAAGGTCAAACATAAAAGAAATAAGAAAATGAAAATTTGAGTCACAAACTTCCAGGAAGTGTCAGTATTGTATTCCCCACATTTCTCCTTATTTTATTGTTGAGGGAAGATTTGGGCCAAGATATGGCTAGAAGATTCATTTTACATGAATTTGGAATCCCAACTCTCTCATTGGTTAAGCCTATATTTGTTGATTCACTCCTTAGGAGGCAAAAAAGAGAGTCCATATTTCTCTTAATGTTAAAAAAAAAAACGGTTGCGTGATCCGGAGATGTAGGTGAGATGAGTTATGGTCTTTGGGATCCATAGGCACGAAAAATCATCCACAGCCATGATGTAGTCTTCCATGAAGATAAGATGCACCATTTGCAGCAACAAAAGAAATAGTACCTATGCCCGCAGCAGGGCATTTAGCATCATTTCCAACCGTCACAGTGATGAATTCTTGTAGAGGCTGCATAGAACTGTATAGACCTTTCTTGTTGGTCATGTGACGAGAGGCCCCATTATCCAACACCCATGAGTCAGTGGTAGATTCTTCTTGCGCCAAGGAGCACACTTCCTCAATGGTCGCCATGAATAATTCCAACTCCGCTTCAGCCATACTGGCTATCTCTTTCCCTTTACTTTTAAGGGTACCATTCTTTTCATCTGCCTTCTTGACACGACAATCTGCAATTGCATGTCCTTTCTTCTTGCAGTAGAAGCACTCTCCTTGAAACTTCTTCTTGCCGCCCTTCTTCTTTTTGTCACCATCATTTTTGGTGGAGGAAACACCTTTGCCTTTTGCATTGGCAGAGAATGCAACATCTCCATTGTTGCTTCCTTCTCGGGCTTTCAGCCTCAACTCCTCCTCCATTAATAATGCACAGCAGATGAGTTCCTAATTTGCTAGTTTGAGAACAAGGATTCATGGCCACTGCCAACACCATTAGAGGCATCTTCTATCAGATCTTAGCATATGATTTGAGTATAAGTAAAATTCTATTGGCTTCCTAAGCTTCTACTTGTGACACCTGCAATGACCCAAGTTGACTACACATTCCAAGGCATCTTTCTATCCTCGAGAATCCTTGTAGATGAGAGTAGGCAATGACTCCATGTTGCGTAGCAACAACAAACAGTGATTCTTTGAGGCCTAGCACACAACAATTGGTGATGATGAAGAAAGTAAACATGATAAGAAAAGTAACTTTTTCTTGGTTCAGAGATTCTGATGGTGGTGGCACACTTGTAAGGACTTGTTTGGTTTCGAGAGTCAATTTATGTCGCTTCCATGGGAGCCACATTTGGATGCAATGCGGTGCATATTGTGCTATATCAAGTCCATATTGAATTATGACTTATTCTATGGTGCAAGTGTACCATTAGACTTGCATGGTTACATGAATGTAGATTGGTATAGTAGTATTTTAGACAGGAGGTCTACCAATGGTTTTATATTTTCCTTTGGTAGTGTTGTTGTTACTTGGAGCAGCAAGAAACAACCAAAAGTTGACTTGTCTAGTATAGAGGTAGAGTACATAGGTGCTATAATTGTAGCATGTGAGGTAGCTTGATTACGCAAGCTACTTGGTGATTTGGGGATGTAGGTGGACAAGAAGGTTATAATCTACTATGATGACCTTAGTAGCATTCATTTGGCTAGGAACCCAATGTATCATGTGCGGACCAAACACATAGAGTTCTATTACTATTTCATTTGGGAGTAGGTTCTAGCAAGTGATGTTGACTTGGTTTACGTCAACAGAGGATCAAGATACTGACATTTTCACTACGGCCTTGGGAGCCAAGAAATTCAACTCTTTAGGACTATGCTTGGAGTTCATGAGCTCATGCTGAGCTTAAGGGGGAGTGTTGAGACATCGAGCTCCACATGAGCTAGCATCCACTATGTGCCTTGGTGACATGGTAGGATATTATTCATTGGCACGCTAGGTGACCCACATGAGAATATGCCAGTGATTCTGCAGCTTGGACTACACCCACATAGTCCATCCTTGGTTATGGCACATTTATTGTGCCACCTCCTTTTTTCTTAGTGGATTCACACTTAATGACCATGTGTACATATGTTGTGGTACTTTCATATGAGTCTTTTATAATGTCATAGACTTAATTATTTCATGTGTGGAAGAAGAAGACTTGGGTAAGTTACTCATGAATATATGTGTGCATCATGTGGGTTCAAAAAAAGGTATTTTTAAAATACCATTTTTATACATTTTTTACATACAAAAGGGTCTAATATAAAGGTGTTATTTATAGATTGAATAGAAAAGGGTTATGTTTTCTCCAGAAAAAATTCACAGATAAGGATATTTATAAAGTGGCCTTGAACGCATGTGATGTAGAGAATATACATATAGTAACTTTCCCAAGGAAAAAGAGGAAAGAAGAAGAAGAAGAATTTAGCCCTATCTCTGTGTATGTTCAAGTCTGCATTGTTTTATGTGTATGCTCTTGGTTTCTTCACCTCTCTTCCCTCTTGTCTATTTTTTACCTCTACGTTGAGCAAAAATAGATATACTTGAGGAATTATTTTCTTATTGATGCAAGCTGCTTTACATACCTTGAGATGAACCTTAAGTGAGTCTACTAGATGGAGAAGCTTAAGCTAATCAAGATCTTCATTTTTAGGGATGCCAAAATAAACTCTCTGTTACACTTTGGCAATGCCTCAGGACCACTATATTTATAATTGGGTAATCCAAATGCTCTCTTTGGATAGGATTGTGGTGATAGGAAGATCTTGATGAGACAATTATGTGAAGGAGGAATTTCTAGACTTATTGATTTATTACCACATTCTTAATGTTCCTATCAAGCCACCTACCTTTAGTATGATTGATGCTAGCAAGTTTCATAATTGAACTCTTTGTTCCTCATCTTGGGAAGAATAAGTGAATTGGAGAGTGATTCATCATCCTTGATTACTGTGTTCCCATTGTTGCTTGTCCTTGATTTCATATTGCACATCAACTTCTAGCACACGCATTCTCACTTGCCAACCAATGCTTGTGCACCAAAAATCATGCATTAAACACATAACCTCTTGCAATAGGAACCCCCATGCACACAATTGTCCATAGAGCCTCTATGGAGATACTCTCACGCACATGCCTTGTACACACTATCACATTCATGGTAACTTGCACTCTTATACTCTAATGCTTAGTAGACACAAACTTCCTTATTGTAATTAACCTTGATAAAGCACTTTATGCAGAGGTCCTTGAGTAGTGTGATGTGGCCTTTTTGGTGGCATCAAGTGTGGTAATCCAAGTTCTACCCTTTTCTCCTAAGCATACTCCAATTGCCTGAGCCTACTTAGGATCAGCCATAAGGTTGTTAGCTTGATTTTCTCAAATTACTCAACAAAGCTATAAGGGCCACCCATGTCCCTATATTTACTTATTTGCTTGGCCACAAGAGGAAACTTTGCTTGATTGCTTGTTTTAGGTGTATTCCCCATTCTTGTCAATTGGGTTTGAATTATGTGGGTTCCTGAACCATATTTTAGTCAAAGAAGGGTTTTGCACAAGATTTGATAATAAATTTGGTAAGGGTCTTATAACTTCAGCATTCAATAACATTCTTCTAATGGTATCCATCTCTGCTTGCATATTCATAAGGTATTATCGTATGTTCTTACTAATATCCACTTATCAATTAAGCATGCTAGTTTCTTGATCCTTCATGGGCTTCCACCCCATAGCCTCAAGTGTCATAGTGGAGACATTGAATTCGATGGCATTTTGGAAGTTCCATATAGTTTTCTAGAATTCATCAAGACTTCTTTTGAATTTTTGCTTCCAACCATTGTGATCCACGAAGGCTTCCAAGCCTAACCCAAACCTTAGTTACTAGTAGTTCAATCTTGGTCTCAATTATTTAAAACAACCCCAACTAGCCCCACAATCAGCTTCACTAGCTCCCCCAAAACAAAGGAAAATAGATTAAAGAGTAAAAATCAATTTCTTGAGAATTCATAGTCCTCTCTAGCTTATCCCTGCATTGATGCTTTCATTCATTACATTAAAGAACCAAAAAAAGATGAAGACTACACAAACACCTTTTCTTATTATGAGACAAAGAGTCATCTTGTTTTAATAGATTAATCACCTAGTACCAATTATAATATTGGAACATGGATCAGGGCCTAGAATGGTTCATCCTCCTAAGACCATAGCTTGTTACTTGTGCAAGACATGTATCTTCAAGGTTTCCAAAAAAACAAGAACAATCAAAGGAGAATGGGGCTAAACAAAAAGCCACTAGTAGTAGGGCAATTGTATCGTCAATATCCTTGAGCCTCTTAAGTGTTGAAATGATTAAAGATAAGGACATTATCTCAATTTAAATCAACACTATCACCTATGTGATAAGGAAAAAGGGAGAGAATAGTATCAAAGACCCAATGACCGTTAATGGGTCAACAATACTTCTAGTGTAGAGAAAACTACGATGCACCTCAAAGAGAAAAAGCTATTATAGCAAACAATAGGAGTATACCCCAATCTAGAGTAGCAATTGGCCATTATAGACAAATTCAAAGAGTGGGTTAAGATAGGAAGATAAAATAATGCATGACTCATTGAGGTCTGGAGTGACAATTTAGTATTTCTCAATAACAAGATAAACACAATGTGCATTGAAATGGAGACTTGAAGAACCTCTCTAGCCAGCCTAGATGCTATCTGAAGAACAAGACAAATGCAATACACATTGAAATGGAGACTTGGAGAACCTCTCTAATCAACCTACATGCTATCTCCAACATGTTGTAAGGAGATACTCTCTTTCCTCCTACACAAAAGCCTCTCACTAGATACATTCCATGCTTTGAGGATGTGGGAGAGTGGATGCATACACTTCCATTCATGGAAGAAATAAAATATCACAAGGCATACAAACACATGGTCAAAAGGGAGCAGAATAAGAAATAGTGCATATAATAAGTCCTCAAATGGAGCCCCTTTCAATGTTTCTCTTCATGATGGTCCTTAACACGGCATCCCTAAATTATACTAAGGGTTATCTTACCCCCACAATATTGTGATATATTTTCTTGGAACTACTTGAACCTCAAGGGGTACCGCCTCAATTATTGGCCCATACAATGCTGTTGACATTAGATGGCCAAGACACAATGGCCCTACCCTATGAATCCTTGATACACACATCATGTTCAAGAGGAATTGGATAAGTTTGAAAGGGTATGATTCATCTACAAGATTGACATATAGAGTAAATATCACCCATCATCATGGTACTAAAAAAAATGAGTATGCATTAACTACAAAGAGCTAAATGCCACAATAGAGAGAACTATTGTATACCAATCATACGATTGAAAGAGTAGCATGAAAATAAGCTTACAACATTCTCAATAAATTTTCTAGCTATCAAGACAAGTGCACCTACACAACAAGTTGAAAATTGCCTTTGCTGCCATAGAATGGGGAGTATTTGACTAAATTGGCATGTTGTTCAGCTTGACCAATGAATTAGACACCTTTCGACACCTAATGTACACCATATTCAAAGTTATGTTATAGCTCAAGGTGTTTGACAATGATATCTGTGTCCACTCTAGCTAGGAGGAACACCTTGAGAAATTTTTCTTGGTCTTTTGAGAGGTGTCAATAGTATCAAC
Source organism: Lygodium microphyllum (assembly GCF_053477565.2). Lineage (NCBI taxonomy): Eukaryota > Viridiplantae > Streptophyta > Polypodiopsida > Schizaeales > Lygodiaceae > Lygodium > Lygodium microphyllum. Next base: position 24,005,797 of record NC_141160.1, on the reverse strand, counting down.
TCTCCTTAAATCCCTTGAAGCACCAATTTTGGGTTGATTATGGCATCATTTTAGGTCATTGGTATTCAAGAATGGTATTTCCACTAACACTTCCAATATTTAACTAATATTAGATCTCCTCCCACCCACCAACCAAAAGGGCATATAGTGATTCTTAGCACATATCAAGTGTTATAAGTGCTTTATTCTAAATTATGCTACAATAGTGAGACCACTTTACAAGCTTGTAATTATTTTGAAAGGAATTGATGATGCTAAGCTTCATATGAAGCTTTGAGAAAGGCTCTCATGATTTTATCCATTCTACGAGCCCTAGATTGGAAAGTCAATGTTCCTTGTGCACCTTAATACATTCAAGATCATAATCAAAGTAGTGATGTGTCAACCTAGTGAGATGGATTTGCCTATGAAATTTGCCAATTGTGTCGAGACCCAAAACGGGCTTGACACAGGCTCTAGGGCTCTAGCCAGGGCCTACTAAGCTCATTAAAACTACCCTCATGGCCTTGTGGCCAAGAGCGTCTAGAGACTATACACTACTTTAAAAAAATCACGCATTTGTGTTGATTGTAGTCCCACATTTTCCCTTCCCGAATCCAATAGAGGGAGTACCCAAACGTATATGTGATTAATACCTTGATTCACACATATAAAGAGCTCCCCCCACCCCCCCAAGTAGAATGCTATGGTTCCTACTATGGCTCTCCTACACCTTGAGGATTCGCCCTATGATACACTATTTTATACATATAACACGAACGTAACAGAGTCCTCTCATAGTATAAACATAACGATCCAAAAGACTATATATATATCTCACTTGATCAGATTCCCCCAAGATATCACATTGTCCTACAACAAAGGGAAATCTTACACTCTCAACGTTGGTCACTAACTAAACATACAATTGCAATGCAACTAGGAATTTATATTCTAATACCGTATTTAGATTGCATGTGCAAAGTTTATGGCACTCCATGCTCAAACAATTAACTAAAAACTAGCCAACGTGAAGTGCACAAACAATCTTGTCATGATTTCTTTCTCCTAGTGTTGTGCCGCGTTTCTAAGGAACAACATTGGCCTAACCCCTGCTACTGAACCCTTTAAAACTTATATGAACCACGGCCTATATGATGAGATATGCAAATAAATCAAGAACTTAATAAAACATATTTCCATTACAACCCCACAGCCCCTATTGTTTATGTTTAGATTGCTTATATAAATGTAGGGAAATTTCATGACAATTTTCTATAGAAACAAGCACTAAAACACATACTTTAACTCATAAATAAAGGCAAACTAATGCAAATCCTCATTCTTTACCTTTATCATACATTCACAAATATTTTTCTAGTAAGTTTTCATAATTTTCTACGCACAAAAATTATTTTTTGTAAATTTTTTCCTTTTAAAACGTTTTTTCATGAATTTCTCCATTTATTTTAACACAAATTATTGATTTTTGCGAGTTTTCTAATTTGTATGACTTAGGTGAAGTGTGAGCCATTAGCATATTCAAATTCATGTCATATGAATATCATTTGAATCTCAAAATCCAAGAGCAATCCCATTTTCTCTTAAATCAGGTGTTTTGGATTTTGTGATTTTATTATTTTTAATATACGAAAAGGAAAGTGAATGAATTTTTAGAATTATAGACATTAGTAAACATGTTTCAATCATTTGCAACCATTTTCCCATCATATGCATTAACAATTCATCATAAAAACTAAATAAAGATTGCTTACTTGAAAATTCATATATACAGTGTCTCGTATTTCAAGGAAATGGAGTTGCTAATGCAATTTTCAAGCCGCCACACTCATGCATCCAAATCACCCAATCTAGTTCCCATTATGCTTTTGAACCATCATCCATCTGATTCATTAAATCAACCCTCCCTCTTTCTCTCATAAATAGCCATATGAATAAGGAACAAGGAGGAGAGAGAAATACTGATTTTTGATCTTGCTGAATACTACACCATTTTATGCGATCTCTGAAGCGATTGATGGTGAAGAACTCATGCTACTCAAGTCCAAGAGGATGTGGGAGATGGTTGTAGGCATAAAAAATCATTTTTTAAGGGGGCGAAGGAGGCATTGAAAAAAATGCACCCCCTCCCCACCCCCATGTTGTTTGAAAATTATGTCTTCAAAAGCCTTCTCTAAAGCCAAGCATAACCTAGAAACTAATTGGTTCAACTTTAGCCTTTTCGCACTTGCTTGAAGTGGTTTTGACTTGGTTGGAGGGGCAAAATGGCCTCGAAATCTTTATCTGACTAAAAGTAGATAGCCGATTTGCTGGCATCGAAATCTATCACCTTGGCCTCTATCATTTGCTTTTCGGCTTTCGGATCCAATACTTACTTCATAAAGCCAAACTTTGTGGCCATTAAATGGGGGGTCAAATAGACTCAAATTGATGAAGTGACACTTGTGTTGGATTTCTAGTGTTGAAATGCATCTAGGAAAATTCCAATTCCTTGATCCGTAAAAATTGTTTTATTTTGAGCCAAAAATGCCTCTTTTACGAGTCTTGGGGTCCTTTTGCACTTGAATTCTAGCTTTAAAATCTACTCTCATTGGCAACCACGGGATAGGGTGACTCAGCCCTCGAATCCCATAAATTAATCTACACAAATAACAATCATAAAGAGCATCAAGCTGCTATAAAGAAGAATATACAATAGAGCACAAATACAACTCTCACCCTATTCCTTGACAAGATCAAAGCATAAAGTCCATGAGGGATAGGCAAAGCATAATCTGAAAGAGATCCAAAGCTAGTCGCTAACTAACTACTCCAACACAAACCGTCTGCTAAAAATAACTATCAAAGGAGTCATCTTGAATGGTGGTGTGATCCACCTATTTGACTTAGGACAACTGGACCAGGAACTCCTACTAGGCGATGACTCCTTTAGCCTGGTCTGTATAGTTTCCATTTGCCCACATTTTTTTTCTAGTACTTTATGCTTATGTGTGCAAAAAGGAGGGAATTGAGTATATCGTGACCCAAGGAGAACAAGGCATCGGTCTTATGTCTTTTCTCGGTACCTAAGAACCTACCAAGCTCTTGTACGACAATACTAAATCCCTTTTTTTTTGCTCCAATCATTATTATTTATTTTTTGGCTCAATCTCACCCCCAAGAAGACAAGGTATCAGCCCTCGGCGGGTCTAAACTCATCCTTAGGAACTGTAAACGCCCCGAACAACGTAGTATGCTTAACAATTATGATATTCGCTTGTTTTCAAGATTTAATATAAAAGAGAATGAACACTTAAAGCTAAAAATGAAAATTACTCACAAAATTATAGCCATGAAAATGTAAAAGTAATGGAGACAAGATTGAGGGTTGAAGATGGGCAACCCCCCCCCCCCCCCCCCCGAAGGAATGTATTTCTGCTCAACCCAAGTCCCTTAGGGAAGAGCTCAGTTACAATCAACCTGAGAGTGAGAAAAAGGTAATTCTCACTCTCACAAGATCATGCAAAGATGTACAAACACACATGCATTATCTATTATGCAATGATAAGAACTGATTTCTTTACAGTATGAGAGAAGAAAAAGGGGAATTCAGCCTTTCTCCATCGTTGATCAGCAGTACATGGATAGGGCTTGCTTCTTGTAGCTAAAATGGAAGAAAGAGCTCGAGAAGGAGCTGCTGTAATGAATTTACAAGCTTGCTGTCTTGTAAAACAGCAGTGATAGAAGAGGGAATATGGAGGAATTTGATAATGGAGAAGTAGGGGATGATGATGGGGATGGATGGGGTCAGTTTCTGGCTATCTGTGGGTGCTGTACATGAGTTTACAGCAAAGAAAAATGATGATGAATGAAGAAAAACGAGCTCTTATTTATAGGAGAGGGGAGAGCTAGTACAAAAGGGGAAAGTGGAGTAGCACAAGACAAGTGTCCAGCCACATGTCATGAGATGTGACAAGTGGTGGGACACTTGGAAACTTGTGTGACAAGTGTCTTGACACTTGTCTCTTCTCTATGGCCTTCCTTTTTGGGTTGAATACTGTCAAGAATAGAAACAACCAAATTTAGTAAGCACAGTCAGAGTACAGAACTTACTATTTTTAGAATGACATCCCTATTTTTTAGGACTAGCATTTTTAGGCTAATTTGAGGCTCCTAAAATTTAGGGACCTCCTAAAATTTAGGGATCTCCTAAAATTTAGGGACCCCCCCAATATGGGTATCATATGAAAGCTTTTTCCGTGTACATCGCAAAAATGGTATCCGAATCTTCATGTGACTTTCTTATGCAAAGAAATGTGCATTTCAAGCTTTCATCCCACATATGCACATTATACAAGCATTTCATGATCATGCCATCTTGTTGATTGTAACTGTCTATTCTGGTGGATCTAGCCCACACTTCAAGGCATCAATCCTTTCTGTGTGCGAGTCTAACCCTGATATGCGTGAGTTCTAGTCACAGGCGCCCAATCGGGTCATATAGGTGGAAGTGTGAACTATCTTTTCTCTAACCCACCGTGTGGGTCCACCATAACCTGTGACCACTCATCAGTGGCCAGCTCCAATGCACTTTTCTTTGTATCTAATTAGTGCAAAGGAAATAAATTTAATAAATCATTATATAGACAAATTAATGAAAAAGGATACAAATTCTGTTTCTATAGAGTTGTGACAGCCCTCTGGCTTTTATTCAGCTGTCCTCAGCTGAAAAGCTTCTTGATATTGTTGTAGAATATTTGGGTAATCCTTCATGAATTTTTCATCTACCCACTGTGCATCTGTTGTGGGTAGATTCTTGAATTTTAGTAAGAATTTTTGTGTCACAAGGCCACTTCTCGTGGTTCGATCCTTGAGAAACAAAATCTTTTCAGGTTCCAAGAGTTGCTCTGTTTCTTCAACTTCTGGGGGATCTTCAGTAATGGGTTCCTTTGGTTCTGGTCCTATGTAAGGTTTTAGCAAACTTACATGAAAAGCATTGTGTATTTTCCAATGAGCAGGAAGCTCAAGTCGATAAGAAACTTCATTTATTTTCTCAATCACTTTGAAGGGTCCAAAGTATCTACTGGAGAGCTTTGGAAAAGATGAATTTTGACCAAAACCTTGTTTGAGCCTGCTTTTATCAAACTTTAGCAATACATATTGGCCTTTTTCAAAAGCCAAAGGTCTTCTTCGTTTATCTGCTTGCTTCTTTTGTCGCTCTTGGGAAACTTTGATAGTGGCTCGAACTTGATCCATTGTGGTTTTTAAATCTGAAGCAAACTCATCAGCAGCAAAAATCTTATCTTTAGTGCGAATAATTGGAGGAGGAATCACTTTACCCTGTACTATTTCATTTGGAGCTTTCCCTGTGGATGAGTGCACTGTATTGTTGTAAGCAAACTCCAATAATGGAAGATATTTCTCCCATTGTGACTTATGTTCACTAACATAAGCTTTCAACATATCCAAAAGAGTGAGATTCATCACCTCTGTTTGGCCGTCAGTTTGAGGATGAAAAGCTGAGGAGAACTTTAAAGTGGTTCTTAAATTCTCAAATAAAGCACGCCAAAAGTTACTTGTGAATTTGGAGTCTCTATCTGAAATGATCTCAGAAGGCATACCATGTAATCTGAGGATATGTTGAATGAAAAGTCTTGCAGCTTGTGCGGATTTCAATGTTTTATGACATGGAATAAAATGTGATTGTTTGCTGAATCTATCAATTATGACCCAAATCATATCATGACCTTGAGGTGTTCTTGGAATACCTGAGATGAAATCCATTGTGATAGATTCCCATGGATCTTTGGGCACTGGAAGAGGTTGCAACAATCCTGGAATCTTCTGCCTATCATATTTGGATTTTTGGCATACCAGACAAGCCTCGATGAAGTTATGTGTATCTTTTCGTAATGTTGGCCAATAAAAGTAGCGCTCAATTGCACTTAGAGTGGCTGCCCTCCCTCTATGCCCTGCATAAGGGGGTTCATGACTTTCTTTAAGCACCTTTTGTCGAACATGAAGAGTGACACAAAGGCGATTGTTCATGAGAAGGTAACCGTCCTTGATGGAATAATCTGGATGAGAACCTCCTTGCTGTAAATTTGACCAAATTGCTGCAAAATCAGTATCTTCATCATAAGTATTCTTCATCGTTTGAAAATCTTCATGATGAGCCACTGTAATAGTTGCAATGCGAGGCACTCTAGAAAGTGCATCAGCAACTACATTTTGTTTCCCTGGAGTGTACATAATTTGAAAATGAAACATAGACAAGAAATTTTTCCATCTTGCATGTTTCTCCTGCAAATGCTTTTGAGTCTTGAAATACTTCAAGCTTTGATGATCGGTTTTAATAAGGAATTCATTGCCTAAAAGATAATGTTTCCATATCTTTAAAGCATGAACCACTGCTAAGAGCTCCTTTTCATAAATGTTATACCTTTTCTCCACATCATTTAGACGGCGGCTTTCAAAGGCTACGGCATGGCCTTCTTGATTTAGCACTGCACCAATACAATCACCGCAAGCATCTGCTTCCACCACAAATGGTTTTACCAGATCTGGAATGATAAGAACAGGTCCAGAAGTAAGAGCTGCTTTCAGCCTTGTGAAGGCTGCCTTCTCTTTTTCCTTCCATTGGAAAGAGATCTTCTTCTTTGTAAGGTCATGAAGTGGAGAAGCCATATGTGCAAAATGCTTGATGAAGCGGCGGTAATAAGAACATAAGCCAAGAAATGATCGCACCTCATGTACATCACGAAGATGAGGCCATTCTTGGATTATCCTGATCTTTTCAGGATCCATCTGAATACCTTCAGAAGAGATGACATGCCCAAGGTAATTTATTTTATGCATGAAAAATTCACTCTTTTTACCATTTACCAAGAGTTGATTTTGTTGTAGTAATTGTAGAACAATTTCCAAGTGTTGATGATGCTCCTCTTCATTCTTGCTAAAGACAAGAATATCATCAAAGAAAGTACCGACATATTGTCGATGCTCTCTAAAGATGCGCTCCATCATTCGATTAAAGGTGGCTGGTGCATTGGTTAATCCGAAAGGAACCACCAAGAATTCATAAAGACCGTATGAAGTGCAGAAAGCAGTTTTGTGTACATCTTGTGGTATTACCCTAATTTGATGATAACCACTCTTTAGATCAATGCGGCTGAAAACCTTTGAGCCTCCTAGACGATCCAAAATGTCGTCAATTCTGGGAATAGGAAACCGATTCTTCACGGTGATTTTGTTGAGGGCTCGATAATCAATGCACATCCTGAATGTGCCATCTTTCTTTTGAACAAGAAGAACCGGTGAACAAAATGGTGAGCTACTTGGCCTAATTAGCCCACGGTTGAGTAGGTCTTCGACTTGCTTTCTGATTTCTTCTTGTTGAGGACGGCTCACACGGTATGGTGCTATATTAGGAGGAGAACTGCCCGGGATAATATCAATATGATGGTCTTCTGGCCTTTCTGGGGGAAGCTGATAAGGAAGATCTTCCGAAAAACAATCTTTATACTTTTCCAAGAGCTGAAGTTGCTCTTGATTTTCAGCATTCATATTATCTTTTACATCAGTGACATAAAGCAGACAACATTGAACACAATCCTTAATTGCTCTAGAGACTTGCATATGGCTTACCATAGGTATGGTGTCTCCAGAAACTCCAGCTTGGATCTCGTACTTCTTGCCTTTTTTGGTGAGTTCTACCTTCTTTTTCTGAGAGAAGATGGTTGAATCTACTCTATGATTCCAGGGCATGCCAAGAATCACATCACAACCATCAAGGTCTCCGATACAGAAGGTATCTTCGTCACTGTAGCCTTGAATTTGAAACTTGAGCTTGCCAATGTAGGGTATCACAGTCTTCACTGTGTCACCTTCATCAGCATTTAAAGCTTGGCGAACTTCTGCCGGAGTGTCCATCTCTTCATTCTTTAATCCAAGCTCTTTAGCTAATTGCAAGGAAATGATATTTTCATTCGCCCCAAGATCTATCACGAATAGTGCTTGCTTACCTTGCAACTGTCCCCAAGCTTTTAATAATTTGCGCGTCTCTGGAGTGTGAGTTGTGTTTGCAACTACATCACTGATAGCATTGATTTTCACTGGCGACTTAGGCTTGTTGTCAGAAACCTTGCTTTGTCCCTTGTTTGGACATTGCTTCGCTATGTGGCCTGTTTGTCCACATTTAAAGCACTTCCCTTCTTTCATGAAGCGTTGCTTTTCTTCTTCGGAAAGTTGCTTTGCTTGTGGGTATAGATTGGAGCGAAATTGAGGGGCATTAGGAGGTGCATAGGGCTTCATCTTCTTTTAATTTGATGGTGGCTGCTTTTGCCACTGTTTTTGTCCTTCATTTGGGGCTGAATACTCCTCATCATCAGCTACTCTCTTCTTATCATTCTTTTGGAATGATTTGTTGCCATTGTGCTCCATTTCCCATGTCTCAGCATGGTCAATGAGTTCCCTGAGACTAGAACAATGATAATGATTAAGAGCAGTACGAAGTTTAAAATGCAAACCTCCTTGAAACTTCCTAAGCTTTTCCGAACTGCTGATCTTCTTGAAATGTTGGACCTTCAAAAGTAGCTCCCAAAATCTCTTGGTATAGTCACCAAGTGACTCATTTTTCTTTTGCCAAAGCCGATCCCATTCCATTTTTACATCTCTTTTGAAATGAACAGGAAGAAATTGGCTTTGTATCAGGCGAACAAAGGACCGCCATGATTTTGGGGCAGCATGATCATATTCCAACCCCGTCCACCAAGTATGGGCTAAGTCGGTTAAATGTAAAGCTGCAAACTTAATCTTTTCTTTTTCTTTATACTTGTCATGACCATACAAAATTTTAAATTGACGAATAAACTTCAGAAGAAGATCAGGATTTCGGGAACCATCATACATACTGAACTTGATCTTCTTTTCAAGTTGAGATAGTGACTTAGTCTTCTTCTTCTTCTTATGCCTTCGTCCATGCTCGGATCTTGAGGTTGAAGATGATGAAGTGCTTGATGGGGATGAAGATGGAGACGAGGGTGAAGAATGTCGACGCCTTTGACGATGATGAGGTCTTCCACGAGAAGGGTGTGACTCTTCATTACTAGAAGAGGATCCATCAGAATAGGCGCCAGATGACTTTGAAGAAGAGGATGAGCTTCGACGCGATCTCTTTCTTTGTCTTGAAGTAGAATGGGACTGCCTCTTAGAAGTAGTTGGACTTCTTGATCGGCTCCTTTCATTGGTATGGCTTTGTCTTCTTGAAGTAGATGGGCTTCTTTCCTTGAATTCTCTGGGATTCTCAACTTTTTCTAATTTGAGAAGTTGCTCACGAATTTGCTGATTCTCCTCTCTAAGACTTTGAATGGCTTGAAGGATAGCACTCGATTGATCCATTGAGACTAAAGAAAAAAAATATATGCTCAAGCACTCAATGCAAGGGCTGAAAACAAACAAACTTATAGTTGTAAGCACTACCAGTGTTGGGGGTGAGGACCGAGCCAAAGCTCTGATACCACTGTAAACACCTCGAACAACGTAGTATGCTTAACAATTATGATATTCGCTTGTTTTCAAGATTTAATATAAAAGAGAATGAACACTTAAAGCTAAAAATGAAAATTACTCACAAAATTATAGCCATGAAAATGTAAAAGTAATGGAGACAAGATTGAGGGTTGAAGATGGGCAACCCCCCCCCCCCCCCCCCCCCCCCCCCCCCGAAGGAATGTATTTCTGCTCAACCCAAGTCCCTTAGGGAAGAGCTCAGTTACAATCAACCTGAGAGTGAGAAAAAGGTAATTCTCACTCTCACAAGATCATGCAAAGATGTACAAACACACATGCATTATCTATTATGCAATGATAAGAACTGATTTCTTTACAGTATGAGAGAAGAAAAAGGGGAATTCAGCCTTTCTCCATCGTTGATCAGCAGTACATGGATAGGGCTTGCTTCTTGTAGCTAAAATGGAAGAAAGAGCTCGAGAAGGAGCTGCTGTAATGAATTTACAAGCTTGCTGTCTTGTAAAACAGCAGTGATAGAAGAGGGAATATGGAGGAATTTGATAATGGAGAAGTGGGGGATGATGATGGGGATGGATGGGGCCAGTTTCTGGCTATCTGTGGGTGCTGTACATGAGTTTACAGCAAACAAAAATGATGATGAATGAAGAAAAACGAGCTCTTATTTATAGGAGAGGGGAGAGCTAGTACAAAAGGGGAAAGTGGAGTAGCATAAGACAAGTGTCCAGCCACATGTCATGAGATGTGACAAGTGGTGGGACACTTGGAAACTTGTGTGACAAGTGTCTTGACACTTGTCTCTTCTCTATGGCCTTCCTTTTTGGGTTGAATACTGTCAAGAATAGAAACAACCAAATTTAGTAAGCACAGTCAGAGTACAGAACTTATTATTTTTAGAATGACATCCCTATTTTTTAGGACTAGCATTTTTAGGCTAATTTAAGGCTCCTAAAATTTAGGGACCTCCTAAAATTTAGGGATCTCCTAAAATTTAGGGACCCCCCCAATATGGGTATCATATGAAAGCTTTTTCCGTGTACATCGCAAAAATGGTATCCGAATCTTCATGTGACTTTCTTATGCAAAGAAATGTGCATTTCAAGCTTTCAGCCCACACATGCACATTATACAAGCATTTCATGATCATGCCATCTTGTTGATTGTAACTGTCTGTTCTGGTGGATCTAGCCCACACTTCAAGGCATCAATCCTTTCTGTGTGCGAGTCTAACCCTGATATGCGTGAGTTCTAGTCACAGGCGCCCAATCGGGTCATATAGGTGGAAGTGTGAACTATCTTTTCTCTAACCCACCGTGTGGGTCCACCATAACCTGTGACCACTCATCAGTGGCCAGCTCCAATGCACTTTTCTTTATATCTAATTAGTGCAAAGGAAATAAATTCAATAAATCATTATATAGAAAAATTAATGAAAAAGGATACAAATTCTGTTTCTATAGAGTTGTGACAGGAACCTACCATGCATTTATAAGGCAATGATTATCTGCTCTTGGAAAATTTTTTCCTTTATTTTCTTATTTTGGGGGTTAGAACCCCTTTTACACACCTTCATACTTTATATAGGTTTTTCAGATATATTCATTATTTGTTCTCTTTTTATTGGGCAGGCTTCTTAGCTGCCTCACATCTAATAGGCATTCCTAGAAACAATTGCCTAGTAGACTAACAGAATAGGCTCACTAGGACTACTCTCAAAAATAGGTCTTAGAGTGCCTAACAATGTCTTTACAAGAGGCGAACAACTGCTCAAACCTCCCTAGACACAACTAACCTAATCCTAGTACTTTATGCCTTGAATGTCAGTCCTATACAATAAAGAAAATTCCCACACACACACACACACGAACACACACACACACACTCACACACACACACACACACACACACAGAGTATAAAGGAAAATAACTTGTAAAGGAAGGACATCACTTGGACTTGGCGACAAGAAGCTTCGGTGTAGCAAGAGGCTCCATCCAAGTACTCCATCAAAACTATTTAGTGCAGCCCTAAAACAAAAAACCATTAACTACACCTGCACCAAATAACCAAATGGCCCTCTTGGCCTGACAAGATAAACCATTTTACTGCAAAATAAATGAATTTCTTGGCCTATCGAAATTAAACAATAAAGCACACCATTCAACAACCACTGCTGAAAACAAACTCTTGGTCCCCACATAAATCACACTGAAGCACAAGACTAGACCAAGGGAAAGGGCTGTTCATGCCCTACATTAAATGCATCAAATTATTAGCTAACCCCCTACATAAATGGCAAGAGGGATGGTCCTTATAAGATTTTTCATATAGGAAAGAATGGTTATATAGCCCTTTTAGCGGATTTGCAAGGAATAGAGTTAAAAACTAAAATAAATTTCAATAAAGTGAAGCCTTATTATGTATAGGGATTGGCATCGGACTTGGTGCCTTTGTAGGTCCTGCAGGATCCAACTTAAACTTGTAGAGGATATCAAGACTCTTTGGTGGAAAAAATCATTCCTTATCTTGAGCATCCATATTTAGAGCAATGTTATCATGAAGGCAAAGTAATCTAGTGGAGCAAGGGTTATCACATTATTGAATGGCAAGATAGATCTTTTATGTGGGATATTCGAGTCTATTGCCACTATTATCATAGGGTTCTTAAGGGTTCCAACTTGCTTGGGAAGAGCTCAAGATGGGCATCATAATATAAGACCAATTTCCCTTACCAAATTTATACTTCTTAGCTTGAAGGTCATGAAGCATTTTCATTTGCTTCTTCTCTACTTCTTGATGTAACAAGGCTTGTAATCTAATCTTGTCAAGATGTGCAAGGGAAATGAACCTTTCTTGCACTGCTTCCACTTCACCCAAAGAACGGTTTAGAGCGAACATTTTTGTCAACAGCTTAATCTCCAAAGGTAAAACACACTCTTTCCCATATATTAATTTAGAAGGGGTGTGCCTTGTAGCTCTCTTGAATATCGTATTAAAAGCCTAAACAACCGCTTACCTTCAAATACAATCTTGGATAAAATCCCCATATGATTCTTATTGGTACTCTCTACTTGCCCATTAGCTAGATGCTAATAGAGACCAAGGAGTCATAGGAACCACAAGTCCATCCTTGTGGATTCAAGACACGGAACTTCACTACAAGGTAGGACCAGCCATCAAAATCTGTGAATTCCATAGGATTGAGATGGTGCCAATTGGAATAGGACCTTGTGTGACTACCAATGTTAACACCTTAGGCAACAACTTGGGGAAAATATGTTTCACAATGGTAATCCTAGCTCAGAGAACTTTCTCTTATTCCAGCTTGTCATTACTTGTTGGTTGAATATATATCACATGGCTCTTATTGATCCCAAAATGATATTGCTAAATTGAAAGCTTTAGTTAGTGATCTAGGGATCTAACTAAACGAGCATGAGAGGACTATTAACCATTAGTTGGACTCACCAAAATCCATTATCCATTTAAATCTTTTCTCTCATGATAATATTCCATTTCAAGATTAGAATCCTAGGGCCAATAAGACTTTTGACTTTGCTATACCTTCGCCATTGTATGGTTTCAAAAGAAAAGTTGTCATACAAACTAACTAATAGGAGAAAAAGTAAAGCAAGAGTCTTATGCTCTCCCTTAATACAACCTAGACTTCTAGAAGTCTACTTGCATGCTTGCAATAATCAAATTTGGTCATATGGTGTGTTTACTTTGATTGCTCATATACAATAGAGATGATTAAGTCCTCTCATGATGGCTTAACACTAAGTCCACAAATTGAGATGAAAACAAATGGGGGATTCACTAGTAATAATAAGGAGATGTCACCTGCGTGTAAGAAATATATGAAAATACCCCTTATCTACCCCATATTTATGGGACCTTACCTTATAAAATGTACCTTCCTTCCCTTAAATAACCCCCCTCCCTTACACTCACGTGGTACCATACGGTAAACCCTAGTGGACCCCCCAGGTGAAAACATAAGAAATTGAGAAAGCATAAGGCAAGAGAGTGCATGACACAAGATTGGGTACAATCTCCCCCTATACATTAAGAGGGATCTCCTCAATGCATGTATCTAGTTTATTAGAAAGGCTTTGGCTAGAAAGATCTCTTTACAAAAAAGAACAATATTGTGTTAGCTTTTCTTATCTAATTGAGCTAAGATTTATGAACCTTCATAAGTTAAATAATTAATTACATAATTAGTATAGATATTAATTAATAGTCCAACACTAAGGCATCTCATCAATAATAGTTGGTGACATATACAAATCATTCAATCAATTAATGCACCTCCAATACATTGGTGCCAATAAATAGTAATAAATAGAAAATCATCCAAAATAGGCTAATTACTTAGCCCAACAATGTAGACATATCCATCATCTGCCTGTATGCATCAATGGAGTCTAACAAAAAATAGAATTAGTATGAGAATCATAATAATAAATAATTTTCCATCAACACTAAAAATGTAAATGACTTTAAGGTTGTCGCAAAAAATAAATAGTCAAGGGATACTCCTAGGGTACCTCACTATTAAATAAGAGTGTCAACAAGACATGCAAACTCTAATATTAGCTAATGTGTATATTACAAAATCACCCACCATTGGTAGAAATCATCCATGTATGCAAGAGCAAGTGTCACACTTGGAAATGACAAATGTCTATATCAACTTTTGCCTAAGGGAGAACCATGTAATGCCATAATCTCCTTGAGAACATGTCTCGATACATAGAGAAGAACCATTCAATGCCATCCTACTTCTTGTTAAAACATCTTGGTAGCATAACCTTGGAACATGCCTAGACACGTAGAGAAGAACCATTTAGGGACATCATCCCTCTAACTAAATGCCTCCTGGCAACATTCTCTTACTTGTTTATGAGGAAAACCTTGCTACGTTCGAAAAGAATTTCTTTGCTTTGGAACATGGGGTATCTTCTCTTTCTAAAATAGACATTATTTATAGGCCCATGAATATGGCTTTATTTGTACCAAATTGATTGTGCCTCCTCATATGGGATATGCCTATCTATGAAGTCAACCAAACCTAATGAAGGAAAGCATATTATGAATTTTACTTATGGGTATTCAAGTAGCTATATCCATTTGTAAAATGTTGTTGTTACCTTGTTGGTCATCATATAGAATGCAAGAATAATGCCCTACTTTGGTTTAATCATGCCTTTTGGTTTACTATACACAATGTGGATACCTTGTTTACATTCGAAATCCTACACATTTCCAAGCTAGTATTATTCAAATTGATAGCTAACAAAGCCCAATAGGCCATTGAAGCTTCTCTTGTATTCTGGTGCTTACTATAGCAAAAAGTCTAATGAATTCCAAGACCAATGTTATTCTACTTAACATATTGAAATGTGATGGGGTGAAACTTATATATAGGTGCCTTGATACATCCAAAGTTACTAAGTTCAAAGCCAATTCTTGATCCTTCTATAGATGACATAATCCTTCTAGCAAGTAGACATCCACAAAGGTCATTATTAGCCCAAGATCTGAGCCATTTCTATCCCTTATTTTAGGCAAGGATCTAATAACTTTTGTATTTCTTGACAAAATCTTAATAGCAAAGGGTTTACTTTTGAGGACCATAGCTGAGTAGTAAAGAAATTACTATTTGAAAAAAATGTGTAGCTTGCTATAATGTAGAAACAAACTTGTATTACCTTTTTTGAAAACCAGGTCTCTTTGTTGGTGATCCACATTACTTTACAACAATGGTCTACTTGATCTCCTTCCACCTAAGAAGTACTTTATGTAGTTTTTATTCTTGATAAGCAAACCTCTCCCACCACACCTATTTAATGAGATTTTTTTGGATGGAAATTTCCCCCCTCCCTCAGAGCCATGGTGTATTAACCCTATGATACTTTTGTAGTATTGCATAATTCTTGTGATTACCATAACTATGAAAAAAAGGTTTTTCTTCAAAAGCTATGCTCATGTGGATACCATCTGGATATAATTTTAGATAAAATCTTATGTGATAACCTTTCCAAAAATTTAAATCATATCCTTTCCAAGCCCTTCAATGTGAAGGATGCTAAGAAATATCTTGTAAATGGTTTTGAATACTTCTTAAGTATATTAAACTTGATAAGTCTCTTGCATGGTTGTAACAATGGCCTTAAATAAATGATTCTATTAATGTACAAAGTGGTACAAAAAATATCCCTTAGGGTGACAATGGTCTTATATCAATGATTGGAATAATCATTGCATTGGTCTTCTCTCACAAAAAAGGAAAAATGTGGGCAAAAGGTCTCTCCTTTTTAGAATTCAATAGTACTCAATGTAACGCCACAAGGAAAGCTTTATTTCAATGCATAAAGTTTACTATTTGGATAATTGAAAATACAGTAATATCCTTGCCAAGAAGTATTGAAACGGATTGCCATGGAATGCCCATGGGCTTTTGTTGTTCTCCACTTTGGTGCAATCTTTACCTCTTCTTGCTTGACTATACATAAGGTAGAAACTTGGATCAAGAATTGCAGTCTTTCCTTAACATATAAGTGGTACTTATACCTGTCACCAATGATGAGTGTTGGTCCATTGGTAACAAGTACCCAACCATAGGCCAAAAGGAATGGGTTATAGTGGTTGGTCTATACTATCTTCTGTAAAATCACTATTATAGCCAATATTTTACTTAATCTTAAGCCTTGTTGTATGCATAAGGTGTATTCCATTTAACCTTGAAAAATATCATTTTTGTTGCCATTATTTCACTATATTGAACTCTATCAAATAGGATTGTAGATATGTGACCATTTACCTTACAAACCTTATATTGCATTCAACTCTGGTTATTGTTAAAAATTTTAAACCTTATTATCTTATACCTTGCAAAACTTATACAACTTTTAGCCTTGAGATTGTTGAAAAATTAACCCATTGTTGAAAGAGATCCATTAAAAAAAAGTATAAGATCGCTTTTAGGGTGAAGATACCTATAGAAGAAGACAAGCTGCTCCACACTTGGTCTCCTCCTAGCACTTCGTGTAAGGACTTGTGCTTTGCTCCAAACTTTGAAGCACCAATGTTGTTCTCTTGGTGATTTGTGTGAAAGCTCAAAGTACTTTTGTATACATGTAGCAATATATCTAAATATTTTCTCGATATGATTTTAGGGTGCGTCTAAAATTAAATTGACAATGTTGCTCAATTTCTTAGATATATACGAACATGCAAGCAATATCAAAGTATTGAAAAAGGATTAGTGCATAATACAATTTTTTGTATCTCAACCATACAAAGAGATGAATGAATATAGTTACACATATTTTTCTAGTAACATAGATTCATTGTTCCATGTCAAATAGCAAATATAACATCATCTTTCAAAATAAAGTTTCACTTTTTGAAAGCTTCAGTGTTTAGAAAGAAATGGATAATATTATTCACTTTACTAATATAATA
Organism: Lygodium microphyllum; assembly: GCF_053477565.2. Classification (NCBI taxonomy): domain Eukaryota; kingdom Viridiplantae; phylum Streptophyta; class Polypodiopsida; order Schizaeales; family Lygodiaceae; genus Lygodium; species Lygodium microphyllum. Next base: position 23,988,819 of record NC_141160.1, on the reverse strand, counting down.
ATTGTCTTATATATCCATTGTTCTAAATCACCCTACATTGATTGTTGGAAAGATAGATTTTTTTCCTGCTTAAATTATTGAAAGTTAATGTGGATTGTATAACATGCAAGGGCAATGCACCATGTCCCCTCTTAGACTGCATTACCACATGTGGTTTGCCAAAAATGCTCACTAGATCTGAATTTTTATAAAAATTAGAAAGAAATTTTTTTGTTGAATCTATTTTATGTATAAAAAATTCAGGAATAAAAATCTTGTAAGTATTACCTAGGGTCATGATATGGTAGCCCCTACCATTGGTAGAGTAGTTTGCAAAATTTGGATGAAACTAATGCAAAGTAATAAAACATGAGAGGTCTTGAAACTCCCATTTGCTCCAATCATTTGGTATCCAACTAGTGTGTGAGTTGCATACATAGTAGTCATCATTTGTTTGCACAACATAATAGCAGTGGATATAACCATAAGACAAAAACTCTATATATAAAGGAGAGTTTCCATTGGTAACCCATCTATTGGCAATCTTTCAAATACCCTTATAAGAGATCTAAGAATAATATCATTCATTTGCTGATGGCCATCATGCCTCTTGCGATTGCATCTGATAATTTGAGGCACGATAATATTGGAAGATTGATTGGGCCATTTAACAAAACATAATTAAAAGCATCAAAATGAGTATTTGATATTAATTTTTTAAATAATCTCAATTATAAAGATAAGATACCCTTGAAACTAAGAATACACAAGGATCAAATGAGCAAAGAAAATAAAGTTGATTTCAGGGATCTCTAAAAAGTATTGATGATCATTTTTGAGTTTCTTTAAATTTTTCAAATGAAGACTAACCTTCAGATAAAACAATTTTATTTAAAAAAAGCAAAGACATCAAAGATAACATATGTAGAGAATTCAAATTCAAATAACTTTTAGGCAAAAAAATTAAATAAAATATTAAACATCATCATTTTTTAATTGATTAAATCTTCTTAGCTTTTTAGTGGTAAAGTTATTAGTTACATGTGAATATATTTAGAGTCAAATAAGTACTTAACAAATAAAACTAATTTCAAAAAGGCATAATTTAAAATTATATATGAACATGTTTTTAATATCATAAGAAATAAAGACTATAAGCAGGCAATGAAAAACTTTACACAAAACAAACCAAATATACTGATAAATTATTAGAGTAGAAAATGAGACATTTCTATAGAACTTTCTTATATATAATGTTGATGGTGGTATCATATCCTCTGTCTCAATAAGCAAGGCATTTAATCCATGTGGCGATTTTACTCAAGAGAAATTATATATGAATATGTTCTTAAGAAGATAAGTACTAAAGTCTTAAAGCAAGCAATGAAGTACTTTACACTTGCACAAAAATATTAAAAAATTGTCAAAGTAGGAAATTAGAGGGTATGATACTCTATGTAGTAGAACTTCCTTAAATACAATGTTGATGGTGGTATTTACCATATCCTCTTTCTCATTGAGCAAGACCTTCAATACATTTGGTGATTTTACTCAAGAGAACGCAACATAAAGTTTCCCATGAGTAAAGACTAGGATCTTTAGATATAACCCCAAATATGATAGTATTTATCCTTGAGATTTATTAATTGTCATGGCAAATGCTAAAGATATAGGAAACTGCAAATGTTTCATAGAGAAAAGGAGTTGCAATGTAGTTGGGACAAAGGTTATTCTAGGGGTGAATACTCTTCCCAACATTGGTTCCTATTATTATCTCAGCCTCAATGATCTTTTTGTTAAATGCCTTACATATAAGTCTAGTGCCATTGCATAAACCTTTAGCAAGATTCAAATTTCTAAGCAACATTATTGGAGCATTTATCTTCAATAGCAAGACATGAGGTACAATACCTCCACCAAGGTTAAGAGGATTAAGATATTCCACAAAGTACAAGAAGGAGTTCTCTTTAGTCTCTGCAATAGAATCATCACTATAATATTTTTTGACTTCTCTGAGCATCAAGTGCAATGCATGATTATTTAACATTTTCACCTCACTATTTCAACATGCAAGAGTAATATGCTAATTGAAAAATGACTTATGATAATTTATGCTATCCACATCTTAATAGATAATTTTAACCAAGTGGTCTTGCATTGACCCCCATTCAATACTATTCCAGTTGGAATTTGTAGTATTTTGACAAACATTTTCAAGCCTCCATCTCCAACCTCCATCCTCCATAGTCGTGCGTGAGACAAGATGAGAGAAGAAGAGAAGAGAAGAGGAGATGATGGAGAGCTTCTTCTCCAAGATCCCTCGCCCTCACACACTCACTCCCTCACACTCTCACACTCCCTCTCTCAAGCACACACAAGCAAGAAAGAAGGAGAGAAGAATAGAAGAAGAAGACCATTTTTTCCACACACCAAAGAATGAGCTCCTCATTCACTTTTTAGGTTTATATACAAGGCCTAAATCCCTTGGGCACCCATCCCCTTCATGATTGGGCATCTTGCCAAGGCCATCTTTCCCTATTCCCTTCTAGTTGCCTTATCCCTTCACCTATGTTTGTTTAGACTTTACAACTTGCACAGGAGGGAGCCTGGCACTCTTATAAAATGAATTAAATTGCACCCTTCGCTTTCTTGGCTAGAGCCTTCAAAGCATCTAGATAGAATATTTGATGCTCTCCTTCATCCTTGAGAGCACCTTGCTAAAATCTTCGATGCTCTCCCACGTTTTTTTTGAGCTTGCCTTCTCCTCCACTTTTCTTGCTTGGGTAGAATGAGCTTCTCCATTCACTTTTTGCTTTGGCTTCCTTGGTCTTCCTCTGCTTCTTTTTGGCTGCATGGTCCATGTTTGTGACATGTCTTGTAACATTACCTCCCTCCTAGACAAGTGCCAAGTCCCATGGCACTTATGGGTTTGAGTTGATGAAGATTTGGTGATTTTAAAGGTGGTCTTGTGGAGTCGATGATGATGGGGACTCCAAAGTTGGCAGCTGGCATTGCTAGTTTCTCGTAAAGAAAAGAAGGTGCACTGCATGGGGTGTGTCTACCTTAGAGTGTGGTGCATTGTGCTTGTTCTAGTGGAATTGGGAGGTAACAAGCTTGGGTATTGTCCCACACTTGAGGACCCGGTTCTTGCCTACAGGGGTGCGGTGAGTGTGGCTTAGGGAGATAGGTCTAACCATAGGTGAGGGTGACCTCCCTAGGTATGTCCTGCCCTTGATGTTTCCTAAGCATGATGTGGGGAATCAAAATGGACTAGGGGTTTACGACTGACTGAAGCCACGAGATGTTCCTAACTTGAGGACCCCTAGGTATGATGACTATGGCCTACATGTAACGAGATTATTCAATTGCTTCCCCTATGATGTCCTAGTGATCTCTTATTCTTTCTCTTTCCTTTCCTCTTTTCTTTGTCTTTTCTCTTCATTATTTTCTTTCTCTCTTTTTCCCCCCTTTTTTTTTGAATAGTCAATAATATAGTCTTCCTCATCAAAGTCATGAGAGGGAGGAGTTAGGAGTTTAAGAGTTTTGTTAAGAAATCTCCAACTTTGCATGTATCCCTAGAGTTTCATTTGTGCTGCCTAGAGAGGAGTGGTGGAAAGAAATAGATGATTACAACGAATGGAGGGACTATCATTCATATATTCTAAGAGAGCTAAGCAAAAAGAGGGGAGGAGGGTAGCCTGCATCATTAACCTAGTCATAGTGTAGCTAACTATGTTGTTTGAATAAAAAAAGAGTGGCGATAGGTGGTATCTTGTGATGTAGGCTCTCACTTCAATAGTACCCTAAGTAATCTAAGATAATTACATGTAGTCAGAAAGGATAGGTTTGGATATGAAGTAAATTCATTGAGGAAGTGGGCTATGGAGTCGTACAGATCGTGTAGCGTAAAAGTGAGGGCTTCCTCAGGCTTGATAGCATTGACATTGTATACTTTGGGGAAGTCATATCAACTGTGGATGTCGAGATTGTAATTTACTCCTACCCTTCTTGGATATGGCATGAAAGTGGGGTTATTTCCTTCGAAGGGTAGGGGTTACAAAATGACATCCAGGTGTCAGTGTTACCTTCCCAGATGCTATTGAGATTTACAATCACACCCACTGTGGCCTCTTTGTATGAGATTGTTCTGGTCTTAGGACATGCAGTCAGATTGAATCCTGAGAGCGGAATTTAGGTGACGGGAAGTGCTTAAAAATAGCTAAAAATTATGAAGATCAAGGGAAAAATTTCCACCGTCAAAGGCGGCGGCTCGATCTAGGACGATTTTAAGCGCCAAAGTGCTTTAAAGGCGCCCGAGCGACACTTGGTGATTTTTCATAATTTTTCAGACAGTCGTGCGGGTTGACACAAGCTACTGGCCAATGCGGGACGCTAAGCTGGACGCCCAGGATTTTTCAGAGCTCGATTCCGAGTCCGGACGGGGAAATGGCCAAGAAACCGGTCAAGATTTGAAGGGGTGGACAAAATTTGGCCAAAATGGGCAAGTGACCCTTGGGAGCCCAAATTTAAATGTCACATGAAAGTTTGGGAGAGAAGAGATGCAACAAATCGTGGGAAGGAAACGTGAGCAGATGGCGCCGAAATTCACGCCATGATGTTGATCATGCTTCTCCCTGCCTGCAAACAACCCCCCTCTTTGACAATGGCCCCTCATTCCCCTCCGTATCCTGACTCTATCGCCGCCCTTCGCCCGTCGAATGATGGCCTGGTTTGGAATTTCTGATTCTAGTCTTTCTCTCTCCTCCCTCTCTCTCTTCTAAAGGCAAGATCATGTGGGGAGAAGAAGGAATAAGAAAGAATGATGGAGGCTTGTCCGGCATGGACCGGATTGCTCCACGGGCTGAGAATGGTGATTTGTGATGTTGCTGGACATGAAGTGTTGCTGTTTTCCAAATCTACAGCCATGGAAAAAAAACCCGAAACACGCGTTTAAGCGGTAAACCAAAAAATTACAAAGAAAATTTAGTGTTTTATGCTTTTGATTGATGGAATGCCGTTCATATGGACTAAGATTTGATTATGCTGCTGATTCTTCTGAGTTCTTACTGTTTATAACCAGAAATTATGAAAAACATGCATTTCATGGCTCGAAATAATGTCAAGAAACCCGAAAACGCATGAAAAAGGGGGAAAAACAAGGGTTTTGGGCATATAAATGGGGAAAACCGTCGATACACATCAACTAATCTTTCAATTTTGTTGCAAATGAACTAAGGGCCACAGCCCACAAACTGGTTTTCATTTTCAGCAATTTAAAAAATACAAGAAAATGAAGAAAATGGGGGAAAATGATAAAAAAACCATGAAAAATAGGGGAAAAATACATTTGGGGCTACGAAAAATATAGAAAAATAGGATTTATGTTTGTTGATGTATAACAAGGCTGGGGCATGAAGTTATGCTTCAGTTCAGCCTTGTTTATATGTTTTGGTGCGTGTTTCCTTCCTTTCTCCACATAAAATGACAAGGAAAACCCTAAAAGAAATGAATGCAATGATGCATTATCAACGGGGGAGGGAAGAGTTGTGGAAAAAATGGTTAAATGCCACTGAGCATGATGAATAATTTGCTGATTTTATATGTATTGCATCTAGGACGGAATAATAATGATAAAAATTAAAACCTAGTAGCACGAAGATCACTTCGGTGCTAGGTGTTGCAGCGAAGCACAAAGCGGTTAGAAAGAAAAGCATGAAAGAGATGTTTTGCACTTGCACGCTGCTGGTTTTTTAAAATGTTTGAGCACTAGGCATCCACCTCTTTGCATGATCATTTAGAGGAAATTAAAAGTATCAGAGTTAGCTCCTGGATATGCATAGCAATTGTCTTCAATAGGCCCTTGACCCACCGTTGAGAGCGTGAGGTTCCTATGCTATAGGCTAGTCGAGGGTTATAGGGGAAGTCAAGTAAGGACAATGGTACATTCCTGGATACGTTTATTTGGTACCTTGAGTGACGTTTGTGCGAAATGTCTAAATGTTGAGCGGCGCATCGAGGGGCCAATCCCCAAGGTGTAGGAGAGTCGCAGAGGGTTGACGGCATTCAGCCGTAGGAGGAACCCCATGTGTATGTGATTCGAGCCTTTTGGCTATGTGAAAGGGACTCCCTCTGAGGAGCAATATTGGGTTAGGATCAGTTGGACTACAACGTATTACAAACGCAATGTTTAGGAAGGCAGAGATTTTGATAGACGCTCCTGGCCGCGAGGCCGAGGGGTTGTCTTGCGCATAGTGACGAGGTCCGGCTAGTGCATGAGCCAGTGCCGGCCCGTTTTTAGGTCCATCAGTGGTGCGTCTGCCGGGAGCCGCTTAAAAGTGGCGGTTCTCGAATCCTGGTTGTTTAAGGACCAACTAGTAGTGTATGCCAAAGGATACTGAGATTGATCCGTTATTTATTGATAAGCATCGTCTAGCAGAAATCCAAAAGCAAGAAAGAGACGAAAGAGCTAGGCGACGTGCTGAAATTTTTAGGAGATATTCCCCTAAGCGTAGCGGTGCTGGACCCTTACGAGGGAGTGGATCTAGTGGTCTTAGGACCACAAGCAGTAAGTTAGGAGAAGGTGGAAGCTCTAGTGCTCCCCTTCCTTCCATAAGCCAGTCCACGTCAATTGCGGGAGGTGTAACCCCACCGTTCCCTATTCCTAGTGCAAATCCAATCCTTGTCATGGCGCAGCCTATTGCAATTCCAGCAGGAACGACGGATTTGCCGGCTCTAGGTTACCCGCTACCCATTTTTAATGGGCTAGTTGAGGAAGATGCGGAACTCCACATTAGGGAGTTTCAAAAGCTGATGTTTAACTGTCGCATTCAAGAAGAAGGGCATTTAATGATGTTCTTCAACATGACTCTCAAAGGAAGAGCTGCTATATGGTATCATGGTTTAGAAGCCGGAACCATATTGAACATTGATGCATTTTATGGAGCTTTTCGAAGGGAGTTTGCCCCTGAAAGGGGTGGGCAATATTGGTTGCGTGTACTCAACGTGACCCGCCAAGATCCACACGAGGATATTCGTGCTTATGCAAAGAAGATAAAAGAGGTCTTCCGTAAGTTGGACACCTCTATTCCTATCCCCGCAGCTGCCCAATTGCAATATTTCCTACATGGGTTGGACTTTAATATCCAATTGCAGTTGAGTAGTGTTCCCTTGGGGGATATAGATACTGCCATTACACGAGCACAAGAGGTGGAATCCCGACTACAAGCAGCCTATGCTTCTAGAGGCAATTCGAACATGGGTTTAGTATTGGGAAACAATATGGCAATAGCCAATGGCAGTAGTGGCCAAGGGATAGCGATGGCTAACCCTAATGGGAGAGGGAACATGATACAGAATGTCCCTTTATTACCAGCTCCCCCTAGCATGTCGATGCCTACGGGCAGTCAAATGGCTCCAAGTAGTGGAGGCCAGGCGGTCAATTCTAACACCATGCCTGCAGCTCAACAGCCTGTGTCTAATCGAATTGTTAGGCCGATTGAACGACATGGAAATGACCAAGGCTATGAGTCGAGTTCTTCCAATGTTCTTGGCGAGGTTAAGGACATGATGAAGCATTATACCGACATGATTACGGAGCAGTATCGACAAATAGCCGTTGATGTCAACTTCCTTAAAAAACAACAAAATTTGATAGGAAGTAGATACCCAGAGGAGGGTGCGCCGTCGAGGTTTAGTTGCAAATGGTGTGGCGGGCAGCACTATCCAAGAAATTGCCCAAATGTTAAGTGCGATATTTGTGGAAAATCCGGCCATCTAGCGGCTACTTGCTGGAGTAAGATCAGTTCTCTCCAGCGGGGTAGTCGGCAACCAGGGCCTGTTAATCATCGTGCTCAAGGAAATGATTCCCAGCCAGAAAATGGGCCTAAACAAATACTTCAACGACCAAAGACTACAGTGGAAGAGCTACCAAGTGGTAGTGGGGTTAGTTTGATTGAGGCTGTACGCGTTAATGATGCTGAAACCTCTAATCTACGAGCTGTCCTTACAAGAGGTAAAAAAGGGGTAGAGAAGCTGACATGGATAAGCCTGTCGACGGAAACCCTAAACAAGGCGACAAAGGAACGCAAGTTTTGGATCCTGCCCTAGAAGGGGGACCTTTGAAGCCCGTAGAGAGTAAAGCTGATAAGGAAGCACCAAAGAAGAAGGTGAAAGTTAAGAAAGAGGCAATAAAGCCAGCTCAGCGACCTAAAGAGCGGATGATTTGGCGTGAAAAGCGAGCTCTTTCGAACTATCATGAATTCGATTTGGCGGGCTCTCTTTGCGAAGTCAAGCCGGATGTAAACCTTTTGCAGCTTATTAAGCTTTCTCCAGGAGTACGCAAGGAATTTAGAAAGATCCTACGTACCGGGTATATCGTAGAACCTTTGGGTATTGCGCGAGTTGGTGATGACTGGTTTGAGCATGCTGAGAAGCATTGCCCAAGGGTTGCAGCCTATGTCGATGGGATATTAGTAGATTATGCCATTGTCGACACGGGATCATCTGTTAACATTATGAGTTCTGAACTGATGGAAAGGTTGGGTCTTGCGATTCAGAAAGATACTTCCACAATTCTCAGAATGGCAGATGACAGTTTGAGACAGCCGGAAGGCTGCATTACTAAGGTCCATGTCACTGTTGCAAATGTAGAATGCATGTTGGACTTTAGGGTGATTCGTTTTGCAGGGCGGCCAAGTTACCAAGTATTACTTGGACGACCTTGGATCTTGCAAGCGGATTGCCAAGTGGATATACCCGCCGGTCGATTAATATTCGGCAGAGGTGCTCAGCGTGTGGTGGTTGATGCTTATCCTGAGTCCCCGCAGAGTGAGAGGGCTCCTCTATCTTCTACAGAATTGGAGACATTAGAAGATTCATCTGTTAGTGAGGCATCATCGAGTGATGAGTCCAAAGAGGGATCCACCACGGAGGACATCTATCAGATCACTTTGAACGAGCCGATAGAGGCCCAAGATCGTATAAGAGATGCAGATGTTATCGAGCTAGACCTTGGTACGCTTGATGATTCGCGGCCAATCAAATTAGGCTCTATGCTCAGCTCAGCAGAAAGGGAGGACTATGTGGCCTTGATCCAGGAATTCCGTGATATCTTTGCCTGGAGTTATGATGAGTTGAGAGGCATCTCTCCCAGTCTTGTTGTTCATACAATTCCGTTGAAAGAGGGCAGTCGTCCTGTACGGCAGAAAGTAAGGCGTATGCCTTTCGAATTGAGGGACGGGCTGTTTGAGGAGTTACAGAAGCTTCGAAAAGCGGGTTTGATTTTTCCTGTGCAACACACGGAATGGTGTTCGCCAGTTGTGATTAGAAAGAAGAAGAATAATCAGATCCGTTTATGTGTAGACTTTAGGGAGCTGAATAAGCAGACAGTTAAGGACTACTACCCATTACCATTTATTGACCAGATTTTGGATCAATTAGCGGGTAGGGAGATATATTCGTTTATGGATTGCTTTGCAGGATACAACCAAATGGCAATTGCAGAAGAGGACAAGTTGAAAACAACTTTTATCACTGTATTTGGCACTTTTGCTTACCACGTGATGGCCTTTGGTTTATGCAATGCGCCTGGTTCGTGGCAACGAACGGCCGATAAGACATTCGGTGACATATCCCCTGACGAGTTGAGGGTGTTTATTGATGACTTAGGGGCCGCCACCGTGAGAGAAAGGCAGTTGATCATTCTGAGAAAATGCTTTGAGCGCTGTAGACAATTTTGCATCGCCCTAAACCCACGGAAGTGTGCTTTTGGAGTACCTTATGGGCTGTTGCTGGGTCATGTGGTTAGTTCGGTAGGAATTGCGACAGACCCCGAAAAGGTCAAAGTTATAATTGCCATGGGTCCACCACGCACTCCGAAAGAAGTTCATAGCTTTCTGTCTTCGGTTGGTTACTACCGTAGATTCATTAACGCCTTAGCAGAAAGAACGTTGCCACTTACAAATTTATTGTCCTTTAGCTGTTCGTTTGTATGGGGTGACCCTTGTAAGGTAGCATTCGAGGATGTGAAACAAGAGCTAGCAAGAGCGCCCGTTTTAAAAGCACCTAAAAGAGGTGAGGTGTTCTATATATTTTCAGCAGCCACCATGTATAGTATCAGCTGCTGTTTAGCCCAAATTTGGGAAGAGAAGTGGTACCACCCGATTGCTTTTGCTAGTCGGAAGCTGGGGGTATCCGAAATCAATTACACCTACATGGAGAAGCTGTGTCTAGCGATGGTCTTTGGGACCAAGAAGTTCAGGCATTACATTCTCTATGAAAAAGTCGTGTTTTATACGAAGGCGGAGGGACTTCGACTATTGATGAATAAGTTACAGCCGCCTGATCGTTTAGCGAAGTGGTTGATCACTTTGCAGGAATTTGATTATGAAATCAAGAGTAAGCCACCAAGGTTGCAAGGCATCGTGGAATGTCTAGTGGACTTTGGGGAGCTGAAAGAATCTGTGGCTGAAGGTAGTGACATGGAGATGATATTTAAAATAGATACGGCATCTATTCCCTCCTGGTATGCTGCAATAACGCATTATTTATCAACGGGAGAGGCGGGATCCGAACTATCTAAGGCTAAGAAAAGGAAAATTAAGCAGCAAGCGTTAAAGTTTGCCTTGATCGCAGGTACATTATATCGGCAAGGGGTTGATGATATCTATCGCCGATGTGTGACGCCTGAGGAGGTGCCATTCATTTTGGAAGAGTGCCATGATTCTGCTTGCGGTGGCCATTTTGCTGGACGGCTTACAGCACAAAAGGCTTTAAGAGCAGGTTATTGGTGGCCTGCCATCTTCCAGGATGCGTTTGCGTATGTTAAGCGATGCGATATTTGCCAACGACATGATAGTCGAGAGAATAGGAAACGACCACTCACCCCTATTATGGCGATACTTCCATTTGAGAAGTGGGGAATAGACTTTGTGGGTCCTATTACTCCGTCATCGACTACGCAAAAGAGGTACATCATTGTAGCAACTGACTACTTCACGAAGTGGTCAGAAGCACGTGCAACAAGGAAAGATGATGCTAAAGAAACTGCTAGTTTCCTTTTAGAGCAGATAATATGCCGGTTTGGTCCGCCGAAAGAATTAGTGTCGGACCGCGGAACCCATTTCCTGAATAAGGTGATCAAAGGTTTGACAGAGTTGTGGAACATCAAGCATAACAAGACAACCCCATATAATCCGCAAGCCAATGGTCAGGTTGAAAGCACCAACAAGCAGCTTGTAGGCATCCTGTCCAAAATTGTGTCGGAAAAGAAACGGGATTGGGATAAAAAGTTATACGTGGCAGTATGGGCTTATAATACGACTTTCAAACGAGCCACTGGCCATACCCCGTTCAAGTTAGTATATGGGGAGGAGTGTGTCTTGCCTCTAGAAATTGAGCTGCCGACTATTCGGTTTGCCATCAATCATTCTTTGAGCGATGAAGACGCTCTTTTTGAGCGCTTGACGACATTGGCCCATTTAGACGAGCTTAAGTTGCAGAGCTTATTGCACCAAGAAGTGGCGAAGCGCCGAATGAAGAAGCTACACGACCTCAAAGCCAAGAAATACACCTTCAAGAAAGGACAGCTTGTTCTGTATTATGACGCACGACGTGAATTATTCCCAGGCAAGCTAGAACCCAAATGGGATGGGCCCTATAAGATCGTTAGAATAGGAAAGAATAAATCCACAGTTTTGTTAGCTGACCTTGAGGGGATAGAATTTAAAAATAAGGTTAATCTTAATAAGATTAAACCTTATTACTTCTGATTGTACTAATGCTATAACTGGCTTGCAGGTCTAGGCAAGATTGATCAAACATCTGCAAGGAAATCGTGATAGAGGTTGATGGGTCGTCTGATCCCTTATTTAGAACACCCATATTTGGAACAGAGGTATCATCAGGGAAAGCTCATTTGGTGGAGCAAAGGATACAAGGTGATTGAGCAAGAAGGCGGGACATTTATTTGGGAAATCAAGGTCTTCTGCCATCATTGCCTACAACTTTTGACGAGCATCCCTGTTGAATTCAATGATGATGGAGGGATGGAGCCTACAGTCCACCCGTTGAATATGCTGAATTTCGATTACCATAATTACGAGTAGAGTTCAGGATGGCAGGATATATAAACCCTTTATGGACGTACACCTTGTACTTTGATGGGGCGTCCAGGGGTGCATGCAAAAAATGAAGTGTAGGAGTTGTCATCCGAGACCCCCGACGACGCATTGTCATGAAGTTAGCTGCTTATCTCGGGGTGAATTTTACCAATAATATGGCAGAATACAAAGCCCTGATTATGGGTTTGAATATTGCAAAGAAGGGTGGTATCCGCCAGTTGTTGGTGAAAGGGGACTCTCAGTTGGTTTTAAATCAACTCAATGGGACGTACATGGTGCGGAACCCGATCCTTTGTATGTACCATCATACTGCCATAGCCCTGCTAGACGAATTCGATCGAGTGGCTTTTCAGCTGATTCCACGAAATTGGAACCAGTTTGCTGATTCATTGGCTAATCTTGCGTATGAAGAGGACCTCTTCTTTAATTGTGGCCCTTGTCCCGATATATCTATTGATGGTGAGACAGGACCTGGTCGTTTGTGGGGTATGCTTTCTGAACATGCCCTCTTTGGCAGACGATGGTTGATTTGGGTGATGCAGAGGGTAAGCGAGACTCATCTACCTTTATTATCTCAGACCCACAGACTGATTCGACGACATGTGATGTGCACACCTCTTGCGATATGCGCAGGAGGGATAGGTCATAATTTAATGCACCTAGTTTAGGGCTACAAGCCCTGTTCCCCTGGGAATAGTATGCTTTGATGTCTATCATGGTTGTTTCCAGGTGGATGTTCTGCATAGTATTGTTTGATTTCATTAGGCCAAGAGGGCCGATTTAGTTTTGTAGCAAAGTCATGTCTGATTTCATTAGGCCAAGAGGGCCATTTCCCTGTCTAGTGCGGGTGCGTTTAATTGGGTTTTTGTTTAGTGTTGTGCTGGACAGGTTTCGCGGGTTGTGGAATTTTGTGGAGCCTGGAGGAGCCTTTGCTGCGATGGAAGCTTCTTGTGGCCACTCCAGGTGATATTTCTCCTTTACGAGTACCTTTCTTTCCTGTTATATGTGTATTTGTACTTGTTGAGGGGATACTTTTTGTTGGGGACCGGCGACCAAGGCATGAAGTCCCAGGTTTAGGCTACGTATGTTTGAGGGAGGTCGGAGTAGTCATTGCCTCCTGTAAAGACATTGTTAGACATTGAAAGACCTGTTTTAGAAGGAAGTCCTAGTGGCCCTGTCCTGCTAACCTGCTAGGCAGCCGTTCTAGGAGTTCTTGTTAGTAGTGAGGCAGTTAGAGAAGCCTGCTAGAAGATAATAATAACGATGTCAAGAAATCCTGAATATCCTAAAAGATGAATATAAATGCGAAGGTGTGTAAAAAGGGGTTCTAACCCCTATCAAAGAAGAGGAGAAAAGAAATGAAAATATATAAGCAGTTGATCATTGCCTTGCGAAGGCCTGGTAGGTTCCTGGGGACGAGTCAGACCCGGGGCCGATACCTTGTCTTCCTAGGGGTGGCTTCTTGCTGGAAAAATAATATCAAAACCAGGAAGGTTGGAGCGAAAATAAAAGTGAGCGTTAGAAAAGGATTAAGTGTCGCCTTGCGAGGGCCTGGTAGGTTCTTGGGTGCCGAGACAGGTCCTGAGACCGATGCCCTGTTCTCCTTGGGTCACTACGCTCAGCTCCCTCCTTTTTACATGCCCAAGTATGTTCATCTCATAAAAACCCTAAAAGAAGAAATGGACTGAAAGAAAATATCCTTTGCTCAGGCTATAGGAGTCCTCGCCTTGTAGGAGCTCCTAGTTGTGTTGTCTTTAGTTGGTCAGTAGTTCAGACTACCACTTAGGGCAACCTCTTTGGCAGTTCTTTTTAGTTTGGTTGTGTTGGAGCAGCTGGTTAGTGACTCACTTCGGATCTTCTATTAGATGATGCTAGGCCTACTCCTTGTGGATGTCATGCCTTGGTTCTGTCCAGGGGTAGGGGGAGCATTGTGCTGAGTTTTATGATGATAATTGTTTTGTATCAGTTTGATGCTTCTTTGGTTGTTTATGTGCAGATATGTTCGTGGATTCGACGGGCTGAATCGCCCTATCCCGTGGTCGCCAATGAGAGCGGAATTTAGGTGACGGGAAGTGCTTAAAAATAGCTAAAAATTATGAAGATCAAGGGAAAAATTTCCACCGTCAAAGGCGGCGGCTCGATCTAGGACGATTTTAAGCGCCAAAGTGCTTTAAAGGCGCCCGAGCGACACTTGGTGATTTTTCATAATTTTTCAGACACTCGTGCGGGTTGACACAAGCTACTGGCCAATGCGGGATGCTAAGCCGGACGCCCAGGATTTTTCAGAGCTCGATTCCGAGTCCGGACGGGGAAATGGCCAAGAAACCGGTCAAGATTTGAAGAGGTGGACAAAATTTGGCCAAAATGGGCAAGTGACCCTTGGGAGCCCAAATTTAAATGTCACATGAAAGTTTGGGAGAGAAGAGATGCAACAAATCGTGGGAAGGAAACGTGAGCAGATGGCGCCGAAATTCACGCCATGATGTTGATCATGCTTCTCCCTGCCTGCAAACAACCCCCCTCTTTGACAATGGCCCCTCATTCCCCTCCGTATCCTGACTCTATCGCCGCCCTTCGCCCGTCGAATGATGGCCTGGTTTGGAATTTCTGATTCTAGTCTTTCTCTCTCCTCCCTCTCTCTCTTCTAAAGGCAAGATCATGTGGGGAGAAGAAGGAATAAGAAAGAATGATGGAGGCTTGTCCGGCATGGACCGGATTGCTCCACGGGCTGAGAACGGTGATTTGTGATGTTGCTGGACATGAAGTGTTGCTGTTTTCCAAATCTACAGCCATGGAAAAAAAACCCGAAACACGCGTTTAAGCGGTAAACCAAAAAATTACAAAGAAAATTTAGTGTTTTATGCTTTTGATTGATGGAATGCTGTTCATATGGACTAAGATTTGATTATGCTGCTGATTCTTCTGAGTTCTTACTGTTTATAACCAGAAATTATGAAAAACATGCATTTCATGGCTCGAAATAATGTCAAGAAACCCGAAAACGCATGAAAAAGGGGGAAAAACAAGGGTTTTGGGCATATAAATGGGGAAAACCGTCGATACACATCAACTAATCTTTCAATTTTGTTGCAAATGAACTAAGGGCCATAACCCACAAACTGGTTTTCATTTTCAGCAATTTAAAAAATACAAGAAAATGAAGAAAATGGGGGAAAATGATAAAAAAACCATGAAAAATAGGGGAAAAATACATTTGGGGCTACGAAAAATATAGAAAAATAGGATTTATGTTTGTTGATGTATAACAAGGCTGGGGCATGAAGTTATGCTTCAGTTCAGCCTTGTTTATATGTTTTGGTGCGTGTTTCCTTCCTTTCTCCACATAAAATGACAAGGAAAACCCTAAAAGAAATGAATGCAATGATGCACTATCAACGGGGGAGGGAAGAGTTGTGGAAAAAATGGTTAAATGCCGCTGAGCATGATGAATAATTTGCTGATTTTATATGTATTGCATCTAGGACGGAATAATAATGATAAAAATTAAAACCTAGTAGCACGAAGATCACTTCGGTGCTAGGTGTTGCAGCGAAGCACAAAGCGGTTAGAAAGAAAAGCATGAAAGAGATGTTTTGCACTTGCACGCTGCTGGTTTTTTAAAATGTTTGAGCACTAGGCATCCACCTCTTTGCATGATCATTTAGAGGAAATTAAAAGTATCAGAGTTAGCTCCTGGATATGCATAGCAATTGTCTTCAATAGGCCCTTGACCCACCGTTGAGAGCGTGAGGTTCCTATGCTGTAGGCTAGTCGAGGGTTATAGGGGAAGTCAAGTAAGGACAATGGTACATTCCTGGATACGTTTATTTGGTACCTTGAGTGACGTTTGTGCGAAATGTCTAAATGTTGAGCGGCGCATCGAGGGGCCAATCCCCAAGGTGTAGGAGAGTCGCAGAGGGTTGACGGCATTCAGCCGTAGGAGGAACCCCATGTGTATGTGATTCGAGCCTTTTGGCTATGTGAAAGGGACTCCCTCTGAGGAGCAATATTGGGTTAGGATCAGTTGGACTACAACGTATTACAAACGCAATGTTTAGGAAGGCAGAGATTTTGATAGACGCTCCTGGCCGCGAGGCCGAGGGGTTGTCTTGCGCATAGTGACGAGGTCCGGCTAGTGCATGAGCCAGTGCCGGCCCGTTTTTAGGTCCATCAAATCCCATATGCACAGAAAGGAAAACTGCTACCCATCCAACAACTATAAAGCATTGTACTTGACTACCACTTTTTTATATATGATGAATGCAATATCATGATGCTTTACCATTTCACTTAGTGTCTTGGTCATTGTCAGTCTTATACACAAGATTGCGTTTATGAGTCCAAGTCTCAACCTTGGAACCTAATTCACTTGTGTAATAGGTCAAGTCTTTAATGTCTATGTCATCATGAGCTTAATCTTCATCTTCGAGCCACCATAGCTACTGCCATACTCTAGATCCCACATATTTTGACATGGAATTAGAGCTTAGTTGAGCATGGTACTGCCTCTCTGGTCTCTTCTCACCTTTGATCATCTCTGCCCAGCTCACATCCAACTCAGGCCTTCATTTTCAACTTCATCTTCATCCGAATCTTGAGTCTGCCATAGCCAAATAGCACATACCTCTGATAGATGGAGCTTCTTGATCTCCTCATCTAGGCCATAACACTTGAAGTTCTCTTTTAGGGATATCTAGTCTAGGTCAAGGCACTCCTCCTTGGCCCATCACAACCCAACATTACTAGTCGATGAGCCCAACATTGAGTGGATTTCTTGTTGATGTCTGAAGTGCGTCAATGGATTGTTGTACGACTCGATCTGCGCCTACATGCTACAATTTATCATGCGCCTATAGGGCATTTGAATCTTACTATGTGAGTTTCTTACTGACAAATGTTGAGCTCAAATGCTTCACTCTATCTACTGTAATCAAGAAAAAACCAGAAACCCTAGAGTTAGCAGCCATGGCCAACTTCTCAAAAGTTTCATATTTACATCAAGTTCTTCTTCCACCTCATTTGCTCATTCCTTGAGACTCAAAACATCCATTGTCACTCTGATCTATTTTATTGCCCCATTCAAATCATCAAGGGAAGAAAGAAATCAAGCTGCTTAAGGCAAGCAAAGAGCCAACTCAACAAGAGGATCAACATCAGCATCGAATATCAAAAGTTTAAATTTGCTAGTGTCTCCTGATACTTACAAAGTGTTTTTTGGCATTGGTATCTCTTGTTCTTTTGACACATTAAGTTTCAACTCTTTTGCTAGTTGAAAAATCAGAGATTTGGAGATGATTTTCAATGACAAATATGAAGTTTTCATAAACATGCCATTCATAAAGAGAAGTGCAATCATTTTTACTCACTTGTACCACATCGAAGATGCACTTGCTCTACTTGCACGGAAAAATGGAGTTGTGAGCATTCGAGTGCCATCAATGTATTCATTTGAAGAACTTGAAGGCATGCATACTACCTTGGAGAAAGTAGTCATTTCCTCTATCGTAGTGCATAGGGTTGAAGGCCACCATAGGGGTTTGGCAAGAGAAGAATGTATGGGGGTTCAAGAGCTTAGACTCTGGAGATGGTAGAGATAAGAGAAGGGTTGAAGGTTTCAAGCCAAGGTCTTGAAGATAAGAGATAATAGGGTGAAGGTAGATTCAGGGAGAGGAGTAGGGGAAAGAGAAGGGGTTCAAAGAAATTGAAGACGTAGAAAAATACTCCCAAAAAGAAATAGAAAATGAAGAAGAATACTAACAGAGATGAAGCCTGTCAGTTTCTTTCAGCATTTTGAGAAGATATAACTCTAATAGACAAAAACGTGTATAAAATAATACCTTCCTCTATGCTGCTCAGATCGCCAATCTGATGTTTCCATTGACTTTGAAAGGGGAGTAAAATACCATACACTTGGCCATAATTTTGCATAGGCAGCTTGAGAAAGTGGTTGAGATATGTAAGGTTATCTTTGAAGAGGAGCCCCTTGCTCTTGCATAGCTAGCTAGATAGCTTGCACCACTAGCCGATGCTCATGGCGAGGATGTTAGAAAAGATGTTTGATAGGTAGCATAGCCTACATTGAGGTGTTCTACTAGAGATAGATAACCTCTTGACTGTTATATGCCCTCAATGGATTATGTCTTGGGAAAACAGCGATCGCGCGTTGCGCGATTTTGTCAATTTCTATTTTCACATAAAATCCTCTCAAATTGGATGAAAGCTACATGCTTTCTTTCACATGTCATCCTAATCTAGAAGTTGTCTATAGTTTTATGGATTTTTATAAGAGGTAATATCTAGAATATCAAAAATTGGCTAAAAACTTGTCCAAAAAAATCTAATATTTTGAACCATGGACACTAACACTAATACCTAAAGTGGCATTGACTCTCTAAATCTAAAAGGAAGCCACACTCTAGATTTTTTTACATGGTGCGCATGTAGTAGTAGTATGACATCCATCCCCTCCTAACCTACACATCCTCTGGCATCTTACAGATTTGCAGTGTCATAAGAAGTATATTTTGCCATGTCAATGTCTTCATCTTCTGCCTCTTCTTCTTCCTCTATGTCTTTATGCTCTTGAATTATATTCAAGTCTTCTAACTCATATGTTGAACTTTCTCTTTGTTTGAAGATCTTGATTCTTTTTCCAGCTACGGGTATCTTTATGTTGGTCCCATCCAATTCAGCCAATGTATATGTGGCATTGTCATGAATGACCTTTAACACATATGGGCCAAACCAATGCTTTACCATATTCCTAGAAGCACTATATTGATTGTCTAGGCTACTGTCATAGACAAGCACCCAGTCATTTTCTTGAATTGCTCTTGGCCGAAGTCGATGTTGCTTATCAAATCTTCTTTTGTTCTTTAGTCTTGCTATCTTTAGCTTCTCAATAGCTGCTTGAACATCTTCAGGCCTTCTTTCTAGCTGCCATATGTGCAAAGTCAGCAACTCTTCTCTACTGATGCCTTCCTTCCAAGGTAGAGAACTCCATGTGAGAATAGATTCTTCAATTGGCATAAATAGTTGTTGTCCATGCATAAGTTCAGCTGGCATATAGTCAGTCACTGAGCTGTGAGTAGTTTGGCCACCCCATAATGCAAAAGGTAGCATTTTAGGCCATTCTTTGATCTTTCCTATGCAAGAATTTGCTAGAGCTTTGAGAATAGGTTGATGACCTCTCTCACTCTTTCCATTGCCTTTAGGATTGTAGGATGATGTCAAAGCCAACTTGATACCCAATTGAGCAAAGAAGTTGCGTGTGCCTCATCAATATCCAATTGTCCTCTATTTGCAGTTACTTTACCCACACAACCATATCTGCAAAACACATCTTCAAGCAAAAAACGACAAACAGTTTCAATGGTCTTGGTTGTTAAGGCTTTGCCTTTAACTTGATTGGTTAGATCCTCTCTTGCAAGCACTAAATACCGCATATTCCATATTCCTGTAGGCATGGTTACAAGATCAATAACCCATCTATAATGTATAGACAAGGGATAAGTTGCTTGTAACCCATCTCGATGCTTGACCATAGAATACATGTGACACACATAACATGTTTCAACAAAATGTGCTATGTCTTGATACATGTTTTGTCACCGATATTTTTCTTTGAATTTACTAAAGGTTCCCCATATGCCTCTATGGCCAGTCCACAGGCTTTCATGAAATTCCTTCATTACCTATTGTCTTGGCTTTCTAATGAAAGCTAAAATTGGTCATATCCTGAATATAGGTCGCCCATAGAATAAATTGCTATACCTGCAAAAGCTTCAGCAAATTCGTCAACAATTGAACCCAAACCAACATTTCGGATTGTGACACGATTAACAGGCTATAGATCCTGAATGAATCATAAAGATTCATTTTTGTTGGGCACGGTAAACCATCGGTTTGAGTAAGGTGTTGAAGAAGGTTCTAAAATCTTCATTAAGATCTTCTCATTTAGAAGTTCCAATAATTTGGGCAAATGCACCCTTGGAGCAGGAATAGGCTTGAGGTTCCAAGGCACATGTGGGACCGTGAAAATGACCATAGGAGCCACAATATTTGGATCCACACAACCTATTTCACTTGGTTGAAATGCAAAATATTTTCCATGTTTCATTAGCATTTGCATAAAAGAGTATTTTTCAGCCGACAAAAGGAAATATTTTTCACATATTTTGAGTTCTTTTATACTTTCAGATGTGAACTTGTGACCAATGTCGAAAGGATCACGAAGACGGCTGATTTGCTGCCCTATTAGCCAGTCCTTCACTTTTAGGAGAGGCAGTGGGACTGCCACATGCTTGACTTTCTTATCTACCGTCTTGTATTTTGTCTCCACTTGCGCTTCAACCTTGTTGAGTAAACCAATGTCTTCCTGCTCAACAAATTTTTGAATTGTTTGATAAAAATCCAATGTACATATTTCTATGGACTGATTTTTAGCCTGATTTTTTGTACGAGTAGTTGCATATATTTAAGCCAATGTGTCAATAGCAATCAGTAAAAAAAAAACCTGAAATATCTTCATTTTCAGCCATCATGTCATAAGTTTTGAGCTCCCTTTTTACATGACATATCACCCCTTAGCACTTGGCCAAGCAAACAACCACTGGATTGATTGTGTTTGTACAATTAGGAGCATTGTTTGTACTTCTTTGCTCAAGGAACTAAAGCTAGAAAAATAATTAATGCTTCAGGTTGAAGGCATGGAGGGAGAGGCAGCATCAGTTACCCCCGACTGTCTTCCTGACCCTATCCAAGGGGGTTGTTAGCCGCGCCAAGTACGTGGACCAAACCCGCCGTGAGAGGTCTCTCCGTGGGTGCTACTTGGAGCAGGAGGACGCTTGGGTGCCAGGGGGCTCTGGCCGTAAATCCCTTGCCTCCGGGTCTTGCACAAGAGGTCGACGTGACTCGAGATGGGATCTCGAGGCCCACATACTAGTCTACGGGCGAAAACTTGGAATAGCGATCCCTGATGATTGCTGGAATAGCCTTCGGGCGAATTATGGAATTGCCCTCGGGTGGATTATGAAATTGCCTTCCAAAGACTAATAAATAAGATCAATTGTTGAAAAGGAACTTGCTTGACATTGTTTTTCTATGTCAGTGCTTAAGTTACGTGAAGGAACCAGTGATTAAGTGGCTAATTAAGGAAGCTGTTTTTGCTTGTCAAACTAAATGTGGTAGGTAATTAGACAACTAAAGCAACCCTGAGGAAAGTGCAGTGGGTGTGACCATGGGTCCGCCGTCCTACGGAAGGGTGGTCCCGGTTGACTGGGAACTTTTCTCAACGGAATCAATAGTAAGGTAATGATGTCCTAGAATCTAAGAAGCTAGAGTCCCGATTTATGTTGTTTTAGGGGAATGGAATGGGACGATGCCTTAAGGGTAGAGAGGTTGAGCTTCCCATCCCTCTCGTTTCCCATTCTCCTTGAACCAAGTGCAGTATAGATCCGCTTCGACCCTGACATTTCTGTGTAAAGTAGTTCCTCTGGGCTCGATGCCAGTTACCTCCAAGGAACTTGACCATTAGGGAAACCCTGATTCAGATGGACCTAAGTGGGAACGGTCGGAATGCTTCCGCTTCGTGGCAGACTCGGAAAGACCTAGATCGCAAACCCCGTGTCATTCCATGGGAGTGCCGGGCGGTGCTTTCTGGACTCTCTTCCTGATGGGCTGCTAAGACATGTCCTACAAGTCGACAGGTGGACACGTTACACACAACGGTTGTCTGCTTTTAGAGTTGTTGAATTTCACAAAGTGTGTGAAGCATGTTAGTTTAGTAAGCACGAAAGATAACATTTTTTGCATGACAAAGATGTGAGCATAAATATACTTGATGGTAATGCCTGGGGACCTACATAGAACATATCTCTTAGTGGTAGCAAATATTTTGTCACATTTATTGATGATTTTTCAAAGAAGTTGTGGGTATGTTTCATGAAGGAAAAGAGTGATGTATTTGTGCACTTCAAAACTTTCAGGCTGTTGTTGAAAAAGAAATATCCTTGAAAGTTAAGTGCATGAGATCAAATGGAGGGGAAGAGTCCCTCTCTAATGAGTTTAGTAGCTTCTTGAGGTCTAATGGGATAAAGAAACAGTTTACTTGTAGGTATACCCCACAACAAAATGGGGTCACAAAAATAAAACTTAGGCATATTGCAAAAGTAGCATGGGCATTGATGGGCTTTAAAAAATATGCCAAAATAATTTTGGTCTGAAGCTATTCATACTACTATCTATATTATAAATAGAACTTCCACAGCTACAGTTCATGAGATGGCTCCAAAAGAATACTTTATAGACAATAAGCCCAATGTGTCACACTTGAAAGTGTTTGGTTGTATTACATACATTCATATGTCAGATAACTATGAAAGAAGCTTGATCCAAAGGCTAAAAAACATATTTTTATCTAATACTCTTTAGAATAGAAAGGGTATCATTGTTATAACACTGTCATAAGTGAGTTCAAAGTGAGCAGGGATGCTATTTTTTATGAGATGAGTAGTTGGTATACATCTAGTGGTGATGCATTAGATGATGATCATCATCATGATAGTTATGTATAGAAAGAAAAGCAAGAATAGCAGAGCCTTAATGGACTAGGAATATCATTTGTGGTATTACATCTATAGTTAGCCCTTTGTCTATAAGACTAAGGAGTATCCCCACATCTTTAGATGGATCTATAAGTGTTGCAGGTAAAGATAAAGGAAAGAAGAAAGAGTTGGATGGTAATGAAGCATCTAGTAGTCATTTGGGATTTGATGGAGATTCTAGTGGTTTAGAGACTTTGGATGATGAACTTGATATTACTTCAACGGGCTCGGGAGACCCTAAGCGACAAACATCAAAACATTCCATGGGAGTGCCGGACGGTGACACTTAGATTCATTTCTTGATGGATTGTTAAGACGTGCCTAGACACAATCGATAGGCGGGCACGTTACAAGTTTCAAACCTTAACTTGACTAGGTTGCTAAAGAGCTAGTCTCCTAGTCCATGTTCACATGCAGGGAGGGGAAAAGCCAGCAAGGGTAGAGACTCATCATTTGAGGGGGGGTGTTGAGAATAGCAAATGATTCTTGGCCATAAAGGCCAAATTTATGCCCATAGAGGTTGAATATGTGCCCAAAAGATAAGTGGCTTTGTATGGAAGATATGAGAAAAGATGTATGCTCTAGAAGCTCTAGGAAGAGATGTTCAGAATCCCATATGCACAATGAGGGGAATGGTACTATCCAAAAAGCTATAAAGACATATACTTGGTTGACACTCAAAACAAGGTAACGGAACTATCAATTTGAATCATGTCAGTGTCATTGTCCATCTTACACAAGAATGTGTTTATGAGTCCAAGCTAATCTATCTTGGAACCTAATTCACTTGTTTTACAATTGCTCTATTTAAGGCTATGTTATCATGAGTTGTACATTCATCTTCCATCCTCCATAGCTTCTACCATGCTCTAGATCTTGTGTTTATCAACAATGCCTCATTACTTCTTACGCCAAGGGCATGATCCTTGCCACTGAGACCAATAAATTACAAAGCTAAAACAGTTGGTTGCTAATAACGACTCCTCTTTCTTGCGACAATGGTATACTCTCAGACTTCAATGGGAGTAAGAGGGCTACCAAATCATGACTAACGTTGAGCAAAGATGTGTAATCAAGACTTTGGAATACAACCCAACTTACGTAGCCCCAACCTCCTATAGGGTGGTGACCACCATCTGCAAAGAGCACATCATGACTCACCCCTACTTAGATTGTATGTTGACTTAAGAGAATCTACACATTGCTAGCCAAATGGACTCCGATGACTTCCTCACAGATGTCCTCACTTAGCTCACCCATGTAAGCATCTGATCTGTCATCGACATGAACCATTATGCTCAAATGGAGTACAATTTTAACTTCTACACTTGGCTCATGTGAAGGTGAAACATAGTAAGTATGTGATGAATGATCTCCACCCTTCAATCTCTAATCCTAGGAAGGACTCTTCTCATCTCTAAGGGGGAGGGTGTGAATGGTATGAAACATAATGGAACATAAAAACAAACGCTAAAACCTCAATCAACATTTTAAAATGGAAAAGAATGTGTAAAAATCAACTCATGATTGAGTAAAAGTGTTAGAAATTTTTGTAAAATGCATGGACTATTTAAAGAAAATTTCTCTTTCTATATTTAAGCATTTTAGTTTCCATAAGCATTTGTTCCATCTCCTACATGTCTTTTTCGCAAAATGATCTAAAGAATACTAATGGTGAGCTATGGCTTCATGGGCACCTACAATGGCAGGATAGGAGAAAACCAACAAGTTGTGATTCTCGAAGGAAGAGGAGGCAAAGTACGGCCCCTCAATGGTGGAGACAAGGATCTACAACCAATTCAAATTTAGGCACATCCTAAATTTGGAAGACATAGTCAAGGAGGAGCCAATCATCAAGCAAATCATGAAGCAATGCAAGCTACAGAAGTATGTGAAGGTGGGCCCAAACTACAAGAAGTGCACAGAATCCCTACGAACTTTCAACAAGAACCATAGCACTGTCATGGTGTGTCAAGAGAATGAAACCTGCCAAGTGGAAATTGAGCTAAGTCTCGAGTTGGTGTAGAGAGCACTAGGCCCACCCAACAAAGTTGAAAGATGGCCAAAAAGGGACCTGCATGGCATGTTGGGAATGGACAAAGTGATGGTCCACACCAACGATGGCATTGGCTTAGCTTGCATCCTTGGCCCCAAAGTCCAACTACAGGCCAAAATGGTGCACGCATTGTTCTCCAGCCAAAGGTATAATGCATTGATTATCAGAATCAATGTGCCAATGTTGGAAAGTATCATTGCCAAGTCCTTGGATGAGGTGAACCTAAACGGCTTTTTGTAGAATATGATAGAAACATCGGTGAAATAATTGGCCATAGGTGGGAGACCCATGGGGGAAGAATCCCCAACCTCCAAAGCTAGGAAGAAGTTGTCATCAAAGGCCTCTACCATTGAGTTCGGAGGGGTCTTGACAGCCATCATCATAGAGGCCTTGGGAAGCACAAGAAGATGAGGAAGTCAGCGAGACGCCAAACATGTCCCCTTCCCACCAAGAACAGGAGCAGTCTAGCGAGAGGACAGAGAGTGGCAAGCAAGAGAGCAGGAAGAAGGAGAGAACAAACCTTCAAAGCACTCAAAGAGAGTCCAAAAATGCCGAGGACAGAAGGAAAAGAAGAAAAGGAGGAGGAAAAAAGAATAAAAGAGAAATCCAAGAAATCTAAAGAGGAGAGGAGGAGGAAAGCAGAGCAAGAAGCTGAGGAGTTAAGGAGGAGGGAAGAAGAAGACATAGCCTTGGTCATCTGCCTCTCAGTGGAGCATCCCTCAAGGAAATAAGAGCTAGCTGCCATGAGCCCTTACAAAGAAGAATGACCAAGCACAAGCTCCCAAGCACCCAAAGGCATGCCACCCCCAGTAGAAGAGAGCAAGGGCAAGGGCCTACTTAACCCCATCCCACCTTTCCTAATGCCCACCACCCTAGTCTCTACACCCACCCTAGCCTCTTCTACTACGGTGGATGCCAGTAACCTTGTAGCCTTGTAGCCTAGGTGTAGTTTCTGGTCAACAAAGAAATAGTTCAAGTGGAAGTGGAGGGACCCCAGTGACTAGAACAAAAACACCAACAACGTTGTCATCGTCTACAAATTACAATGATTATGTCAAGGAACTCCTGTTTGGAGAGGGAAAAAGAAGAAAAGAAAATAGCTATTACTGAGCTCAAGGCTGAAAAGGAGACTATGGAAACCTTTTAGCTAGAGAAACCCTCCAAGTGACCGTGTATCAAAAAGAAATGAATGAGCTAAAGGAGGAGCTCAAGGCCAAGGGAGGAGAAAAAGAAAGGTGGCAAGCAAAGCTCACTATAGAGACACAAAACCTCATGAGCCTACAATGCCATTATGACAAGTTAGTAGTGTTGTATAAAGACCTACAAAAGGAGAACAAAAGGATCTAGGACACTGTAGAGTAGCTAGCAGTAGTAGAAGAAGAGAGAAGTCGAAGGCACCAAAAGCACATAGAAGATTTGGAAAAGAGGGTAGCCTCGGAGCTAGAAGAGCTGAAACATTTGGAAAGAGAAATTGAGGAATATGAGAGGAGGCTAAGGGAAATAGCCCAACGGCATAATGAGAGCTTGGAGGAAATGAAGAGAAGAGTGGATGAATGGGTGGATAGGAGCAAAGGAAGGGTGAGAGACTTGGCACGTCGATGGCTAGCCCTTGCAGAAGGCTACAAGGTGTTAGCAGAAAGCAAGGCAGAGGCCACACAAATGAGTCTAGAAGCCCAACAACGCACCTTCCTCAACACTCTCTTAGATGCCACGCAATCTAAAGAGGAAGAGGCCATTGAATCATTAAGGGAAAAATTGGAAGCCGCCTGCAGGGCCCTAAGACATAGCCTGCACATCCAAGTAGATGTAGGAGAAACAAGGAAGTAGGGCCATAGGAGCATAGAAAAGAGGAAATGCAAAGGCCAGCTGAAGAGATAGGGCCAAGCTTGGAAATGGGACAACAAGAGGAGGAGCTAGTCCCACAACCTCCTTCCTCACGACCAGAAGAGCAACATTAGGTGGACATCCCTACTACCCAAAAAGCATAGCTCAAAAAGAAGAGTAAGCAAATGCTTGAGCATGCTCAAAGAAGGCTGAATGCTCAATCGGTAGTAATGCCAGTAGTGGCCATCATGCCGAGAGAAGACTGCTTCCCAGTAAACTATAATGCTAAACTCATATTCTGGGAGTAGAGAGAGAATAGCCATGAGCCATTTGACTTTGCTTTCCAATTCCCCACCACATTAAGCAGGGTATTATCAACCAAGGTGGTGAAAGAGGTGATCGATGTCAGCAGAAGGAGGCTGGACCTTTGAGAGAGAGACAAATCCTACCCAATGGGGTGGTCAAAGAGGTGATTGACGTTAGAAGGAGGTTGGACTTCTGAGAGAGAGAGAAATCCTACCCAACGGGGAATAGAGGCTCCAGAGACTACTGGGAAAATAAGGTCTATGAAGTGCCTAAAATAGTGAAGGGATATGAGTGCCAACCAAAGTGGAGGAGGTGCATCTATTGAAATATGTGGGATCTAGATCATGGCAGTATCTATGGTGGCTTGAAGATGAAGATTAAGCTCATGATGACATAGACAAAGACTTGACCTGTTACACAAGTGAATTAGGCTCCAAGATTGAGACTTGGACTCATAAACACAATCTTGTGTTTAAGACTGACAATGACCAAGACACTAACTAAAATGGTAAAGCATCATGATATTGCATTCATCATATATATAAAATTGGTAGTCAAGTACAATGCTTTATAGTTGTTGGATGGGTAGCAATTTCCCTTTTTGTGCATATGGGATTCAATCTGCCTACATGTCCTAAGCCCAGAACAGTATCATACAAAGAGACCACAGTGGGTGTGATTCTAAATCTCAACACCCCTCCTCAATCACAACTAGAAGTATAGAGTGTGTAGAGGCTTTAGTGAAAGCAACACCTGCAAAGCGTGGGCACACCATAAACATGGCAAAACACTAGAGGCTATCGCAAAAAAGGCTAAGTGTGGGTACCACAAACATGGTGGACATTCAAAGGCTGTAACAGGGGCCTCACAAAGTGTATAGAGGATGTAGTACAAGGCTACATTAGGAGTTTTAAAGCTTATGTCAGAAGCATTAGGGCTAGGCATTCAAGGCTAAAAAAGTCTAGTAAAAATTTGGGTCAAGGACCTTGCAGTTTTCAACATTTCTTTTCGCATAGATCTTCAATTTATTATAGGTCTTCTTGTCGATGTAGTCCAACTTGCTCTTTTTGATCTTGTACTTGCTCTTCATTTTGCTTGCAGTTTCAGTGTCCACCAAGGCTTTGATCTTTTGGTTCTCTTCTTCTAGGTCCTCATGGTCTTCTTCTTCATTGACTTTGCTTGCAATAGTTGCATCAATCTTCATATCCATGCCCCCCTCAAGAAAAGATATCATTGTTTTTTAGGCAATTGTGTCATGCCGCTACGTGCACACTGTGTAAAAAAATCTAGAGTGTGGCTTCCTTTTAGATTTAGAGAGCCAATGCCACTTTAGGCATTAGTGTTAGTGTCCATGGTTCAAAATATTAGATTTTTTTTGGACAAGTTTTTAGCCAATTATTTATATTCTAGATATTATCTCTTGTAAAAATCCATAAAACTATAGACCACTTCTAGATTAGGATGACATGTAAAAGACGTGTAGCTTTTAGCCAATTTGAGAGGATATTATGTAAAAAGAGAGATTGACGAAATCGTGCGAACACGCAATCATTGTTTTCAGGCAACGAACAGCACTCCGAAGGGGGAGATGAAGAACGAGTGATCTTGCAGAATTCTAACCAAGTGTGCTGGTATTTTACCCCCCTTTGAAAGCCAATGGAAGCATCAGATTGGCGATCTGAGTAGCATAGAGGAAGATATTATTTTATACATGTTTTTATCTATTAAAGTCATATCTTCTCAAAATGTTGAAAGAAACTAACAAGCTTCATCTCTGTTAGTATTCTTCTTCATTTTCTATTTCTTTTTTAGAGCATTCTTCTACATCTTCAATTTCTTCAAATCCCTTCTCTTTTGTCTACTCATCTCCCTGAATCTACCTTCACCCTGCTGTCTCTTATCTTCAAGAACTTGGTTTGAAACCTTCAACCCTTCTCTTATCTCTACCATCTCCGGAGTCTAAGCTCTTGAACCCCCATACATTCTTCTCTTGCCAAACCCCTGTGGCAACCTTCAACCCTACGCGCTGTGACATTGGTGAACTTGACGTGAAGGTTCGTGTAAGAGAACTCCAAGATGGGGGATTCTTCAGGAGATACTCTACAACAATTGGTGTGCATACTGCAGTAGACTCAGCAACAACAAATCCAAATGTTACAACAACAACAACAAAGGTAAGACAAAGAGAAGATTGATTCCACAACTATCAAGGCCCTAAAGGAAGTTGGGTAGGAATTAAAACAATTTAATGGTCAAAATTTCTCTATTTTTATTTGCTTGCATGTTGAAAAAATACTCTCCTTTGGTGTACCACAACATGCATGGAGTCATTATTTTGCCAGACTAGCCAAGCATGGTCTTTAAGAGAGAACCCATGGTCTTTTTCAGCAAGATGCGAATTGGGATGCATTCAAAAAATCCCTACACAAAGAATTCTTCTTAGAAGACTCTAGCCTAATGACGAAGAAAAGTTTCATTGATTGGGTTGAGAAACCCAACAAAGGTTTAGCTGCAACAGTTTTATACCATGAACTTGAGAGTAAATTTGGACTTTTTTAATACTGAAACCCAACAAAGGTTTAGCTGCAACAGTTTTATACCATGAACTTGAGAGTAAATTTGGACAACTTGATACTGAAGACCAACAAAGTATGAAAGGTCAGAAGATTGAATTATTCCTTAAGGCTACTGATCCCATTCTGCAAGAGAAGCTTACTGATTTCCTAGAAGATGCTACCTCCGAATCAGGAGTCAAGAATGCATGGACAGATAATACTGATGCAGTTAACATGATTGCTCGCAAGAGAGCGGATGCAACTAAGATTGGGCTCTACTTCAACTTTAACAACTCCGTTGATGGAGCTTGTTCCACCTTCAAAATCCCCTATTCCTTTGACTAATCAACTAACTTTTTCTTCTTCTATTCCTTCTAAAAATGATGTCATGGATGAACTCATTAAAAGCATGTGTGACCTTCATGTGAATCTTACAAAAATTAGTTCCAAGGTGGAGAAGCTAGATGTCAAAGTTGAAGAACGAGGACAATCATCAACTCAAAGACCCATGAGAGAAGGATTTAAGAGGCGATGTATTTGGTGTGACAGCCAACAACATGACAAGAGAGAGTGTTCTGCCTTCCGTGAGGGGCTGAAGCACAGAAGTTCGTCTTTTGGAAAGACGAAAAAATTCATGCAGCTGAAACTGGTCTTCCATTGGAGCCAAATTTTGGCAATGGTGGAATGAAGAAAAGATTAGAAGATTTAGCTATAATGAATGCCTACGCAGCAATTGATGCAGCTACCTATGGGCTGCAAATTGAGCCAACTAAATCAAGTTTGAACGCATGTAAAGCTAATGTGCAATCCAAAGTATGGATGTAGGCACTAGATCAAATGGAACGTGTTCCTTTCATGGCTCTTCATTTTTCGTGAAGAGTACGCTACAAGATGACCTTCTTGCATAAGCACACATCCTAAAGCAAGTGTGCTAGCATCAGTTATCACTTCAAACTCCTTACTAAGGTCTGGAAGTTTCAGGATGGGTGCTGATACCAAGCTTTGCTTTAGTTTATCAAAGCTAGGATGTTCAGCAGGTGACCATACACTTGATGCTTGCTTCTTCAGTAGATCCATTAGAGGCGGTGCAATCAAGGCATAGTTTTTGATAAAGACCTTGTACCATCCTGTCAATCCAAGAAAACTACGTATTTCTTTGACAGTTGTTGGTGTTGGCCACTCCAGAACGTCTCTGACCTTGGCTTGATCCACTGAAATTCCTTCCGCTGATACAATGAATCCCAGATATTCAATCTGTCACTTGAAAAATGCACACTTCTTCTTTTTGGCATAAAGCTTGTGTGCCCTCATTGTTTCAAGAACAATGCAAAGCTGGGATTCATGATCTTCTTCATGTTTGGAGTAGACTACGGTATCGTCAAAGAAGACAAGTATGAAGTCATCAAGATAGGGCCTAAAGATATCCTGCATTAGCCTATTGAAGGTAGCAGGTACATTAGTTAGCCCAAATGACATGACTAGGAACTCAAAGTGTCCATATCTTGTGTTGAATGCCGTCTTTGGGATATCTTCTTCCTTGATCCTTATCTGATAATACCCAGACCTGAGATCAAACTTGGAGAAGATCTTCACACCTTGAAGATGCTCAAGAAGTTCATCTATTCTTGGAATAGGATATTTGTTCTTAATGGTTGATTGATTCAACCCTCTGTAGTCAATACATAGCAGAAGCGTTCCATCTTTTTTCTTCTGGAACAGCACTGGAGCTCCCCATAGTGAACTGCTAGGACGAATGTAGCCTTGGTCTAACAGTTGCTTGATTTGCTCCTTCAGCTCAATCGCTTGCGGAATGGACATCCTATATGGTCTCTTTGCAATTGGTGCAGCTCGTGGCACTAGCTTGACTTCGTGATCAACTTCCCTTTGTGGAGGAAGTTCTGTCAGCTCTTCAAGAAATACGTCTACGTATTCCTTTAGCCATAAAGGCTCTTCTTTAGAATCCTGATTTTGATCTAGCTTATTTAGCTTAATCAAATAGATAGGTAGCACCTTTCTAACTCCTTTTATTATCCGAGATGCTTTGTCCAGTTGAATTTTTGGTATACTAGCCTCTCCTTAAGTTGTGACCAATTCCCCTCCAGAATTTCGGAAGGAGACTTGGCCCTTTCCAGAGTGAATGTGGGCATCATTAGGTTTAAGCCAATCCATTCCGAGCAAACACTCGCGGATACCTAGGTTCATAACCCTGAATCTGATCGAAGTTGACTTTCCACCTAGTAGGAATCTCACCTTAGTAGTTTGCCTGGTACAAGTGACCTCACGACCATTTGCTAATTCCACAAGTAAGGCATGTGCATCTTTTGTGGCTATTCCTAATCTTTTTGCACAGATTGGTGAAATGAAGAAATGTGTACTGCCACAATCAATCAAGGTTTTGAGACTTTTACCTTGATAATCCGAATGGGTCTGAATCACCGAGAATTGGCGATTCGGGCCTTTCTTGTGAAGAGCGGCATGAACGGTCGCCCTCTCGAAGTCTGCTTCCATGGTTGGGTCTTCTTCATCACACAGCTCCTTGTTGGCAACACTAGAGGTTCTCCCTCTGGCCATGACGGTGGCTCCTTGGCCACGGACGGTTCCTTGGAATGCTCCTTGACTTTGTCCTCCGTTAAGCTTGGGACACTGCCTTTTAAAGTGACCGGGCTCATTGCAATGGAAACAATAGAGATCGCGGCCATTACCTTGGGTCGGCACAAAATTGTTGACAGTGTCAGCCCTAGCTTTCTTCCTTTGTCTCGAATTTTGGCCCTGCGTTCTCTTAGCCTGGGACCTATACACTCCCTTGTTTTGATCCTTGTAAGACCAAATCTTGTTATTTTTTGGCCTGGTCTGCACCTCCTATATTATGGGCGTAGCTCAAATGAGCGCGTCCTGAAGATCTGTTGGGCATATTGATTCGAGGCGGGTGTTTATAGGTGGGTTTAATCCAGCACAAAACTTCGACACCTGTTGTGTCATATCCATTTGTGGCGCATACTTCAAAAGAGAGATGAATTTTAAATAGTATGTATCAAGGGATAGACCAAGCTGCTTCAATTCATAGAACTCATTCATCTTCTGCGTGCGGTAGGCAGGTGGTAGATATCTCCCTCGCACAGTTTTCTTAAGCTTCTTCCAAGTAACTGACCCTTCCGAGATCCCTTGATCTCTACACCATTGCTTCCACCAAAGTCTTGCTTTGTCGTTAAGCTTCAGCTTCACGAGCATTGCTTGGTTGGTGGGTGCAGTACCTGCTGCTTCGAAATAATCCTCCATGGATTCGATCCAGATCTTAGCATCAGTTTGGATGGTCCTTCCCTTGCTATCAAATTCAGGTGGCTTGATTTTCTTGAGAAGAAACTTCTTCTCCTGAGTCACGCCCATACTTGGTGTAGGGGTCGGACTAGGAATCTACACTTGAGGTTGTGCCTGGGCATTAAAATTCTTTACGTTAAAAACTTGCTAAACGTTTCTCACATTACATTACATGCCTAGTTCAGCTTTTAGCCAAGTGACCTAATCACTTAACTCCGTTACCAACACTTACAGCCAAGACAGTCTTTGATAAAAAAAGTCTATTTCATTCATATGGGCATAGCCTTTTTGAGTACAATTATTTTTGGGAAAATGGAACAAGATGATACATTAATTTGGGGAGAGTAAGATTGTGTTACATTCAGCTACGGGAACTGAGTAATAATATGGATTGGGGTCACGGATTTTTAGGAATCGATAGGTCATAGGAAGATTAGGATATCCTTTCCTTTGATACCTGTTCTTCTCATAACGTCCCAACACCTTGATTCTGTCGGCAGGGATTATTTGAGTCACTTCCTCATATACATACTTGTTCTGCTTGACCTTCTGACCGCCGACATGTAGGGTTGTGTTTGCGTGAGCCTCAACAAAGATGACACTTGATTCTCTTCAAGTTAGTTCGAAGGTACGCAAGTCGGTGGGCAGCTATGTAATAAATTCATGAATCACCTGTCCATCTCCATTCCACATACAGGGGTGAAGGATTGTAGATGCGGTCTAGGATATTCATCATACCTAGCCTCCGTTGGTAATCCGAAGCACGCATCGCGGTCATAAACATAACCTGGAACACCAAGAATTTGTTCCATGCTTCGTGACTCTGCAGGCCAGCATTGATAAGTAAGTAAGGAAATGTTCTTAACACCAACATTTTCTCTACTTCCTCTCATTAAGTTTTCTTGTAAATATTAGATCCTCGTTGGTTTGCTCTGATACCAATTGTAACGTGTCCACCTGTCGACTTGTAGGACACGTCTTAGCAGCCATTAGGAAGAGAGTTGAGAAAGCGCCGCCCAGTACTCCCATGGAATGACACGGGGTTTGCGATCTAGGTCTTCCCGAGTCTGCCACGAAATGGAAGCATTCCCGCCGTTCCAACTTAGGATCGACCTGAATCAGGGTTTCCCTAATGGTCAAGTTCCTTGGAGGTAACTAGCGTCGAGCCCAGATGAACTACTTTACGCAGAAATGTTAGGGTCGAAGCGGATCTATACTGCACTTGGTTCAAGGAGAATGGGAAATGAGAGGGATGGAAGCTCAACCTCTCTGCCCGTAAGGCATAGTCCCATTCCGTTTCCCTAAAACAGCATAAATCGGGACTCTAGCTTCGAGGAACTTAACCATTAGGGAAACCCTGATTCAGGTTGATCCTAAGTGGGAACGGCCGGAATGCTTCCGCTTCGTGGCAGACTCGAGAAGACCTAGATCGCAAACCCCATGTCATTCTGTGGGAGTGTTGGGCGGCGCTTTCTGGACTCTCTTCCTGATGGACTGCTAAGACGCGTCCTACAAGTCGACAGGTGGACACGTTACATTGTGTAACTAATCCTTTGGATTGAATTAAATTTAGCCTTTTCACATTTGCATGTCCAATATATTTATGCCATATTTCAATGTCTATGATTGCTCCTTTCCCTTTTAACATACATAGCAGTATTCATAGCAATAATTCCAACATCTCAAGTGAATATATGGCCAACTCTACTTCCTTTTATGACTAATTTTCACTTATTATTAAAGTCTTCTAAAAAAATAATTTTTTATTCAATCAAACTTGCAACCCTTGCTCTATCATTTGGCCAATAGATACTAATTTTTTTGTGATTGATGGCATATGTAATACATCTGATGGACTTTTTATTTGGCCATCACACAAAAAAGGACAAGGGAATCTTTCCAATGTATGAAATTGGGTGGCATGAATCATCACCCATTTGCATGTAACCTAGATTTTGTAAATCTTGCATCTCTCCAAACCATTCAATATTACTGGTCATATGATTAGATGCACCTAAATCAATATACCATACATCATCATGTATCCCCTTTTCTATAATAGTATTCATCATATGCTACATAACAAACATACACTCATTTTTGTCTGCATTCTATTGTGAAGACGATACATAGTTTCCTTGCTACAATTTACCATTGTGCATATCATCCTTCTTACCATAACAATGGGATGCAATATGACCTATTTTGCCACAATAATGGTAAATACTAGTAGAATTTTCAATATCTCTGTTTTGCCATAGAGCTCCCCGTGCCTCTAAGGTTTCTACGGCCTCCTAAAACTTGCATTTCACCGAATTGCTGATTTAACTTGTTTTGCTAGTTATCACTAGTAGATGATCCCATACCATGATCTCTCGAAGATGAACTGCCATGTCACCTTCCTGTACTTGAGTAAAATACTTGGACATGTTCACCATTTCTTTCAGATGAGTTACCTTACATATTGATCTCTTCGATAATTATGAGAGAGACTAACTTATCAAAATCTAGAAATGGCTTTTGGATATATATAGAAGTGGACAAATGATTTCCAATACTTCTCATTATTAAGGCCACCCAAAGTAGATGAAACCCAATCATCATCATCAGGTATTGAATCAATCGCTGCCAAAGCATCTCCAATGCTCCTTACCTTCAAAACATACTTTCTTCAAAGTGTTCTCAACTCTTGCTTGAGTTGAATCTTCCATGTCTTTGTATTTAATAAAAACATGTTCTCAAAAATTGTCCAAGTTGCATTGAAATTTTTGCATTCTTGATATGTCCCAACATAGTATTATCAATGGTTGTAGATAACTAGTACATCACCTTTTTGTCCTTTGTATTCTATTCTTTCCATGACTTTAATATATGCACAGTCACATGTTTATTCATCTCCCTTGGCTCCTTTTCTTTACCTGAAAAGAATTCATAACGGCCTTCTTCAATAACAAAGTTCATCACACGGAACTTCCATGATGGGTAGTTATTCTTGTTTAGCTTTTCATGATGGGATTTCCACTATTCTCTGTCATTATCACAAAAATAATATAAAACAGCAAGCAAGTCTTTTGCAACCTCTCAATACGAAAGTTCACTTCTGTGATGGATAGTTGTTCTTGTTTAGCTTTTCAATGATAGGATTTCCACTATTCTCTCCCATTGTCACAAAAATGATACAAATCATTAAGCAACTCTTTTGCAACCTCTCACAACAAGTACACAACAATATACAAGCAACCTTTTTCATAGATTACTCAATAGTACATGTAATCAACAACTTGATTACATATAAAACTTATGTTTTCTTCCTGGCAAACAACTCAAAAATTACAAGTTTGAAATCTATAACTTGTACACCTACTTTCGATCAACATAACCAAAATTGCAGTATGCCCTGAAACTGTTGTCCCCAACCTTGTGTGTCCAAAATGAGGTCCGAAATAGCCTCAAATGGGAAAAAAAGCCTACTAGAAAGTTTTAAAGGGCATACTAGTAGAATATACATTGCTCTACTTGCACACTAAATCTTACAACAATTTGAGATTTTCACTCTGTCGCCCTGCTTCTAGTGCCTCCATAGGCACTATCTAAGAGAAAGAGTGGAAGAATGGGAGATCTTCTTACCCATTGCTTGCTTGCTTGAATCCTTGCTTCTTCTCCTTCACTTTACTCTTCAAAACAACCTCTCTTAGTGATATCGCTTTGGTATCATGTCAAGAATTGCATGATGGGAGACTTGCTTGAGCTGCTACACCAAACAGACAACATACACACATGTGAAAGCTCACTCAAAAACACAAGAAGAGAGATGGAGGCCAAAAAGATTTCTTGCTAGTTTCTTCTTCTTCTTCTATACACAATACAATGTACACAAAGTGTAGATAAGATACAACATAAAGGGAAGTAGCCTACTAAGTCAATCACTGCATAACTGACCATACAAATGGATTGGCATGATAAATATGCCAATTGTAGGTAGGTGCAACAAACTAAATATAATAAGTGATAAGTTAGTAAGCCATGTGAGGATCATAATGACCATTGATATGCTAATTGTAGACATGTGGATCCATCTAGCCAGAAAATCCATCATCAATGTCCCACATGTTGAGCTTGCCATCTCAACATACCTCTCATAAAAGAGTGCATAGTCTACCATTGACTTGACATAACACACGATCCTTTTTACTACATCCAAATGAGGTTTCCTAGGCTTCACATAAATTGGCTGATAAGCTCAAGTGCATAACTAAGATCAAGCCTAGTGATGGTTAAGTATGCCAAACTTTCACCATCTACCTATATATTGTAACCTCTATAACTTGAGCTCTAGTGTTTGCATCCAATTTGATATTCTCATCCAACAGAGTCTCAAGTGGTTTACAGTCTATCATGTCATACTTCTTTAGCATTTACAATGTATATTGTCTCTACATAATCTAAAGTCCATTGGCCAAATTTACCACTTCAATTCCCAAGAAGAACTTCAGCTCACCCAAATCTTTCATGTCAAATTTAATTTTCAACAAAGTCATCACAACTTGTATTCCAATGTCATCATCACCTGTAATAATGAGATTATCTATATAGATGACTAGCACAACCAAGCATGCATCAATCTTTTTACTAAATAAATTGTGATCGACTTTGCAAACTGTAAAGCTAAGACTCTGCAAGTAACTAGTGATGCATGCAATCTAGAGATTGTGGGTGAACATATCCTTTAGATTGATCCATCAATACTTCTTCTAGATCCCCATTCAGGAATGAATTCTTCACATCCATTTGCTATAACTTCCAGCCCTTTGATGTAGCCAAAGCAATTACACTTCTGATAGTTGCCATCTTGGCAACTATCAGAACTGAATGTTTCTTCTAATAGTTGCCATCTTGGCAATAGGGCTGAATGTTTCCTCATATTCTAAACCATATTGTTGACTATACCCTTTTGCTATCAACTTGGCCTTGTGTCTTTCAATGCTGCCATTAGACTTGCAAATAACTTTGTACACCCATTTTACAACCAATAGTCATTTTGCCTTCACGCAATGCAACTAATTCCCAAGTTTGATTTTCAGCCCATGTAGTCATTTCCTCATTCATCACTTTGCACCAATTCTAATCCAAAATCACTTCACCAAATGTAGTGGATTCTTTGTACTCCATGACTTTGGTAATGTATGCACTTGCAGAATATCTACTGTATGTGAATCTATCAACCGTGTATCTCACCCTTTGTGAGCATCTTAATTGTGGTTCATTGCTTGATTCCTCTCTTTCATGAGGTGGAACATATATGCTCTTCTTAACACTCGGAGTATACACAGATGGAATTCCAAGCTCATTGTCTAGGCTTTCAATTGACTCATATCTAGAAGTCATCATGCCAAGAATCATCATGCAAGGTGCATCATCCAAAATTTTTTCTTATCCTCTACTAACTTTTTCTTATCCTCTACTTTCTACATCATCTCTCCCCCTCATTAACATGGTGCTGTTAGTGGATAGTGATGCATAGCTATGCAATCTGCTAGTCCAAAGAGATACACTGGGAGATACATCACTTGTAGACCTAGACACAATAGTACTCTTCTCTGATGCAAAATAATAGTAGACCCATGGTCTGAAGACATATTAGTAGGGACAACAGTAGATGATGCATACCAAGAAGCCCTTTCTGTCAAGAATCACGTGGTGGGGGGAGTTGCTCAAGATGCTGCGCCGAACACACACAGAATGCACAAGGAGAAGCTCACTCAAGAGACAAGAAGAGAGATGGAGGCCAAAACGTTTTCTTGCCGATTTCTTCTTCTTCTTCCACACTCTTTACAATGTACACAAAGTATAGATAAGATACAACATAAAAGGAAAGTGGCCTACTAAGTCAAACAATGCATAACCGACTACACTAGTCGACTGGGGCTATAACTATGCCAGCTGTAAATAGGTGTAACAACCTGAATATAATAGGTAATGAGTCAGTGGCCATGTGAGAGTCATAATGACCAATGATGTGCTAAGTGTAGATGTGTGGACTCATCTAACCAGGTGGTCCATCATCAATGTCCGCATGTGTTGAGCTTGTCATCTCAACACTCCCCCTCAAGCTCAACTGCATCTCTGCAACTCCAAGTAAGCTTCGAAACTTTTGAAGCTTCTTTGTACCCAATGCCTTCATGAAGATGTCAGCTATCTGATCCTGTGTGCTGACATACACCAAGTCAATCTCACCTGCTAGTACCTTCTCTCTCACAAAGTGGTAGTGTACCTCAATATGTTTTGTCCTGGCATGGAACACAGGGTTCCTAGCCAACTATATACTACTCAGGTTGTCACAATAAATGACAACTGGACCTTCCACCTGCACATCCAAATCAGCCAATATCTTTTGCAGCCATACTACCTCACATGCTGCAACAACAACACCTCTATACTCAGCCTCTGTACTCGACAAAGCAACTGTAGATTGCTTTTTGCTGCTCCATGCAACTGCTGCACTACCAAGAGAGAACATGTATCCGCTGGTAGATCTTCTATCAGACATACTACTAGCCCAATCTGCATCTGTGTATCCAAACACCTGTACATCTGTACCTGCCTCATAGAAAAGTCCATAATGTAATGTGGACTTCACATATCTCAATATGCGTCTGACTGCATCCAAATGTGGCTTTCTAGGTACTTGCATAAACTGACTCACAAGACCAACAACGTAGCTCAAGTCTGGCCTTGTAATGGTCATGTAGATCAAACTCCCTACTATCCTCCTAAACATAGTGGGGTCTTCTATCTCATCCCCAACATCAGCACTCAGCTTTACATTCTGCTCCAACGGGACTGAAAGTGGTTTGCATGTAGTCATACCATACTTGGACAACATATCCAAGCCATAGTGTCTTTGGGACAGCCATATACTATCATCACATCTGATCACCTCAATACCAAGGAAGTACCTTAGCTCACCTAGATCCTTCATCTCAAACTTCATCTTCAAACAGCCCTTGACTTCAGCAATCCCACTATCACTATCACCTGTAATAATCAAGTCATCCACATAGATGACTATGATGACCAAACCTGCATCTCCCTTTCTCACATAAAGTGAGTGATCAGCATGAGAAACATAAAAGCCAATATTGACAAGATACTCTCTGATCTTGTCAGACCATGCTCTAGGTGCTTGCTTGAGCCCATAGAGTGCCTTCTTCAACCTGCACACATACATGGGATGCTCTAAATCTTCATAACCTGCTGGCTGATCCATATACACTTCTTCCTGCAAATCACCATGCAAGAAGGCATTCTTTACATCCATTTGCTGCAACCTCCAACCTTTGGTTGTGCTGCCAAAGCAATCACACATCTGACAATTTCCATCCTAGCAACTGGACTGAAGGTTTCATCATAATCTATGCCATATGTTTGAGCATAGCCTTTTGCAACCAGCCTAGCTTTGTACCTACTAATAGAACCATCTGCATTGTGCTTAAACTTATAAACCCACTTACATCCAATAGCTTTCTTTCCCTTTGGCAATGATACTAGATCCCAAGTCTTATTAGCCTCTAATGCAGCTATCTCCTCATCCATTGCTGCATCCCAATGAGCATGACCAACAGCCTCCTCAAAACATGTGGGCTCAACATCCTCAACTAGTTTCACCATATAAGCATAATGGTGAGCTGCATAACCTTCAAAACTAAATCTTTTAACAGGGTATCTCACCCTGCTAGACCTGCGTACCACTGGATCACTCAATGGAGTCTTTGCATTAACGCGTGCTCTCTGCACACCTGGAGTCCTCACTGAAGGAATGCCAAGCTCATCATCCAAGCTCTCTGAGCCACTGGAGTCTCCATCAAGAACTGCATCAATGCCTTTTGACACTTTATTCTTTCCTTTGTCTTTACTTGTAGTGCTACTAGATGCACCCGAAGATGTAGAGGTACTCCTTAGTCTCCCAGACCAAGGACTACCAGATGATGTCTCTGGTCCACTAAGAGTTCGTGATTCTTGCTTTTCAGCCTGCACATGAGTGTCATGATCATCATCATCATCCAATACATCACCACTAGATGCATACTAACTGCTCATTTCATCAAAGATGACATCCCTGCTTACTCTGAACTTACATGTGACAGGGTTGTAACAGCGATACCCTTTCTGCTCTAAAGAGCATCCAATAAAGACACACTTTTTAGCCTTTGGATCCAGTTTCTTCCGCAACTCATCTGGCACATGAACATACGCAATGCAGCCAAACACTTTCAAGTGTGAAACATCAGGCTTCTTACCTGTAAAACATTCTTCGGGGGTCATACCATGAGCTGCAGCTGTGGGAGTTCTGTTCATAATATAAACAGCAGTATGAACAGCCTCAGACCAAAAATGCTTAGGCATATTCTTTTCAGTCATCAAGGTGCATGCAACTTCTGCAATATGCCTATTTTTCCTTTCTGCAACCCCATTTTGCTGTGGGGTATACCTGCATGTGAACTGTCTCTTTATCCCATGAGACCTCAAAAAATCACTGAACTCATTTGAGAGATACTCTCCCCCTCCATCTGACCTCAAGCACTTTACTTTCAAGCCTGTTTCTCTTTCAACTGCAGCCTTGAAAGTTCTAAAGTGCTCAAAAGCTTCACTCTTTTCCTTCATAAAATATACCCACAGCTTTCTAGAACAATCATCAATGAATGTGACAAAGTATGAACTACCTCCAAGAGATACATTTTGTGTAGGCCCCCAAATGTCTGTATGCACAACATCAAGGATATTTCTGCTTACATCTCTATCCTGTGAAAAGGGTTGTCTTGCCTGCTTACCAAACTGACATGCTTCACATACCTTTTGAAATTCTGCAACTCTAAATGTAGGCAAACCTGTAACCAACCCTTTGGACTGCATTAATTTCAGCCTCTGTACATTTGCATGTCCAATGCGTTTGTGCCAAATTTCAATGTCTGCAACAACACCTTTTCCTTTGGCATACATAACAGCATTCATAGTAGGAATTCCAGCATCCAGAGTAAACATACGTCCAACTCTACTTCCCTTTGCTACCAACCTGCACTTGTCATTGAAGTCTTCTACAAAGCAGCCCTTTGCATTAAATCTGACTTGCAGCCCTTGCTCTACCATTTGATCGACTGACACCAAGTTCTTTGTAATAGATAGCACATGTAATACATCTGAAAGACTCTTTGTCTTACCATCATGCAAGGACAAGGGAACTTTTCCAATGTGTGAAATTGGGTGGCATGAATCATCACCCGTCTGCACATAACCTGCATTTTGCAAATCCTGCATCTCTCCAAACCATTCTGCATGGCTGGTCATATGATTGGATGCACCTGAATCAACATATCAAACATCTTCATGTGTTCCCTTTCCTGTAACAGCATTTAGCATATACTGCATAACAAACAAACGTTCATTTTTGTCTTCATTTTGTCGTGAAGACGATGCATAGTTTCCTTGCTGCAACTTACCACTCCGAATATCATCTTTCTTAGCATAACATTGGGCTGCAATATGACCTGTTTTGCCACAGTAGTGACACACAATACCAGAGTTGTTAGAACCTCTGTTCTGCCATCCACCTCTTCCTCTAAAGCTCCCCCTGCCTCTAAAGTTACCACGACCTCCTGAAACCTGCATATCGCCAAATTGCTGATTCAATCTGTTTTGCTGGTTATCACTACCACGTCCTGTACTACGGCCTCTTGAAGAGAACCTACGTCCCCTTCCTGAACTGGAGTAGAAAGCCTGGACCTGTTCACCACTTCTTTCAGATGTCTCACTCTGCATGTTGATTTCTTCAGTGATCATTAGAGAGACCAACTCATCGAAATCTGGAAATGGCTTTATGACATATACGGAAGTTACAAAAGACTTCCAAGCTTTTTCATTGTTAAGTCCACCCAAGGTAGACGACACCAAATCATCATCATCGGGCATTGCATCAATCACTGCCAATGCATCTGCAATGCTCCTTACCTTTAATGCATACTCATTGATAGACATATTCCCTTTCTTCAATGTATTCAACTCTTGCTTGAGTTGAATCTTTCGTGCCTTTGTATTTACAGAAAACATACTTTCAAGTATGGTCCAAGCTGCATATGCATTCTCTGCATTTCTAATGTGTCCCAGCATATTATTGTCAATTACTGCAGACAACCAATACATGACCTTCTTGTCTTTTGCATTCCATTCCTTTCGTGCCTTTGTCTCTTCTGCAGTTGGAGGATCACTCACCTCCGGCTCCTTTTCTTCACCTGAAACAAACTCGTAGAGGCCTTTTTCAATAAGGAAATTCGTAACACGGAACTTCCATGAAGGGTAGTTGTTCTTGTCAAGCTTCTCAATGATGGGGCTTCCACTGTTCTCTGCCAATATCACAGAACTAATACCAAACAACAAGCAAATCTTCTGCAACCCTCGACCTGTAGTGCACAACAATACACCAAACAGCCTTTTTCACTGTCTGCTCAACAATACATGTAATCCGCAAAACCAGTTTGCAGATAAACCTTGTGTTTACTCACTGGTAAACACCTTTGAACTTACAGATCTGAAATCTGTAACCTGTGCACCCACTTTTGGTCAATACCGTCGAAGTCACAGCGTACCTTGAAACTGCTGTCCGCAACCTTGTGGCTCTAAAACGGGCCCTGAAATGGCCTCAAATGCCCAAAATAACTATGGAAAGCCCTGAAATGGCCTCAATCTGCAGAATATACAGCGCTCTTCGTGCACATCAAATCTCACTGCAATCTGAGATTTTTGCTCTGCCCTGCTTCTGGTGCCTCCACAGGCACTATCCAAGAGAAAGAGTGGAAGGATGGGAGAGCTTCTTACCCGTGGCTTGCTTGCTCGAACCTTGCTTCTTCTCCTTTGCTTCAACCTTCAAAATCAGCCTCTCTCAGTGGTGCGGCTCTGATACCATGTCAAGAATTGCGTGGTGGGGGGAGTTGCTCAAGATGCTGCGCCAAACACACACAGAATGCACAAGGAGAAGCTCACTCAAGAGACAAGAAGAGAGATGGAGGCCAAAACGTTTTCTTGCTGATTTCTTCTTCTTCTTCCACACTCTTTACAATGTACACAAAGTATAGATAAGATACAACATAAAAGGAAAGTGGCCTACTAAGTCAAACAATGCATAACCGACTACACTAGTCGACTGGCGCTATAACTATGCCAGCTGTAAATAGGTGTAACAACCTGAATATAATAGGTAATGAGTCAGTGGCCATGTGAGAGTCATAATGACCACCACCGACGTGCTAAGTGTAGACGTGTGGACTCATCTAACCAGGCAGTCCATCATCAATGTCCGCATGTGTTGAGCTTGTCATCTCAACACTTTCATCAAAGATGACATATTTTTTACACAATGTTTCTCATGTAGATGGATCAAAGCATTTTTAGGCTTTCCATTCCTGAGCATAACCAATAAACACACTCTTGTGCACCTTAGGATCCAACTTTCTTCTCTTTTCATCTAGGATATGGACATATGCAATGCAACCAAAAACTTTTGAGTGGCTGAGGTCTAGCTTATGCCCATACAATTTCTAATATGATGTCATTTCACAAATGCATGCAATTGGAGTCTGATTCACCATATACATTGTTGTCATAATAACCTCAACCCTGTAGTACAATGGCATGTTTTTCTCATTAAGAATGCATAGATAGTCTCCATAAATACCATGTTCTTTCTTTTAGCCACTCCATTCTGTTGAGGAGTATAATAGCTTGACCTACGAATGCCATTCTTGGCTATGTATGCATCAAAATCATTAGAT
Source organism: Lygodium microphyllum (assembly GCF_053477565.2). Taxonomy (NCBI): domain Eukaryota; kingdom Viridiplantae; phylum Streptophyta; class Polypodiopsida; order Schizaeales; family Lygodiaceae; genus Lygodium; species Lygodium microphyllum. The sequence continues at coordinate 23,944,242 of NC_141160.1, read as the reverse complement.
ACATATTCCCCACTATTGTTGGATCTTAAACATGAGATAAAGCAATCAAAATCATTTTTAACCAATCTCTTGAAGTCCTTAAAAATAGAAAACACCTCATCTTTGTGTTTGAGGATATACACCCAAGTATACCTATTGAAGTCATCTATAAAGATCACATAGTACTTGGAGCCTCCAAGAGATGCATTATGGGTTTCTCCCCATACATTAGAGGGTATCAACTGTAGTGGCTTCAAGATGTCCTAGACATGTTTTGCAAACGAAAATCTAGATTGTTTGCCGAACTGATAGGCATCATAGACATGACCTATCTCAGTGTATGTGAACTTTGTAAACATGTGACTAGTTGCTTTCTTTGCATAGTTTGCAACTGTTGAATATTTACATGCCAAATCCTCTTGTGCCATATTTCAAGATCTCTGATAGTGTCCTGACCATGTGCAAACATAGCCGGATTTAGTTGTGAACATTTGACCATGTCTATTGCCATGAGAAATAAGCTTGCAACTATTGCCAAACTCCTCTATAAAATAGCCATGCTTAGTAAAGAGAACTGCAAGTTTTGCTCTCTCATTTGTCCCAATAATAGAAAATTTTTTGTAATAGAGGGCACATGCAATATATCATGAAAAATTTTCTTCTGCCCATCATGAATGACTAAGGGAACCACACCCTTATTCTTAATGCTATATTGAGTATAATCTCATGTGCAAACATATCCATGCTTTTCTAGAACCATGTCAGTAAACCATTCACCATGTGATGTCATATGATTGGATGCTCTGGAGTCAATATACCAAACATCATCTATCTTAGTTTACTGAGCTGCATGGTTTTGAACATACATCATAGCAAACAACCTATTATAACAGAAGCATCCTCAACATGACTTGATGCTGTGTAATATCCTTGTTGTTTTCCTTTCTGATTAGCTTGCTTTTTCCAACAATATTTGGTAATGTGGCAATACTTGCCACATTAATGATAGTCCTTACCCTTGTTATCATTTGCATGCATCATCTATGATTGCCATGATCCTCGACCTCTAAAGTTTGATCCCCCTTGCTCGAAAGTCTCCACCACCTCTAGCATTTTGCTCCTATTGATTATTGGCATTCTAAGATGCATGCTATTGAGTTCCTCTACCACGAGCAAACCCTCTTCCATGTCTACCATGATCTCTTTGATTTGAATAGAATACTCTGTCCCTGCCTTTTGAACTACTCAAACTAGTAGCTAATCCCAATTTGACCTCTTCATGTATGAGTAGAGAAACAAGCTCATTAAAATTTGGCATCTTAGATCACATTGAGATAGAGTTGTCAAAAGATTTATATTCATGTCCCAGACTATTCAAGGTCATAGCTACCAAATCCTCACCATCTACATCAGCTCCTACTAGATCTAATTGATCTACAATGGTCTTTATCTCAGTTACATAATCATGTATGGACTATCCTTTTATATCCATTGTGTGAAACTTTTGCTTTAACTAGATTTTGTGTGCGCTAGTGGTCATGCCATAATACCTCATCAAAATATTCCAAGCATCCTTTGGTGATTGATAATTTATTATCTGCATAACCATTGCATCAGAGATACATAAAGACATCCAATGCAACACTCTTTGGGCTTGTTGCATCCATGCACGATCTACCCTAAGTTGATCAATTATTGTATTCTTTTCAAGAAGCTTAGGTTTAGCTTCACACCTATGACTAAGTCCTAGTAGATTTTTCCAATAAGAAAGTTCTCAGTTCTAAATTTCCAAATAGCATAATTATTATTGTCTAACTTCTCTTCTACTATTTGTGTAATGTTGTCATCCCTCTCAGTATTTGCTATGTCTACATCTGAAGTTACTCAGTTTAGTCTTCTAGGTATTAATGCTTAACTCCCTGCATGCAATCAATAATGTTTTTAATGAGTCACTACTTGCATAACACTCAAGAAATACTCATACATTCTATACTTAATCTAGTTCACCTCATATCATTCATCAAGCAACTATTAGTTCATCAAGGACATCTAAGAATCCCTATTGCATAATATAAATATACATTCCCTCAACTAAGTTAGTTCCGATATTCTGAGTAATACACTAGTATCATTACTAAGCTAGTAGTATATTAGCTTAATATGCTCCTTTGCAAGATCTCAAGACATCTAACGTCACATCCAAGAATGATATCATACCATTGTAGACATTATCTACTTTGTAGCCCTTCTGCAAACAAGCTATCCAGTAGTGAATATATAACCAGTTTATGACATGACCCAATCAGCTCAATGATATCAAGGACATATGCCACCCTCATTGAACCTCAATACATAAGCGTATAATTGCTCATACAATTTCCAGCCTCTAGTTAGACTATAACTAGTCAATAGTCTATCAAACCAACCTCGTATAAGCCAAGGTTGAGCATACAATGCTCTTGAACATGCATGACTATTTAACACCATACCAACATTAGTAATCAGCACTTGAGCTCCACAATACATCAATTCAAAAATTGTAATGATTCCAACTTATATGATTGCGCAAAGTCCAATACATGCAAGGAATAGGTACTCATAGTTCCTTCAACTGCTTGCTTAAATACATTAATATTCTATCACACATGATTGTGACTTGACCATGAGTGCTTTCCCAAACCAAAGATAATGGCATGATTATTTATCAAGCATTGTACCCTCTGTAGGTATGCCATTCATCAACAATGGGCTGCCTTAGTCATTACTAGTGCAAAGAAAGCATTAAGTATATTCCATGTTAAACCAAGTGATCTTCAGAACTTCTTGAATGCTCAGGACCTGCTATCCAAGCTCACATGACTTTTTGAATGAATTACAATATATAGGGAAATTGGTGCAATTTTTCCTTACTCTCCACTTGATTTCTATTGCTATTTGATCTTCAAAAACACTTAGCCACACATGCTCAAGATTATTGTAGAGGTGGTACTCTCTAGTAGCTCTATTGATGATGGCATTGACCAAGGTATCCACATAATCAGCCTGAATTTGTGCCATTTTCTATCACTGTCCATGCTCATCTTGTTTGGTAGCAGCACACCTTGAATATTTGTGGCTCATACACTTTTAGCATTTGGGTTAATGCTACTCTTTGAAGAAAAGCATCTCAACTTGATGATGAATCTAGGTTGTGCCTGGATAGTAATTGATTCAATCACTACCATGCTCATCTGGCCACTCTTAGCGCTATCCATGTTGGGCAAAATAACCACATGTTTACTGCTCTAGGTCAATGCTGATTGTAATGTCCCCATTACTTAGTTTATTTTAATGTGCGTATACATTCCAAAGAAAATTAATTTATGTTGCACATTGTTAAAAAGTAACTCTAATTATGAAACTGACTTTCATTATAAGGATAATTGTTATTATTAATGAGGTATTACATGACAGTTCATGGAAGAAAGACTTAGGAGACCCTCCCAAGACTATCTTATTAAGACTATGTTTGTAGTATATAACAACAAAAAGAACTAGTCTAGTGGATAGTCACTTGTTGGCAGTTAAGTGCACTTGGGTGACGACACTATCAAGATGGGTGACCTCCTGGGAAGATTTTCCCACAAGCTAGTGGGAGCTTCTCACGTGCAGCCAACGGTGCCAATGAAGCCTTTGTAGCCTGTTGCCAAGTATGCCAAGGCCAAGATGCCAAGGTCTATGCCTTGGTTGCCACCTTAGTCGTGGGCCTTGGACTGACACCGCCCAATGACGAGATGTGTGGTGCTTGCCCATATATTCGTTAAATTGATATCCTTGCATTACAAGAATGGAGCCCCTCCTTGACGTCATCAAAAAACTCTAAAAGAAAGCGTTCCTTCTTTATCATCAATGACATCATCAAGAACAATAAAAAAACAAACATCCTCTTTTTACCCTCCCCAGGTACTATATAAACAAGGGTAGAGCATCATGTCAGGAACACACAGACACAACAACGACTCATGTAAAAGTCTCTCTCTTGGTTGACGTGATGAAGCTCTGCTGCAACCAGCTGAACCTCTCTCTCTCTCTCTCTCTCCACACCTATGGGGAAGTGATGCTCAAATCCATCAGCTTCTTCCATGGCTCCCAAGAGATTTCAAGATGCTAAGTGAGATCACACTCAGAGAGCTCCCCAATGCAAGGAAGTGGCTACTATTGAGGGAACTCAATATGATACTAAAGTGCAAGTAGAAGTTAACCCCGAACCCATTCAACCCTGGAGCCCCGAGAGGAACACCAAGGAAAAGGGAATTCTCTTGCAAGAAAATCTATCTTGTAACATCAACAAGCTTGTTTATCATGTTTCATATGATCACAATGAAGAAAAGAACACCAGGCACAACAAATCTTCATACAGCATCATGTAGATCTCCCACGGTTTTAATAGAATCAACCATATTTTTCAATATCTTCACAAAATCCATCAATGGAACAAAGAAAGCAAAGGAATACACCATCTTTGAATGGAAATACATCACATAGTATTCATCTTCAATATCTTCATAATCTTCTCTCTCAATCTCTCATATACAATCACTCTGTTTGAGTAGAATTGGCTATCTATGACTCTCTCTCTATCTCACTCCATCAATAATACATCATATCCTCACTACAATCTCTCAAAATTACTCTCAATAATCACTCTTAGGTCGTGGATACCCCTCCCAAGAGGTATGTCTGATATGAAGGGTCACCAGAGCCACTACAGTGTCCTTTCATAGCTCACTACTATCACTTCACTCTAGTCTTCACTTGAGTCTTCAGCAGCTACTTCTTCCACTTCTTTCAGCTCTTTTGCACTTTTATTCACCTCTTTCCAAGGCTAGAAAACTTTCCCAAAGTCACACATACATTCCACAGAACACTTACAGAAGCATACAGAACAGTCTACAGAACAGTACCAGAACAGCTATAGTACAGAACAGAACAGAGACAGAACAGAAGCAGAAGCTCTACAGAAGACCTACAGAAGGTTACAGAAGGTTATCAAAACCTCATAACTCACTCTCAAACCATTTCAAACTCTCACAAACCATTCAATAAACTTTCTCAATATCTCATTCTTCATCAATCAATACTTCATCCCTCCTTACAGAAGACAATCAGAACAAAACAGACCAAAACAGAACAAAACAGAAGGTATACAGAACCATTCAGAACCTATCAGAACATCACAGAACCACCAACAAACATCACGAACTTCCAAAACACAATCAATATCATCTAAAACACTCTCAAACCACTTCCAAATCAACCAATCATCCCATAAAATCAACCATTCAGCTCTCAAAAACAACAAAAATCAGCCAAAAAACAAGTCATTTCAACACTCAACATATCCCCACACTTAATAAGGAAGCGTCCTCGCGACCCAGGAAAAAGGGAATACAAGTTCAGGGAAAAGCTCAACTTTGATCTTCAATATCTTTTCACAAAGAATGCATCCACCACGACCCCAACTTATAACCTGTTTCTGATATAAAAAATATAAAGAAAGGAAAACTCTTTATACATTAACACCTCTTATCAAACTAAAAATCACCACAAATTTGTAAAGGATATAAGAGTTTGCTTCTTCGTCATCTGCATCTGCTTCAACTCTCCAACCACGACCCCATCTCTACAAATCTCCAAAACATAGCTCGTACACGAAATCCAATAGGAAACCACCACGTTCGTTTGACATAAATGAACTCACAACACAAACACTAATACACAACACAACCATCTGAATGACTTCTTCAAAAAGAGAGTTGTTCATTAAAAAGCTTCCATCATACATTGGAAAGGTATCAATGAAGATGATCCCTCTTAAAAGATTGATGTTGTCGGAATCGATCCATAGATAAGGATTCATCTACAAAGTTTTTAGGAGGATTTTGAAAAAATTGGAGACAGCACATCCTTTCCAACAGGACCAAGTATCTGCTAGGCAAACAGAGGGCATGAAAATACAATATCTCCAGCTGTTGGGAATCAATGCTAACATTGACATTCATGCACAACTTTGGAATAGGCTTTGAATCAGTATGAGAGTGCCTATGCATATACGCCAGGTACCAAGCAAAGTGAGCAGTTAATCTCATTGAGGGATCTGCAGACTGTGAATATTGTTGGGCAAAATGAACATAGTTTTGATAAGCTTGACTAGAAGCTGTCCATTCTCCTGGAATTACTGGCCAATTAATCTGCGGTCCTGTAAGGCAATCATCCGAACTCCATCCCCTTCTTCTGGTAATCTGATTATCAAAACCGTCACAGTCACTAACCAACTGAGGTGGATGAGATATGGAAGTGTTAGGAGAGGGTAGTGGAATAAGGGAAAGTGGATGTAGGGACGGATAGGAAAAATCATAAAAAGAAGAAAAGGTTAAAGAAGGAGTGGCAGAAATTTGTAAGGAATCACTAAGGAAGGGTGTTAACTGATAAATAGGAAATTTGGAGGGTACATTTATGAGGGGTGAAGGACAGGGTGGAGAAGGGGAAAATACCCTATCCTCAATAAAGGAACAGTAAGTGAAAATAGGAATTTGAGGGAAAGATGAAGGTTGGAAAAGAAGTGGTAAAATAATTGCGGAATTAGATTGACAAAGGGAAAGATATATAGCATAGCGGTGAGCCATTTTTTGGTAATAGAGGAGAGTAGGAACAGAAGGTCCTAAGAGAGATCGTCTATGATAGGCATCAAAGAAGGTAGCATCAAATGGATTATGTTTGGAAAGATAGGTTAAGAGATCCCTCCTCAGTTGGTTAGTACTCTGGGCAAAGGTAGGAGCTGTGTTTTGTCTTTGATTGAGAACCACCGAATCAATCATGGGATGCCACGAACTATCCTGACAATCAGCTACTTTGGAGGAATAACTTTGGAACATATCAGCTATGCGCAACTCCAAATGATTGACATATAAAACAGCCTGTAAGACCACATCCCCCACATACCATGCCATATCTACCTCATCTGGAATTAACAAATCTCCTCGGAGATACATGTATGACATCAACATGGTATCTGGCGTGACAGAATCTTCAAAGACCATTCTGACTACCTCTGTCAACAACTCAGCAGACCAAGCCCCACTCCAGCCATCCTCTGGAAAAGGTAAATCCATCGTGGAAAGCTTCATATAGAAAACCATCTTCTGTAAGTGGTAGTGGACAAAGAAAGAATGGTCGGGTAAGACATATCCCTGAAACTGCTCAAAGGTAGACCATAACAAGTCCATTCTGGACTGCAATCTTTCCACTTTATCTTGGAATAGAGGGCACAAAGTAGCCTGTCTTTGAAGGGCAGCCAAGTCCTGCTGTGAAAGAGAAGGAATTAATGGAACAGGAGGGCTTGGAGGAACAGAGCGGGACTTTGCAAGCTGATCTTGCAACTACTGGATTTGGGAGGCTTGGTTGGCCACTGTGTCATTAGCCATCTGTAAAGCTAATAGTTTGTCATCTAAGATAGCGTGGAATTCCGTCGCTTCCCTGGACATCCTCTCCTTCTCCTCTGAAAGGCTAGTAACCTGTGATTGAGCCTCTAGTAACTGGGTCTTCAATGAAGAAATCTCATCGCTTTGAGTGGCAACCAGTTGGGTTTGCTGTTCCATTTGCTTAAATAAATCTGCTAGGGTATCCTTAGCAGAAGCTAACTCAGATGTTGCCTTATGCAAATGGTCTTTGGACTGCATGAGCTCCTCATAGAAAGATGCGTACAGTTGTTGAACACAGGCTGTCACTGACAACTCAATGGAACTTTGAATATTCTTGCAAAGGAAATGAATGGCATCTCCTGAGACGAGACTGTTCAGGGAAGGAACTGAGATCTCCAAGGATCCTTCTCGATGTGCTCTGAACAGGTTATTACAAGTGAGATACCCAGGAAGGTCACTGCCAGAAGTAGCAGGGATAGGTACTGAGGGAAGTACAGCAGGGGCTTTATCCGCTACCCTCTTCAAGCGTTTGCGTTGTATGACCAGGGGAGGCGGAGAATCATCATCCTCAATGTCAATGGGTGCTGACTCTTCTGAAGGTGGAGGAGGAGGTACTGGATCTGATGGAGGAGGTGGAGGCACAGTCTTCTGTAAACCTGAATAGGTCAAGAAGGCAGACAAATATGATCCGTATGTAACATTGGTAACATTACCCCTGGTGACTTTAACAAAATGCTGATCCATTTTAGTGAGGAGGTATGTGCTCCAATCAATAGTAACTCCTTTCAGCACCATCCTGGAAGCTGTGAAAAGCTCTTTGGACAAATAGTGGGATGGCGTTTTGGCAGGCATAAACCTGTCCTGAAGGAACTGACACATCGTCTTCCATACGGGATCAGTAATCATAGAAAAGAAAACTCCTGAAGAGTTTATCACCTTCTTAACATCAAGGACTTCCCTTGTCTGCTTCTGCAACAGCTTCAGAATCTCTTCATTAGAGAAGAGCTGACGAGTGGTCACAAAAGGTTCTCCTTTGAAGGGTAGAGACAGAGCCTTCCCTAAGCCTCGAGATGTCAAAGTCATAGACATGCCTTGGACTACTCCTGTCTTCTTGCTGTAAGAGGCCAGGAACTCATCACATAACGACGGATCCTCTGGAAGCAATGGAAAAGGAGTGGCCACAAAAGCAGCAAGTCCTGCCTTCGTAAGAGGCTCAAAAGTAAGTAGGGAAGAGTAATCCCTACTAACTAATGGGACGTACTGGATAGGGGGAGGAGCATGAGAAGGCGCCATTCAGATGGTTACACACACACCACAAACACAGACAATCAAGGAGAATGCCTGCAAAGCAACAGACAAAAAACCAAGGATAAGAGAACAACCAATAAAACGTGACTCGACCTACTAACCCTAAGCAAACCACATCCTAGAAAAAATTTGACATGACCTTGAGACAAATGCGACCGAAAGCTTCATGCGATGCATCAGACAAACACCCTGAACCCCGTATCAGGCAATAAAAGAAAAAACTACATACCGTACCCGTAACCGTAACAAAGACATGAAACCAAAACCATACCATATCCGACACATATCAAAACTACATCTGTGATAAACCAAGACTGGACCATGGAAAATAACTCTAATGACGGCGCATACCCATCCCACGAAACGCTTCATTAAAAAGGGGAATTAAGTGCAGTGAGGGGGGAATTAATTTAATGAAGGGTTGATTTTAATCAATTATTAAAAATGGGTGAATTTTTATTAGGTGATAAACCTTAGCAAGAAAACGGCGGTTCCTTATTAGTTATTTAATTACCAATTATTAGGTGAAGCGGTGCAGTTATTCGATTCCCGGACTTCGATTCCCGACTGGGTCTCTAAATGCAATTCATTGATTACAAATTAAAGTGATGTGGAGCGCTTTTTTGCCAGTGCATGCTCATGTGACGGCTGGTTGATTTTAATTAAAAAAATTAAAGTGCCTCTTTAGTGCACGTAGCGCGTGCTAAGTGAACGGCTGGTTTATTTTAATTAAAAAGTATGTGTGTTTAGCGCGAATGCGCGTGGAAACTGTGGGTGAATTAAATGGTTCATTTTAACAATTAATTTGTGATTAAGGGGGAAAATGAAAAGAAATAAAGCACATAAAATAAATACCTGGAAGGGGTGTGTATGTAATGCAGGAATGCGCACGGAAGAGTCCACCAAAAGAAGGGAATCCAGGAAAGGAAAAGTAAAGATCACTGATGAAACAACAAACAACACCTTAGCGGATGTGTGGATTTGATTGTGGTTGGTTTTTGATTTTTTGTTATTTTTATTTTTATTATTTGTTAGTAGTTATTTATTTATTTATTATTTTTTGGTGTTAAGTTGTGATTATTTATGGTGGAATAAATGAAAAATGATGAAGGGAGGTGAGGGGAATTTTTGAGAATTTTTTAGAAATTTTTTTAGAATTTTTTAGAATTTTTAAATGAATTTTCTACATTTATTGGCAATTTGGAGGTGAAATTAGGAAATATTGAATTTTCAGAAATTATAGGGTAGGCAATTGCCAGCAGACAAACTCCCAAAAATTGGCAAAAGGCAAAAGGAATTTTTAGAAATTTTTTTGAATTTTTTTAATGGAAAAATTAATGTAGTGATTAATTAAATCACCTAAATCACATTAATCAGATAAGTCAATGAGGCATAAGTCAGTTAAGTCTGGTTAGTGGGGGTAAGTCATGTTAGTCTACCTAAGTCGAGTTAGGTTAGTCAAGGTTGCTTAGGTTAGTCAACTAGGCTAGGTTAGTCAACTAAGTTAAGTTAACTAGGTAGGGGTTAGTCAACTAGGGTAAGTTGAGGTTAGGTAATTAAGTTGACTATGGTTAGGTTAGCTAGGTTGACTATGGTTAGGTTAGCTAGGTTGACTATGGTTAGGTTAAAACTAACCTAGCTAGGGTTAAGTTAGGGTTAGGGGTGGGGGTTAGATTAGTTAACCTAACTCAGATTAAGTTAGGGTTAGGTTAACTTAATTAGGGGTTAGTTTAACTAAATTAAGGGTTAGTTAACTAAATTAAAGGTTAGTTAACTAACCTAATGAGGGTTAGAGAGGGGGAGGAGGAGGAGGTGGTGGTGTCGGCGGCGACCCGGCGGCAGCGGCGATGTTGGCGGCGCGACGACGGCGGAGGCAGGCTCCGGGCGGCAGCGGCGGCAATTCCACGGGCGCGGCGGCTCGACTGCAACAGGGGGGCGGGCAGAGGCGTAGAGGAGGGAGAGAGGGACGGAGGGTCGAAACGCTGGGGGGAGGCAGAAGGGCGGGGGGCTGGCGGGAGGAGGGAGGCGGAGAAGAAACACACAGAGAGAGAGAAAGAAAGAGAGAGAGAGAGAGAGAGAGGAAGAAACGGGCGGTTGGGGGGAAGGGGTGGGCAGGTGGGGGGAAGGGGTGGGGGCCCATGGGGGGGCCATGGGGTGGGCAGGTGGGGGAAAGGGGTGGGGGTTAAGGGCGCGTACCCCCGTCCCGCGCTCGTGCGCGGGGCGGGGTAAAAAAATTTGCCGTGACGGGATTGAAATGACGCGGGGAAGACGGTACGGGTTATGCGGACACGACTGGGGCACGTGGAGACTCGTAAAATCGAAAAAGGGCGCGTTCACGCACAAAACGGGCGCGAGAAAAACGTAAAAATAAAGAAAAATTAATAACTCCCAATCTGGACGTCAAAACGACATAGCGTAAAAACAAAAAGTGGGCAGGACGAGAGAGGGAAAACAAGAAAAATATATGATAGAGGCTCCGGGAGGGGTAAAGGGCGGTCACGTGCAAAAAACACAAAAAACGAACCAAAAAACACAATTAAAAATTAATATCGAAAAATCCGTGCATCGGAACGAGGTGTAGAAAAAAGGAAAACTGTGCAAAAAGATGTCCCCAACAATCCTATCACATCAAAACAGAATTCCGACTGAGATAAGATGCGTTCACATGGGAAAAACCCAAAAAACAAACCCGAAAATGGAATCGGAAATTAATATCGGACGAACCGTTCACCGGAAAGACAGGCAGTAAGAAGGAAAAATGTCCGCAGGAAGGAGTGGCACAGGGTGATCACGTTAAACCGCAGTTCCGGTGGAAGTAAGAGGGGTTCACATGTGAAAAACTCAAAAAATACTCCCGAAAACTCATTTAAAATTTAATAAGTAAAAATCCGGAAGTTGAAAAAGGGTGGAGGAAAAAGGAAAAAGGTAGGGGAAGGCACAGGGGACACGGCTGTCAAATCAAATTGGATCGATACAAATAGGGCAGGTTCACATGGAAAAATAGCAAAAATAGGCATGAAAAAGTCGTGAAAACCCGGAAAATTAATAACGGACAAACCGTGTATCGGAATGATGCGGAATAAAAAGGAAAAATGTCAGGGGAAAAGTAATTGGCAGGGCTAGGATGACAGATCACGGTTCCAAAGCAAGAAAAGCGCATTCACATGGGAAACCGACTAATTTGCGCAAAATGCTTCAAAAATTAATAACTCAAAAACCGTGCACCGGAACAGGGGTAGGTAAAAAGGAAAAATGGTCAGTTCAATGGGGGGAACAGGGCTATAAGGTTGGATTTGGACTATGGTGAACGTAGGGTGCAATCACATAGTAGGACCTCAAAATCAGGGAATGAAGGAAAACTGGAAGGGAACAACCCCAAGGGTGGGTGGAACATAACCGGGTGGTTGGGAAGGGAGCCCAGGAGGGTGAAAGCAAGTCATGGCATACATGCATGAGCAAGATAAGGCATATGCAGAGGGGTATGCAACATAGACGCGCAGGGACGCGTCCCCACACTTAAGACCTTAACGGATAGGGTTAACCGAACAACAGGGACCTAGGACCATGCCACAGACCATCCACTAACTTCCCCACACTTAAAACATGACCGGCACGAAGAAACCAAAGTGTAGGGTTAGAAAAACTTGGCCCGTTTCGTCAAGAATCAAGGTTGAGTATCGATGGCACGTCCAGTGTGGTTGTCGGCGCTGGAGGGACCAAGGCATCTTCTCGGCACACGTTCGTCATGGCAGGGACCACGCCGCAATACCCAGGGAGGTAGCTGATGGAAGGAATCGCAGGAAATTCATCGATGATGAGGGATACTACACTCAACTCACAATCACTCAAACGAAATGAAAGAACAGTCACTCGCCCCATGACTAATATCACTTAAGGAAAAAGGATTGAAACCCATATCTCATACCTGATTGAGGAATCGTCAAAGGGGAATTGGTGCAGAAGGAGTATGCCAGGGTGCACAGTTGATGGTGTAGTAGTGCGTCCAACCCGTCTGGCATAAGTGCAAGGAGGAAGGCAAGGGAGCCTTACGGTGCAGTGTACAGAACAGGGTGAAGACCCATCCCGTGGGTGCATAGGGAAAATGGAACATACCTGACTCCAAGTGTCGTAACATCCCTCAAACGCACCTCTCGGTAAATGATTGAAGAAACTCCAGTCAAACTCAACCCACCCTCTGTCTCACGCTCTGTGGATAGATGCAGGAGGGCAGCCTTTTCCTGAAACCCATTGATGTAATCCTCACGGTCGCTTGTGCAAAGGTTGTATGCCTTGTGCGCATTTGATGGTGCAACTGTGCATCCCGCCCTGTGCCGGCATACGGTGCAAGAAGGAAGGCCAGGAAGCCTTATAATGCAGTGCACATAAACAAATCGTACTTTGTGCATTGAGAGGCCCATCCCGTGCGTGCAACACTTCATTCACACTTCTCACCTCTCATTCGATTTAAAGGGAAAAGACTGGTTTCTCACCCCACCCCCTGTCTCACTCGTTGTTGATAGATACAGGAGGCAACCATACTCACTTCCCCATCCGGTTAGGATGAAAGCTCACATCACTCAAGGGGTTGTCGATGAAGATCGCGTCATCAGTTGTTGAAGAGGCGTACCCAGGGAGGTAGCCATCAAATCGATTATTGTATTGGATAGGAACATGTTGTCTGCTAGAGGACAGGTAGTCACTTTGTAGAGGGACCCCGGACACAGCGTACCAAGGGAGGCAGCTTCGGAATTGGATCCGAGGGATATCAATCAATGAATCCACTTTCTGGACTGCTGGGTGTCACCACCTTTTCCACAGCCAGCTTCCCGCCCAAGGGTGTTTACCACCTTTTCTTGGAACGAGGCCTGCTATGACAGGGAATTGCTTCCTTTTCTCTCATAACAGATTTGTTTTTCTTGTTTTTTTTTCTTCTTTGGCTTTTTTTTCTTTTTCTTATTTTCCCCTATTCCCGAGGGTGTTTCCACCTTTTCTCGAAGAATAGGTCGGCATGACAGGGACCTAAGTCCTTTTCTCCCATGACCGATATGTTTTATTTATTTTTTATTTTTATTTTTTCTTCAAATTGAACAAGGGAATGGTGGAAAGACCATGTGTCAGAACCCACCTCGCCACTGTCGCTGGTGGAAAATAGAGGATAAGAGATCAAGGTTGGAAGGGGGGTTTGAGGAGATAGAGGGTTGCGTCCACTTCATCAGAAGTGATTGAAAAACGGCTATCAGAAGTAGCATCATAACAAGTACAATGCCGCGCCAACGAGGGAAAGGATCAAGCGTCCGTAATTGTCAAGATCCCCAAGGAGGGAAGTACTTCTTCAAGCGATATCCGTTGATCAGAAAGGGATCATCAGAGGCATCCACGGTCTGTACTTGGACAGAGCCATTAGGGTTGACTGCAAGTACCTTATAGGGGCCCATCCACCGCTGTTGGAGCTTGCCAGGAAACTTGCCAAATCGTGAATCATAGGCTAGGACCAAATCACCTGCTTTGAACTCCTTGTGCTTGATGAAACTGTCATGGTAAGCCTTACGTCGAGCTTGCGTGGCTTCCATGCACTGTAGAGCCATCCTACGAATTTCGTCCAAACATTCCAAATGCAGGAGACGGCGTTGCAGTGAATCATCATCTCCCAAACGCTCTTTGATAGCCACTCTCAAAGAGGGTAATTCTAGTTCAACAGGAAAAACAGCTTCTGTACCATACACCAGCTGGAAGGGTGTTTGTCCTGTTGCTGCTTTATGGGAGGTTCTGTACGCCCAGAGGGCCTGTGTAAGTCGATCATCCCAATCACGACGATGTGCGGCAATTGTTCTTGTTAAGATCGAGTAGAGGATGCGATTGGTGACTTCGACTTGGCCGTTGGCTCTGGGGTAATAAGGAGTGGACTTGCGATGGCGGATCTTATACAACTCTGTCAACTCTTCCATGACTTTGTTGAGGAAATGCGTGCCTCTATCACTTACCAACTCTAAGGGACTGCCAAAATGGGTGATGATATTCTCGTACATGAACAGGGCCACGCTGTTACCATCGTCCCGCTTTAGGGCTTTAGCTTCACGCCACTTTGTGACATAATCCGTACATACGAGGATGTATCTGTTCTGTTTCCTTCTGGTGGGAGGGTCGATCAGACCTACGAAGTCAATGCCCCACTTGTCAAACGGCTTCAAAGGAATGATAGGTTGCAATGGCATGGCACTTGTCTTGGTGGGTTTCCCCATTCTTTGACAAGCATCACATCTTTTACAGTAATCATAGGAATCTTTGTGGATGGTAGGCCACCAATATCCCGCTAGCAGAGCCTTTCTGGCTGTAGCTTCTCCTGCAAAGTGACCTCCACATGGCTCGTCGTGGCAAGCCTTCAGAACAATCCCAATCTCTTTTCCTGCAACACATCTTCGAAGCACTTCATCTTTGCCTTTCTTGTACAGTGCACCGCCTAGCAGGGTGTATGGGGCTGATTCTAGCATGAGCTTCTTCCTTTCCCGACTAGAAATACCAGGAGGGTACTGTTGGGTTGCCAGCAGATTGGCAATGTCTGCATACCAGGGGGTTACAGTTTCTACCAAGAATAGGGAAGCATCAGGGAGGTCTGGATCATCCTGCTCCTCGTCTGCAGTTTGTGGGATACGCGACAGATGATCAGCCAGAACATGGGAACGACCAGGCTTAGTAATCACCTCAAAGTCAAACTCCTGGAATAGAAGGAGCCATCTCATCATTCGTCCTTTCACATCTGCTTTGTTCATCAAGAAGGACAGGGCCTCATGATCCACATAAAATTTAAAGTGGGTAGATAGGAGGTAATGGCGAAACTTCTCCAGGGCAAACACCATTGCCAAGCACTCCAGCTCGGTCACTGTATAGTTCTGTTCCCTATCAGTGACTTTTCGGCTTGCATAATAGATCGGTTGATCCAACTTCGAGGAGCCCTTTTGGCAGAGGACAGCACCTAAACCTTCAATTGATGCATCAATGTGTACATGGAACTCTTTCGTCCAATCAGGAGGTTGCAGAATGGGTGCCTCTATCAGACACTGCTTCAGAGTGTGGAAGGCTTTGTCACATTCTTCCGTCCAAGTAAACTCTACTTCTTTCCTCAGGAGCTTGTGCAAGGATGTTGCCTTTGTCGCAAAATGGGCTATGAACCTTCTGTAGTAACCCACATGGCCTAGGAATCCCCTCAACTGTTTGAGGTTGGTGGGTGCTGTCAGAGCTGCGATCTTTTCAATCTTTGCAGGGTCTGTTGATATCCCTCGTGCAGAGACAATGTGGCCCAACAGAACTCCAGAAGAAACCCCAAAGATGCATTTGTCGGGGTTGAGGGAAATCCCATACTCCCGGCATCGGTCAAAACATTGTTCCAAATGTCCCCAGTGTTCACTGATCAAACTATAGACACAGAAGTCATCCAAATATACTTCGATAAAGTCGTGTAGATGATGTTGAAATGCAGCCATCATGACTCGTTGGAAAGTAGCAGGGGCATTGCAGAGCCCAAATGGCATCACTCGGTAAGCATAGGTCCCCCATTCTATGGTGAAGGTTGTTTTGGATTGGTCTTCTTCTGCGATTTGGACTTGGTTGTATCCGCTGAATCCATCCAAAAGAGAATAAAGCTCAGGTCCTGCCACTGTGTCCAACAGTTGGTCTGTGAAAGGGATAGGAAAATGATCCTTCTTCGTCTTGGAATTAAGCTTTCGGAAATCCACACATATTCGCAATTTGCCATTCTTCTTGGGTACAACCACGATGGGTGAAACCCATTCACTATTTGCCACTGGATAGATGAACTCGGCTTCTAGAAGCTTCAGCAGCTCCGCTTTCACCAATGTGGAATAATTCGGGTTCATTCGCCTCTGTTGTTGCCGTACTGGCTTGGCATCAGGCTCCAAGTCAATATGATGTTGACATATTGTGGGATCAATCCCCTTTAGGTCTTTGTAAGACCATGCAAACACGTCCAAATTTTCTTTCAACAAGTTGTACAAAGTTGACAACTCCTCTTCTGGGAGACTGCTACCCACCTTCAAGTGGCGTTCAGTGCCTTCTGAATCCACAAAGGTTAACTGCCTTTCACCTTCTACTTCACGGATAAAGGTCCCGCGGACTGCTTCTGGGTAGAGATCCGACTCCTTCAAGGGAGTGGTATCCTCTTCGGATGTCCCACTAGAACCAACTTCTTCTTTTGGTGGAGACTTAGGTTGCTCCTTAAGACGTTGGAACGGGATAAGCGCCGTTTCGGGTTTGGTTTCAAAATTAATTACCTCTTGGCTTGAAGACTCCTCTTCTGAAGATGACACATCCAAGAACGTCACATAACAGGGACCCTCTGATGCCTGTTGGGTTTGTGGGATTGGTGCTTGTTGGCACGGTGCATCATCATCATCTTTCTTTGGCAAGGATGGGTTAGGACGGCAGGAGCCACTCTTGAAAGACGGCTTGCTCTTCTTAATCCATTTCTTATAAAGGTTTTGCATATGAGATGATCCATTTACTAGACCAAATGGTACCATTGCCATTCTGTCTCGTAGCATGAGCTCGTCTGCTTCTGATGCTTCTGGAACTTCTTCCTCAAATATATCCTCTTCAGGTGGGATAGACTCTTCCGTTTCTCTTTCATAACCTTCTTCGTCCATTTCATATCCAACCTCTTCTGTCTCTGTCTCTGCTTCTGCTTCTGCCTCTGCTTCTGCTTCTGCTTCTGTCTCTGTAGGAGCTCTGTAACAGAAGAACAGATTCTCTGTTTCCTCTCCTGCCTCTGTCTCTGCTGTGGCCATGTAACAGGGAGAGCAGTACATCCATGCTTCTATCTCACTGTCAGAAGTGATTTCAAAAGTCCTTCCTGGTTCAGGCAGGAAGTATTCACCCATTGATAATGGCATTGCATCTGTTGGAAGTCGGCTTACAGTATCCACTGTTAAGGAATGTGCCACTGTTTTCTTGGGAAGTATCTGTTTGACAGCATCTTCGTCTGCTGATGTTCCATCCGCAATCTCATTAGGGGAGTCAGAAGATAATTCCAAGGAGGTGGATCCATGTCCTTTTTGAGAACCATACAGTTTCAGCACCACTTTGTTGGGTCCTCTACCCAAAGTCAAAGTTCCTTTAAACCAATCCGTCCTTGCTCGGCGGGCTTCAAAAAGCCATGGTCTGCCCAGTAACAGAGGATAGGATGTACCATAAGAGTTTGGCTTCACCACCAAATAGGTCAACCAATAATCTTTTCCAGCCACTGTAGACTTCACATATGGAAGAATGCCCAAAGGCTTGATTCTACTCTGATCCGCCAGTCTGATGAGCCATTGGGTGGGTTGCACACCTTGTAAGCCTAGATCCTTCATTGTCACATCCGTCATAATGTTTACTGATGAACCTCCATCAATCAATGCATTTGCAATGAAGCAGCCTTCTATCCACACACCAGTCTCTGGAGTACCCGGATCTAGAAAAGCATTAGCCACATCCACTTCTTTTACAGGCTCTGGAGCCTTGTTGGACTTTGTCACTGTTGAGGGAGCAATCCTTAAACCACGTCTTTTTGTCAGTATACTTTTGAACCTTTTCCGGCAACTGGGAGACAACATCAATAATTGTCGGAATGTGAGATTTGGTCTAAAGGTATCTAGATCTCTGACCAGATCGTATTCCTTAATAGGATCCACTGGCTTCTCTAACCGATTAGGGAATGGGGCAACACCCATTTTCATTTTTCCTCTTTCTTCCATCAGAGGAATTACAGGAACTTCTTCTGCCACTTGTGGCACTTCCTCCTCTTCTGTATCCTGGACCTCTGGTCCTGTCTCTGTAACTATCTCTGTAACTCTCTGTGGCACTGTAGGGCTCTGTACGGCACTGTTAGGCTTTGTTCTGTTCTGTTCTTCTGGTGGAAGATTGAACTTCACTGTTCTGGCAGGAGGGTTATTTTCTTTCTGGATAGGTGGTTCCTTCTGCTTTGCACGCGTGATGGCAGCAACTTCCAATTCCACCAAATTGGAGGTAGGCTCTTGGGCCTTGGCCGGACTATCAGTAGCACTGTTTTTCACTGGGGCTGGGCTTGGATAGTCTTTTGCAGTGTGGCCTTCTCCTTTGCATCGACTGCATAAGGGCTTGTAATCCACTGACCTTCGAGGATTTAGACAATTTGGTGAAATGTGTCCCTTTTCTCCGCATCTGTAACACTCCACTTCTGATCGCTGACCACCGCCAGACTGTCTTCCTCTGTAACTTTGAGAGGGAAATCTTCTGGGTTCGAAATTAGGACCAAACTCTCTAGGCTTGGGTCCAATATCTTGTGTTGTCATTTTGGATTCCAGTAGGTTGAATCTTGCGTCTTCTTCCTTCCTTCTCCTATCATGCATCTCCTTCAGAGAGCAAATGTCCTCTGTATGGTTCTTCCGCAAACAGTAGGAACAGAAGGCTCCAGGGATGGTTGGTTTTCGTGTACATTCAGTGGCTAAATGGCCTGCTTGATGACACTTACCACACCAAGTATTTGACCGCATCACATCTCTTCCTGCTCCTGCAACGTTGGATATGCTAGCGGTATTCACTTTCAACGTCTGTAGTTGTTCTGTAATCACATCCATCAACTCTTTTTTGATGTTTGCAACTGAGTTGGATAAATAATCCTTCAAGCTTTCTCCTCCTGACGTACTGGTAGGAGGGTTTTGAGGAGTTTCTGTAATCAATGCATAAACTGGTTGGGCTGGTATAGAGGGGTCTCTGTTCTGGTTCTGATTCAGAGCTCCTGTTTAAACTGTTGGCTGTTGGCTCCAGTTGGTAGGATTCCACTGTTGCTGCTGATTTGGCATGGAGGAAATTGGTTGGGACCATTGTTGTTGAGGTTGAACCATCATTTGAGGCATGGATTGTGGCCACTGTGGATTTGGTGCACTGTACTGTGATACTGAGGGCCTCTGTTGGTAAGGGTAGGGAACAGTCCCTGGAACTGCATTTGGTGGGTACATCATTCCTGGCACCAGAGGAGGTAGGACTCCTCTTCCTGTATTCATCGCCAATCGAGCTTCCACTTCATCGTACAGTCTTGCACCTTCTGTTGCAGCTTGCAGGGTGGCTGGTCTTTGTAGCTCCACAAACTTACGGACTTCTAGTTGTAATCCTCTGAGAAACACCCCCTTCTGAATGCCATCATCTAAATTATGGTTAGTCCATCTCTTCAGGATGGATTCCATTCGTGAGACATAGGCTTCTACTCTTTCTCCAGAGGACTGACTTAGGTTCATAAATTCCTCTCGCATCCGCTCTTCAAAACCTTCACGCCTGAATTTAGTGAGGAAGGCCAACTTCAGGTCATCCCATGTGCCAAAAGTTCCTGCTGCTTGTCTCTCATACCACTGAAACGCCACGCCCTTGAAAGTGGCGGGGAATATTGCTAACCAATGCTCAGGGGTTCTGGCATTGTTAGCCACACACGCTACCATAAACTCTGCTCCATGAAGATCGGGGTCTTCATTGTACTCTCCCTTAAAAACTGGCAATGGGACTACATTCGCTGGCCTGTCATCAATATTTCCAGGACGGATCTGGCTTGGAAGTGGACCTCCAGCAGGAGGAGGAAGGGCTTGATGTGCCATTGGGACTTCTGTAAAGAGTTCCGCAAGGGCGTCAAAGGCGACTTCTGCTGCGAGCTCGCTCTCGGCTCTGATTCTTGCTTTCTCTCTTCTCACGTACCTCTGGACTCGTTCTAACGCTTGCCTCTTTATTGCGTCATTCATCAGGGGGTTGGCTCCACTATGTTGTTAGTGCTCCACAGAGGGTTAACAGAAGGCTTCAGTCTCTGGAGGACTCTCTTGCCAACATTTCTTCTACTTCTTTCTTTTCAATGTCCCTGAATTCTGCTTTCATGCCACTGCACAGAGGAAGGTATTCGGTTCTAAAGGTGTCAAAATACATACGTCTGAGCATTGTGGTGGTGCCATCATCATAGTAATGCAAGCTTCTGATGGTTTCAACAGTGTAGGTTGTGAAAAACACTCTGTCTACCAACTTCCAGTGGGTTGCTAATTGAACAAACAGAAGATTATCAGTACACCAAGCATCCCATGTATCTTGCTGTTGAGCATCCACGAACAAATTCCAACTCTTTTCCTTCTTGTCTTTGTGAACCTCTACAGACCAAGACTCCTGAAGCTTCTTCACAATCTCCCACTTGATGTTGTCTGGAAACTTCTCAATGAATGCCAAATCTTCCATGGATGTTCATTCTCTCTGTTTTTGTTCTTCAGTTTGTTCCCAAACAGTTTGCCACCAAGATGCAAGTTTCTGCTGCTTCAATAGGAAGAGGAAACTGTCCACCACATAGAGCATGCATCATGATGGTGATGTGTTTCCGCCATTGTGGGATGAACTTTTTGTGGAAAGTGGCTTTGATTATGAGAAATTCCAACTCTTCAGTGGAAGAAGGAATTTTACAAACATCCATTGAATTCTTCTCTTCTTGGCAATGCCATTTCCTTCATTTTTAGCCTCTTTTGGTGCTTGTTGATGGCAAGTTTCCCCGGCTGCGCACCAAAAACATGGAGCCCCGAGAGGAACACCAAGGAAAAGGGAATTCTCTTGCAAGAAAATCTATCTTGTAACATCAACAAGCTTGTTTATCATGTTTCATATGATCACAATGAAGAAAAGAACACCAGGCACAACAAATCTTCATACAGCATCATGTAGATCTCCCACGGTTTTAATAGAATCAACCATATTTTTCAATATCTTCACAAAATCCATCAATGGAACAAAGAAAGCAAAGGAATACACCATCTTTGAATGGAAATACATCACATAGTATTCATCTTCAATATCTTCATAATCTTCTCTCTCAATCTCTCATATACAATCACTCTGTTTGAGTAGAATTGGCTATCTCTGACTCTCTCTCTATCTCACTCCATCAATAATACATCATATCCTCACTACAATCTCTCAAAATTACTCTCAATAATCACTCTTAGGTCGTGGATACCCCTCCCAAGAGGTATGTCTGATATGAAGGGTCACCAGAGCCACTACAGTGTCCTTTCATAGCTCACTACTGTCACTTCACTCTAGTCTTCACTTGAGTCTTCAGCAGCTACTTCTTCCACTTCTTTCAGCTCTTTTGCACTTTTATTCACCTCTTTCCAAGGCTAGAAAACTTTCCCAAAGTCACACATACATTCCACAGAACACTTACAGAAGCATACAGAACAGTCTACAGAATAGTACCAGAACAGCTACAGTACAGAACAGAACAGAGACAGAACAGAAGCAGAAGCTCTACAGAAGACCTACAGAAGGTTACAGAAGGTTATCAAAACCTCATAACTCACTCTCAAACCATTTCAAACTCTCACAAACCATTCAATAAACTTTCTCAATATCTCATTCTTCATCAATCAATACTTCATCCCTCCTTACAGAAGACAATCAGAACAAAACAGACCAAAACAGAACAAAACAGAAGGTATACAGAACCATTCAGAACCTATCAGAACATCACAGAACCACCAACAAACATCACGAACTTCCAAAACACAATCAATATCATCTAAAACACTCTCAAACCACTTCCAAATCAACCAATCATCCCATAAAATCAACCATTCAGCTCTCAAAAACAACAAAAATCAGCCAAAAAACAAGTCATTTCAACACTCAACAAACCCAAAGGGCCGGTTATTCTACAATAAACCCTGGTTGTGGCCATAAACTATAATCACGATGGATGGTCGAACGGAGATAATTAGGTTAGTACATAAGAAAAGGATCGCAATTAGCTAGAACTTACTTAAACTTATAAAAGCATGTTAGTATTATCGATTTTCTTTTAGGAAAAAACATGAAAACTAATAAAGTGGATAGATTCTATGCATCGCATACAATTGTGTGAAAACTGTTTTATAGTTATGACTGCTTTTGGATTTGTGAATGATGAATTATGGTTCTTATGATTCTGGGCTTGCACAGCCAGAAAAGTTGAGAATTGTGGTGGTTCAAGACATTGGGATATCCAAGCCAATGCTCCCTAACACTCTGTGGAGTGTGGAAAAACTCACCTATAGGAGGAGGTTCTATGTTCCCGAGGGAGATAGGTGTTTTTTGGTTTTTGATCACTTGAGCACTTGAGAGGGCAAAGGGCTGAGTGGTAAGTGCCCTTGTTATGTAAGACGGCTCCGGATGATCAAGGAAGCTTAGAGGGGCTCTGAGCCAATAAATTCCTTGTTGACTGCGGATGGAGTGCAATCACGTACAACCCAATCTTGAGGGATTGGAAGTGTCTTTCTGTGGAAAGACGATTTTATACCACTCTGTAGAGTGATGATTTTGGATGTTATTATGAAATAAAGTATCTTCCAAATTGTTTGTTATGTGCTAAAGATTGAGTTTAACAAACCCAATTTAATGGAGTGATAAAAGGAAGCAGATTTTATATGTCCAAACAGTGTGGTACTATGCTTTGCTAATTAGAAAACTAAGCAAACCCCATCGAGGAAAGTGGGAGGCTTTGATTCTAACAATCGGACGCCTATGGCTGGGTGGACCTGATAAGTCCTAGAGCTGATTAAATAGTGACCCTCCCAATATTGGTAGGATTAGTTACCAGGTTTAACACTGTTTCAGGGGGTTGAAGCTAAGATTTTACCTTATGGGTAGGGGGATCAAGTTACACTCTCCCCATCTCTCACTCTCTTTGAACCAAGTGCGGTGTTAACCTCACTCTTGCCTTTGATTGATTACAAAGTGGTCTTTCTTAGGTGGGCATTAGATTGTTGTTACGGGTGACTTGTCCACACTTCCCCTATGAAGTAGAACCAAGATTCCCATGTTCAACTAAGTCCAAGGATTCCCATGGGGAGATGGGATGGTGATGTGCATGGATATGAATTTCAGTTGACTACTAAGAGGACTCCTTTGAATCTATTGGAGGAGGCACCTCACACTGATGATTCTGCAAAATAATTAGACAACACTATAAGCACATGTTAGCTCTATGATGCCACAAAAAATCTTGTGAAATACCAAGTCCTGGCTATTCTATCTCAATGTGTTTAGTGCTCTTCAGAATACTTTGGTCACACAGCTCACAGCTGAGCTCCATTGCAAGCCATTAACCCCTTCATATGTTGCCTCAACAGGACTTGTACATCAATTGGATTTGACCAATGTCGCATAGCATGTCAAGCTCTGATACCATGATAAAACTTTAAGTAGAAGAAGACAAAGATGAAATAAGAAGAGGTTAGGAGCTACATGCTCTCCTCCTCTTCATTATTCTTCAACCATATCATATATATTCACAGTCTAAAAACTGTACTAGAGCGTCAAACTAGGTTCTACATCTCAACCTTGATTAACTAACTCAAATTAGTCTAATTGCTTGTGACTCATTTAGAACACACACACACACACACACACACACACACACTCTCTCTCTCTCTCTCTCTCTCTCTCTCTCTCTCTCTCTCTCTCTCTCTCTCTCTCTCTCTCTCTCTAGTGATAGCTAAGCTACATAGCTACCATGTTGGGGATAGGATACTAGTGATGAGCTTGACTTTCAACATTAGGGTGGTTGTGAAACAAACATGATAAGGGAGCCCCTTTTGGATAGAAGTGAGAGATAGCATTCGAGTGTGAATTTGAGTTTAGCCATTCAAGGGAAGGAAGCATTGAAACATGGGAGAGCTAAAGGGAAAAGATTTAAAAATCAAAAGAACAAAAAAAAAAGTACATGAGAAAGAAAGTAAACAGCATGAACATGATATTAGTGAGTTTGGGAATCTCCCAATTCCCATTTCTTGAATACTAAAAAGGTGGCACCTGGATAACATGTCCATAAGTTTCTCAAAACTTATGATGTGACCTATCATTGGAAAGCACTTGAAAAATGGAATCTATTGAGCTATAGAGCACTCGATTTGGAGTTATAGTGTTCAATTTATGCAAATCCAAAGATTTGACCACATGTCCCAAACTTGTGGGAAATTCCCATATTCCCCAATATGGTGTTCATGGAAAATCTCTATCTAAGAGGGTCAAATGTCAAGGGTAACCTGCATAGGAGGGAATGTTGTGATAAAATACCTAGAGAGAGAGATAGATAGAATACATGTTAGAGAGCGACAACTTAAGTTAATGAAGAAGACCCAATGACAATGAGCCTCAAAAAAGGGGGCTCAAGTGCCCATCAATAACTACACTCAAATCATATGAGAGGTGTATTTGAGTGTGTCCATCAATAACTACACTCAAATCATATGAGAGGTGTATTTGAGTGTGCGACTTGATGCTAGCACATAGTAAAAAGGATAGTCTCCAAGGGTAAGGTATTCTAAGAAGAGAAGCTAAGAGAGAGAGTCTCAAAGGAGAAAGAGGTAGTTGCATTTAGTGTGCTATTTGAGTGGGAACATGAATTGACTAGTGATTGAGCAATCCAAGTGAATTCTCTCAAGTCACCCAAGTGCAAGCAAGGTATCTGACTAACCTCTCTTGAGTCATCCAAGCGCAAGCAGCCAATCCAAGCAATGAAAAAGAGTCCACTTGAGTGAACCAAGTGTGGGTAAACAATCCCACCCAAGTGATTTGAGTGTGAATGAGTCATCCAAGTGCAAGTAAGCAATCCAAGTAATAAAGAAGGGTCCACTCAAGTGATCTGTCGAACCATTTGATCTAGCGATCTAAGTGTAGGTCAACAATCCCACTCGAGTGGTCTAAGTGTAAGAGAGTCATCCAAGTGCGAGTGAGAAATTTGAGTAATAAAGAAGAGTCCACTCAAGTGATCCAACTATGGGTTGATTCAGCCAATTGCGTGATTCGAGTGTGGGTGAACAATCTCCCTCGAGTGATCCAAGTATGAAGGAGTCATCCGAGTACAAACTAGCTATTTGAGTGACTTCTCTTGAGTCATCCGAGTGCAAGTGAGTAATCTAAGCAATGAAGAAGAGTCCACTTGAGTGATTTGGGTGTGGATGAGCTTTCCAGGTATGAGGGAAAGCTATCCGGTTGTGAATAAGCTATCTAATGACCTTTCTTGAGTCATTTGAGTGCAAGCCAATAATTTGAGTAATGAACAAGAGGCCACTCAAGTGATGTGAATGTGGGTCAAGCCATTTGATCAAGTGATCCAAGTGTGGGTGAAAGATTCCACTCGACTAATTTGGGTGTTAATGACCTATCAAAGTGTGAGGAAAAGATATCTAAGTGCAAGGAGGAAGAGAAATCCAAGTGTGAGTAAAAGCAATCTGAGAGCAAAGGGAAAAGAGAACTTGAGCTTAAGACACCAGACTCAAATCATTTGCTCAACTTGGTTGGAGGCACAAATAAAATTTTCATTGGCTCAACTTTATTGGTGGCACAAGGAGATGGTGAGAAGCTAACACTTGATCCCTACACATCTGAGTCTTGCATATTACAGATTGAATCCGAGCAACACATTTGAGCCCTACACATCCAAGTTTGATGGGAGCATGAACTCCATTGGAGTGTTGAAGAACCAATAATGTTTGAGCCTATTCCCCCTCAAGTGATTTGTTGGAGTCACCACCCACCACGAGTCACCACCTGAGCTATCCAGTTGTGTGTCCACACCCACTCAGATAGCATATTAAGGAAGTGTCTCGGTGCTGTCATACTATATGAGTGCATTCATATGAGTGATTACTCCTAGAGTACTACATATCCTATAGTAATTGAGCAAAGAGGAGCCATACTGCAGATTCACCACAAAGGCCACTACACACAAAGAGCATAAATGAGCCATACGACCACACATGGGAGCAAGCTTGAGCTTCAACCTAGTAGGTAGGAGTTGGACATCCTAGTCAAGTGCTCCTGTTTTATGATTCCATCCTACTTTTAATTATTGACTTTCCATATGATCCCACATATGTTTCAATTGCTAGAAACATTTCAACTAATCAACCCTTTATCCAAGTCTACACAATCCCACCCAATTTCTCATCAAACCTACCTTCTTGACTAGCTACAAGAGTTGACTGCCCTTCCATCATCTGAAAGACTTAACTAGTCAATTTGGATGATGTGTAGGAACCTAAAGCATGAGCTAGAACCTCCATCTCTCAGAAAAGCACCATTGAGAGAAAATAACTTGCACCAATAGTTGCCTCAGTAGAGCCTACACCTTCTACTCATGAATACATATTTAGGTTCCCAACACATCCTATGAGCCACCCACATAGTCCCTAAAACTATACCAGGCTCACCAATGGATATACCTCTTCTATATTTCTCTTTCCGTATATCCTGATACTCTTCCATGCCTTACACAACTTTGTTGAAGCATTTTTCACATATAATAGAATACATTCATTAGACTCATGATTGGAAAGTTTTCTTATAGGACCATCTTGTAGAAAATTGCTTGATATTCCAAACCATAACTTAGGCTGCCAAGATTTCTTCTACAAAATTGTGGCCTCACTTCTAATCTACAACTTTTGTGAAGGCACTAGGACCAAATTTTGAAGGATTTTGTCCCAAAATATTTTATGCAGCCTGCAAATCTATTTTCATACATGCAATCTTGGTCCAACATTAGCTTTCCAAAGTATATAACTCTTGCATACTGACTTGGATGATAACCAAACTTGGTAGGATTCTTCCTTAGGTATAAGAGTCCATGTTGGAAGTTTTAATCACCATTAGAATCTCTTTTACTAACACCAAATTTTAAAAGACTAAATCTTCCCTAAGCAATAAACTACAATAAATAGATTAAGGAGGAAACATGCTTGGAACAACAAACCCACCATCAAAAAATGCCTTAAGGAGTCAACTTTGCCATCAATGGGCCTTACTAGCTAATGAAGGTTAAAAAGGAGAAAGTTATTCTATCCCAAATGAGCAATGGGTGGATCATTCGATCAACTCTAAGAGTAGAAAGTGTCTTCCTTTGAGGAACCACTCCTTCCTTATATGACTTGATCAGCCTCATTGAAACTCTAGTCCTACAAGAAGAGCCAAAGGCCATGTGTGCCTTGAGATCCAACATGGATAACATTGGTTTTTACCCTAGCAGATTCCTAAAGGAAATCTAGTTGCTTTTAGAGGAACATGATTAAAAGACAAGGGTAGTACATAGGGGGAGGTTGGTAGAAAATTACAAACTAGGCTAGAAGAGGAGAGAAGGCTAGAAAAGGACTTGCTATAGCAAGTTGGTAGGGTCATGTGAAAAACTGCAAAAACCAAGAGCAAATGGTGATGAAGAAAGAGCCCTTGAGGCAAATCTCATGCCATATAAACTTTTAACTAAGAGATTTTTGGATAATACAACCAACGAGCATAGTATTAGCCAATTGAATTTTAGCACGGTTAGGAATTGCACCTAACACTAGGAGGTAAAAGAAAATATTGATAGTTGCAAAACAAGTTGAGAAGTACAAAGCAAGAGATTACTTACACAGCTTTGTCACATAGTTTGAGCAAGTTTGTGAGGCCAAAAACCTCCAGGATGGTGAACGTTAGTCAAAAAGTGTAAAAAAGCTAATTCCCACGGTAACCATGAAACTAAAAATACAAAGAAATAGACTAAATGCCAAGAAACCATAGCCAAGGTGGCTAGGCATGAAATGATATTACCATAAATGGTTGAGAATCAAATGATGAGAGGCTGTAGCATGATATGCACCCCAAGTTATGGTGGCCAAGTGTATTCACCCTCTTAGATGGTGGGAGGTTGAGAACTCAAATATGTAATGTCATAAAATGGAAAAAAGACCCTTCACATCTTACATCTCCACTAGCCTACCCTAGAGTAAGGCATTTATGCTTTATTACAAGCCATCCTGGCCTAAAAGAGCTTTGTCATCAAAGCTAGAATTGGGACAATTTACAATGAAAGATTGTAAGGATAGCTTTTTACATAATGGATCCATGCTGAAATGAAACTCCAAGTTGAAGAAGATCTCATATGATAATGAAGTACAAGTATATTGTCTAAGTAATGGATCCATCCTGAAATGAAACTCCAAGTTGAAGAAGATCTCATATGATAATGAAGTACAAGTATATTGTCTGAGTATACTGTTAGAAACTGTCCAAAATAGGCTGCTACACAAGAATGGCCATAATTTGAAGAAGAAATGTCCAATCACCATTTATGAGCTATAGAAATGTAGAGGACAATCCCTAGTATCCATCCATATCATAAAAATCCAATTTTGATGACAATAGAGCAATTATTTTTATAATAGAATTTTTATACAACAAGCTGTCTTGTTTAGATTTTACTTTGTTTCCTACAAAAGCCATGGAAAAGAATCAAGGTATGATGATGGTTTCCAAGTAGACTCTTCCATGGGCAAACCTCGCCATTTAATAAGGTATTCTAGTAGTGAATTGTTCCTTAAAACCTTTTCTCTTTTGCCAATAATATTTTCGGGCTCATAAATGATGAGACCATCTTCATCTATGGGAGGTAACTCCTCTAAAACCTTTATGGCTAGACCCACATATTTCTTAAGTTGGGAAACATGGAAGCCAGAATGAATCCTTGTTGAAAAAGGCAAATCAAGCTTGTATGCAAGCTCGCCAATGCATTTGAGGATTTGATAATGTCCATAGTAACAATGAGCCAACTTATTATGACCACCTTTCAGAGAAGCATACCTAGATTTAGGCACTTTGAGAAATAACCAATCTCCTTCTTCAAACTCCAAAGGCCTCCTCTTTTCATCAACATAAGCCTTCATAGCATCTTGTGTCTTTCTAATGTTTTCTTTGCATTGATGTAAAAGAGTTTCCATTCTCTCAACTTCAACCTTGGCTTGTGGATTCACATATTCATGAAAGAGAGCTGAAGGTATTTGGACTTTATATCTGTAAAGTGCTTCAAATGGCAACATGCCAATGCTCATATGATGGGTGTTATTTTAACAAAATTAAGCAAGATGTAGCCAATGATCCCACGAAGCTTGAGTGTCATGGCAAAAATGTCAAAGATAGATTTCCAACCATTTATTGACATGCTCTATTTGGCCATTCATTTGGGGATGATATGCCATGCTAGGAGTCAAAATTGTTCCCATGGAAGTGAACAAAATCCTCCAAAAACTTCCCGTGACCTTCGTATCACGATCGGATACGATCTTCAATATCATACCATGAAGCTTAAAAATAAATTCCATAAATTGTTCAGCCACTTGCTTTGCTATAAATTGAGCCTTGGTAGGGATGAAATGTAATGTATCCACATGTTCACTTGTAGGACACGTCTTATCAGCCCATTGGGAAGAGGGTCCAGAAAGCGCCGCCCAGCACTCCCATGGAATGTCACGGGTTTTGCGATCTAGGTCTTCCCGATGGGCTGCTAAGGCATCTCTTACAAGTGAGCAGGTGGACACGTTACAGTTGGTATCAGAGTGAACCAACGAGGATCTAATATTTTTAAGGAAACTTAATAAGGAAAAATAGAGCAAATGTTGATGTTAAGAACATTTCCTTACTTACTTATCAATGCTGGCCTGCAGAGTCACGAAGCATGGAACAAATTCTTGGTATTCCAAGTTTTGTTTGTGATTGCGATGCATGCTTCAGATTATTGACAGTGGAGGCTAGGTATGATGAATATCCTAGATCACACCTACAATCCTTCACCCCTGTACGTGGAACGGAGATCGACGGGTGATTCAGGAATTTATTACATAATTGCCCATCAACTTGCGTACCTTTGGACCAACTTGAAGAGAATCAAGTGGATGGAGGACTTAAAGATCGTGAAGCTGTTCATCTTTGTTGAGGCTCATGCAAACCAACCCTACATGTCGGCAGTCCAAAGGTCAAGCAAAACACGTATGTGTACGAGGAAGTGACTTGAATAATCCCTGCCGACAGAATCAAGGTGTTGGGACGTTATGAAAAGAACAGGTATCAAAGGAAAGGATATCCTAATCTTCCTATGACCTATCGATGAAAATCCATGACCCTAACCCATATTATTACTCAATTCCCGTAGCTGAATGTAACATAATCTTATTCTCCCCGAATTAATGTATAAGCTTGTTCCATTTTCCCAAAAATAATTGTACTCAGAAAGGGCTATGCCCATATGAATGAAATAGACTTTTTTATCAATGACTGTCTTGGCTGTAAGTGTTGGTACGGAGCTAAGCGATTAGGTCTCTTGGCTAAAAGCTGAACTGGGCATGTTAATGTAATGCGAGAAACATTTAGCAAGTTTTAACGTAAATAATTTCAATGCCCAAGCACAACCTCAAGTGCAGATTCCTAGTCCGACCCCTACACCAAGTACGGCCATGATTCAAGAGAAGAAGTTTCTTCTCAAGCAAATCAAGCCACCAGAATTTGATGGCAAGGGAAGGACCGTCCAAACTGATGCTGAGATCTGGATCGAATCCATGGAGGATTATTTTGAAGCACCATGTACTACACCTGCTAACCAAGCAATGCTCGCCAAGCTGAAGCTTACCGGCGAAGCAAGACTTTGGTGGAAGTAATGGTGCAGAGACCAAGGGACCTCGGAAGGGTCAGTTATATGGGAAAAGCTTAAAAGAGCTGTGCGAGGGAGATATTTACCACCTTCCTACCGCACACAAAAGATGAACGAGTTCTATGAACTGAAATAGCTTGGTCTATCCCTTGATGCATACTATTCAAAATTCGTCTCTCTTTTGAAGTATGCACCACAAATGGATATAACACAACAGGTGTCGAAGTTTTGTTCTGGATTAAACCCACCTATAAACACCCGCCTCGAATCAATGCGCCCAACAGATCTACAGGATGCGCTCATTCGAGCTACACCGATAATACAAGAGGTGCAGACCAGGCCAAGAAATAACAAGACTTGGTCTTACAAGGACTAGAACAAAGAAGTGTATAGGTCTCAAGCTAAGAGAGCGATGGGCCAAAATCCGAGACAAAGGAAGAAAGGTAGGACCAACACTGTCAATAATTTCGTTCCTGCCAAGGGTAATGGCCGCAATCTCCATTGCTTCCATTGCAACGAGCCCGGTCATTTTACAAGGCAGTGTCTCAAGCTTAACGAAGGACAAAGTCAAGGGCCATCCCAAGGAACCGTCCATGGCCAAGGAGCCGCCGTCAGGGCGAGAGGGAGAACCTCTAGTGTTGCCAACAAGGAGTTGTGTGATGAAGAAGACCCAACCATGGAAGTTGACTTTGAGAGGGCAACAATTCATGCCGGCCTTCACAAGAAAGGCTCGAATCGCCAATTTTTGGTGATTCAGACTCCATCGGATTATCAACGTAAAAGCTTCAAAACCTTGATTGATTGTGGCAATACGCATTCTTTCATTTGACCAGTTTGTGCAAAAAGATTAGGAATAGCCACAAAAGATGCACCTACCTTACTTGTGGAATTAGCAAATGGTCGTGAAGTCACTTGTACTAGGCAAACTGCTAAGGTGGAATTCCTACTGGGAGGAAAGTCGACTTCGGTCAGATTCAGGGTTATGAACCTAGGTGTCCATGAGTGTTTGCTTGGAATGGATTGGCTTAAAACTAATGATGCCAAGATCCACTGTGGAAAGGGCCAAGTTTCCTTTCGAAATTCTGAAGGGGAATTGGTCACAACTCAAGGAGAGGCTGGGAAGCCAAAAATTCAACTGGCCAAAGCATCTTAGATAATAAAATGAGTTAGAAAAGGGCTACTTGTCTATTTGATTAAGCGTAATAAGCTAGATTAGAATCAGGAGTCTAGGGAAGAACCTTCATGGCTAAAGAGATACGCAGACGTATTTCCTAAAGAGCTGACAGAACTTCCTCCTCAAAGGGAAGTCAATCATGAAATCAAGCTAGCGCCAGGAGCTGCACCAGTTGTAAAGAGGCCATATAGAATGTCTATCCCGGAAGTGATTGAGTTGAAGGAGCAACTCAAGCAACTGTTAGACCAAGGCTACATCTGTCCTAGCAGTTCACCTTGGGGAGCTCCAGTGCTGTTTCAGAAGAAGAAAGATGGAATGATTCGGCTATGTATTGATTACAAAGAGTTGAATCAATCAACCATTAAGAACAAATACCCTATTCCAAGTATAGATGAAC
Organism: Lygodium microphyllum; assembly: GCF_053477565.2. NCBI lineage: Eukaryota > Viridiplantae > Streptophyta > Polypodiopsida > Schizaeales > Lygodiaceae > Lygodium > Lygodium microphyllum. The sequence continues at coordinate 23,911,444 of NC_141160.1, read as the reverse complement.
TTCTTGAACGTCTTCAAGGGGCGAAGATCTTCTCCAAGATCGATCTTAGGTTTGGATATTATCAGATAAGGATCAAGGAAGAGGATATCCCAAAGACGGCATTCAGCACAAGGTATGGACACTTTGAATTCCTAGTCATGTCATTCGGGCTGACAAATGCTCCTGCTACCTTCAATAGGCTAATGCAGGATATCTTTAGGTCCTATCTTGATGACTTCGTACTCGTCTTCTTTGACGATACCCTAGTCTACTCCAAGCAGGAAGAAGATCATGAACCCCAGCTTCACATTGTTCTTGAAACAATGAGGGCACACAACCAAAAAGAAGAAGTGTGCATTTTTCAAACAACAAATTGAATATCTGGGATTCATTATATTAGCAGAAGGAATTTCAGTGGATTCGACCAAGGTCAAAGACATTTTGGAATATCCAAAACCAACAACTGTCAAAGAAATACGTAGTTTTCTTGGATTGGCAGGATGGTACAGGGTCTTTATCAAAAACTATGCTTTGATTGTAGCACCGCTGATCGATCTACTGAAGAAGTAGACATCAATCGTATGGTCAATTGCTGAATAATCCAGCTTTGACAAAATAAAGCAAAGCTTGGTATCAGCACCCATCCTAAAACTTCCGAACCTTAGTAAGGAGTTTGAAGTGATAATTGATGCTAGCACACTTTCCTTAGGATGTGTGCTTATGCAAGAAGGTCATCGTGTAGCATACTCTTCAAGGAAACTGAAGAGCCATGAAAGGAATTATGCTACCCACGATCTAGAGCTGTTAGCTTTCATCCATGCTCTCAAACTTTGGAGACACTACCTGCTGGGTAACAAGTTTACCCTAGTGACGGATCATAAAAGTGTTAAATAGATTTTTACCCAGAATGAGCTCAACATGAGGCAACATCGATGGATTGAAGTGCTGGAGGAATATGATTTTGAGATCAAATACCAGCTTGAAAAGGAGAATGTAGTTGCCGGTGCACTCAGTCGCAAGGCATTTCTAAATTCTCTAATCTTGCAAGATCCATCAACAGCAAGATCTCTAGCCACAAAGGTATCCGTGCCAAACAACCCAAATCTTGAGCTACCTAGAGAAGAGGCATGCCATGATCCAACCTATCATAAATTGCTAAGGGAGATCCCTATCAAGGATAAGACCCGAAGCTACAAATAAAGTATCAAGAATTCTCTATCAATAGTGGACTTGTCTACTATAGAACGAGATTATGTATACCGGCAAGCCAGTCAGTCAAGCAGAAGATACTTTGGGAAGCCCATGACTCCCCTTTTTCAGGACATCCTGGCTATGCCAAGACCCTCAATGCAGTCAGAAAGAGCTATTATTGGGAGAGGCTTAAAGGTGACGTTCTCAAATATGTCACTGAATGTTTGTCTTGTCAACGCATTAAGGTCGAACATGTCAAAATGCCAGGGAAATTGCAACCACTTGACATTCCCCAAATGAAATGGGAATTCATTAGTATGGATTTTGTTGTTGGCCTACCCCAAGTTCAGGGAGGATACAACTCCATTATGGTTGTGGTGGATATGCTCACCAAGGTTGCACATCTTATCCCTGTTAAGACAAACTATAAAGCCTTAGACATTGCAAGATTGTTCATCAAGGAGATAGTTCCCGGGGAAGGCACGAGGGAAACAGAACTTAAGGAAGCTTCTAAGCTTTTGTCTTCTGACAGAAACGTGGAGAGAGAAGAAGATGAGGATGACGAAAATGACGATGGTGATTATGATGGTGATGGAGATGGTGATGACACAAGCGGCAGCAGTGTGGCCTGGTGGTGGCGGCGGATGGTGACGATGGTGGCAGCATGGCACAGGGTCGGCAGCTCCTCTGACTCCCCCCTCCAAGCTTAAGGGGGAGGTTATATAGGCTTTTAAGGGGGGGGAATCCACACACGTGGAGGGAGGCATGATCCCCTCCCCAACTCCTCTCTACTCCACTTAGCTCCAGCCCTTCCCACGCTCCCTCTCCCCGCCATGCATCGATTGAGGGGAGGGCGTTATTATTTAAAAAAATTGCCACCATTTCAACCATTATTCCTTTTTTTTTTTCCCCTTGAGGAGATGTTCCCGTGTGGCCTACGGGTTTCAAGCCTCGGCTCTTATGCTCCATGCGGCTAGAGTTTATTGACGCGCGCAGGGTAAGCACTTAACCACCAACATTTACCAATGCGGGAGATTATTTTAGTTTGCTTTTTGTGAGGATTACGGGTCTTCAATATTTCGAGGCGAAAATATTACATTCTTTCCCCCTTAGAGGAATCAAGATGTCCTCATCTCGAGAAGAGCTGGGGGTATTGTTGCTTGAGAGTACTTTCATCCATCCAAGTGGCATCCTCTTCGGGATAATCTTTCCACTGGACGAGGTATTCTCTCAAGGTTTTGGATCTCAAATGCCTCTCCCTAACATCTAAGATCCTATCAAGCTGTAGCTCAAGGACTCCTTGGCTAGGCATTACAACTTATTGATCATCAAGTACGTGACTAGGGCTAGGTACATACTTTTTCAATAGATTGATATGGAATACATTACGAACTTTTAGGTTCTCAGGGAGTTGTAATCTATAAGCATTAGGCCCTAGGCACTTGAGAATCTTGTAGGGCCCACAATACCTTGGACTTAGCTTTTTGCATTTACCCAAGGATAGGGAACTCTTCTTTGGACGTACGAAAATGAAGACCATGTCACCTTCAACAAAGGATCTGTCTTGACGTTTCAAATCAGCGTAAGCCTTCTGTCTGTCCTTGGGAACTTGGATGTCTTGTCTTATTGACTTGATTTGGTCGTCCATGTCTTCCACCATCTGTCTTAAAGCTTCAACCCTCAAGGTTGGATCTGAAAAGTTTAAAGGACTATGACAGTCATGCCCATACAATGCTTGAAAAGGTGTCTTCTGAATGCTTTGTTGGTAAGAAGCATTGTAGGCAAACTCAACCAGTGGCAAATATTGAATCCACTTTTTGGGTTCACGACACCAATGTGCCCTAAGCATATTCTCAATGACTTGGCTGACTCATTCTGTTTGTCCATCAGTTTGGGGATGATAAGCTGTACTGAAATAGAGTTGAGTCCTAATGGCTTCAAAGATAGCCCTCCAGAAGTGTGATGTGAAGAGAGAGTCACGATCACTAATGATTCTTTTGGGTAACCCATGCAGTTTGATCAATTCGAGTTCGCATGTGGATAACACCCCGAACCTCAATGCCCAGGTTCTTAAAAATTGATTCCGCATGAAAAGAATGCACTAGGCATGTCCAATTCTCGTAAGAAAGTTTAATTACACTTGGAAATTTTAATTGATCACCCGATTATCAAAGATTTAGTTGCATGATATGCATTTTGAAATTGCTTGCATTTCCAAGTTGCAATCCTATTGCATAGGTTAAAAGGTGGATTTGTCTAAATGCATCCTTGATTTCCTCGCGGAAAAGAACAACGCATAATGGATTTAGATATTAATCTCCTAGTTGTGATTCGGATGAGATAATCATTGACGTCCATTAGATGTTGTCCAAGTAGTTGCATTGCATGAAAGGGATTTATGTACCTTGCAAATTGCATGTGGTGAGAATTACATCCTAGGTTGGGTTAAGTGTTGAAGGATGAATTAAATCAATAATGGTCCCATGGCATTCATGCATGGACTTCTTTTATCGAAGTTGGATTTGGGAATGGATGAAATTGTCATATTAAAGCCTGAATTCAATTGCATTAAACGAAAAGTTTATAAGCATAATTCTTGATGTAAATCAACGTAGGGTTTACACGAGTTAGCCCTAAATTGTCAATCATTATAGTTTAGGCAAGGAAAAGAAATGGTCATTGTACATTTTATAGTTGCATAGAAGGAAAAAGACTATGAATCGCATATTTGCATGGAATGTTATGTCTTGCAATTATTTTCTTTTAGGAAAAATATTAGCATCTCTAAGGAAAGATCACTTCTTGTCATAAGACAATTAGATCGATTTAGGTAAATCACTTGTGACGGCATAACCCACATGGGATTCATAAAAGCATAAATGGTTAGTACGACAAAAACCTCAAAGTGCTAGGTAGGGTTCAGTTACGATAAATTTTTTGCCTAGTATCGCTCTTGGGATGCCAAGTCAAATCCGAAGACACCTCCGAGCTAGCTCTTCACTAGTCTTTTGTATCCCAGCGCCAGCCATCTGATCCCGTAGATTCTTAATCCGAGTGATGAATGCTTCAACTGTCTCTCCTTCAGCAAACTTCTCCGCTGCTAGTTGATTCTCCAAGTTTTGAATCCTTGTTTGGTTTCGTGTTTCATACTGACTCCTTAGTACATTCCAAGCCTCTAACACTTTGGTTGTATGCTGAATCAGAGTCAAAACACTGTCAGAACAGCTTGTAACTAAGGCACACAATGCATCTGCATTCCTTCGTTTCCAAGATCGTAGAAGATCTGCATTCGAAGGAATCATCACACTAGGATTTGATGGGTCGGGGGTAGGCTGTGGTTATGCGTCAGTCCCCAGCACAGTCTTCAGAAGCTCATAAGAATCAAGGACCACAAGGTGTAGTTTGTACCATCTAACTTGCCTTTGCTGAAGGTTGGTGGACGAATCCTCAGTGTTTGAATAGCCGGTACAGCAACACCTCCTCTTGCACCACTTCCCGAAGTCGACATAGTTTCTCTTTGCTGTTGAAGCCTTTGCCTCTTGCACACTCTCCGATCTCTAGAGCCCCTGGGCTCTGATACCATGTAAAATATTACACGGCGCAGCGAACAGAATCTGAGAAAGAGATAGAGAGTACACAACAGATAAGAGGAGAATCAGTAAATTCTTTAACTTTAAATAACTGATACAAAGATGGCTCTGTCCACCCGTGCACTTCCACTATGTGAAGCTTAGATGGCAATCTAGACAGAAGATAGGTGAAGAGCTTAAGGCTAGCTGGAACAACAACTCTGACTAGGTGAAAGATGAGTGTGAGATGGCTGCGAAGGGGTTTAGCTTTTATAGCCCGTGAAGGTCGTTAGGTCGGACCGACCTACCATATGAGCCTCCACTAGTCGGCCAGGGAATATTTCAGGGAATATTCCCTTTACCATCGGGCCGGGGGCGCTGCCCCTGGACCCCTGCCAGGGGGGCCGCTGCCCCCCCTGGGACCCCCCAGCCAGGGGCCGCTTCCACGGCCCCCGGACCCCACAATAGGGGCTCCTTTTAACTCCCTTACCCGACAACTCGATGCAGTGCGCCTCGAGTTGCTACCAGCTTAACCACTCCGTCTAACCCAAAGATTAGACCCACAATGGTCACCTTTTTGCCATCCGGTCACATAGACCTCATCTGATATACAAGTCAGGACTCAACCAATGTCCGGGCTCACATTTGGCTTCTCCTCATAATGGGGGCCTTACAACTTTGAGCACCATGGGTCATTGGTAGCACCTAATGAGGGTGGGGCATTGATCATATCTAACAGCACATGCATCCAGCACTCGTGGCAGCTTACTTAGTACTGATAGATATTTTTCCACATCGAGCAGCATGGACCCTTGTCGGAGTCTACTGGCAACATGTAACTCCTCCTCAGTGAGAACCTTATCAACCAGAGAGTTTTCTTGGCTAGGTTCAGCCAAGTCCGTACTCCGAATGGCAGTAAGCACTCAAAGGGAAGTTGGTGCCACATAGGTTGGGTCCCTTTGGGATCGCCATTTGGCCAATCGCTCCTCAGAGACTGTCATAATCTGAGCCCCTAGTTCGGCCATTGCAACGCGGTGTTCACACCAACGCTGCTCAAATTGACTCTGGCCTGTTGACAGTCGCTTTAGTTGCTCTATGTCTACGAGATTCGGTCGGCAGAGCACATCATTGAACGTGACAGTTAAGCGCAGCTCATTGGCTTCCTCGTCAGAGATGAGTCGCATGCATTCATGCAGGAGCCTGTCGTAGTGCTTGTTAAGATGTTCTTGCTCTTCCCAGGATAGAGGAAAGGGCAAGTAATCTCCAAGCTGCTCCTTGAAGATTGTGCCCATGTCCGCAACGACGTAAACTTGTGCAAACACCTTGAGCTTAGCATCCAAATCAGCTAAGCATTCTGCGATACTTCTATGTTCAACGAGGGCTTGCTCGGTTGCCATCTCATGCAAGGTTCTAGGAGTTTGACTAGGTTTTAGTGTAGCCGTGGGCTCAGGCCTAGATGAGCAAGCTTGGTCAATGCTAGGATTGCTCATGCTCTTGGGGTTTCCATGTTTCTCTAGAGGCTTCGTTATTGTGCTATGGTTCTACTTGGATGTGACTGGGGTGGTCCGATTCTGGGAGTCGGATCAAAAAAGTAGTCTGATTCTGGGAATCGGATTGGACAGGGTGGTCCGATTCTGACTGGTCTGATTCTGGGTGGTCCGAGTGTCCGAGTGTCCGAATTGGATGGGGTCGGTCCGATCAGACGGGGTTGGTCCGATCGGACGGTTGTCCAAGCGTCCGAGTTCGAGTCGGACGGTTGTCCGAGCGTCTGAGCGTCCGAGTGTCCTAGTGGTCTGAGTCCGAGTGGTCCGATTTCCAAAATCGAACGGGTTGGTCCGAGTGGTCCGAGCAGTCCGATCGGACAGGATGGTCCGATCGAACGGTTGTCCGAGCGTCCGATTATGGACTGGTCCGATTCTGGGACTCGGACGAGCTGGTCCGACTACGCGGCCAATGGCCCGCAAGTTGCATGCGATACCTCTAGGTTGACGTCTACTACACCGAATCGTCCAGTGCCTTCCAAATAGGTACAAGACACTATAAGGAAATGCCAGATATGCCTGGAATCACTATGGTGCTCGAATCAAATGGCACTCCAAGGATTTGTGACCCTATTTCCCTGTTTTAGCCTGTTATACAACAAGAGAGAACCCTACTGTTTCCTTCTTTTTCTTTGTTTTTGCATATCCTAAATGCATACAAATCAGAAAGCAATCACCTACACTACTCCAACATGCTTTTCCAAATCCAAAAAACCAAAAACCTACTTGCTAAGGAGATCGAATACCTCTTCAAACTCCCTCACTTCCTACCTATCTATCTCAAGCACTGGTTCGGGGAAAACCCTACTCCAATGCTCGATTCGAAGCGCGCAAGCGCTCAGGGCTTGAATCCATTGGTCCCGGCAACGGAACCAAAATGTGGGAGGTTTCACTCAACCACCAAGACCCACGGACCACTTATTGTTTCAAGCGTTCCAAGCCGAGCACTAATGGATACCTCTCACATAACCGACGCGCCATCCATATCTACGGGTGTAGTGAGCTTACCTCCGTGCCGTTCGAGTTACCTCCTCTCCCGCGCACTCCGGTAGCTCCACGATCCAAGTGCAAGCTTCAAGCAAGCTCCATCCTCAAGCTCCATGCTCCATTGCCGCGAGCAAGACAAGAGAAGAGAAGAGAAGAGAGGAAGAGAGGAGAAGATGGAGAGCTTCTCCTCCTCGGTCCCTCACCCTCACTCCCTCACACTCTCACACTCCCTCTCTCAAGCACAAGCTCAAGCAAGCAAGAAGAAGAAGAAAAAGAAGAAGAAGAAGAGGAGAGCTACTTTTGGGCACACACAAGAATGAGCTTCTCATTCACTTTTCAACTTTATATACAAAACCCTAAATCCCTTTTGGGTGGTCATCCCCTTTTCCCCTTTTTTACATGGCCGGCCATAGCCTAGGCCCTTTTTCCCATTGTCCTTCTATCTTCCTAGCTTCCTTTCCACCGCCTGTCTACATTTACAAATTGCACGGGGGTGAGAGCCCGTCACTCCTTGAATTAAACCATGATGCGCTTGCGCTCTTTTACAATAGTTTGACTTGTGCTTTTCCTCGTGCGCCTTTGTCTTCCGTTTCTCTTTGCCTTGGCCTTTGTCTTTATCTTCTATTTTAGCTTTCCGGATTTTCCACCGCCTGGCACTCTTTTACAAGATTTCAAGGTGCGCCTCTGTATTTTAAAATGTGCATTTCCCCTTTTGTATTTCGCTTGGACTTTTAAGGTTGCCCTTGCACTTTTGAACTTTTCTCCTTTTCTTTCTTCAGTCGGGCTACCTTTTTTCTACCTTTGACCTCCGTCTTTTTTATTTCCTTTTGCTTTCTTCGTGTTGGGGTTAACATAATCTTTAGGTTAATGTGTATAGTTTGGATGGTCCAAAAATATTAGATTTTGGGCAAAACTAGTATATTTTAGATATTTTAGATATTATCCTAAAAAAAGATATGGAGATTTTTAGAACTAGATGTCATTTAAAAGAAAAGAAAAGTGATATTTTAGTTAGTTTGGAGATTTTATAAAAAGAAAAAAATAAAGAGAGGATTTGCGAAATCGCACGCGCCACGATTGCAGTACACAGGCAGTGGACAACACTTTGAATAGAGAAAAGAAGGAGGACTGAACTAAGAGCTTTCTAATCAAGTGTCTTAGGGTTTTATCCCCCTTTCTTTGGAGCCAATGGAACCATCAAATTTATGATCTGAGCATTAGATCACTGATCTTTCAAAGATCCCCCTCCACAAAGAGCTCCACTTCTCAACCACAAGCCCTCTTCTCTAATTCACTATAAATATGAGGCATGGAAGAGGCATAAGGAAGCATAAGGAGACCCCGAGAAGTTGCGAGAGAGAGGTAGAGAGAAGGATACCCCTCCAAGAGATTGTGAGGAAGAGCTTGAAACAGAGCTTGAGAGAGAGAGAGAAAGAAGAGTCACCCCGAGAGGCTGCAAGGAAGAGAATTAGCTCAATTCCCTCTATCTTGATCCTCGACTTAACCATCTTCTCTTACGCTCTCCCATCTTGAATCTACTCTACCTTCTTAATCTTTTGAGTCTACTTCTGGACGATGGCCTCCAAGCGAAGAATGTCGCGTGCGGATGACCATCCTGCAACCAACAACAAGGCTTCGGGCAAAGGCATCACTGTCAATCCAACTGCGGTTCGGGTCGTAAGTAATGTATTTTCAAATTGATAGATGCTTGTTTTGATTCTCGTACGAGATACATTAGGCCCCATACTATGATGCACGAGTATAGGCCATCGGAAAGGATAAATTTCATCTCACCTACTCGAAAGATGGAGTTTGTGAAGTGCATATATCAAGGGAAGATAATTGTACCTAGTTACATATGACTTATTTGCTAGTAGAGCAATTACAAGAAAGAATTAGTCAAGTGTTATGAATGGCATAGTCGTCAAAAGAACAACATTAAAAGATTGTGCATACAAGTGCTAGATTAAAGTATAGTCAAGGGTTACAAATAGCATAATTACTAAAAGAATTTGACATTGAGAATCATGAATAGAAAGTACTAGTTTAAAGTTTAGATACTTCAAAAGTACTTAGCCTAAGAGCCCAAATATTAAGAAAAACTAGATTCTAGCTCAATGCAAGGCCTATTGGAGTCTAATTACTTGAGATCATCTTGCACTTATCTTATTAAGTATTCACACGTTATGCCTATAACATGTTTGATATATGAGGATATTTTTCTAGTTGCCTCATGACTTGACTAAGAGCTAGTACAAGAAATTAATCATAAGGGTTAAAACTAAGATGTCTTGAGATCCATTGGATAACGATGACTTTTGCCTATCCAAATCCAGGGTTGGGTTATCAATCAAGGTAAGTGACCTATAGAGCTTACGTCATGAAAAGTGTTTGAACCCTTAACATATGCCCTAGCCGAAGGAAGGAAGTGTTAAGAAACATTTTTGCATAGTATTGCTCTTAGATCCCAAGGGGGAGAGCAAATATACGATGGAAATGTTATATCATCTATTCTTGCATTGGTTGGAAAGAATGCAATTGGTTTTGTTGGTTGATCGAACAACATCCTAAATGTTTTTATATTCAACTGGTTGTTAGTTGTTGTTTGGACGATTATTCCAAGTGCTTGTGATTTATGGTAAATGCATGGCAAGGGTCTGTGTGTGATGACAAGTCGCCATGGGAATAAATGAATGTTTTCTTGGAAAATGATATTAGGATTGAATGCCTTGTTTGTGCTTGATTCTTAAAGGATTTAATTAAGGAAGGATATATTGCACAGGTGGATCACCTCCATGATCACACCGCACATTAACTCGAGAGGGCACTGCTCGATTCATGGGCCGAAGGTCGAGTGGTGAAAAGGCCAACCACGGGAATGATGTTTCACTCCTAGATAGCTTGCGGGTTAGTTGGAGCTCTAGACACCCCTTGCTAGGTCTAGAATGGAGTTGAAGACCTCCGTGGCCCCCAATGTCTGGGCATGTTGGGAGATCCTATTCTAGATAAAGGATTGAGTTTGTGGTGCCATGTGAATTGGACCAGTTACTTCTACAGGGCAGAAGGGATACTTTTTTTGGACAAAAGCGATACATAATTTCTCCTGTATGGGCGGGAGTCAAAGATTAACTTGAAGATAAGTTAAGGAACTTGTTTTAACTCGTTTGCCAATAGATTTCTTTACTCTGTTTTTGTGTCTGTGATATAAGTTATGTGAACAAACTCTGTTCCCTAAAAGGCTTAATTAATGAAGTTGACTTTAAGTGTCACACATAAATGTGGTAGGACCTAATTAGAAAACTAAAGCCATTAAGGGAAGCGGGTGGGTGGAATCCCCGACGGGTCCGTCCTACGACAGGGTGGTCCCAGAGAACTGGGAGGCTTCTCACAAGTTTTTATCGTCATTCGACCTTTAGGTATTCTTAGGTTAGAACCCGATTCATGACGTTTTAGGGGACCGGAATGGGACTATGCCCTATGGGTAGAGAGGTTGAGTAGCGCATCCCTCTCATTTTCCATTCTCTTTGAACCAAGTGCGGCATGGGTCTGCTTCAGATTGGGTATCTCTGCGTAAAGTAGGATGTCCAAAACCCGACGCTAGAAGGCTAACAGGAGACCTTGACAACTAGGAACCCGAATTTTAGGTCGATCCTAGTGGGTTTGGTCGTGAACGTTCTGTTGCGAGACAGATTCAAGAAACCCTAGGCGACAAAACTCGAAACATTCCCTGGGAGTGCCGGGCAATGACGCTTAGATTCATTTCTCGATAGACCGCTAAAAGAATGCCTGGAAAGCTAATGGGCGGGCACCTCACACTCCTCCCCATAAACTAATTTGAATGGGGTGTGGCTAGTGGCTCACTTAAACGTCATGTTATACGCCCATACCGCCACATAATTTTATATCCCAGTCCCGTTTCTTTTCGGAGACTATCTTGGAGATGATACTCACAAGCTACTTATTGGTACTTTCAACTTGTCCATTGGCTTGCGGATTATAGGGAGTCGTCTTATTATGCTTAACTTTCCAAGTTTGAGTCAGACGTTTAATCACTTTGTTCAAAAAGTGAGTTCCACGGTCCGATACTATTTCCTTTGGTGAACCAAAACGGCAAATGATCTGCTCAAGTAGGAAACTAGCAGTTTCTTTTGCATTGTCCTACCTCACCAGGCATGCTTCTAACCACTTTGTAAAGTAATCTGTTGGCTACTATAATGTATCTCTTCTAAGGGGTGGATGACGGGGTAATAGGACCCATAAAGTTGATGCCCTAGTTCTCAAATGGAAGGATAGCCATAATAGGTGTAAGTGATCGCTTCCTATTCTCTCGATTGTCATGTCTTTGACATGTATCGCATCTCTTAATATAGTGGAATGAATCCTAAAAGTTGGACGGCCACCAATAACGAGCTCTTAAAGCCTTATGTGCCGTCAATGGTCTAGCAAAATGCCCCCCACAAGTGGAGTCATGGCACTCTTCCAAGATAAATGGAATCTCGTGAGGCATCACATATCGACAATAGATATCATCAACACCCTATCGATATAGTGTTCCTATGATCAAGGAAAATTTCAATACCTGTTGTTTAATTTTCCTCTTCTCAAATTTTGATAAAGTAGCTCCAATCTCTTCCATAGATAAATAGTGTGTTATAGCAACATACCAGGAGGGAATAGATGACATATCAATCTTAAACAATGTTTCCATGCCACTTCCTTTAGCCATGACCTCTTTTGGCTCTCCGAAATTCACAAGACATTTTACAATGCCATGTAACTTCAGTGGCTTGCTCTTAATCTTGTAATCAAACTCCTACAAAGTGATTAACCACTTTGCTAAATGATCAGGCAGCTGTAACTTGTTCAGCAAAATCGAAGCCCTTCCGCCTTCATACAAAAAACCATCTTCTCATAAATAATGTAGTGCCTAAACTTCTTGGTCGCAAATACCATCGCAAGGCACAACTTCTCCATATAAGTGTAGTTAATTTCCAATATGCCCAACTTTCGACTAGCAAAGGCTATCGGATGGTACCACATTTCCTCCCAAATTTGGGATAAGCAGTAGCTAATACTATACATGGTGGCTGCTGAAAATATATAGAACATTTCGCCCCTTTTAGGTGCTTTTAAAACAAGTGATTTGATAAGCTCCTTCTTCACATCGTAAAAAGATACTTTGCAAGCATCAATCCATGCAAATTGACAGCTAAAGGACAATAGGTTCGTCAATGGCAATGTTCTTTCTGTCAAGGCATTGATGGACCTCCGATAATACCCTACCGACAACAGAAAGCTATGCACCTCCTTTGGAGTATGCAGCGGACTCATGGCGACTATGACCTTGATCTTTTCAGGGTTAGTCGCAACCCCTACGGAACTAATCACATGGCCTAACAAGATCCCATAAGGGACTCCAAAGACGCACTTTCACGGGTTGAGAGCCATACAAAACTATCTATAATGCTCAAAACACTTCCACAAAATGATCAACTGCCTTTCTCTTATGGTGGCTACCCCTAGGTCGTCAATGAATACTTTCAACTTCTCTGGGGAGATGTCACCAAAGGTCTTGTTGGATGTTCTTTGCCACGAACAAGGTGCATTACATAAACCAAATGCCATCACATGGTATGCAAATGTACCAAAGACAATAATAAATGTCATTTTAAGCTTTTCTTGCTCAACAATAGCCATTTGGCTATACCCCACAAAGAAATCCATGAACGAATATACTTCCCTACCCATTAATTGATCCAAAATTTGGTCAATAAAGGGAAACAGGTAGTAGTCTTTAACAGTCTACTTATTCAACTCTCTAAGTCTACACAAAGCCGGATTTGATTATTCTTTTTCTTTCCAATCACAACTGGTGAACACCATTTAGTACGCTGAATAGGGAAGATCAAACCCACTTTCCGCAACTTTTGTAGCTCCTCAAACAGCCCATCCCTTAGTTCAAAAGGCATGTGCCTTACTTTCTGACGTACAAGATGGGTACCTTCCTTTATAGGAATAGTATGCATAGCCAGACTAGGGGGACATAGCTCCAAGTGAAGATGTCACGGAACTCTTGAATTAGGGATACATAGTCCTCTCTCTCTTCCAACTGAGCATGGAACCTAATTTAATTGGCCATGAATCATTAAGTATACCAAGATCCAACTGAGCATGGAACCTAATTTAATTGGCCATGAATCATTAAGTATACCAAGATCCAACTCAATAACGTCCGCATATCTTATTCGATCTTGAGGCTTTATCGGCTCATTCAATGTTATCTCATAAATGTCATTTATAATGGACCCTTCTTTAGATCCATCGCTCGATGACGTCTCAGTACCAAATGGATCATCTACTGTTTCTAGTTCAGTAGAGGATAAATGAGCTCTCTCACTCTGAGGAGACTCAGGGTAAGCATCCACTATTACACGATTGGCACCTCTACCTAAAATCACTCGACCAACAGGCATATTGACTTGGCAGTCTATTCGTAAGATCCGTGGCCTACCTAGAAAAACTTAATAGCTAGGACATCCTGCGAACCTTATCACCCTAAAGTCCAGATAGCATTCCACACTCGCAACGGTAATGTGGACTTTAGTGATGCAACCTTTTGGTTGTCTTAGACTATCATCCATAACTCAAGTTTGGCCTTGTGATAGTCATGTAAATCAAACTTTCTACTATCCTCTTGAAGATAGTAAGGTCTTCTATCTCATCCCCAACATCAGCACTCAACTTCACATTTTTGTCCAATGGCATTGAGAGGCTTACATGCTGTCATGCCATACTTGGATAACATATCCAAGCCATACTGCCTTTGGGACAGCCATATGCCATCATCACATCTAATCACCTCAATAGCAAGAAAGTATCTTAGCTCACCCAAATGCTTCATCTCAAAAATTTTCTTCAAAAGTTCCTTAACTTTAGCAATCCCATTCTCACTATCACTTGTAATAATCAAGTCATCCACATAGATGACCATGATGACCAAACCTGAATCTCCCTTTCTCACATAAAGTGATTGATCAACATTAGAAACATTAAAGCCAATCTTGACAAGATACTCTCTGGTCTTGTCAAACCATGATCTAGGCGCTTGCTTCAACCTATAGAGTGACTTCTTTAACTTGCACACATATGTGGGATGATCTAAATCCTCATAACCTATTGTGATAACCCCCAACTTTGTGCAAATAAAGGCACCAAAATGTGCTCAATCTAGGAACATCTTTTGTGAAATAGAATTTGGCTTTTGTAACTCTTGGTAAAATTTCAATTATAAAGCAATGTAAAATGTGTAGTCCAAAAGCTGCACGTGATAAAATATTGTGCTAGGAAAAGGAAATGTCAAACACCTTTTGTATCATGCTAAAATGAAAGGGTCTTTAGACCTTAGCCAAGATGTATGAAAATTCAATTTTATATATCAAGAAAAGAAAAGGAAGAGGCTTTTCGGGTGATTTGAGGAGGTGGGAGGTTGAGGTGGTTATACCCTCTTTCTTCCTTTATCTTCTCCTCTCACATTTTGTTTATTCCTCTCCCATTTTGGCACAACACTCATCTTTCTCATTCTTGTTTCTTTCTCTCCTGTGCTTCATTGCCTAATCTAATGGACAGTGAGGAAGAGGAAGAGAGTGAGTGCCTTCCTCTTGTGTGTTCTTGGAGCAATGGATTCTTGGGGATAAGGAGAGTTTTCTTGTAGGTTTTCGTGGCCAGCAAGCTATTTGCAGCCTCTACCTAGCCGATTCGCGGTTCATTTTGTGCCATGGCAGGGTGCTCTTCATATTAGCTGCTCCATATACACCTCTTCTTGTGATTCAACATGCAAGAAAGAATTCTTGACATCCATTTGCTACAAACTTCAACATTTGGTTGCTATCAAAGTGATCACATATATAACAACTGCCATCCTAGCAATTGGACTAAATGTCTCTTCATTATCTATGCTATATGTTTGAGCATAGCCTTTTGTAACCAACCTATCCCAATATCTACTAATCAAACCATATAAATTATGCTTGATTTTGTTGATCCATTTATAACTAGCAGCTTTCTTGCCCTTAGGCAATGGTACTAGATACCAAGTTCTATTGGCTTCTAATGTAGCCATCTTCTCATCCATTGTTGCATTCCAATGAGCATGACCAATAGCTTCCTCAAAGAAAGTGGACTAAATATCTTGAATCATCTTTACCATATAAGCATAATGGTAAGTTATATAACATTTAAAACCAAATATTTTAATAGGATATCTAACCTTGCTAGACCTACATACCATTGGATCACTCAGTGGAGTTTGAACCATTGGAATCTCCATTAAATCCCAATTGACTAGTACATGCATTATTGATGTTTGACACTTTTTTCTTTCCTTTGTCTTTACCTATAACACTTGTAGATGTGCCTAAAGATATGGAGCTACTTCTTAGTCTCCTAGACCAAGGGCTAATTGTAGATATAGTATTAGATGATGTCTCTGGTCCATTAAGGCTCTGTGACTATTGCTTCTCTCTTTGCACATAACTATTATGATCATCGTCATCATCCAATGCATCACCATTAGATGCATACCAATTACTCATCTTATAAAAATATAATATTCTTGCTTACTCTGAACTCACCTATGATAGGGTTATAACAATGATACCCTTTTTTCTCTAAAGAGTATCCAATAAAAATACATTTTTCAACCTTTGGATCAAGCTTCTTTCGCAGGTCATCTAGCATATGAACATATGCAATACAACGAAACACTTTCAAGTGTAATCAATTAGGATTCTTGCTTGTAAAGCATTCTTTGGGGATCATCCCATGAATTACAATTGTGGGAGTTTTGTTCATAATATAGATAGTAGTATGAACAGCTTTAGATAAAAACTACTTTGGCACATTCTTTTCAACAATCAATGCTTATGCAACTTCTACAATATGTCTAATTTTTCTTTTTTAAATCTCACTTTGATGTGGGATATACCTCCAAGTAAACTATCTCTTTAACCCATGAGATCTCAAGAAGTCATTGAACTCATTAGAAAGGTACTCTCCCCCGCTATCTGATCTCAAGCACTTAACTTTTTCAAGCTTCTTTCTGTTTCAACAATAACCTTGAAAGTTTTGAAGTGCTCAAATATATCACTCTTTTCTTTCATGAAATATACCCACATCTTTCTTGAGCAATCATCAATAAATGTAACAAAATATTTGTTGCCACCAAGAGATATGTTCTATGTAGGCCTCTAAAAATCTGTATATACAACATCAAGTATATTTCTACCCACATCTCTATCATGTGAAAAGGGTTTTTTTGTATGCTTACCAAACTAACATGCTTCACACACTTTATGAGATTTTGCAACTCAAAAAGTAGGCAACCCCTATAACCAATCCTTTGGACTGCATTAATTTTAGCCTTTGCACATTTGCATGTCCAATACATTTGTATCATATTTCAATTTTTGCAATCACTTTCTTGTTTTTAATATATATAGTAGCATTCATAGTACGAATTCCATCATCTAATGTGAACATGCGGCCAACTCTACTTCCTTTTATAACCAACTTGTACTTATTATTAAAGTCTTCTATAAAAAATCTTTTGTATTAAATCTATGACCATTGCTCTACCATTTGACCAACAAACACTAAATCCTTTGTGATGGATAACACATATAATACATTTGACAAACTCTTTGTCTAGCCATCATGCAAGGACAAGGAAACTTTTCCATTGTGTGAAATTAGCTAGCATGAATCATCACCCATCTATACATAATCTAGATTTTATGTATTTTGCATCTCTCTAAACCTTTTAGCATGGCTATACATATGATTAGATGCACCTAAATCAACATACTTGTAATATCCCACCCATCCCTACATAGAACCTTGCCCCCCTAATTTTAAAGATAAAATAAATTTTTAAAAATATATACCTTCCCCCCCTGTCGTCGCCGACAGATGGAGGGGGAAGGGGGGGAGGAAAAGGATGACGATACCGTGGCCGATGACGTAGGGGGAGGAAGGGAAAGGATGAACGGGAGCCGTCAATGTTGGCAAGGAAGGGAGAGACGTAGTCGACATGGAGAAGGAATGAGATGATGCCGATGAAGGGGACGCCACATAGCTCCCTCGGCCAGTACGCGAGCTCCCTGCCACCATGCACGACCACAAGTGGTGATTGGGAGGGGGGAAGACATCACACCACCACTCCACGTCCCCCCCCCCCCCCCCCCCCATCATAAGGTAAGCAAAGAGAGAAGCCCCTAGGCTGTCGACTGCTAGGAGAAGGAGAGAGAGGCCGGTAAGAGAGAGAAAGGGAAGGGGTACCACCTCTTGTCTCCCCTTATTCCACTATGAGAGAGAGAGAGAGAGAGAGAGAGAGAGAGAGAGAGAGAGAGAGAGAGAGAGAGAGAAGAAGAAGAAGAAGAAGAAGAAGAAGAAGAAGAAGAAGAAGAAGAAGAAGAAGAAGAAGAAGAAGAAGAAGAAGAAGAAGAAGAAGAAGAAGAAGAAGAAGAAGAAGAAGAAGAAGAAGAGAAGAAGATGAAGAAGAAGAAGAAGAAGAAGAGGGAGAGAGAGGAAAATAATAAGAGAAGAAGAAGAAGAAGAAGAAGGGAGTGAGTGAGAGAGAGAGAGAGAGAAAGAGAGAGGGAGAAAAAGGGACAAGTAACAGAGAAGGAAAGAGAGAGAAAGAGAGACCCCCCTCCTAGAAGGGTCTCCTCCCTTTCCCCTCCTAAGAGGGTGGCCACACGCATTTATCTATTCCTACGAGATTGTCACCTGTCCCGCAATTTAATTCTCTTCCCAATTTGGCCCCGCTAACCAAGGAAAATGCACGAAAGTCTTGTGTGATTCTCGTCTAGGGAAAACGAAGATCGGGAATGGGCCCCAAATGGAAGATGTCACACGTGGATGGCAATCCCGCAATGAAATCCTCGAGCGAGGACATCACTGCCCATCCAACCGCAGTACCGGTCATAAGTAACGTATTTCCAAATTGATAAATGCTCACTTTGGTTCCCGCATGAGATGCATTAGACCCATGTTATGCCATACAGGAATAGGATATTAAAAGGATAAATTGCATTGCAAGTGTTCGAAGGATTGAATTTCCCAAATGCACATGTCAAAAGAAGTCAATTGTATCTAGATACCATGCAATGAATTCATAAACAACATTTAAGGCTTCAAGCATGTTCTCGCAATAGTAGTTCTTTTTTCCTCGCTTTGAAGGTATATGTTGCAACTTACATGCCCGAAGGATTGCATGGCAAACAACTTAGTCTAGAAAAAAACCATTATCAAAGCTCTCGACCGTTGTCCAAGCCCTCGTTAATAGCTTATGTTTGATAGATTAGGAGTCTTGATGTCGTGCATAGATAACACAAAGTGATCATAAGGGGCTAAAATTGAGATGCCTTGTCTGATAGTTATGATGTTATCAATCCTATTTAGGAACTGGAATAGGTACAAAAAACTCTGGGCCTCAAAGGCAAGGAGAGAGCTCAAGGGGTTGGGAAACCCAAGGCAAAGGAAAGACCGATGCTTTCATACTTCCTGAGAAGAGGATTAGGTTATCGATCAATATAAGTGCTCAACAGTACTTACATTCTTGCATAGTTGTGTAAGACCTTGGCATGTGTCTTAGTCGAAGTGTTAAGTAAATTTTTCATGGAATCACTTAGATCCCAAAGGGGAGAGCAAATACACGATGAAAAGGTTATCACAACTATTCTTGCAATGTTTGGAAAAGGATACCATTGTTTTTGGCTGATTGATTAAATAACATTCTAAATGCTCTTTGCATTAGAACTGATTGTTGGGATATGATTGGATGATTATTCCAAGTGCTTGTGTTTGATGGTAAATGCATGGTAGGGGTCTATGATGACAAGTTTCCATGGGGATAGATGAATGTTTTCTTGGAAGATGATATTAGGCTGATTGCCTTGATTGTGCTTGATTCTTAATTGGGTTAATTAAGGAAGGATATTTTGCACGAGTGGATCATCTCCAAGGTCACGCCGCATTTCACAACCCGAGAGGGCACTGCTCGATTCATGGGCCAAAGGTCGAGTGGTGAAGAGGCCAACCACGGAGGTTGTGTATCACTCCTAGGTCACTTGGGTTCAATGGAGCTCTGGACACCCCTTGACGAGTCTGGAAACGGAGTCGGAGGCCCCTGTGAGCCCAACATCTAGGGCATTGGAAGATCCTATTCTAGATACTAGATAAAAATTATAATGCCATGTGATTTTGACCGAGTACTTCTATAGGACAGAAGTGATACATAATTTCTCTTGTATGGGCAAGAGACAAATATTAACTTGATGATAAGTTAAAGAACTTGTTTGTAAAAAGGATTGCTTGCTCTATTTTTGTATCTATGATGTAAATTACACGAACAAACCCTGTTCCCTAAAGGCTTAATTAAGGAAGTTGATTTTAAATTTCACATATAAATGTGACAGGACCTAATTAGATAACTAAAGAATGCCTATTGAGGGAAGCGGTGGGCAAAACCCGCAATGGGTCTATCCTACAATAGGGTGGTCCCAGAGAATTCAGAGGCTTCTCACAAGGTTTTATCATCATTCGACCTTTAGGTATGGTTAAGTTAGAACTTGATTCATGCCGTTTTAGGGGACTAGAATGGGACTATGCCCTACGGGCAGAGAGGTTGAGCAGTGCATCCCTCTCGTTTCCCATTCTCCTT
Source organism: Lygodium microphyllum (assembly GCF_053477565.2). Classification (NCBI taxonomy): domain Eukaryota; kingdom Viridiplantae; phylum Streptophyta; class Polypodiopsida; order Schizaeales; family Lygodiaceae; genus Lygodium; species Lygodium microphyllum. The sequence goes on along the minus strand of NC_141160.1, from coordinate 23,891,456 downwards.
GAACCAAGTGCGGCATGGGTCTGCTTCGGCTTTGGTTATCTCTACTTAAATTAGAATGTCCAAAACCTAATGCTAGAATGTTGTCGGGAGACCTTGACCTCTAGAAACCCAAATTTCACATCAATCCTAGTGGGTTCAGTCGTCGCAAACATTCCATTGTGAGGCGGACTCAGGAAACCCTAAGCGACAAACCCCGAAACATTCCGCGAGAGTGCCGGGTGGTGACGCTTAGATTTGTTTCTCGATGGATTGCTAAAATGTGCTTGGACAATCAATAGGCGGACACATTAAAATACCATACATCATTATGTGTCCCCTTTGTTGTAGCAACATTCATCATATGATATATAATAAACAAACACTCATTTTTATCTTCATTCTATCTTAAAGACCATACATAGTTTCCTACTATAATTTACCACTGTGAATATCATCCTTCTTAGCATAACAATGGACTAAAATATGACCTATTTTGCCACAATAATGACAAATAATACCAGAATTTCTAGAACCTCTAATCTATCATTCAGCTCTTCTTCCTAGTTCCAACCCCTCATAGTGTTGCTGCCAGTGGTCGTGAGTACGTTGCCTTGTCATGGCAGTCTCTTTATGTCCTTCTAGTGGCATTTGTGGTGTCATATTATCCTTTTTCCCTACGTATATAGAAGAAACAAGTAGACTCACACTTGAGAGTTAATCAATCGTTTTCTTGATGACTCGTTTAGGTGTGCCTATGCTTCTCTTACCTAGTCCCTAACCTTATCCATAATCTCTAGTTATTGTTTATGGGATTGGCTTACTCTCCAACAACTCATGCATTTCCTTTCTCTCTTCTTTTTGAAGGGTATGTTTCAGCTTCTACATCAATAACATACTTCCCTTTGATGAGTGTGGTAGCACTATCTATTTTGAGCATAAGAATAGCTTTAGCTTTTTTCTTCCTCCTTTTTCGGTTTTTCTTCCATCTAAACATTGCATCCGAATTTCTAGGTCTAGGTAATGAAATGCTAGCATGCTTGGTTTAATTTCGTATCATGATGTTTAAAGGAATTGGGATGGCATCATTATCTAGTGTTTCAATCATAAAGTGTCTTATAAGCACAGATGGCACAATTGCTGAGCTTATGGAAGGTTTTTGCCTAGCGTAGTTAGCATATAACTGTGTGAAACCAAAATTTGGGACATCTCAAATTAGCATTATCCTTGTTAGCTTACTCTATTGAGACATCATGATGAAATATGTCTTGGATGACCACATACCCAACAAGTGAGTGGCTCTTGGCCTTGGCTTCCTCCTAGACCTCTACCTCATCCCATGCCCAAAGCCATAATCCATATTGGTCTAGACTTGATTACCCTCCTTGTCATAGGTGACCTAAGGATTCACATATGTTACATCATCAAATGGTTCTTCCATAGAGTGCACTAGGGCATCACTATATGAATGGGGTATGATGGGCCTAGATGGTCTAGGTATTCTTGTTGGATTAATATGACTCCTAGGTATTGTTTGTCTTCTCTACTGATTAGGTGTTGGCAAGGCCAGTGGAGCTCCTCTCCCAAAATCGAATTGCCTATTCTCAGAATAGAATGGCAACGGGTGGACTGTTGATAAGGTAGCCTCCTCTGCAAGTTGCAATGTATTGTTTTGTGCCCATATTTGACAAAGTTTATGCGTGTGTGTAGCCTAGGGTCAAGGCATTCAATTTGAAGGTGGTATCCCTTGAAATGGATGTATTGTATATGAGGATGTACAAGTATTTCCATTGCATCTTGGAGCTTGGCCAATTCTAGTTTTAGGTCTACTATTTTTTGTGATTGGTCAATGCCCTTCCCTTTACTATATGAGCATTAGAAATAGATCATTCACTACAAACTGTGGTTCTCTCACCATAGCTAAAAGTGGCACTTACTAGTGGTTGAATGGATTTTGATCTTCTTTCATTCAACAAGTCATCCATGCATATTGGTTCTTCAAATACTCTTGATAGTACATCCTTTTGCAAAATAATTGAGTTACTTGCTAGGATTGTTAGAGCTCCTCATTTCATATTCCATTGATAAACATAGTGGAGACTGCCTTCTTATTAGGATGCTCGATCATCAAGATTCTCTTATAGAGGCTCCTAACATGGGTGACATAATTGCAGATCTTTTCTTTGTCTTTTTGTAATAAAGCATAAATGCCTTAGTCTAGGGTAGGCTAGGGTTAAGTATAAAAGGTGGAGATGTAACATGTGAAGGATCTTTTTGCAATTTTACAACATTGCATGTTTGAGGTCTTAACCTCCCACCATCTAAGAGGGTGAATACTCTTTGCCACCATAGCTTGGGGTGCATACCATGCTCTCATCATTTGATTCTCAACCATTTATGGTAATATCATTTCATGCCTAGCCACCTTGGCTATGGTTTCTTGGCATTTAGTCTATTTCTTTGTATTTTTAGTTTCATGGTTATCTATGGGAATTAGCTTATTTACATTGGTATCAAAGCACATCTTTGATCCCATGGAAAGGTCATTTTCATGGTGAATCTGGTTACAATTTAGGCACAAAGCAACTGGAGGACAAGAATTAGTCATAGGATTTGATTCAGTTAAAACTGTGACTAGTTGAGGTCTCTGCAGAAAGCCGTGACTAAATTTGATGGTCTTGAAGAATGTATGAAGAAATAATGGTAGATTCATGGTGATTTTGGTGGATTTTGGGCCATTTTGAAGGATCATGGACTTAACTGAAGCCTAAATAGGGTTTAGAGAGGTTAAACTATGGTTACTTTTTGGAGCAAGCTTCTCTTTCCTCTTTCTAAGCTTCTTGCTAAAAATTGCCATGGAGATCTCTTCTTATTTCTATTTGCCATGGCCATGTCTCTTCATGAGACCTTCAAAGAATGATTACTGATGTCTCAAGCAACTTGTGGACTACCTATTTGGCCAAGCATAATCAAGTTTATGATCACGTGGAGCAGAAGAAGGGGCTGGACAGTTTGTGCCATTTTTTTGTTCTCATTCCTACCTGGTTATTTAGCAATCTCCTTCATCATTGAGCTTCTTCTTCATTTGTTGGATCATTGGCAACCGTGACATGAAGTTCCCACACTCTATTGCTTGATCTTTCACTCTCCTTCAGCCCTAAAGCTTCCTTCACAACCCTAGCTATGGATGAAAGTGGACAGCATGAAGATCTCAGCATTTTCTTGAAGTTGAGTCAATCTTGCTCTCTTTTAGCTTCAATAAGTGGAAAGCAAGCATCTACAACCGACATTGGGTAAAAATTGGAGCTTCCAAGCAATATTGAAGCATTTTTCTCATCTTAGATTGGGGAAAAATAGGGCAACCATCAATCTTCATCAAATTTTGCTTCATTGAGGATTCAATTCATGAGGCTTTTGTTGTCTACAACCCTGAGAAGGTTTAATTGAGGGTATTTCATAAATATTGGGCTTACATTGAAGAATTTCTTCAAGATTGAAGGCATTTCCAACCTCTTGAACATGGCAATGTCTGAAAATTTATGAAATCCTTGACTCTAATAAGAATTTACACTCTTCAAAGCTCAAAGGACCTTTTCCAACAAGCTATTGTAGACTTTTATCAAATCATTGTCTTCTCGTGATTGCATTGGAGCAATCTTATTGATTGGGAGCTAAAGATTACATGGGAGAAATCATATTGGACAAATATTTCTTGAAGTTGGTCTTATAATCTTCAATCTTGGTCCATTAATGGTGGTTTATGCTGAATATTGATTGGTTGGATTCATCTACTCCTCTTCATCAACATTAAAGAGGACTAAAATAATGATGAAAATGGTAAGTGAAAATATTGTAAATGTCCTATCCATAGCCCTTTCAATTCAATCATTTCCCAATACCCACTTGCATGTCATTGAAGAATTTAAATGCTTTTTCAGTCAATGCATAGCATCCTTGTTTGATTAGCCATTAAAATGTACTTGCCATGTTGGTTCCCATGGGGAAAAGCAGATGACATGAGAGTCAAAAAGACAAAAGAGAGGTGACCCTCCCTTCCCAATCAAAACCCTGAAGGGGTGCACAACACCTGACTTGAGGTGGAACTTTGCACACCCCTCTTGTCTCGGAGCCCATGCAATTTTCAAATTTAGGTGTAGATACATTCCCCATTATCAAAGTTTGATAGTAGTACAACAATTATCAGCCCTATTCAAGGTACCACAGGTGGTTGAAGGCTCCATTGGAACAAGATTGGAAGAGGTGTAGGGCATCTCTTATTTTCAAGATACCTACAGGTATTGGAAAAAGTTTTTATAGGTCATACAATAGATACATACCAATCTACAAGTTATCCTTAAGCCCTACTAGTGCCCCATAACCCTCTTTTGGTTGCTATAATGGTTTACAAGGGTTTCTTCCATTGAGAGGGAATTCCTATAGGGTCAAATAGGGTACTTACGGGTGGTGGATAGGGAACAAGAATCTCCTATTCATACCTAAAGATTACAAAAAAAAACTATCCTAATCCAAATTGAGAAGTTGATAGCTCTATTTGAATAGTGGATCTTAATCTTTGATTTGAATTAAAAATTTGGTAAATCCAATATCATGAGCTCAAGTCATTACTGATTTTCTAACACTAGGTATACTAAGACAGCACCAAAATAGCATACAAGGGGACACTATTTGACATTGTTCCACCCAAACTATCTAACCCAAGTCCATATCTTTTGAAATATGTATATCCCCATATAATAAGCTTCCCATAGAGCTATTAAGCATTGTTATTGGTGCTATATTTTGAGAGAAACACGAGATTAATTGACAAACTGTCTTCTACTACATCACTGTCTCCTAATGGCCACCAAGAATAAGAAGAAACATCCCATTATTGAAGCACTGAATGATGGTGTCATGGACTTTTAAGAGGATCAAATTTACACAAATGAAGCCCATAATGTTGAATAAATAGATGGATATTTAAGCATTGGGATTGCTTACATCACACATCAAGGACATCATGACATACGTGAAGTGCATGCAGGGAATGATTACCTTTTATTGTCAAAAGAGTTGGGACCTGCCAATGAAGATCTTTATAAGGATTTGAAGACTTTGAATGGAGGCTTAACACATATGAATCAAGGTTTGTTGCAAGGGATGGCACAAGTAAACAAGGGAATCTCTTATTTGTATAGCGAAGCAACAAATCTATATTCCAAGAACTCATCTCAGCCATAAAGGAAATTGGGAGCAAGCCACAAATGAAACCTCAAACTATTCAAGATCCCCATGCAATTCCCTTTGTTGGTAATCCTTCCTATCCAAAAAAAGAGAATTATCAGCCAATTATGCACACTTTTGAAAGGTAGAGAACCATCTAGAGTGAGGGGCAGCCATCATCCTTCAAAAATCCATGGCATTCATACTCCAAAAGATAATCATAGACATGATGGGAAACAATACAACATTCCATGGGATAATGATTATCATGGATGTGACCCCTTCTACAAGAATTTTTATCATGAACTCTCAAAGGTACAAAAATGTAACGTGTCTGCATGTTCACTTGTAGGACACGTCTTAGCAGCCCATCGGGAAGAGAGTCCAGAAAGCGCCACCCGGCACTCCCACGGAATGTTACGGGGTTTGCGATCTAGGTCTTCCCGAGTCTGCCACAAAGCGGAAGCATTCCGGCCATTCCCACTTAAGACCGACCTGAATCAGGGTTTTCCTAATGCTCAAGTTCCTAGAAAGTAACTAGCATGTGCAGAAACATCAGGGTCAAAGCAGATTTATACTGCACTTGGTTCAAGGAGAATGGAAAACGAGAGGAATGCAAAGCTCGACCTCTCTGCCCATAAGGCATAGTTCCATTTCGTTCCCCTAAAATAGTATAAATCGGGACTCTAGCTTTCTAGATTCTAGGTCATCGTCACCTTGTTATCAACTTCTTTGAGAAAAGTTCACGGCCAACCAGGACCACCCTTCCGTAGGACAGACCCATGGTCACATCCACCACACTTTCCTCAGGGTTGCTTTAGTTGTCTAATTACCTACCACATTTAATTTGACACACAAAAATAGCTTCCTTAATTAGCCAATTAATCACTGGTTCCTTCACGTAACTTAGGCACTGATATAGAAAAACAATGTCAAACAAGTTCCTTTTCAACATTTGATCTTTATTTGTCAGTCTTTGGAATACATCATATAATCCAGCCCGAAGGCTAATCCATAATCCGCCCAAAGGCAATTCCATAATCCGCCCAAGGGCAATTCCATAATCTGTCCGAAGGCTATTCCAACAATCCTCAGGGATCACTATTCCAAATTTCCGCCCATAGACTAGTATGCAGGCCTTGAGATCCCATTTTGAGTCACGTCCGCCTCTTGTGCAGGACCTGGAGGCAAGGGATTTACGGCCAGAGCTCCCCTGGCACCCAAGCGTCCTCCTACTCCAAGTAGAACCCACAGAGAAACCTCTTGCAGAGGGTTCAGTCCACGTACCCAGTGTGGCTAACAACCCCCTTGGATAGGGTCAGGCAAACAGTCGGGGGTAATTGATGCTACCTCTCCCTCCAGGCCTTTAACTTGAAGCATTAATTATTTTTCCAGCTTTAGTTCCTTGAGCAAAGAAGTACAAATAGTGCTCCTAATTGTACAAACACAATCAATCCAGTGGTCATTTGTTTGGCCAATTGCTAAGGTGTGAATCCTTCTCTCCGAATGCATCCAGCATTTGATCCGGGATCAATTGCGACTTGGCAAGATCCCCAAGGGTTTTGTTGTTTGTTTACCCTTTTATCCTTGGGTTAGGGTTTATACCCTGTTAACCCAAATTAACAAACACCTTAGGTTCTTTATATTAAGGTCAATAAATCCTGGACAACCCCATTGTCCTAACTTGATTGGTCAATTTCTTGCTAGGCAATTCATAATTACCCTAACTTGGCAAATCAGCCTCAAAGAAGGATGATGTGGTAGGATGTCTACTCATCCTCTTGCAAATTAGAAATGTACTAGAACCTACCAACCCCTGTCCTAAGGAGTGGCAATACTATTTTGTGGTTTAGACACAAACCATGCGATGCTGCAACTTGTTGCACGAGACAAGTGTTGCACCTAACTTGTGGGATTATTTCTCCCATCACACGGTATTCCTTGGTCAAGAATACCTTTGGTCAAGATGTAGGGTTTGCGATGTCCTCTTGATCCAACCCAACCTTAACCTTACTAGGGTGACAACATTTGGCCCTAGGGTTTCTAAATCCATACGAAGGTCTAGTATTTGGCTAATTGATCCTTAGGGTAAAACCCTAGATCGTTATTGCATAGGTATTCAGCTAACCCTAACATTCTATGAATATGGGTAGGATCTTTGGGATTGGAAGTCTTGACTTGTCATCCCAAGTGCGACACTAGGAAGAATTTTTAACATAACTAAACCCTACCTAGCACTTTGAGGTATTCGTCGTACCAACTATTTATGCTTTTATGAATCCCATGTGGAGTGTGCCATTACAAGTGATTTACCTAAATCGATCTAATTGTCTTGTGACAAGAGGTGATATTTTCTTAGAGACACTAATATTTTTCCTAAAAGATGTAAATAATTGCAAGATATAACATTCCATGCAAATATGTGATTCTTAGACTTTTTCCTTCTATGCAACTATAAAACATACAATGACCATTTCTTTTCCTTGCCTAAACTATAATGATTGACAATTTAGAGCTAACTTGTATAAAAACCTATGTTGATGCAACGAAATCAAAGCTTTAATATTTTCAATGAAGATGCATTCATAATTTGACGAGAGATTTCCATGCATTCAATGGGCATCTAAGACTATCCTCTATATGAATCACATCCATGAATTTAAATCATAAGTGCAACATGCGATATAAGCTCTATCCTTCTTAGCACAATATCATCTTCTAAGTTATTCATTATACATTCAAGAAGATTGCAACTACCCTTGTTGGCGGGAGTGCGAGCAATTCCAATTAATTGGCATGCGCTAAACTTTGTAAACGAATGGATAAATGCATTTAAATTTTCCTAAAATCCATCGTGCTTAACGCATCCCCTCTTATGCGAGAATACAAATGGAACCTGGGCATGAGGACTCGCAGCATTGTCCACGAGTGAACTCGGGTTGGAGGTTCTCGCGTGTGCGCCTTGCGTCTTTAGCTTTGGAGCCATCAATGACGTAGATCCTTGACTCCGCAAACTTATCCTTGCCTTTATTCGATCTCTGAACTCCCTCCAGGCTTTGGCAAATCATCCCCAAAAACTGCCTACTCTCCCTCGCGCAGAAATTGCCTTTACAAGACGTGGTTTTAAAAAAAACCGGGGAAGGCCGTGTAAACAAGGCTTATGGAAGCCTTATTTAGAAGCTTCTATTTAGAAGCTTCTATACTTCTGCCCAGGACAGAATGACGTGGGGGGAGGGGGGGTGGAAATGATTGGGAAGGAGGGAGATGACAATGTCAACGAGGATGGAGATGAGAATGATGATTATGATGATGGTGGGGCGTGGTGCAGCAGCCGGCGGTGTGGCCACGGTGGCGGCAGCAGCACGGCGTGAGGGCAGTGCGATGGCAATGGTGGCTAGCAGCATCATGTCAGCTCCTTCTTCTCTCCTTCCCCCTCAAGCTTAAGGGGGAGGTTCATATAGATGGGGGGGGGGGGGGGGGGGGAGATAGCCAGCCATGTGGCTTACTTGCATGCCTCCTCCCCCCATGCTTCTCCAACACATAACTCCTCTTACCCTCATACTCCCTCTCCCCGCCATGCATCGGTTGAGGGGAGAGGTTTAATAGTAAAAAAATTTGCCGCTATTTTAAGCATTATCCCCTTTTTTTTTCCCGTGGAGGGTGTTCATGTATGGGCTTGCAGTTTCAAGCCATAGTCTTCCATACACAACACGGAGCTGGAATTTATTACTGCGAGCGCAGTAAGCACTTAGGCACCAACCTTTATGATGTGGGAGATTATTTTGAACTACTTTTTTGTGCATGGTGTGCGGGGTCATTAATATTTTGTGTGGAAATATTACATTCTCTCCCCCTTAGAGGAATCAAGATGTCCTCATCTCGAGAAGAGCTGGGGGTATTGTTGGTTGAGAGTACTTTCATCCATCCAAGTGGCATCCTTTTTGGGATAATCTTTCCACTGGACGAGGTATTCTCGCAAGGTTCTAGATCTCACATGCCTCTCCCTAACATCTAAGATCCTGTCAGGCCGTAGCTCAAGGACTTCTTGGCTAGGCATTACAACTTGTTGATCATCAAGCATGTGACTAGGGTTAGGTTCATAGTTTTTCAGTAGACTAATATGGAATACATTATGAACTTTTAGGTTCTCAGGGAGTTGAAGTCTGTAAGCATTAGGCCCTAGGCACTTGAGGATATTGTAGGGTCCCTAATACCTTGGACTTAGCTTTTTGCATTCACCCAAGGATAGGGAACTCTTCTTTGGGCATACGCGAATGAAGACCATATCTCCTTCAGAGCAAAGAATTTGTCTTGATGTTTCAGGTCCACGTAAGCCTTTTTCATGTCCTTGGCAGCTTAGATGTCCTATCTTATTGACTTGATTTGGTCATCCATGTCTTCCAGTATCTGCCTTGAAGCTTCAACCCTCAAGGTTGAAGCCAAAAAGTTTAAAGGACTACGACAGTCGTGCCCATACAATGCTTGAAAAGGGGTCAAATGAATGCTTTGTTGGTAGGAAGCATTGTAGGCAAACTCAACCAGTGGCAAATATTGAATCCACTTTTTGGGTTCGCGACAGCAGTGTGCCCTAAGCATATCCTCAATGACTTGGTTGACTCGTTCTGTTTGTCCATCAGTTTGGGGATGATAAGTTGTACTAAAATAGAGTTGAGTCCCTATGGCCTCGAAGATGGCCCTCCAGAAGTGTGATATGAAGAGAGAGTCACGATCACTGATGATTCTTCTGGGTAACCCATGCAATTTGAATATCTCCTTGATGAAAAACCTTGCAATGTCTAAGGCTTTATAGTTTGTCTTAACAGGGATAAGATGTGCAACCTTGGTAAGCATATCAACCACGACCATAATGGAGTTGTATCCTGTCAAGAATCGCTTGGTGGAGGGGGTTGCTCAAGATGCTGCGCCGAACACACACAGAATGCACAAGGAGAAGCTCACTCAAGAGACAAGAAGAGAGATGGAGGCCAAAACGTTTTCTTGCTGATTTCTTCTTCTTCTACCACACTCTTTACAATGTACACAAAATATAGATAAGATACAACATAAAAGGAAAGTGGCCTACTAAGTCAAACAATGCATAACCGACTACACTAGTCGAATGGCGCTATAACTATGCCAACTGTAAATAGGTGTAACAACCTAAATATAATAAGTAATGAGTCAGTGGCCATGTGAGAGTCATAATGACCACCGACGTGCTAAGTGTAGACGTGTGGACCCATCTAACCAGGCGGTCCATCATCCATGTCCACATGTGTTGAGCTTGCCATCTCAACACTCCCCCTCAAGCTCAACTGCATCTCTGCAACTCCAAGTAAGCTTCGAAACTTTTGAAGCTTCTCTGTACCCAATTCCTTCGTGAAGGTATCAGCTATCTGATCCTGTGTGCTGACATACACCAAGTCAATCTCACCTGCTAGTACCTTCTCTCTCACAAAGTGGTAGTGTACCTCAATATGTTTTGTCCTGGCATGGAACACAGGGTTCCTAGCCAACTGTATACTGCTCATGTTGTCACAATAAATGACAACTGGACCTTCCACCTGCACATCCAAATCAGCTAGTAACTTTTGCAGCCATACTACCTCACATGCTGCAACAGCAGCACCTCTATACTCAGCCTCTGTACTCGACAAAGCAACTGTAGATTGCTTTTTGCTGCTCCAAGCAACTGCTGCACTACCAAGAGAGAACATGTATCCGCTGGTAGATCTTCTATCAGACATACTACCAGCCCAATCTGCATCTGTGTATCCAAACACCTGTACATCTGTACCTGCCTCATAGAAAAGTCCATAATGTAATGTGGACTTCACATATCTCAATATGCGTCTGACTGCATCCAAATGTGGCTTTCTAGGTACTTGCATAAACTGACTCACAAGACCAACAGCATAGCTCAAGTCTGGCCTTGTAATGGTCATGTAGATCAAACTCCCCACTATCCTCCTAAACATAGTAGGGTCTTCTATCTCATCCCCAACATCAGCACTCAGCTTTACATTCTGCTCCAATGGGACTGAAAGTGGTTTGCATGCTGTCATACCATACTTGGACAACATATCCAAGCCATACTGTCTTTGGGACAGCCATATACCATCATCACATCTGATCACCTCAATGCCAAGGAAGTACCTTAGCTCACCTAAATCCTTCATCTCAAACTTCATCTTCAAACAGCCCTTGACTTCAGCAATCCCACTATCACTATCACCTGTAATAATCAAGTCATCCACATAGATGACTATGATGACCAAACCTGCATCTCCCTTTCTCACATAAAGTGAGTGATCAGCATCAGAAACATAAAAGCCAATATTGACAAGATAATCTCTGATCTTGTCAGACCATGCTCTTGGTGCTTGCTTGAGCCCATAGAGTGCCTTCTTCAACCTGCACACATATGTGGGATGCTCTAAATCTTCATAACCTGCTGGCTGATCCATGTACACTTCTTCCTGCAAATCACCATGCAAGAAGGCATTCTTTACATCCATTTGTTGCAACCTCCAACCTTTGGCTGCTGCCAAAGCAATCACACATCTGACAGTTGCCATCCTAGCAACTGGACTGAAGGTTTCATCATAATCTATGCCATATGTTTGGGCATAGCCTTTTGCAACCAGCCTAGCTTTGTACCTGCTAATAGAACCATCTGCATTGTGCTTAATCTTATAAACCCACTTACATCCAATAGCTTTCTTTCCCTTTGGCAATGATACTAGATCCCAAGTCTTATTGGCCTCTAATGCAGCCATCTCCTCATCCATTGCTGCATCCCAATGAGCATGACCAACAGCCTCCTCAAAACATGTGGGCTCAACATCCTCAACTAGTTTCACCATATAAGCATAATGGTGAGCTGCATAACCTTCAAAACCAAATCTTTTAACAGGGTATCTCACCCTGCTAGACCTGCGTACCACTGGATCACTCAATGGAGTCTTTGCATTAACGCGTGCTCTCTGCACACCTGGAGTCCTCACTGAAGGAATGCCAAGCTCATCATCCAAGCTCTCTGAGCCACTGGAGTCTCCATCAAGAACTGCATCAATGCCTTCTGACACTTTATTCTTTCCTTTGTCTTTACCTGTAGTGCTACTAGATGCACTCGAAGATGTAGAGGTACTCCTTAGTCTCCCAGACCAAGGACTACCAGATGATGTCTCTGGTCCACTAAGAGTCCGTGATTCTTGCCTTTCAGCCTGCACATGAGTGTCATGATCATCATCAACATCCAATGCATCACCACTAGATGCATACCAACTGCTCATTTCATCAAAGATGACATCCCTGCTCACTCTGAACTTACATGTGACAGGGTTGTAACAGCGATACCCTTTCTGCTCTAAAGAGTATCCAATAAAGATACACTTTTCAGCCTTTGGATCCAGTTTCTTCCGCAACTCATCTGGTACATGAACATACGCAATGCAGCCAAATACTTTCAAGTGTGAAACATCAGGCTTCTTACCTGTAAAACATTCTTCGGGGGTCATACCATGAACTGCAGCTGTGGGAGTTCTGTTCATAATATAAACAGCAGTATGAATAGCCTCAGACCAAAAATGCTTAGGCATATTCTTTTCAGCCATCAAGGCGCGTGCAACTTCTGCAATATGCCTGTTTTTCCTTTCTGCAACCCCATTTTGCTGTGGGGTATACCTGCATGTGAACTGTCTCTTTATCCCATGAGACCTCAGAAAATCACTGAACTCATTTGAGAGGTACTCTCCCCCTCCATCTGACCTCAGGCACTTTACTTTCAAGCCTGTTTCTCTTTCAACTGCAGCCTTGAAAGTTCTAAAGTGCTCAAAAGCTTCACTCTTTTCCTTCATAAAATATACCCACAGCTTTCTAGAACAATCATCAATGAATGTGACAAAGTATGAACTGCCTCCAAGAGATACATTTTGTGTAGGCCCCCAAATGTCTGTATGCACAACATCAAGGATATTTCTGCTTACATCTCTGTCATGTGAAAAGGGTTGTCTTGCCTGCTTACCAAACTGACATGCTTCACATACCTTCTGAAATTCTGCAACTTTAAATGTAGGCAAACCTGTAACCAACCCTTTGGACTGCATTAATTTCAGCCTTTGTACATTTGCATGTCCAATGCGTTTGTGCCAAATTTCAATGTCTGCAACAACACCTTTTCCTTTGGCATACATAGCCGCATTCATAGTAGGAATTCCAGCATCTAGAGTGAACATACGTCCAACTCTACTTCCCTTTGCTACCAACCTGTACTTGTCATTGAAGTCTTCTACAAAGCAGCCCTTTGCATTAAATCTGACTTGCAGCCCTTGCTCTACCATTTGACCGACTGACACCAAGTTCTTTGTAATAGATGGTACATGTAATACATCTGAAAGACTCTTTGTCTTACCATCATGCAAGGACAAGGGAACTTTTCCAATGTGTGAAATTGGGTGGCATGAGTCATCACCCGTCTGCACATAACCTGCATTCTGCAAATCCTGCATCTCTCCAAACCATTCTGCATGGCTGGTCATATGATTGGATGCACCTGAATCAACATACCAAACATCTTCATGTGTTCCCTTTCCTGTAACAGCATTCAGCATATGCTGCATAACGAACAAACGTTCATTTTTGTCTTCATTCTGTCGTGAAGACGATGCATAGTTTCCTTGCTGCAACTTACCACTGCGGATATCATCTCTCTTAGCATAACATTGGGCTGCAATATGACCTGTTTTGCCACAGTAGTGGCACACAATACTAGAGTTGTTAGAACCTCTGTTCTGCCATCCACCTCTTCCTCTAAAGCTCCCCCTGCCTCTAAAGTTACCACGACCTCCTGAAACCTGCATATCGCCAAATTGCTGATTCAATCTGTTTTGCTGGTTGTCACTACCACGTCCTGTACCACGGCCTCTTGAAGAGAACCTGCCACGTCCCCTTCCAGAACTGGAGTAGAAAGCTTGGACTTGTTCACCACTTCTTTCAGATGTCTCACTCTGCATGTTGATCTCTTCAGTGATCATAAGGGAGACCAACTCATCGAAATCTGGAAATGGCTTTCTGACATATACGGAAGTTACAAAAGACTTCCAAGCCTTTTCATTGTTAAGTCCACCCAAGGTAGACGACACCAAATCATCATCATCGGGCATTGCATCAATCGCTGCCAATGCATCTGCAATGCTTCTTACTTTCAGTGCATACTCATTGATAGACATCTTCCCTTTCTTCAATGTATTCAACTCTTGCTTGAGTTGAATCTTTCGTGCCTTTGTATTTACAGAAAACATACTTTCAAGTATGGTCCAAGCTGCATATGCATTCTCTGCATTTCTAATGTGTCCCAGCATGTTATTGTCAATTACTGCAGACAACCAATACATGACCTTCTTGTCTTTTGCATTCCATTCCTTTCGTGCCTTTGTCTCTTCTACAGTTGGAGGATCACTCACCTCCGGCTCCTTTTCTTCACCTGAAACGAACTCGTAGAGGCCTTTTCCAATAAGGAAGTTCGTGACACGAAACTTCCATGATGGGTAGTTGTTCTTGTCGAGCTTCTCAATGATAGGGCTTCCACTGTTCTCTGCCATTATCACAAAACTAATACCAAACAGCAAGCAAATCTTCTGCAACCCTTGACCTGTAGTGCACAGCAATACACCAGACAACCTTTTTTACTGTCTGCTCAACAATACATGCAATCTGCAACCAGTTTGCAGATAAACCTTGTGTTTACTCACTGATAAACACCTTTGAACTTACAGATCTGAAATCTGTAACCTGCGCACCCACGTTCGGTCAATACAGTCGAAGTCACAATGTACCCCGAAACTGTTGTCCGCAACCTTGCGGCTCTAAAACGGGCCCTGTAACGGCCTCAAATGCCCAAAATCTCTGCGGGAAAGCCCTAAAGGGCTCATCTGCAGAATATACAGCGCTCTTCGCGCACACCAAATCTCACTGCAATCTGAGATTTTTGCTCTGCCCTGCTACCGGTGCCTCCACAGGCACTATCCAAGAGAAAGAGTGGAAGGATGGGAGAGCTTCTTACCCGTGGCTTGCTTGCTCGAACCTTGCTTCTTCTCCTTCACTTCAACCTTCGAAATCAGCCTCTCTCAATGGCGCGGCTCTGATACCATGTCAAGAATCGCTTGGTGGAGGGGGTTGCTCAAGATGCTGCGCCGAACACACACAGAATGCACAAGGAGAAGCTCACTCAAGAGACAAGAAGAGAGATGGAGGCCAAAACGTTTTCTTGCTGATTTCTTCTTCTTCTACCACACTCTTTACAATGTACACAAAATATAGATAAGATACAACATAAAAGGAAAGTGGCCTACTAAGTCAAACAATGCATAACCGACTACACTAGTCGAATGGCGCTATAACTATGCCAACTGTAAATAGGTGTAACAACCTAAATATAATAAGTAATGAGTCAGTGACCATGTGAGAGTCATAATGACCACCGACGTGCTAAGTGTAGACGTGTGGACCCATCTAACCAGGCGGTCCATCATCCATGTCCACATGTGTTGAGCTTGCCATCTCAACATATCCTCCCTGAAATCGGGGCAGGCCAACAACAAAATCCATACTAATGAATTTCCATTTCATTTGGGGAATGTTAAGTGGTTGCAATTTCCCTGGCATTTTGACATGTTCGGCCTTAATGCGTTGACAAGACAAACATTCCCTGACATATTTGAGAATGTCACCTTTAAGCCTTTCCCAATAATAGCTCTTTCTGACTGTATTGAGGGTCTTGGCATAGCCAGGATGTCTTGAAAAAGGGGAGTCATGGGCTTCCCAAAGTATCTTCTGCTTGAGTGATTGGCTTACCGGTATACATAATCTTGTTCTGTAGTAGACAAGTCCACTATTGATAGAGAATTCTTGATACTTTGTTTGTAGCTTCGGGTCCTGATCCTTGATAGGGATCTCCCTTAGCAATTTATGATAGGTTGGGTCATGGCATGCCTGTTCTCTAGCTAGCTCAAGAATTGGGTTGTTTGGCATGGATACCTTGTGGAGCTAGAGATCTGGTTGTTGATGGATCTTGCAAAATCTGAGAATTTAGAAATGCCTTGCGAACTGAGTGCATCGGCAACTACATTCTCCTTTCTAGGCCTGTATTTGATTTCAAAATCATATTCCTCCAGCACTTTAATCCATCGACGTTGCCTCATGTTGAGCTCATTCTGAGTAAAGATCCATTTAAGACTTTTATGATCCATCACTAAGGTGAACTTGTTACCTAGCAAGTAGTGTCTCCAAAGCTTGAGAGCATGGATGACAACTAATAGTTCCAGATCGTGGGTAGCATAGTTCCTTTCATGGCTCTTCAATTTCCGTGAAGAGTATGCTACAGGATGACCTTCTTGCATAAGCACACATCCTAAAGCAAGTGTGCTAACATCAGTTATCACTTCAAACTCCTTACTAAGTTCCGGAAGTTTCAAGTTGGGTGTTGATACCAAGCTTTGCTTTAGTTTATCAAAGCTAGAATGTTCAGCAGGTGACCGTACAATTGATGCTTGCTTCTTTAGTAGATCCGTTAGAAGCGCTGCAATCAAGGAATAGTTTTTTTATAAAGACCCTGTACCATCCTATCAATCCAAGAAAACTACGTATTTCTTTGACAGTTGTTGGTGTTAGCAGATCCAGAACGTCTCTGACCTTGGCCTGATCCACTGAAATTCCTTCTGTTGATACAATGAATCCCAGATATTCAATCTGTCGCTTGAAAAATACACACTTCTTCTTTTTGGCATAAAGCTTATGTGCCCTCATTGTTTCAAGAACAATGCGAAGCTGGGGTTCATGATCTTCTTCCTATTTGGAGTAGACTAGGATATCGTCAAAGAAGACGAGTACGAAGTCATCAAGATAGGGCCTAAAGATATCCTGCATTAGCCTATTGAAGGTAGTAGGTGCAGTAGTCAGCCCGAATGACATGACTAGGAACTCAAAGTGTCCATATCTTGTGTTGAATGCCATCTTTGGGATATCTTCTTCCTTGATCCTTATCTGATAATACCCAGACCTGAGATCAATCTTGGAGAAGATGTTCACACCTTGAAGATGGTCAAGAAGTTCATCTATTCTTGGAATAGGATATTTGTTCTTAATGGTTGATTGATTCAACCCTCTATAGTCAATACATAGCAAAAGCGTTCCATCTTTCTTCTTCTAGAACAGCACTGGGAGCTCCCCATGGTGAATTGCTAGGACGAATGTAGCCTTGGTCTAATAGTTGCTTGAGTTGCTCCTTCAGCTCAATCGCTTGCGGGATGGACATCCTATATGGTCTCTTTGCAATTGGTGCAACTCCTGGCACTAGCTTGATTTTTTGATTGACTTCTCTTTGAGGAGGAAGTTATGTCAGCTCTTCAGGAAATACGTCTGTGTATGCCTTTAGCCATGAAGGTTCTTCTCTAGACTCCTGATTCAGATCTAGCTTATTAAGCTTAATCAAATAGACAAGTAGCCCCTTTCTAACTCCTTTTATTATTCGAGATGCTTTGGCCAGTTCTTCTTCATCACACAGCTCCTTGTTGGCAACACTAGAGGTTCTCCCTCTGGCCATGACGGTGGCTCCATGGCCACGAATGGTTCCTTGGAATGGTCCTTGAGGTTGTCCTCCGTTAAGCTTGGGACACTGCCTTTTAAAGTGACCGGGCTCGTTGCAATGGAAGCAACAGAGATTGCGGCCATTACGTTGGGTAGGAACGAAATTATTGACAGTGTTGGTCCTAGCTTTCTTCCTTTGTCTCGGATTTTGGCCTAGTGCTCTCTTAGCTTGAGACATATACACTCCTTTGTTCTAATCCTTGTAAGACCAAGTCTTGTTATTTCTTGGCTTGGTCTACACCTCTTATATTATCAGTGCAGCTCGAATGAGCACATCCTGTAGATTCGTTGGGTGCATTGATTCGAGGCGGGTGTTTATAGGTGGGTTTAATCCAGCACAAAACTTCGACACCTGTTGTGTCATATCCATTTGTGATGCATACTTCAAAAGAGAGACGAATTTTGAATAGTATGCATCAAGAGATAGACCATTCTGCTTCAGTTCATAGAACTTGTTCATCTTCTGTGTGCGGTAGGCAAGTGGTAGATATCTCCCTCGCACAACTTTCTTAAGCTTCTCCCAAGCAGCTGACCCTTCCGAGATCCCTTGGCCTCTGCACCATTGCTTCCACCAAAGTCTTGCTTCGCCGATAAGCTTCAGCTTGGTGAGCATTGCTTGGTTAGTGGGTGCAGTACCTGCTGCTTCGAAATAATCCTCTATGGATTTGATGCAGATCTCGGCGTCAGTTTGGACGGTCCTTCCCTTGCCATCAAATTCAGGTGGCTTGATTTGCTTGAGAAGAAATTTCTTCTCCTGAGTCACAGCCGTACTTGGTGTAGGGGTTGGACTATGAATCTGCACTTGAGGTTATGCCTGGGCATTAAAATTATTTACATTAAAAACTTGCTAAACGTTTCTCACATTACATTACATGCCCAGTTCAGCTTTTAGCCAAGTGACCTAATCACTTAACTCCGTTACCAACACTTACAACCAATACAGTCTTTGATAAAAAAAAGTCTATTTCATTCATATGGGCATAGCCCTTTCTAAGTACAATTATTTTTGGGAAAATGGAACAAGCTGATACATTAATTTGGGGAGAATAAGATTGTGTTACATTCAGCTACAGGAACTGAGTAATAATATGGATTGGGGTCACGGATTTTCAGGAATCAATAAGTCATAGGAAGATTAGGATATCCTTTCCTTTGATACCCGTTCTTCTCATAACGTCCCAACACCTTGATTCTGTCGGCAGGGATTATTCGAGTCATTTCCTCATACACATACTTGTTTTGCTTGACCTTCCGACCGCCGACATGTAGGGTTGCATTTGTGTGAGCCTCAACAAAGATGAACAGCTTCAAGATCTTTAAGTCCTCCATCCACTTGATTCTCTTCAAGTTAGTTCGAAGGTACCCAAGTCGGTGGGCAGCTACGTAATAAATTCATGAATCACCCATCCATCTTCGTTCCACGTATAGGGGTGAAGGATTGTAGATGCGGTCTAGGATATTCATCATACCTAGCCTCCGTCGTTAATCCGAAGCACGCATCGCGGTCATAAACATAACCTGGAACACCAAGAATTTGTTCCATGCTTCGCGACTCTGCAGGCCAGCATTGATAAGTAAGTAAGGAAATGTTCTTAACAGCAACATTTACTCTACTTCCCCTCATTAAGTTTTCTTGTAAATATTAGATCCTCTTTGGTCTGCTCTGATACCAACTGTAAACAAGGCTTATGGAAGCCTTATTTAGAAGCTTCTAATTAGAAGCTTCTATACTTCTGCCCAGGACAGAATGACGTGGGGGGGGGGGGGGGTTTTGGAAATGATTGGGAAGGAGGGAGATGACGATGTCGACGAGGATGGAGATGAGAATGATGATTATGATGATGGTGGGGCGTGGCGTAGCAGCCATCGGTGTGGCCACAATGGCTGCAGCAGCACGGCGTGAGGGCAACATGATGGCGATGGTAGCCACCAGCAGCACGTCAGCTCCTTCTTCTCTCCTCCCCCCTCAAGCTTAAGGGGGATGTTCATATAGATAGGGGGGGGGGGGGGGGGGGGGGGGGGGGGGGAGGGGAGATAGCCACCCACATGGCTTACTTGCATGCCTCCTCCCCCCATGCTTCTCCAACACATAACTCCTCTTACCCTCATACTCCCTCTCCCCGCCATGCATCGGCTAAGAGGAGAGGTTTAATAGTGAAAATATTTGCCACTATTTTAACCATTATTCCCTTTTTTTTCCCATGGAGGGTGTTCGTGTGTGGGCTTGTGATTTCAAGCCACGGTCTTCCATACACAATACTGAGCTGGAATTTATTAATGCGCACAGAGTAAGCACTTAGCCACCAACATTTTACGAATCAGGAGATTATTTTGAACTACTTTTTTGCACGTGGTGTGCGGGGTCATTAATATTTCGTGTGGAAATATTACAAAAAATGAAATGCAGTCAACAATCAAGTTCATGAAGATGCAAGGTATGATGAGCAAAGATCATCCCATGACATCCCAAATCAAGAGCATGTTTTGAATGGTCAACCCTCATCTCATGGTTTTGAGACACCTACTTTTAGGCAAAACTCATGGAACAAGGATTCATGGAGGCAAGATTCTTATGGGCAGCCATCTTACAATGAAAAACAATAGCTTGAATTGTACTTCACCCTTTATCCTAGAAGTGAAGAAGCCAAGATTTATTTCATGGCTCTTCATCTTGAAGGTTACACCCATACTTGGTGGTGTTACACGCACAAGATTGGGAAAAACTTTGTCACTTGGGAGGAGCTCAAGCAAGCAATGATTGACGTCTTTGTTTCTCCTTTGTTTCACGGCTCTTCATCTTGAAGGTTACACCCATACTTGGTGGCATTACATGCACAAGATTGGGAAAAACTTTGTCACTTGGGAGGAGCTCAAGCAAGCAATGATTGATGTCTTTGTTTCTCCTTTGGAAAAAAAAGGCTCCAAAGAAGATGGTATGCATGTGCTCAAAGTGGAATGCCCGTTAGAGACTATTCCAAGACCTACTTGAATCTCTCCATGTATGTTGAAGGCATTTCAAATTTTTCTAAGGTGAATAAATACATTTTTGGTCTTGACCCTACCCTATCATCGAAGGTAGGAGCTCAACAACCAAATATATTACATGAGGCCATACAATAGGCTGAAGGATACTCCTTGAAGTACAAGAGAGATGCAAGAAATTTCCAGCAAAGGAGTATGGGAAATAATATTTCCATTCATTCTACAAAATATGGGCAAGTTTTAGTCAATCAATAGACTCTTTTAAGCAAGAAAATAGGAGTTATTCAAAACAATTATAACAGCAGAGTGTCAACTTTTCCCATTGTTTATGCCTCTAAACAGGGTGGAAATTATGCACAGAAACAGGGGTAAACTTTCATAAATTTGGCTGAGACAAGAGGTACTTTTTCAAGACTGAAAATGCTCCTAAACTGTCCGAAAACAGTTCTAACAGCAACTTCCTTCCTCATGATAAGCTTAGACAAATGCATGTAAAAGGATTCATGCTTCAAATGTGGGGAGAAGTGGTCAAATATCATAAGATAAAGTGTAAAGCTAAGAACTCAAAAATCAATATGGTGATCACTCAAGATGTGGAAGTTGAAGAAGAAGAAGATCAAGAGGGAAATTTACTACATGTTGGTGCATACCCAATTCTTGAGGAGATTCATGAAGAAGAGCATGGCACCAACAGAGGATTCTATGATCCCATGGATGGATTTCCATTTTATCTAGGTGGCACTCATGATTCTCATGCTTTCTTGTGTCCCATTTCACATGATGCATGGATCAGGTGTTGTTGAGATTTCTGCAATCACACCTAATTAGCCTCTTTGTATGGAGCAATGTGGGCTCAGGACTAGAATCCCATAAGCATAGTAGGAGAAGTGCTACCATCCAGTTTTCTATAAAGCATTGTACTTGCCCTATTTTCTAATGCAATGTCATAGTACTTTTGTCCTTCAATAAAGTCTCTATGTCATTGTCAATCTATACACAAGATTGTGTTTATGAGTCCAAGCTTCCATCTTGGAACCTAATTCACTTGTGTAACAGTTAGTCATGTCAATGTCTTCATGAACTCACTCTTTCTCTTCCAACCTCCATAGCTTCCACCTCAAGTCATGTTCTAGATCCATGTTTTTGCATGGTATTAGAGCCATGGTGAGCATCGCATATATTAGTTTTGCCTCACATCAGGTTTGAGATTTTTGGGCTACTACCAACATCAAATCAAGGAGGAGAATACAACCTTGAAGATCAGTTCTTGAAGACTCATTGAAAATTTGAAGATCTCTCAAGCATTTTGTTCCACAAGTATCCCATGATACTAGTCACTCAATGCTTATTGGGCACTTGTGCTTGCTAGCACATTCAAGATCAATTCTTCTGCTACTACTGAAATTGAGCTAATTTGCTACCATTCTTGCAAGTCCAACATGGGCGAGGACTCTTCAATAGTTTTCTTTAAGGGGGTTGAGTTTCACACTTGGAAGACCCGCATCAAGATCATCCTAATGAAGATGGGTCTTTGGGCCATCAACAGTGGCAAAGAGAAGAAGCCTCATGATGCAAACCTTGCAGTCACTTGGAAAAAGAATAATGATAAGGCTCATGCCATTATCAAACTGGAGCTAGATGGCAGCTATATCCACCGTGTGGATAATTGTGATACTTCACAGGATATATAGAAGAGACTTGACACTTTGTTTAGTGCACTATCTAAGTCATCAAAGTATGGTCTCTTGATTGAAATTTTCAGGCTTGAAATGAATTCCAGCACATCACTTGTCACACATCTAAATTACATGGAAGGACTTCTAACCCATTTTTCAGGAATCAACATTAAAATGGAAGATGTTTGCATTTGTGTTCTACTCAAAAATTTTCCTCCCGAATATAATAATGTGTCAAAATTTCTAATCCATATGCCAAACCCTGAGCTTGTTGATATCGAGGCATCACTATTAGAGGAGGAAAAGAAGCTAAAAACTAAGGAACAACCAAGCACCTCTAGAGATGAACAAGCATTATATGTTGGCAACAGGTACAAAGGCAAGAAGGACTAGCTTTTCTGTGACTTTTGCAAAAGGACCAGACACATAGAGAAGTTCTGCCATGCTAGAAAGAGTTCCCAAAAGGCCTATCTAGTTGTTGTTAAAGAATAAGAAGAACATAAAGAAAAAGAAGAAGAAGAAGAAGAAGACCACCAGGAGAAGGACAAACCTCATCAATCATTCTATTTGGATTGACTTTTTTAGCCTTGCATTGCCTAGCCCTAATGCTTCGGACATAAACTTGTAAACTCCTCATGTAACCTTGTACTACAGCCTCTCGATGTCCACCATGTTTGTGGTACCCACACTTAGCCTTTTCTGCGATAGCCTCTGGTGTTTTGCCATGTCTATGGTGTGCCCACACTTCGCAGGAGTTGCTCTCACTAAAGCCTCTACACACTTTGTACTTCTAGGTGTGATTGAGGAGGAGTGTTGAAATTTCTGCAATCACACCTACTTAGCCTCTTTGTATGGAGCAGGGTGGGATCATGACTAGAATCCCATAAGCACAATAGGAGAACTGCTACTATCTAGTTTTCTATAAAGCATTGTACTTGCTCCCTTTTCTAATGCAATGTCATAGTACTTTTATCCTTCAGTAAAATCTCTATGTTATTGTCAGTCTATATACAAGATTGTGTTTATGAGTCCCAGCTTCCATCTTGGAACCTAATTCACTTGTGTAATAGTCAGTCATGTCAATGTCTTCATGAAATTACTCCTTCTCTTCCAACCTCCATAGCTTCCACCTCAAGCCATGTTCTAGATCCATGTTTTTACAATTGCAAAGGGAAAAATACACTTAGACTCAAAGGTTTCATTAATGGAAAGGTTGCACATATTTTAGTGGATATGGGAAGCATTCATAGCTTCATCAATACCAAATCTTTGAACGGGCTGAAGTTGTTACCCATTGATATGGATTCTTCCTTGTGGATACAAGTTGCCAATGGTGCATATGAGTCTAATAAAGAAGTGTGTCCATGTACTTCAATTGAGCTATTTCCCTCTTGTACAATACAAATAGACTTGATCACTTTGGATATGGGGCCTATTGACATTGTTATTGGATGTAATTGGCTAAAGACATTTAGCAAATTCACTTTAGACTTGGAGCAAATGCAAATGGGATTTAATTGGCAAGGACAACACATAGAACTAAAAGGCATAGACCACAAACAAATAGAACTCATCTCCATGAAAAAATTGCGAAAATAAATCAATGCCAAGTCATGCATCTTTACTCTTTTGCTTGCGAAAGTAGATGAAGGGCAATCATCAAATCGGCCATCTTCTTCTTCAAAGAAAAGGGATCCAAGACTGGAAGAGCTATTAGAGGAATACAAGGATTTATTTTAGCCGCCATCATCTTTATCTCCAAAGTGAGAGGTTGACCATCCTATTGATTTGTTTCCTAGCACAAAGCCTATCAATAAGCCTCCCTATCGCTTGTCCAAGTTTGAAAGGGAAGAAGTGGAGTGACAAGTCAAAGAATTGCTACAAATGGGTTTAATTTAGCAAGATCAATGACCATTTTCCTCTTCTGTGCTCTTAGTCAAGAAGAGGGATGGATTGTTTCACATGTGTATTGATTATCAGGATTTGAACAAGTCAACAGTCAAGAATAGGTATCATATTTCCCGAATTGATGATCTTTTAGATGAGCTTAAAGATGCAAAGGTCTTCACCAAAATAGATCTTTGATCGTGTTATTATCAAATTTGAATGAAGGAAGGAGATGAGTTCATCAAAACAGCTATTAGGAGTGAAAGAGAGTTATACCACTTCTTGGTTATGTCATTTGGACTTTCCAATGCACCCACTACTCTTCAAGCCCTCATGAATAAAATATTACAACCCTTCTTATTCAAAACAATCCTTGGTTTCTTTGATGATATCCTTATCTATAGAAAATCCAAGGATGAGCATTTAAAGCATATACAAGAGGTCTTTGACACATTACAAAGACGTACACTCTTTTCCAATATGACAATGTGTTCTTTCATGGAATATGAAGTTGAATACTTATGTCATGTTGTGGGAGAGCAAGGCATTAGAGTGGACCCCAATAAGGTAAAATGTGTTAAAGAATGGCCTACTCCTACAAATGCAACCTCCTTGAGAGGATTCCTTGGGCTATCATCCTTCTATAGGAGATTTATCAAGAATTATGTTCACGTTGCGGCTCCATTGACGGATAGACTCAAAAAGGAGGCTTTCTTTTGGGACTCCATCGCCGATCAAAGTTTCAATGAGCTAAAATCTCTCTTAATTTCAGCACCTATCCTTGTATGCCTAGATTTCTCTAAGGAGTTTATCATATGTGTGGATGCTAGTGGAAGAGAAATTGGGCATATTTTATGTCAAGACTCCGCACTCATAGCTTATGAGAGCCGAAATCTTGATGACAAGGAGCGTCAATTACATGTTTGTGGGCAAGAGATGTTAGCAATATTGCATGCTATTAAAAAGTGGCATAATTATATCTATGATAGCCATTTCAAGGTTAAAGGTGATCATCATGTGTTGAAATACTTCCTTTCACAACCAAATTTGTCTCCCAAGCAACGAAGATGGTTAGCTACTCTTCAAGGATATGACTTTGAGATATCTTATATGTTTGGAAAAGATAATGTGCTAGCGGATGCCTTATCAAGAATGTGGGCATGTTCTATCTCTACAATTTCAATTGTGCATAAGGATTGGATACATGACATCCAAGAAGAGTATTTGCTTGATGAGAAAGCATCAAAGATGATGAAGGAATTTCAGCAAGGCAAAGGAGAAGAGTATCCCAATTTCAAATGGCACAACAGTCTTTTATGGTATCATGGTAGAGTCTACTTGACACCACATTCTTCTTTCAAAGACCATATCTTGCATGAGATGTACTCTTCGCCTTTAGCGGGACACCATGGGTTGTTCAAAACATTTGACTATATCCATAAGAGTTTCTATTACAAGGGCATTTGGAGGGATGTCAAAGATTATATTATGCAATGTCTTCCATGTCAACAAAATAAGAACTCCTCTCTTCTACCTAACGGCTTACTTCAGTCACTCCCTAATCCTCAAGGCAAGTGGATTGATATTACGATGGATTTTATTGTGGGATTACCTACAACAAAGCATGGATGGAATATCGTTTATATGGTGGTAGACCTAATCAACTCATTTCATGTAATGTGTCCACCTGTCGACTTGTAGGACACGTCTTAGCAGTCCATCGGGAAGAGAGTCCAGAAAGCGCCGCCCGGTACTCCCAGGGAATGTCACGGTGTTTGCGATCTAGGCTTTCCCGAGTCTGCCACGAAGCGGAAGCATTCCAACCATTCCCACTTAGGATCGACCTGAATCAGGGTTTCCCTAATGGTCAAGTTCCTAGAAGGTAGCTAGCGTCAAGCCCTAGATGAACTACTTTACGCAGAAACATCAGGGTCGAAGAGGAATTATACTGCACTTGGTTCAAGGAGAATGGGAAACGAGAGGGATACGAAGCTCGACCTCTCTGGCCATAAGACATAGTCCCATTCCGTTCCCCTAAAATAGTATAAATCAGGACTCTAACTTCCTAGATTCTAGGTCACTGTTACCTCGCTGTCGTTTCCGTTGAGAAAAGTTCCCAGCCAACCGGGACCACCCTTCCGTAGGACAGATCCATGGTCACATCCACTATACTTTCCTCAGGGTTGCTTTAGTTATCTAATTACCTACCACATTTAGTTTGACATGCAAAAACAGCTTCCTTGATTAGCCAATTAATCATTGGTTCCTTCACGTAACTTAAGCACTGACATAGAAAAACAGTGTCAAACAAGTTCCTTTTCAACATCTGACATTTATTTATCATTCTTTGGAATACATCATATAATCCAGCCCGAAGGCTAATCCATAATCCGCCTGAAGGCAATTCCATAATCCACCCGAAGACAATTCCAGCAATCCTCAGGGATCAATATTCCAAGTTTTTGCCTGTAGACTAGTATGCGGGCCTTGAGATCCAATCTCAAGTCACATCATCCTCTTGTGCAGGACCCAGAGGCAAGGGATTTATGGCCAGAGCCCCCCTGGCACCCAAGCGTCCTCCTACTCCAAGTAGCACCCACGGAGAGACCTCTTGCGGCGGGTTTGGTCCACGTACCCGGTGCAACTAACAACCCCCTTGGTTAGGGTTAGGCAGACTGTCGAGGGTAACTGATGCTGCCTCTCCCTCTAGGCCTTCAATCTGAAGCATTAATTAATTTTCCAGCATTAGATTCCTTGAGCAAAGAAGTACAAATAGTGCTCCTAACTGTACAAACACAATCAATCCAATGGTCGTTTGTTTGGCCAACTGCTAAGGTATAATCCTTCTCTCCAAATGCATCCAGCATTCGATCCGGGATCAATTACGACTTGGCAAGATCCCCCAAGGGTTTCGTTGCTTGTTTACCCTTTTATCCTTGGGTTAGGGTTTATACCTTGTTAACCCAATCAACAAATACCTTAGGTTCCCTTACATTAGGATCAATAATTTCTAGGCAACCTCGTTGCCCTAACTTGATCGATTGCTAGGCAATTCATAATTACCCTAACTTGGCAAATCAGTCCAAGGAAGGGTGATGTAGCAGGATGACTACTCGTTCTCAAGATAATTTGACTTGTACTTTAGGACTTGCCAACCTCGTTCTAAGGAGTGGCAATACCATTTTGTGATCTAGACACAAAACCATGCGACGTTGCAACTTGTTGCACGAGACAAGTGTCACACCTAACTTATGTGATTGTTCCTCCCATCACATGATATTCCTTGGTCAAGAACACCTTCGGTCAAGATGTAGGGTTTGGGAGTCCTCTTGACCCAACCCAACCCTAACCATACTAGGCCGACAACGTTTGGCCCTAGGGTTTCTAAATTCAAATGGAAGTCTAGTATTTGGCCAATTGATCCTTAGGGTAAGAACCCTAGATCGTTCTTGCATGGGCGTTTAACTAGCCCTAACATTCCGTGAATGTGGGTAGGATCTTTGGGATTGGAAAAGATTTCAAATGTGTTGTATGTTCTCGAAATCAGGAGAAATCTCTTATCAGTTGCTGCCATAACTGATCTTGGTCATGAAGTGAGGTTCAAGAAGACAGGTGCAGAAATTATTGATAGTGCTGGCACAATTGTTGGCAAAGGAGAAAGAAGGAACAACCTGTATGAGCTAAGTGCTCTTACAGCCACCGCTGGAGAGGGCACAAGTAAGCTTTGGCATGAAAGGTTTGGACACATCGGATTTGCAATATTGAAGGAGATGCAAAAGCAAGGTATGGTTGCTCACCTACCTACAATAACTGAATTGAAGGAACCATGTGAAGCTTGTATGATGGGTAAGCAACAGAGAAAGGCATTTCCACAAGAAAGCAAGAATAGAGCACAGGCTCCTCTAGAGTTGGTGCATGCTGACTTGTGTGGTAAGATGCCTACACAGGCCTTGGGGGGATCTTCTTATTTTATGTTGATTATCAATGACTACAGTAGGAAGATGTGGGTGTACTTCCTTCGTGATAAGGCTCAAGATTTTGGTAAGTTTAAAGAATGGCTAATACTTGTTGAGAATGAAACAGGGAAGAGTGTGAAGAAATTTAGAACAGATGGTGGTGGTGAGTTCAACTCAAAGGAGTTTGAAGGCTTTTGCAAGAGCAAAGGGATCAAGTGTCAATTGACAACGCCTCACACACCTCAGCAGAACGGTGTTGTGGAACGCAGGAATCGCACCATTGTGGAGATGGCAAAATGCATGCTAAAGGGCAAGGGATTGCCTAACCATTTTTGGGTTGAAGCTGTTAATACTGCAGTCTACATTCTGAATCGGAGCTATACAAAGGCTCTCAAGGGAAAAACACCTCATGAGGCTTACATTGGTAAGAAACCATCTGTCTCACATTTCAAAATTTTTGGATGTGAATGTTATGCACATGTTCCAGATGAGAAGGGAAACAAGTTACAACCAAAAAGCAGAAAATGTATCTTCTTGGGTTATACAGTGGAAGCGCACGGGTGGACAGAGCCATCTTTGTATCAGTTGTTTGAAGTTAAAGAATTTACTGATTCTCCTCTTATCTGTTGTGTACTCTCTATCTCTTTCTCAGATTCTGTTCGCTGCGCCATGTAATATTTTACATGTGCCACGCTCCAGTACAACCCCGAGTTCTACATTTGGTTCTTATCCTCGTGAAGTGACCTGGATTCATAAATATGTATATAAATAAACACTGATTTTTGTGTCACTGTGTATAAACAATGTCAACACACACAAGCAATGATAGTCAAGCGCAAGGAGAAGAGTTGGGTCTGACAGACTAAGCTCCTCAAGTCCTCCTCTCATCATGCATTTAAAAGCCATGTGACCATCCCCACCTCCAAGTGAAGGGCATGCAACCCACATTACTGCCATAGGAAGCCTTGACCAACAACTCTGATGGTGTAGACGGAGTGCCGTCCCTTTCTATACACCTTTCCCCCTTTCTGGTCTATCCTTCTGAGGATGTGCCCTGTCCCACTCCATGATAACCAGTCCACACAACTTAGCATAAGCCAATATCTGCTAATGGCTGGAGGCAAAATGAACATCATCATGGGGGCCATCCCTCTACAACAAACACTGCATGCCTCACCCCTCCCCTTCTTGTCATATGCGCTTGATAAACCACACTAAAATCCCTTCCATGCAAACAATGTCCTGTATCAAGGCCTAACCCTTGGTTCGCACCTTGCAGGTCCCCCTACGAGGAAAACATGGAGAGCCTAGGGCAGCTGGCTTGCAAAGACGCTCTCCGCTGCCGACGGGAACATGCAGCACACGCCCCTCCGCCGATGCACTACGTGCCCACCCTCAAATGGTATGCGAAGAAACGAGGGCCTAAGCGACACCGTCTCAGACATAGGCTGAAGAATCCCCGGGCCAGGGGAGCAGAAGCTCAAAGCAGCATGCAAGAAGTGGCAACACCAGTTGCACAAACACCCAACGGACGCTCAGGCACCAGGTGCTCAAAGGCAGAAAGGGCAGCTCGAGACAGGGAAGAATTCAATGATTTGTTCAAAAGCATTTTGGAAACGATGGCGGCCAGGGATTACACCATTCATGTCCCGGCCGACATGTTCCCTGCGCAACCCCACGGGAGCCCCGCACCAGCAAAGCTCCAATCACTCGACCACCCAGACTCGCCCTGCCTCGTACAAATAGAGTAGCCCCATGTTGTATAAAGTCTTATTAAAAGCTACCTGGCTAGGACTCTTTGTCTTCAAATGGTTAAGTGTTGACATGTTGCCCAATTGTACAAACTTTTCATATCTGCGTTTAATGTATTTCACATCTTTAGCAAAAGAAAAAGCTAATCAAGCGCAGGTGATAAATATCTAAGTCAATACCATAGAATTCAGATAAGTGATGCCTCCTTGCGTTGCATTGGTTTATTATAGTTGCGGCATATACCATGCATGTACTCTCATGAAGTGACAAGTGGATACAGGATGATACAGGTCTTTGTGCGAAAGTGTTCAATGCCCGATCACCACAAGGCCATCGACCCCACAAAGAGCTGCGGCAAAGCCACGCTACCGAAAGCAAAAATCACCCTTGCCAACCGCCCACATCGCATGGCCCAAAGCATATTCATGGGCTATGCTCTCTTTCTGGGTCAAGCTCTATAGTTGGCTCACGGCAGTCGTTACCTCAATTGTACCAACATCGCGTGTGTCGCAAGGAGGTTTGCAATATCTCAAGTGTATCTCCCCATCTCAACAACTGCTTCTCTAACAACGAGACTAGGGCACAATCATCACTGTAATATCCATTTCCTGAGCCTTCGAAGCTTGACATTTTCCAACCCATTGAAAGGCTGATAGCCTCAACATATTGTAATGGTTGTACTCAGGCAAGTCCCAAAAAAAAAAGGGAAAATAAAAGAAGAACGAAAGAAAGAAAGAAAGAAAAAAGCACAAGAAAAAGATTTTTTTTAAAAGAAAAAAGAAAGAAAGAAAGAAAGACAGAAAGAAAGAAAGAAAGAAAGAAAAAAAAAGAGAACGAAAAAATAAGAAGCACCCACGATCACAGCACAACACCTAGGGGTCCTCAAATTAGGTACGTCCAGTGACCTTGGTCGACTGGCTCCGTCCCTAGTCCCCTAGCCCTTTAGCATCACCCACAATTGTTCAGGGCACATCAAGGGCAGGAGATACCTGGGGAGCTTGTCTCGCCTATGGTTAGACCTATCACCCTGACCCACTTGCACAATTCTCTCTTGCATCTGCCTTAGTACCATTGCAATCAGTGGTGATAAGCACCGCACGATTGGCCATGAAAAGTACACCGTCCTCATCAAGCAAGTCCAATAGTTTCCAGCTACTAAAAGTGCAGTGTCCCTGTATTCAATTATGCTACGTCATGCAGTCACAATGCAAAGGCTGTCTCATATACATTCATGTGTACTTCTTCTCAACATGGACAACTTTGCTTCATCCACACATTGTTACGAGAAACTAGCCCACGGTCTTCTAACTACATAATATCTAGTTATGCATGAGCACTTACATAGTATCTGCACCGAAGTATATACACAGTTTGGGTCCTCAAGTGCAAGACAATACTCTCAGCTTGCTTAGAGTTCGACCTGTCTCCCAAACTAATCAAAAATGTCTTGTGCACGATAAGAAGACTAGCACTACCCCCTAGGGAGAGACCACACGAGAGGTTTTCAAATTGCAGGTATTGAAGCCTCCAACAATATTTCAATCGCTCTTTAGCAACACCCAACTCTGAATGCTTATCCCTTACCATCGGACAAGCCCGCAAAGAATCGTCACGTACAGAATCCCCAACAAACCTACACTTGTGTTGGCCATCAATGCAATCCCCAACACAGAACAGCCCTACCACCAACTCCAACAACCCTTCCACCTGCCACCTTGGCTACCAACAGGCACCCAGGACCTTCTTTCACACCACCACCAATACTCCTCCACGGAAACCACATGCGTCCTTGTCACCCACGTCTTCGGTGCATGCTACAGCTTGCTACCTACGACGGTGAGTGCCATGGGACTGGCACTCGTCTAGAAGGGGGGTAATGTTAACCCCAACACGAAAAAAGCAAAAGGAAATAAAAAAGACGCAGGTCAAAGGCAGAAAAAAGGTAGCCCGACTGAAGAAAGAAGAGGAGAAAAGTCCAAAAGTGCAAGGGCAACCTTAAAAATCCAAGCGAAATGCAAAAGGGGAAATGCGCATTTTAAAATACAAAGGCGCACCCTGAAATCTTGTAAAAGAGTGCCAGGCGGTGGAAAATCCGGAAAGCTAAAATAGAAGATAAAGACAAAGGCCAAGGCAAAGGGAAACGGATGACAAAGGCGCACAAGGAAAAGCGCAAGTCAAACTATTGTAAAAGAGCGCAAGTGCATCATGGTTTAATACAAGGAGCACCGGGCTCTCACCCATGCAATTTGTAAATGTAGACGGGCGGTGGAAAGGAAGCTAGGAAGATAGAAGGACAATGGGAAAAAGGGCCTAGCTATGGCCGGCCATGTAAAAAAGGGGAAAAGGGGATGACCACCCAAAAGGGATTTAGGGTTTTGCATATAAAGTTGAAAAGTAAATGAGAAGCTCATTCTTGTGTGTGGCCAAAAGTAGCTCTCCTCTTCTTCTTCTTCTTTTTCTTCTTCTTCTTGTTTGCTTGAGCTTGTGCTTGAGAGAGGGAGCGTGAGAGTGTGAGGGAGTGAGGGTGTGAGGGTGAGGGACCGAGGAGGAGAAGCTCTCCATCTTCTCCTCTCTTCTTCTCTTCTCTTCTCTTCTCTTCTCTTCTCTTCTCTTCTCTTCTCTTCTCTTCTCTTCTCTTGCTCGCGGCCGCATGGAGCTTGGAGCGTGGACCTTGAGGATGGAGCTTGCTTGAAGCTTGCACTTGGATCGTGGAGCTACCGGAGTGCAGGGGAGAGGAGGTAACTCGAACGGCACGGAGGTAAGCTCACTACACTCGTAGATATGGATGGCACATCGGTTATGTGAGAGGTAGCCATTAGTGCTCGGCTTGGAACGCTTGAAACAATAAGCGGTCCGTGGGTCTTGGCGGTTGAGTGAAAGCTCCCACAGATTAATATAACTCATAAGTCTCGTTCACATTGTAATTTACGTGAAGGGTGACTACGGTCCTTTTCAATCCGAGAAAAATATCGAATTTATGACTCTCGATTTTTTTAAATAAAATATTTTAAATTAAATAAAAATGATTAATAATTAATGTTAGTTAGTTTTTACCTTAGTTAGTCTTTAGTTAGTAATCCTACTAACTTATTAACTGACTAATTAACTCTCAAACTAACCAATTAACTTTTATTATGTGGAAATATTACAAGGAGTGTGTCTTGCCCTTGGAAATTGAGTTCTATACTGTGAAATATACCTTTAAGAAATGACAATTAGTTCTATACTGCGATGTGCGTAGGGAGCTATTTCCATAGAAGTTGAAACCTAGATGGGATGGCCCTTACAAGATAGTTAGAATATATAAAAATAAGTCCATGGCTTTATTAGCTGATCTACAAGGAGTGGAATTTAAAAATAAGGTTAATCTTAATAAGATTAAACCTTATTATTTTTTAGTATGCTAACGTGCTAAATGCATTGAAGGTCCATGCTGGGGTTGATTTGAGATCTGTAGGAGAGCTTAAATTGGTTGATGGGGCAGTTAATCCATTATTTGGAGCACCCATATTTAGAGCAAAGATATCATCAGGGGAAGCTTATCTGGTGGAGTAAAGGGTACAAAGTGATTGAGCAAGAAGACGATACCTTTGTGTGGGAGATCAAAGTTTTCTGCCATCACTGTTTACAAATTTTGAGAAGCATCCCTGTTGATTATCATCATTACGAATAGGGGAGTTCTTGATGGCTGGCTGTGTAAAGCCATTGTGGACATACATGTTATACTTTGATGGAGCATCCAGGGGCCCTAATAAAAAAGGGAGTATTGGAGTAGTTATCCGAGATCCCTGACGTAGAGTTACAATGCCCTAATAAAAAAGGGAGTATTGGAGTAGTTATCCGAGATCCCTGACGTAGAGTTACAATGCCCTAATAAAAAAGGGAGTGTTGGAGTAGTTATCCGAGATCCCTGACGTAGAGTTACAATGAAATTAGCTATTTATCTCGGGGTAGAATTTAGTAACAACATGGCAGAGTATAAAGCCTTGATTATGGGACTAAATATTGCCAAGAAAGGTGGTATTCAGCGGTTGTTAGTAAAAGGGGATTCCTAGCTTATCTTAAATCAACTCAATGAGACATACATAGTTCGGAATCCCATCCTTCGTATGTATCATCGAATTGCTATGACCACCGGATGTTATTATTGATAATGAGATAGGACTTGGTTGTTTTTGGGGAATGTTATTAGACCACACGTTATATAGTAGGCGATGGTTAATATGGGTAATGCGAAGAGTAGCAAAGATCCATCTACCACTACTATCTTGGACCCATAGGTTGGTTAGACGACATGTTATGTGTACACCTCTTGCTATATATGCAGGAGGTATGGGTCACAACTTGATACATTTAGTTTAGGGTTGAGAGCCCTATTTTTCCCCTTGAAATAGAGCGTATTTTTGTATATCTGCCTTCTTCCAAAGGAGGGATCTATATGAGCTGGTTTGCTTGATTTCTTTAGGCCAAGAGGGCCAATTTCTTTCAGGTTTTAATGATTGATTTCTTTAGGCCAAGAGAACCAGTTAGTTTGCAGTGAAATGTGCTATTTCTTTAGGCCAAGAGGGCCCTATGTCTGTTTGGTGCCAGTGCGTTTAATGGTTTGCTATTTTAGTGATTGCATCATACAGGTTGACAAAGTCACTGGAGGGAGCCTTTGCTGCAGAGGAGCTTCTTGTGGCCATTCTAGGTGGTTTCGCCCCCTTTCCGATTCTTTTTTCCTTAAGCAATTAATGATATATGTGTATGTAAGGGTGCTTTCTTTCTGTTTGTTGGGGACTGTCAATCAAGGCATGAAGTTCCAGGTTTAGGTTATGTATGTCTATGGGAGGTCTGAGTAGTCATTGCCTCCTGTAGAGGCATTGTCAGGCACTGAAAGACCTATTTTAGATGGGATTTCTAGTGACCCTATTCTGTTGACTTGCTAGGCGATTGTTCTAGGAGGTCATGTTAGTGTGAAGCCTACTAAAAATAACCAAAAGGAAACACCCTAAATATCTGAAAGAAAATACAGAGGTGTGTAAAAAGGGGTTCTAACCCCCATAAAAATAGAGAAGAAAGAAAAATCTTTGAGCAGTTGTTTATCACCTTGTGAAGGCTTGGTAGGTTCCTAAGGACGAGACAAGACCCAAGGGGCTGATGCCTTGTCTTCCTAGGAGTGGCAACTAGCTAAAAAGCAAAGCAAATAAAAGAAGGTTGGAGCAAAAATAAAAGTGAGCATTAGAAAAGGATTAAGTGTTGCCTCACCAAGACTTGGTAGGCTCTTGGGTACCAAGATAGGACTTGAGACCGATGTCTTGTTCTCCTTGGGTCACTACGCTCAGCTCCCTCCTTTTTACACGCTCGAGTATGGAAAATAAAGGCCTAAAAGGCCAATGTACTAAAAGAAAGTGTTTGTTGATTAGGCTATAGGAGTCCTCGCCTAGTAGGAGCTCCTAGTTGAGTTGTCCTTAGTTAGGTTGGTAGTTCAGACCACCACTTAGAATGACCTCTCTGATAGTTCTTTTTGGCTTGGCTGTGTTTGAGCAGTAGGTTAATGACTAGCTTTGGGCTTTCTGTTAGATTATGCTAGGCCTACTTCTCGTGGATCTCCTGCCGCCTTGGTTTTGTCAGGGGGTAGGGTGAGAGCCGTGATGTGTTTTGTTATGTATCTATTTTGTATCAGCTTGATGCTCTTTGTAGTTGTGTTTATGTGCAGATCTGTTTGTGGGATTCAATGGGCTGAGTCACCCTATCTCGTGGTTGCCAATGAGCAGTGATTTTTTACTTTGAGAAGTACTTAAAAATAGCCAAAAAATCCAAATTTCAAGGGCAAAATAGACTTCCTCGAAGGCGGCAACTGTAATTAGTATGATTTTAAGTGGCAAGCCCCAAAAGTGCTTTAAAGACCCATCGAACAATGGTTGGGAAATTTTCATAATTCCCCATGTTGTCAAATGAGACTCTAGGGCAGTGGGGAACTTCAAGATGGACGAGAAAAAAATTTTGACTCCGAGAAGTGCTTAAAAATAGCCAAAAAATACGAATTTCAAGGGAAAAATAAACTTTGTCGAAGGCAGCAGCTGCAATCAGTACGATTTTAAGCAGCAATCCCCAAAAGTGCTTTAAATACCCATCGAGCGATGGTTGGAAAATTTTTATAATTTTCCATGCTTTTGGATGAGACTCTAGGAGATGCTTGGCAGTGGGAAACTTTGAGACAGAAGAGCAGAAATTTTCGTGAGTCAAATCGAAGGCCGGATAGTCTACTGAGGGTGCCCGAAGCGAAGGGCCAAAGTGGAGGTAGTGTAAATTAATATTGTAGTAGGGGGTGTGACATTTGGGGCCTCCATCCCCCAATTTCTCACACAATCCGTGGAGGGAGGGGGGCGTTTTTTTCTTAAAGGCGAAAAAAAAGGAGGACATGGTGGCAACAATGGCGCAAAATGGAGGGGGGGGGGGGGGTGGGGAAGGGGGGGGAGGGAGGGAGCACAAGGCATCTCCCACATCAATGTACCCCTGTAAACTGATCTTACCAGCAAGATGCATGTTCTTTTGCTCTCCATCGCCTCTGTTTCCTTCAAAAATGGTTTCCCGAATGGTGTGATCATAATCTAGTATTTCTCTCTCCTCCAAATGGTGCTTCACATGGCAAGAATCAAGAAGAGAATGCAATGACGGATGCTTGCCCGGCATGAATCGGATTGCTCCAAGATCAAGAGGAGACTGAGGGGAGAGGTTTAGCATTGAAGATTTGCTAATGATTGGTCTGTTGGCAACCTGAGAAAAAAAAAACCCCGCAACATGCAAGTAAGCGGTATGCGTCATTTTTACAAAGGAAATTTGCTTCTTTTTTATGTTTGATAGTTGAAATGGTATTCATACGGAACAAAAATTTGTTTGGATCTCATTTGCATTATGATTGAGGGCTATGCATAAAAGAAATGTAGATCCGTAATGATAAATGGTCGCAATAATTAAATTATAGCTTGAAAAGCACATTTTTAGTGTAAAAATGAAGGTTTGATTGGTTTTGGGTGGAGAAAAGAGATGCGCATGGGATAAAATTCTGAGAAAAAACATATTTCAGTTGTCATAATTAGTAACTAATCATAAATAAAAAATTAATCTATTTTTGTGCATAAAAAATAGAGAAAAATAGCTAAAAATGGAGAAAATTAGGATTTTCGCCTAATAAAAACCTAAAAATTTATGATTCGTGGTGGTTAAGGCTGCATAAAAGCTAAGGCATGAAGTTTGACTTTACTTTGGCTTTGTTTATGTGTTATAGTTCATGGTTTTTTCCATTTTAAGCAAAAAATACATACAAAATAAAACCCTACACCTATGCAGCGCAGCATAGCCTAAACATTAGAAGGAAAGGGTGGTGTTAAGAGATTACGAGGGCTGAGAGGGCTGAGAGAGTTTTGAATCTTTGAAATATTTGATTGTACATTGCATTTAGAATTACGATATTTTAGTTTAAGGGGCTAGTAGCACGAGGAATCGGGCTAGTCTCCATACATCGAAGAATACGTTTAGTGAAAATCATGAAAGGGCTGTTTTTCCACATCACAAGATGCTGATTTGATGAATATTGTTTGTGCACTAGGATCATATGCACTTTCCATGACACATGACATGGTATTAGTTCTAGATTGCATAGCAATTGTCTTCCTAAAAGTGATTCCTTGCCAACACCTTTTCTGTTAGGCAGTACATAAAAGATGATTGGGAGGCTCTTAGTCTGGATAGAAACTATTAACTTGCACTTTCCTAGTAGTGGATAGGACTATATCCCAAATGGGCTGAGTTTCGATTGCACTAGAGGTTGACCAATGAGGGTCCAATGATCATATATGAGGATGTTGTTGTCAGCCCCCTCCTTGATTAATGTATGAAAGGTGTGTGCCTTTTGGGCAGTTACTGTTATGCACAAGTAGTTGGTACTATTGTTTCTTCATCCGCACTCTAACATTCGTAGGTGGTGTTGTCATTGGAGGCTTGTGTAGTGGGTGTGATAGAGGGTAGTACTTCTTGATGCTACTGCCATTGAAAAACCCGATACCCTCTCCTTCTAGGGTTTCAAGCTCCACATTGTCTGTTCTATCAATGTTACAGACTTTGAAATTTCCCATCCCCTTGAACTTTATCTTCTATTTGTGACCCATGTTGCAGAGTACAACAATAGTAAGACTCCTTGTTCAAAGTTACATTGTTTGATATGCTTGTCAAACCAACTCTTGCCTTAGGCCTTCTCATAGATTAGGGTATGGGTTGCAATGAGCTGGGCTTCAAATAGGCATTCTAGTTATACTAGGTAGTTTGTCCATGCTTTCTTGCCATCCCATCTCTCTTTGCTATTCTCAAGCTTAGAACAAAGAACTCAACTAGTAAGATTGCTTCAGTTCCATAGGTTAGCTTGAATGGTGTCTGTCCTATGGCCATTTTGTAGATTATCCTCTAGGCCCATAATGCTACCATTAGCTTATTATCCTAGTCTGTAACATTCTGCCCGCTGCATACGAACTCCCCCTCCCAACCACCACCAAATAGGTGGCGAGGGGAAGGAAGATAACGATGGTAGTCGACGAGAGAAGATGGAGCCACCAGCAAACAACATGGAGGGGAAGGAGACATCAAAGAGGGAGAAGGAGATGACAACAAGGAAGAAGAAGAAGCATATGACAATGATGGCCACGAGCCTATTACTTTTCCCCCCATTAACCACACCCCCTTTTCCACCTATAAAATCTCCCCCCCCAAATCAGCATGTAGATATGAAGCCTTAGAGGAGGGACCAAGACACTACAAGGAAGAGGGGGAGAGAGAGAGGAGGAGGAGAGGAGGAGGAGAAGAAGATAGGGAGAGAGGGGAGAAGAAGAGAGAGGGAAAGAGAGAGGAGAAGAAGAGAAGAAGAGTAAGAGAGAGGGAGAGAGAGAGAGAGGAGAGAAGAAGAGAAGGAGGAGAAGAAGAGAGAGGAAGAAGAAGAGAAGAAGAGTAAGAGAGAAGGAGAGAGAGGAGAGAAGAAGAGAAGGAGGAGAAGAAGAGAGGGAGAGAGAGGAAGAAGAAGAGAAGAAGAGTAAGAGAGAAGGAGAGAGAGGAGAGAAGAAGAGAAGGAGGAGAAGAAGAAGGGAAGAAGAAGAAGAGGGAGAGAGAGAGAGAAAGAAGAAAAAGAGGGAAAGAGAGAGAGAGGGGGGGGAGAGATTCTTTCCCTTCCCCTCCAAAGAGGGTGGCCACACGCATCTCTCCCCCCCCCCCCCCGTAGCCGCGAACCTATACCCGCCTCGCAGGATTATCCCCCACTCGCAAACTCAACTCTCTCCCCAATTGGCCCCACTAATTGAGCACAAGGTGTGGGAGTCTTGTATGACTCGCAAAGATCAAGGATGGCCCCCCAAGCAAAAAATGATGCATGTGGATGGAAACCCCACAACGAGCAATGAAGCCCCGAGCGAGGACATCACTGCCCATCCAACCATGGTGCCAATCGTAAGTAACGTATTTCCACATTGATAAATGCTTACTGATGGGACCTAAAATGGGCCGGCACTGGCTATAGCACTAGCCGAACCTCTGCCATGCACAAGACAACCCCACGGCCTCGCGGTCCAGGAGCGTCTACAGGACACATTGCCCTGGCATCATACATACATTTTGTGTTTGTATCGTGTTTATAGTCCAACCCTTAACCTTCTCAGACTCCTCAGAGGGAGACCCTACACATTTTGGTGTAATTCACCACGTAGAACAACATAGGAGGCACCCCTCGGTTGCCACGGCCCCACTACGACCCTCCTACATCTTGGGGATTGGCCCCTCAATGCGTCGCTAACACATATAACACATACAAAATAGACTCCACTCTTGGTACCAATATTATATCATTCCAGGAATGTACCAGTCCTCACTTACTTGTCCCCTTGGACCCACCGTCTAGACCTACAGCTTGGGTGCCTTACTCTCTCCTGCCTGGGTCATTTATACTTCAACTAATTGCTATGCATGTTAGGAATAGATACCATGTGTATGACTCATGCAAAAGTGGATGCTTTATTGTGCACAAACAATTATAGTTTGAAATCAGCTTATGTGTCATGCAAAAATAACCCTTTTCATGAATTTTCACTAATATGCAATGCTTCGTTGTCGAAACCTAGCACTAAGGTGAACCTCATACTGCTAGATCCATTATTTTCAAATAAACCATATCCTAAATGTTATGCATAAAGAGACCAATCAGACTTTGTATTATTTCAATGCTTAATCTATTGTATAACATCATCCTCCCCCTCATCGTTTAAATTTTGCTGCGTTGCATAGGTGTAGAGGTTCTTTTATGTCTTTTTTTGTATGTAAAAGCAATACGTACATACTTTAACACAAAGGACAAGGCCAAACTAAGGCTTAACCTTATGCTTTAGCCCCGTCAAACATTCACATACATAGATCTTATTTTTTCATTTTTTTTGAACGCAAGAAACCCATTTTCCCCCATTTTTCTCTATTTCTCCAATTTATTTTTAATAAAAATATATATTTTCTAGTTTTTTTAATGACTGATCATTTGAACTAAAACTCAGTATTTTCTCTTATTTTATCCCATGTCCACTCATTTTTCCCCACTCAAAATCAAAGAAACTATCAATTTCCATCAAAACTAGTGTTTTTTTGG
This sequence comes from Lygodium microphyllum, assembly GCF_053477565.2. Lineage (NCBI taxonomy): Eukaryota > Viridiplantae > Streptophyta > Polypodiopsida > Schizaeales > Lygodiaceae > Lygodium > Lygodium microphyllum. The sequence goes on along the minus strand of NC_141160.1, from coordinate 23,850,705 downwards.
GTTTTGAAAATTTATAAATCCTGTAAATCAATATGGGTTTTACATAATAGTGATTGCAGCCCTCAAACATAATGCAAGGAACATTCAAATAAAATTTCGGCCCATGTGCACACAATTTAGACTATGAATGATAAAAAACAAGCAAAATTCTTTCATAAAATAGAGCATATCACCTTTTTGCATGTTTCGAGTTTTTTGAATATTTAATTGGGACTATATATCGACCAACCAGCCATGGATTTCAGCATAGATCTTCAGCCTTTAGCCTCCTCAGCCTCTTGGAACAATCCGATGCCTCCTAGAGACAAGCATCCATCTCCCGATTCTCTTCTTGATTCTTGCCACATGAAGTACCTCTATGTAGGAGAGAGAAAGACTGAAATTGCATCTCCACAACTTGGGGCAGCCATTCCACGCGCAAAGACAGGAGATGAAAGTGAAGATAGGATGTAGATCAGGCATGAGATCAGTTGGGGGGGTTGTTTGCAGGTCCCATAGCCCCCTCCATCAATCGTGGGAAAAATGGCACATTCTCCCTGCTCACACCCGAAAAAAATGCCCCCCCCCCCCCCCCCCGATTTCATTTTTTGTTGGGCTGCCAAAGGGAGCCCCCAAATTTCATGTCTTTTGGGCCCCCTAAATCGTATTTCCACTTGGCCTTTTGGGTCTTGGCCACCCGAGCACTCCCATTTCTACGTCCAGCATCCGAATTGAAGTCTGAAAAATCCTGGCAGTCCATCTTGAAGTCTCGCACTGCTGGGAATCACCCAAGGTCTCATTTGAAATGCCAAAAAATTATGAAAAATCTCCAAATGTCTTCCAGTGGGTCTTTTAAGCACTTTCGGGCATTGCTGCTTAAAATCACACTAATTGCAACCGCTGCCTTCGACGAAGTCCATTTTTCCCCTGAAACTCAAAAATTTTGGCTATTTTTAAGCACTTCTCGGTATCAAAAATCATCCGTTATTGGCGACCACAGGATAGGGCGACTCAACCCGTCGAATCCCACGAACAGATCTACACATAAACACAACCACAAAGAGCATCAAGCCGATACAAAATAGATACATAACAAAACACATCATAGCTCTCACGCTACCCCCTATCAAAACCAAGGCATGATTCCATGAGGAGTAGGTCTAGCATAATCTAGCAGAAAGTCTAAAGCTAGTCACTAACAAATTGCTGCAACACAACCAAGCTAAAAAGAACTATCAAAGAGGTCATCCTAATTGGTGGTCTGAACTACCTACCTAACTAAGGACAACTCAACTAGGAGCTTCTACTAGGTGAGAACTCCTATAGCCTGATCAAGAAATAGTTTCTTTTAGCACATTGCTCTTTTAGCCTCTTATTTTCTATACTCGGGTATGTAAAAAGGAGAGAGTTGAGTGTAGTGACCCAAGGAGAACAGGGCATTGGCCCCAGGTCCTGTCTCAGTACCCAAGAACCTACCAAGCCCTCGCAAGAAGGCGACACTAAATCCTTTTTTAATGCTCACTTTTATTTTCGCTCCAACCTTCTTGCATTTTTTGTTTTTTAGCTAGATGCCACCCCTCGGAAGACAAGGCATCGGCCCCGGGTCTTGTCTCATCCCCAGGAACCTACCATGCCTTCGCAAGGTGATAAACAATAGCTCAAGGATTTTTCTTTCTTTCCTTTTCTATTTTTATAGGGGTTAGAACCCCTTTTTACACACCTCTGTATATTCGTATATTGTCTTTCAGATATTTAGGGTTTTGCCTCTTTTCATCATTATTTTAGTAGGCTTTTCTAACTGCCTCACAACTAACAAGAACTCCTAGAACGACCGCCTAGCAGGTCAGCAGAACAGGGTCACTAGAATTGCCTTCTAAAACATGTCTTTCAATGCCTGACAATGCCTTTGCACGAGGCAATGACTACTCAGACCTCCCCCAGACATACAGAGCCTAAACCTGGGACTTCATGCCTCGAGTGCCGGTCCCCAACAAACAAAAGAAAGTAATCCTTACACGCACATATATCATTAATTGCTTGAGGGAAAAGAATTGGAAAGGGCACGAAACCACCTAGAATGGCCACAAGAAGCTCCTTCGCAGTAAAGGCTCCCTCCAGTGACTTCGTCAACCTAACTACAACAAAAACCATTAACTACACATGCACCAAATAGAGATAGGACCCTCTTGGCCTAAAGAAATAACACATTTCATTGCAAACTAGGTGGTCCTCTTGGCCTAAGGAAATCAAACATGACACAACAAAACTAACTGGCCCTCCTGGCCTAAGGAAATAGATCATTAAAACCTTAAAACAACAAACCCTCTTGGCCTAAAGAAATCAAGCAAACCAGCTCATATAGATCCCTCCTTGGAAGAAGGCGGATATACGAAAATACGCTCCATTCCAAGGGGAAAAATAGGGCTCTCAGCCCTAAACTAAACTCATCAAGTTGCGACCCATACCTCCTACATATATAGCAAGAGGCATACGCATAACATGTCATCTGATCAACCTATGGTCCAAGATAATAGTGGTAGATGGGTCTCAGCCACTCTTTGCATTACCCATATCAACCATTGCCTGCCATATAACTCATGGTCTGATAACATTCCTCACAAGCGACTAGGTCCCGTCTTGTTTGGACTAGGACCATAGTTGAAGAAGAGGTCCTCTTCATAAGAAAAATTAGCTAAGGAATCTGCAAACTGATTCCAATAATGTGGAATGAGTTGAAGAGATACGCTCTCAAATTCATCAAGTAGGGTTATAGCAATTCGATGATACATATGAAGGATGGGATTCCAAACTGTATATGTCCCATTAATTTGATTTAAGATCAGCTAGGAATCCCCCTTTACCAACAACCGCCGAATACCACCTTTCTTGGCAATATTCAGTCCCATAATCAATGCTTTATACTTTGCTATGTTGTTAGTGAATCCTACCCTGAGATAAACAGCTAATTTCATTGAAACCCTACGTCAGGGATCTCAGATAACTACTCCAACACTTCCTTTTTTATTAGGCCCCTGGGACGCTCCATCAAAGTATAATGTGTACGTCCACAATGGGTTTACACAACCAGCCATTGCAAACTCCTCGATTCCTTTCATTACTTGGTTATTAGGTGGTTTGAGGCTGTTCACTTCTCAGAGTCGGGTTTGTTGGTTTTTTTTTGTAGTCCTATTAGTGGGTTTGTCTCTTAGCTTAATGTTCCTTTAGTGGGTTCCTTGCTAATTAAATCACTTTGCAAGTTTACGCTTACACACTTGGATGGTGCAATTCAAGATGAGCTGTGCACAATCAAGCTTTCGGCTGTTCTCATGCACCTAAGTGCTTACAATGCAATGTACAACTCTCAATGAAATCATTCACACATACACCCTGCTAGTTAGTTCTATACAGTTGCAGCTCTTTTACACGAGTTGCAATTACACTTACTAGTCAATTTTAATCCTCTATGGGGTCCTCATGGGTGGTCCACCCAAGTAGTCAATTAGTGTCTCTATTAAGAAGTAAACTGCAAGTGACTGATTGATTCGATCAATTCTTGGGCTTGCCATAGTAAATTTTGATGTTGGTTAGCTCTATTTTCAAACTTGCAAGTGTTTGAGATCTAGCTAGGGTCACTCAATAATTAGCTCATAGACTTTGGTATATTTGGTGGGGAGACTCACTAAATCACATGTGTACCTAGCTATGATCCTGTCCTTATTATTTAATCAATAAGAATGAAGATTATGAGCATACTTGGAATCATTGAGAATGATGATACAACAAATTTCTATTGATGTTGCTCTCTCTTGACCTATTGATCTCTCTCTCAATCTCTCACATGCCAAAATGAGCTCTTCCCCCCCTTTCTCTTCTTTTAATGCTCTCTTTTTCTTCCCTTACTCTTTATTTTCCTTCTAAGGTATTCCAAATCTCTCTTTTTTTCTTTCCTTGCTTTTTTGGTTGTTATAGAAACTTATCTTTTCTTTCTTTTTCCTTTTTTCATCAACATTAATGCATCCTACTAAATGAAAAAAACCATACCACAGATCTAAGTAATATTCCTAAATCTTTCAAAACCTAAACTACTCGGCAAAGGAGATCAAATACCTTTCGATTCCCTTGCTTTCTACCTATACCAAGCATCATTTCCAAGATGAACTCCTATTCTCTCGCTCGATTTGGAGCATGCAAGAAATCAAGCTTGAATCCGTTGGTCCTAGCAATGGTACCAAATATTGTTGCTATTGCTAGGAACCAGCGAGACCCTACGAAATGCTTATCAAGTCAAGCATGTCAAGTGAGTGGCAATGGCTAACTCTCACATAGCCATGCATGTTCTCACCCAAGGATGTAGTGAGGTTACTGTTGAATTTGATCATTGTAGTCCCCTTTCTCGAATCCTTCAATGGTGCCATGATTCAAGAAGGCGCTAGCTCAAGAAAGCTCCATCTTTATGCTCCAAGCTCCAACCTCCATAGCCACACGTACAACAAAAGAGAAGAGAAGAAGGAGAAGATGAGAAGAGGGAAAATAGCTTCTCCATTGTCCCTCACTCACACACTTACTCACTTTCTATCTTTCACTCCCTCTCTCATGCATAAGAAAAAAGCAAGAACAAGAACAAGAAGAGAGCTAGTTTGCACACACACCATGAATGAGCTTATCCATTCACTTTTTAGCCTTTATACATGCCCCTTCTCTCCTTGGGCACCCAATCCATTTTCATGACCAACTATTTGACCTTGATCCTCTTTTTGACTCTTTTCCTATTCTTTCATATTCTCATGGCCCCTTTACGTGCGCCTTTTCATTTACAACTTGCACAGGAGGGAGTCTGACAATCTTTTACAAAAGGACTAAAATGTGCTTTATCTCTTGTGTGCCATGTTCTTGATTTTAAAAATTTAATGTGCTTTTTGGTCTTCTTTTTCCATCAAGCTATTTCTTTATGTTCCTTCTTAAGCCTTCCTTGCACCTTGTGTCATTCTGAGGGTTAAAAGGCTTAGATGATAAAAGGATAAAACTTTGAGTAGAGGAAGACACAGATGGAACAAGCTGAGGTTATCAGGTACATGCTCTCCTCCTCTTCATTATTCTTCAACCATATCATATATCTTCACAATCTCAAAACTATAGTAGAGAGTCAACCTACGTCCTACATTTGGACCATGATTAACTAACTCAAGTCAATCTAATTGCTTGACTTATTTAGAACACACACACATACCTGCTAGTGACATCTAAGCTACACAAATGTCATGTTAGGGATAGAATACTAGTGATGAGCTTGGCTCTCATAACACTTCCCCTCAAGCTTAAGAAGGGTAGTGTATTCCAAGTAGCTATCTAAAATGATTGAACTTATCTTTACCTAGTGATTTGGTAAAGATATCAGTTATTTGATCATCTGTATTGACATGTAGGAGATCCCCCTTTCCTACAAGTATCATATCATGTATGAAGTGATTGTGTATCTCTATATATTTTGTGCTAGCATGATAAACAAGGTTTATAGCCAGAAGTACACTACTCATATTATCATAGTATAGTGTCATTGGAGCCTCTATATGTATATCCAAATCAACCATCAACTTTAGCAAACCAAGAATCTCACAGGCTCCTAATGTGACATCTCTATACTCTACCTCAGTACTAGATAGTGCAACTATCAGTTGCTTCATGCTACTCCAGCTAATCATCCCATTGCCAAGGTTGAATGCATAGCCATTAGTAGACCATTTATCATAAGGACACTTGCCTAATTTTCATCATTGTATCCCATGAGCAAGTCCTTCTTAAGAATCACTTGGTGGGGGACTTGCTTGAGCTATGCCAAACAGACACCGCACACACAAGAGGAAGCTCACTCAAAAACACAAGAATAGGTATGGAGACCAAAACATTTTCTTGCTGATTTCTTCTTTCTCTTCCACACACAATACAATGTACACAAAGTATAGATAAGATGCAACATAAAAAAAGTGGCCTACTAAGTTAACCGATGCATAATTGACTATACTAATTGATTGATACCATAAATATGCCAGTTGTGTAGGTTTGCCCATTAGGGTAGATTTGGACTCAAGTTTTGGCCTTTTAGTGTTAGAGAGAACAATTCTCTCAACCAATAGGAGGAGATATAACGTTGCACTAAAATAGGGTATTTCCAATTTTGAAGTCTTTTATCTCATTTTTATAGATTTTTGAAAAGAAGCATTTTTAGGTATTTTGGAGCATAAATTCGTGGAGGCACAAGAAATAAGAGGCATTAGCACAATTAAAGACAATAGATGGAGACATTTCTTATTAGTCTTGCACAAACTTACAATATCCCCATCATTCTCTTGAAATTCTTGAATAATACATCCAAACGTTTTCCCTCCAGTGTAGTATCCTTCCTTTTTTTCCAAAAAACTCAAACAATTCAGCAAAGTGGGTGTTATTCCTTCATTTTTATACAAGATTTTCTATTCTATTCTCTCTTTTCACTCAAGGTCTTCTTTAGCTTCATCTTCTATGTCAATGGAAGCCTCATGTCCTTGGCATCTCTCTTCTTCTATCAAAGTAATCACAATCCACAACAATTTCTACTACCATCTCTATTGCTAGTTAGGCTATGTTGTAGACAAGGAAGAGAAGACGATGTGAAAATGAACTCATTGATACCTACAAGGGACTAGTCACGGATTTGAAGGTCATAAGGATCGGGGGAAAAAATCAAGGAGGTGCATGTATGACATGCGTTTATGTACTCAAAACTATGTTTGCAGAACTGGCCTCTTGATGTGCCATGCCATAGACCAAATTGTAAGTTTAAAAATTTTCAATGGGCTTGGAATTGAGTTTTTATGTTTTAGGAATACCTTTAATAAGACATTGGCCAAGGATGGGATTTTTTTAAATTACAAATTTTACAATGCACCATTAAGCATAACAGGATTTGGATCTCTCAGCCCTTTTCCACTCCCAAATTTGGATAGTGTAGAGTAGTCAATCCCAGATGTGGAAACACGTGAATCTTATAGATTAAAGATTTATGAAAATGTTTATCTATGGCCTAATGTAGCTAGTAGACAGGTGAAGATCACAATCTTCATGCCATTACATGTTTTGGTGGATTTCTTTTACGACGAGGAAGTTTGAAAGACAACATCAATGTTCATATGTAAATTGGAGAAATGTATGGACTTCCTACGTTAGAGCTGGGATTTAAAAGAAGTGTGTGGGATTATGTCCAAAGTAGAACAAAATTTATTGTTTGCAAATATATGATTGTGCCACAAAATCTTATTCTGACTTTATATTACATGAGATGGCATTATGTGAATGGAAATATCATGGCAATTGATCAAGACTCACAAGATTATGCTTATAATCTTATGATAATGTAGGAGGTCTGGTTGGAGGATGAGCTCTAACGATGCTCAGTGTAAGGGCAAATGTCTCTTTACATCGAGTGCGAATGGACCTAATGTATGAGGACATAAATATCATTGCTTCTTATTTGTTCAAGTGCAATGGTTACAAGGTAAATAGAATATGCAACCCAAAAGTGTAGTACATTGTTTAAGATAAATTTTTATTGTTTGCAAATAATCTGAATCATGGTGAACCGTATGTGCAAGTGTCCTAGGGAAAAGAGAGAAATACTTTATGTAAGGACATTCACACTATACAAGTTTTTCTCTTTCTGCAACCTATCCAATAGTACAAATGGAAATATAGATGCAAAATTGTAGGAAGGACAAGAAGTGATACAAAAACTATTTGAATTCCATTTTCAATAATGTTAATTTGATTACAAAAGCTTTGGATTATGTACAAGAGGGAAATTTTTTATTTGAATACTATAATTTTGGCATATTTACAATCTTTGCATCCTCTATATTAGAAGTGTCCAAATAGTCGGTGTCATTAGTTGAGTGCAGATCATCTAAGTCAATGGCATTGGGATGGGGATATGGCATTCCAACTCTAGGTTTTGGGTGTGGATCTAGAGGGTCATATGCAGGTGACATTGAAAGATTTTGATGAGAAGCATAGTTGATTAAATTTTCAACAATCTCTGCTCTAAACAAAAGAAGTTCATCATCATATAAGTTGCTAAGTGCTCAGCTTGCATAAAAAACATAGAAATGAGACTAAGTATAAAATTGTGAAGGCTATCCGAGATCAAATTAATAAAAAGTAAACTTACATCAACCATTTTTTGCCCAAGTAGCTGTTCCAGGAGTAGTTTTGCATTGTAGCAAACTCTCCATCCGTAGCTATGGCCGTCACCCTACTGTGGCACTTTGCAAAGAATAATTATTTTATTGTCCAACATTTCATGGTTTTGAACCACTACCTTGAAGCCCTTTACTAGCTTTTTCAAAGAACTATTTTGGTAAATGAAAACATGGTTAGTGATTTTCTTTCTCCCCTTCTCCCTCTCATGGAACTTACTACTTTACATTGTCATGGTATCCTTCAATTGAGTTGGCTAGAAAACATCTCCATGTGGGAATATCATAAACAATCAGGAACTAGTGAGATCTACAAGGCAAGGAGGACAATAAAGTTTGGCTATAAAAAAAATATTTGAGACAACTTGAAAGAAACATACCAAACATTCCTTAGCTTTCATGGTATGCCATAACTACATGTTGTATGAGATCCAAATTGCAATCTTGGTACCATGGGCACACGTCTAGATATACGATGTTCTCTCCCAGATAAAAATGATCAATAATTCAAGAGAATCTATGATAAAAACCTTCTCTTGAACATTAGAGGGAAGGTTTATAACAATTAAGCTGAAAAAGAAAATAAATAGTAAGATTTAGGCCATATGCATATGAGGAAAACATGCAAAATTTTCAAAGTTTCACAATACCTTAAGACTGTGATCATTACAAAATCATTCACCTTATTTTGAAGGTCTAAGAGAACCCAAATATCTTCCTCACTAAAGTGGATAGCATTGAGCTACTATTGGTATGGCCTTTTGTAATGGGAGCTCATGCTCAACCACCCAAACCCACGGACCGCTTATTCCTTCAAGCATTTCAAGCGAGCACCTATGGTTATTTCTTACCTAGCCAACATACCTTTGATCCTACTGGGGTGTAGTGAGCTTACGTTAATGCCCAAATGAGTTTCCTCCTCCCTCAAGCACTCCGGTAGCTCCACGATTTGTGATACAAGCTCAAGCATACTCAAGCCTCCTCCTCCAAGCTCCATCCTCCATAGCCACACACGAGATGAGAGAAGAGAAGAGAAGAGAAGAGAAGAGAAGAGAAGAGAAGAAAAAGAAGAAGAGAGGAGATGATGGAGAGCTTCACCTCTAAGATTCCTCACCTTCAGTTTCCTTTCTACTGCCCATCTACCTTTACAAATTGCATAGGAGAGAGCCTAGCACTCTTTTACAATAGTTTTAGGGGCACCTTGCATTTAAAAGTGTTATTTTGCATTTGACTTGATTTTTGAGGTCTCCCTTGTGCTTCTAGTCGTTCTCCCTCTCCTACCTCTTCCGTTGTGTCTGATTTCCTACTGGGCCACCTCTCTTAGGTCCTAACTTGCACTTTTCCACTTTTTTTGCTTTCTTCTTATGCTGAGGTTAACATTACCCCCCTCCTAGTTTAGTGCCAATCCCATGGCATTGATGTGTAGTAGTTGGAAGGTGGGATGTGTGTAGCTAGATGGCTTTTTTGAGTTTGTATACAAGCCCTTGTGGGGGATGGTGTTGGATGGACCGGCCCTTGAAATTGAAGATGTAGTTGGGACGGATCCCTCTTTAACACCGGCCTTGAGTGGATCTGTCCTTTAAAATTTAATATGATTTGCCTTTGCTTTGTTTCGTCTATATGGTGACATGTTATATGAGATGAACCCCCACCTAGATGGGTGCTAGTTCCAAGACATTTGTGGTTTTAAGTTGATGAAGGTTTGGTGATTTAAAAGGGTGGTCATGGGAGTTGATGATGATGGGGCCTCTAGGGGATTGGTATTTGGGAAGAAATTGATCAACCAGTTAAGGTGGTGGAGGTCGGAGGAGCGCATTGCATGGATGATGAGGCCTCCGATGTTGGGGGATGGAGCCTTTGCTTGTACCTAAAAAGAAAAGAAGGTGCACTACCTGGGGGTGTGTTTGCTTTGCCATGTGGTGCATTGTGCTTGTGCTAGTGGAACTAGGAGTTGGGTTTGAACCACAGGAAAGCCTAGGTGTTGTCCCCCACTTGATGACCTAGTTTGTGCATAAGGGAGGTACGATGCATGTAGCTTAGGGTGACAGGTCTAACCATAAATGAGTCTTACCTCCCTAGGTATGTCTTGCCCTTGATGTGCCCTAAGCATGAAGTGAGGAATCAAAATGAGGCTAGGGTGTTAGGGAAGGAGCCGGATGTGTGACTGAAGCCACTGGACCTACCTTAAGAACCCCTAGGTGCAGTGACTGTGGTTTATGTGGGGTAAACTATTGTCTATTGTGATTTCTTCTCTTTTCATCTTTGCTTTCTTCTTTCTTTCTTTCTCTTTCTCATTCATTTTCTTTTCTTTTTTTATTACATAGGCAGGACAAGAGCTAAGCTTTGCCATCCAAGTGGGGTGGAGAAAGGGGCCTAAGAGACTTATTCAAGAATTGCCAACTCTGCAAGTACCCTTTGAGGTTCAGGAAGACTTGCAGAGTGGTGGTAGAGAGAAATGGATGATTGCAATGTATAAAGTGGCTATCATTCATATCTTCTAGAAGGGATAAACAAAACGAAGGGAGAAGGGCAACGTGCATTATTAGTTAAGCCATGGCGCAACTGTCTATGGCATTGGAATCAAAGTAGAGTGTTGGGAGGTTGCATTCTTGTGGAGTGGGATTTTGCCTAGGTAGTATTCTAAGTAGCCTAAGGTATTACAAGTAGTAATGAATGTAGGGTTGGGGCATGAGGAGAATTCATCTATAAAACAGACTATAGAGTCATACAAATTTTCTGGGGTGAAGATAAGGGCCTCTTCAAGCTTAGTACAATTCGTGTTGTAGATTATGGGAAAGTCATACCAGCCATGGACATTGGGGTCAAAATCCACTCCCATCCTTCGAGGGTATGAAATGAATGTCAAGTTGTTGCATTCAAATGGGAGGGTGTTGTAGAAAGCCACCCAAGTGTCCATATTTATGTCACAGATATGCCTTCTCCATGTCGGTTGGCACTCATAGCCTGGCATTGATCTCCAGACCTCAAAAACCTTATTTTTAAAAATTCTGCATCCTCTATGCCCCAAAGGGTGGGGCTATGTTCTCTCTCAGTCAGCCATTTCTCCCCAATCATGCTTCCAATGTTGATCACTTCTTCCATCACCTTGATCGAAAGAACCTTGTGCAAATTGGAGGGGAATTGGAAGTTCAGATCAAAGGGGATTCTAGAAGTTTCCTGTTGTTGCCAGATTACCAAATCAATGTGGAAGCTCGTTGGGAAACTATCCTGGCTCGATGGAATAGGCGCAGGTGGCACTTGTATAGGTCTGGCATTCAATCTTCTCCTTGCTTCCTCCACCATTTTTTTTCCTTTTTCCTTAAGTGCAGACCTTCTTTCTTCGGACATGTTTGCTTGTTGTTGGTCTTTTGGCCATGGTGGGGAAGGAGGCTATGGGGCTAGCTCTTCTTCATGTGGCCCCATCTTGAAGCTTGGGCCAACCTCATCTCCTTGCTTGGGGACCCCTTCCACAAGCCCTACTGAATCTATTTCCTGTGGGGTCAAACCTGCCAATAGTAGATATCTTTGTTGTTCTTCCAAGGTCAAGCTGACCCCCATAGGTTGCGGTGGCATCTGCATGCCTACTCTCAAGGCCTTGCATGCAATCTGCAACTTCTTCTTGATGGCTTCAATAGCCTCCCTTTCCTTTGTATGGGTGACATCAAGCAGTGCATTGAGGAAGGCATGTTGCTAGGTTTCGAAGCCCACTTGGGTAGCCTCCGCTCAACTTTCAACTAGTACTTTATCTTTTTCAAGACGATGCACCAAGGCTTTGACTCTTCTTTCATTATGAGCTACCCACTCATTTTCTCTCTTTGTCATCTCCTCAAGGATTTCCCCCTGCCTCTGAGCTAGCAATGTTAGCCTTTGTTCTTGATCTGCCATTTCCCTTTTCAATATTTGCTACTCTTTGTGTGTTGAGCCTACCTCTTGTATCAATTTCTCCACTTCTTTTTTGTATCTGCGTGCTCTTTCCTCCCTCAGTGTCTCTAGTTCCTCTATGGCTTTACTTATCTTCTCCATCTCCACTTGCAAGTCCTCATAAAGCCCTACGATCTCTTCATTGCATCTTCACAAGCACACTATGGCTTCAGTTTCCTCATCCAATATTGCCTACCATTCAGCTTCTGCTTCTTCTTTAGCCTATAGTAGCTGTTCTTTGAGCTTGATGATCTCCCTTTAGGCCATGGCTATTTGGCAGGTTCTCTCCAACTGAATTGCAACCATGGCCTCTATTTCTACTTCTAGCTTTGTCACTGCTATCTTTTTCTCTTCCTTGGATTTCTCTAGTTCAAAGATAAGCTCCTTGACATATTCATCGTATTCCGCAAGTGGCATCTCTATTGTGGGGATGGAGGTTGTAGAGGTTGCCACCTTTTGTTTCTTCAGGTCTTGTCTAGACTTGGCATCTACTACTAGTGCCAGTCTTTTGGTTCCTACTAGAGGGGTCCCTTCTTCTACTCCTTGGCTCATTTCCTTATCCACAAAGTATTGGACCCCAACCATTAGGTTTCTTGCATCCACCTAGGTTGTAGAGCTAGGTGTGGATATGTGGTGGTGGTATTCGCGGGCACTAGAGAGTAGGAATGGGGGTGATTGGGGCCTTGCCCTTTCCTTCTTGCACTACAAGTGGTATGAGTTCCGACACATGGGCACTTGAGCGTAGCCCTTGATCTCTAAACGGGCTCATGGGATCCAGATCAATCCTACCTAAGACTACTTCTCAATGGATTTGCGCATTGCAAGGGCTACATCTTCCTCCTTCTTTCTTTTCAACTCCTCCTCCTCTTCTTTCACCTTTCTCTTTCTTTCCTCCTTGGCCTTCTTGGAATACCTACAAGCCTTTTGTAAGTTCACTTTTTCTTTTTTCCTCCTCTCATCTTATTCGTTTTTCTATACAATTTTCTTATTTGTCTTCTTAGCCTAGACTGCTCTTCTTATTCCTTGTCCTCTTCATCCTCACTCATCGTTCTTTCATTGGATTGTGCCTCTTGTTCCTCTTGGTGAGGTGGCAACTTGCTTGGCATTTCATCAACTCCTCCTTTTCCTTGCCCTTGCCCTAAGGCTTCTCTGATGATGGCGGTAAGGACACCACAAAATCCAATGGTTGAGGCCTTTGAAGATGAAGCTTTCCTTTTAGCCTTGGTGGCAAGGGACTCTCCTCGGGTTGGCTATCCTCCTATTGCTAGAGCCTTTGCTAAGGTCTCGATGGTCTTTCTCACAAATCTATTGAGGTTCACCTCATCTAGTGATCATGTTGCAGTACTCTCTAGCAAGGGGACATTAATGCGGCTCGTGATTGTGTTATACCTCTGATTAGAGAACAATGCATGCACCATCTTTGCCTGGAGTTGGATTTTGGGATCTAGACTATCCTCCAAGATGATGCCATCATTGGTGTGGACCTTCACCTTGTCCATTTCCAGTATGGTGTATACTTCTCTCATTGGCTTTCTCTCCACTTTTTTTGACAAGCCCAAGGCTCTTTTTACCAACTCTAGGGTCAATTCAATCTACACACAACAAGTTTCTTCTCCTTCCCTCACAATCATGGTGCCACGGTTCTAGTGAAAAGTTCATAAGAACTCTGTGCAATGGATGTAATCAACCCCTTGTCCCACTGCTTCCATGTATTTTTGCAAATTGCACTGCTCAATAAATTGCCTCACGGCCCATTATTTGATGGCTACATCTTCAAGGTTGTAAAGATATGCCAAAATTTAAAGTGGTTGAAAGCCCTCATCTCCACCAAGAGGTCAGATTTCACCTAGTCTTCTTTTGAGAAAGGCAATTTGCCAGTCATTTCTTGACCTGCCATGATGGTTTCCTATCATGAAGCCATATTCACCATTAGTGCTTTTCAAAAGAATTGCTGGCAAAAGGAAGGACTACATGCTTGCTGACTTTGAGATGATTAAGCACATTAGTAGACTTTTCCTTCAAGCAGTCCATTCATTCCAAGATTTTATGATATTTTTTCTCAATTCACAATTTAATTTTTCATCCATTTTGGACATTGATTGAGGTTTTTTAGTTTTCCTTGCACGTTTTATTCCCATTACCTATTTGATTTTACCTTACCCCCTTGATTTTATTTTATTTTTTACCTTACCCCCTTAATTTTATCTTTTGATTTCACTTTACCCCCTCCCCCCTTGAGAATGAGAAGGATCCTTCCTAGGATTAGAGGTCAAAGGGTTAAAGGCATAAGCACATGTGCACGGTGCTTCACTTCTGCATGAGCCAAGCATAGACATTTGGATTATATTCCATTTTAGCGTAGTGGTCCATGTCTATAGGTCGAATATCTATGTGAGTGATGTAGGTAAGGACATCCATTAGGAATTCAGCGGAATTGATTTGGCTAGCAATGTGTAACTCCTCCTCAATTAGAATACAATATAAAGATGGATGGGTTAGAAGGTGGTCTTCCAGGGGTCTATTACGAATTGTTTTCAAAACCTTATGGGAGCTTGGAGCTACATAGTAGGTTCATACTATGAGGTTTTGATATCACGTCTCTATTCAGTATTTGTCATGATTTGACAACCCTCAAATTCCCATTGAAGTTGGAGAGTGTACTATTTCCTCAAGAAAGAAGAGTCATTGTCAACAAGCTACTTCAACTCTTCAATTTCTTGGTCGGTGGTCACATATGCAATGCGCTTGTCATATGATGTGATGAGGCATCGTTTCTGTGCTTGCTCGTGGGAAATCTTGATGGTGATTAACTCCTCAACTACTTCAGCAACCTTAACAAATACAAATTCGGATTCTTCCCATGAGCAAGGTAGCATACGCATCTTCGTTGCTAAAGGTTCTTCCAAAAATTCTAAGTCCAAGTAGTCATAGATTTTAGTAGCAAGAAATTGGAAGGTGCCATCTAAGCATCTAAGGCAAGCAACCAAGTCATCCTCCATGTTCTCAACAAAGTCCATAGTCAAGGTTAGAATTTATCTCCACCCATAAGAGGGTCTAAGGCTTGTAGGTGGCTAGGGCGACTGAACTAGAGAGTTCAACAGCCAACTGATTGTTGCGGATCTCATTGCTTTTAAGGTTGTGGATTGGCCTCTTGTTCAATAGGTTGGTGGGCTGTGGCTACTAATGGTGCTTCTGAGGTTTGAGGGGCACTAATGGGCCCCAGTTAAGATAATTTGTTAGTAACAGGCTGTGGTTTTGGCCTATAGATTATTTTAGATTCTGCATGCCTAGACTTCAAAGGTTCTATGGATTTAGCAGCCTAAGTCTCTTGTGGCCCGAGTGCCTGATCTGTCCTGATGTTTCATGTGGTCAATCTTGAGGGCGGAATTTGAGTAGGGCCTTTGGCCATTTTGGCTTTAGGTACCCAGATCCAGGTGTTACCCACATAGTAGCCTTACGCTTGCAATAAGGTCTTGGGGACCCATCGTGCACGACTTGATCGTACGTCAATGTCTATGGTTTCATTTTGGCCCCCTAGGTTTGAGCATGGGGTTTTAGTTGTGTGGGGTCATGGGTGTCTGCTTCTAGGTGGTGGGCCTTGATGGTTAGGTATCCATTGAAGGATCTTGGTTCTGGCATCAATGGGCTACAGGTGTCTTTAGGTTTGGCAAGGGTAGTGGCAAGTCACAACCCCCCTCTTTAGACTTGATGATGGGATTTTCTACCGATGGCTATGCAGACCTTGAAAGAGTCGCACAACCCTTTCTGAAAGTGGTGACTATTCATACATTGCCTATGGTGAGGTGGATACATTGGGACACGTACTCAACATTGCAATGAGCTTGCTTTTTAAATGTGCATCCTAATAGCGATTCTGTACCTGCATCTTTGGTGTTTGGCAACACATAGAAGATCATTGGTATGCTTTCTGACTCAATAGAGACTTGTAATGTGCCTCTGGGCACATTTTAGTGGTCCATCGAGAGACAAATCTAAGCATCACTGCCCGACACTCCCATGGAATGTTATGGGGTTTGTCACCTAGGGTTACTTGAGTCCACCTTGCAACGGAATGTTCACAGCCAAACCCACTAGGATCGACCTAAAATTTGGGTTCCTAGTGGTCAAGGTCTCCTAACAGCATTCTACATCAGGTCCTAAACATCTACTTTACGCAGAGATACCCCATCCAAAGTAGATCCATGCCACTTTTGGTTCAAAGCATATGAAAAACGAGAGGGATGTGTCACTCAACCTCTCTACCCATAGGGTATATTCCCATTCTGATCCCCTAAAATGGCATGAATCGGGTTCTAACTTAACAATACCTAAAGGTCGAACAATGGTAAAACCTTGTGAGAAGCTTCCTAGTTCTCTGGGACCACCTTGCCATAGGACAGTAGACCCATCGAGGGTTCTGCCCATCCGCTTCCCTCAATGAACGTTCTTTAGTTATCTAATTAGGTCCTATCACATTTATGTGTGACATTTAAAATCAACTTCCTTAATTAAACCTTTTAGGAAATACAGTTTTTCCGCGTAATTTATAGCACTGACACAAAAACAAAACAAGTAGTCCTTTTGTCAAAAAACAAGTTTCTTAACTTATCTTTAAGTTAATCTTTGCCTCTTGTCCATACAGGAGAAATTACATGTCCCTTCTACCTTGCAAAAGTACCCGATCCAAATCACATGGCACCATAATTTCCATCCTTTATCTAGAATAGGATCTTCCAACGCCACAAACATTGGGCTCACGGCAGTCTTCAACTCCATTCCGGACTAGGCAAGGGGTGTCTAGAGCTCCACGTGACCCACAAGTTCCCTAGGAGTGAAACATCATTTCCGTGGATTGGCATTTTCACCATGGCCCATGAATCAAGCAATGCCCTTCTCGGGTTAATCCACGGTGCGATCTTGGAGATGATCTAACCATGCAAAGAACCTTTCCTTAATTAAATCCTTTAAGAGTCAAGCACAAACAAGGCATTCGACCCTAATATCATCTTTCAGAAGATATTTCTTTATTCCCATGGCAAGTTGTCATTACATACCCATGCCATGAATTTACCATCAATCACAAGCACTTGGAATAATCATCCAAACCACAATCCAACAAGCATTTAGGGTGTTTTTTGATCAACCAACAAGAACATTGGTATTCTTTTCCAAACATTACAAGGATAGTCGTGATAACCTTTCCATTGCATATTTTCTCTCCCCCTTGGGATCAAAGAGCAATTCTATGCAAAATTTACTTCACACTTGTAGGCACAAATCTTGAGTTGAGACTGACAATGACCAAGACACTAAGATGGAAAATCATCACGATATTGTATTCATCATATATGAAAAAGAGGTAGTCAAGTACAATGATTTATAGTTGTTGGATGGGTAGCAGTTTTCCCTCTCTGTGCATATGGGATTCCTACATCCTACATGTCTTCTTAGCCCAAACTGCCTCATACAAAGAGGCCACAGTGGGTGTGAGTGCAAATATCTCAACACCCCTCCTCAATCACACCAAAAAGTACAAAGTGTGTAGAGGCTTTAGTGAGAGCAACATCTGCAAAGTGTGGGCACACCATAAACATGGCAAAACACCAATGGCTATCGCAAAAAAGGCTAAGTGTGGGTACCACAAACATGATGGACATCCAAAGGCTGTAGCAAGGGCCTCTCAAAGTGTACAGAGGCTGTAGTACAAGGCTACATGAGGAGTTTACAAGCTTATGACACCTGGGGGTTCCACTAGGATTTACCGTATGGTACCACATGAGTGTAAGGGAGAGGGGTTATTCAAGGGAAGGAAGGTACATTTTATAAGGTAAAGTCCCATAAATAGGGGGTAGATAAACGGTATTTTCATATATTTCTAGCACGCAGGTGACGTCTCCTTATTACTACTAGTGAATCCCCCATATTATGACAAAAGCATTTTGGGCTTGGCAATACAATGCTAAAAAAGTCAGTAAAAATTTGGGTCAAGGACCATGAGGTCCTTACAGTTTTCAGCATTTACATAGATCTTCAATTCATTGCAGGTCTTCTTGTCGGTGTAGTCCAACTTACTCTTTTTGATCTTGTACTTGTTCTTCACTTTGCTTGCAGCTTCAGTGTCCACCACTTTGATCTTTTGGTCCTCTTCTTCTTCCTGGTCTTCTTCTTTATTGACTTTACTTGCATTAGTTGCATTAGTCTTAATGTCCATGTTCCCCTCAAGCAAAGGTGTCCTCTTTGAAGTTTGCATGTCAACCAAGGTAGTTAGGGTGTCTTCAAAATATTTAGATGGAATCATTGATTGCACTTGAGTGTAAGCAGCTCCATTTCCTCCTACACGTAGAGTAAAAACATATTCTATGTAACTGAAATGAGCAGCAAGAGTAATGCTACTCTTCATGAGAAGCATCCACTTAAAGACCTTCATGTTTGGCATTAGTATGACCAGGAATCAGCTTCTAATGACTGAGAATAACCAGCAATCTAGATGATCTTGAACATGTTAAAAAAACACGAGTGCCAAGAAGCAATATACTAGTATCAAGAGATACTATGTAATTCAAGCACTTGATGTTGATTCTTGAGCTACGATTTCTCACTTCCCTTGCTTATTTGAATGAGGCACAAAGTAGATTAGAGTTGCAAATTGTTGGTTGAGCCCAAAGGAATGAGAAATTGAATAGGCTTATGAGTTTTGAGCTCAAGGGCTATGGTTGCCCTTTAGGGTTTGCAAGGAGCAGTCCGATTTTTCAGCTCGTGCAGTTTGTGGACACAACCATTTTGCACAAGACTTGATGGGAAGGAATCTTGGGTAATGAGCTTCAATTGCTCTATGGATACGGACCAGATCACAGCACGCAGAGGCAATGCGAACTGTACGACTAGAATAAGGTGCAGAATGGGCAGCGACTTTCAATTTGTGCAATGCTGGAGCTACATACCAATGTCGAGCTCTGATGTGACAAGGAGCTGCTCCAGGAGTAGAGGAAAGTTTCTCTAGGAGGAAATGTGGAAAATATGGGCTGTAGGAGTAGATTAAGAAGCTCCAACTTAGGTGGGTACTGTCTGGCTATGGCAGACAAGAGGGCAAAGTGAGGATGAAGTTGGAAATGGAGTCATACACCGATCTTGAGCTGTCCAGAGATGAAGAGGAGCTGAAAGAGTAGAGAGGAGACCTGAGACATGCTAAGCCATGCTTAGTTGTGCTCTTATACCATGTTAAAATACGTGGATCTAGAGCATGGCTATGGCGAATGGAAGATGAAGTTCATGATGACATAGACTGAAGACTTGACCAACTGTTACTCAAGTGAATTAGGTTCCAAGATGAAAGCTTGGACTCATAAACACAATCTTGAGTTAAGATTGACAATGACCAAGACATAAGATGGAAAAGCATCATGATATTGTATTCATCATATATGAAAAAGTGGTAGTCAAGTACAATGCTTTATAATTGCTGGATGGGTAGCAGTTTTCCCTCTCTGTGCATATGGGATTCCTGTAGCCTGCATGTCTTTAGCCCAAACTGCCTCATACAAAGAGGCCACAGTGGATGTGATTACAAATATCTCAACAAAAAAGAGCTCTTTCTGGAGGGGATCTTGGAAAAATCAATGATGTGATGCTCAAATCATAAATCAGATGGTTCCATTGGCTCAAAAAGGGGTTTAAAACCCCAAGACACAAGACACTTGGTTAGAAACCTTTCTAATCACTCATTTTTCTTCTCCATATTTGAAGTGCTGATTATTGCTTGTAAACTGCAATCGCGGCGCGTGCAATTTTGCCAATCTCTTCTTTTTTCATTTTAATAAAATCTCCCAAACTAGTTAAAATATCACTTTCCTTTTTTTAAAAATGACATCCAGTTCAAGAAATCTCCATATCTTTTTAGGATAATATCTAGAATATCTAAAATATGCTAGTTTTGTCCAAAATCTAATATTTTTGGACCATCCATACTATACACATTAACACTACTGATTAATACGACTCATAACTCTCATTCACGTTGTAACTTCCAGGAAGGGTGGCTACGGTCCTTGTCAATCTGAGAAAAATATTGTATTACAACTCTTGGTGTTTTTTAAAAATATTTTTAATTAAATAAAAATTATTAGTTATTAATGTTAGTTAGTTTTTACCGTAGTTAGTCTTTAGTTAGTAGCCTTACTAACTTATTAGTTGACTAACTAACTTTTTGAACTAACCAACTAACTTTTAATTGCGTGGAAATATTACAAGACTACAGCCTTGCACTTTTCCAAGAGTGCATATGATTGGCCCCCATATGGGCTGAGTTTGGCATTGGTGGGCTGCATCTGTGGTCTGCCAATGTGAGTCCAATGCTCGTGAGTTAAGACAATAAAGTCATCTCCCTCATTGATCAATGCATTGAAGGTGTGTGTTTGCTTAGTAGTGATCGTTATGCTTAGGGCGGTTGTTTCTACTACTTCCTCATCCTCATCGTCAATCCCTATGATAGTGGCCACTTGCACATAGATAGGGGATTCCAACATTGGCAGCTCATGCAGTGGGTGCGTGTGAGGGTAGTACTTCTTTATGCGGCTGCCATTGAAGAAGCCTATGCCCTCACTCTCTAGAGTTTCAAGTTCTACATTGCCAATTTGACTGATGGTACAAACTCAAAAAGGCCCTAGCCCTCTAAACATCATTTTTTGCTTATGTCCCTTGACTAAGTACAACATTATCGAGTCTCCCTATTCAAAGTTGCACTGCTTGATGTGCTTGTCAAACCAACTTTTGCATATTGTCTTCTTGCATATTAGCGCGTGGGTGGCTAGAAGTCAAATTTCCGATAGGCGTTCTAGCTCAACTAGGTGCTCTATCCATGCCTCATTTCCATCCCATCTCTCTTGATGAGCAATTCTCAGGCTAGGAACAAAGAACTCTAAAGGTAGAATTGCTTCAGTCATGTAGGTTAACCTAAAGGGATTCTGTCGCACCACAACCATTTTATAAGCTCTGCAGTAGGCCTATAAGGCTTCCATGAGCTTGTTATTCTAGTCATTGCGCGAAACAATAGATACTACCTTGGTCAAGATGTTTACTAGAATTTTATTTGTAGACTCAATCTACTGGCCATTAGCGTGAGGATAGTAAGGTGAGGATTTCTGATGGATGATTAGAAATTTGGATAGGAGATGAGCTATCACTTCATTGATGAAGTGTGTGCCTTGGTCGCTAACGAGTTTGATGGGGCAGCCAAATCTTGAAATTACCTATTCCCAAAAGAACTTGGCAGTGGTCCTAGCGTCATTCTTCTCATAGCTTGTGCTTCTATCCACTTCATGAGATAGTCTGTGGCAACAATGATGTATTTTACTTGTGAGTATTGTGCTACGGGACTGATTGGTCCAATGAAGTCGATTCCCCATTTCTTGAATGGTTGCCTTGCAATGATTGGACTCGACTCCATTTTGTCCTAGCAAATTGTTACCTTGGTCCTTTGGCACTCATCACAGTAGTGTTTGGTGAACCGTGCTACATCTCGAAAAAGAGTAGGCCACCATAGCTGAGACTGTAGCACCTTGTGGGCTATTGTGTCTCCACCGCTGAAATTCCCTCTTGGTATTCTGCCATGTGCCTCTGCAAGTGCGTCATGCATTTCATGCTCGCACACACATCTGTGCAGCAATCCATCTTTCCCTAACCGATAGAGCTAGCCTGGTATCAACAACTGATAAGGTCAAACTTTGAGATGACTCACCTAATTCGGAATGTTTCTATTGGTCATTCAGGAGTCTATGCTCAAACACTTGGACTATGTCATCTACCCAATAGGGTTTCAAATCAGCTCTAAACAAATCTCTTTCGTTGGATAGGCTGATTAGATGGGCATCAGGTAGTTCGTCTACAATGCCTTGTCTAGCAGCTTCTCCCGTGGGTGGGATGCAAGACATATGGTCAACCATATAATGCTGCTTTCCTTTATGCACAACCACAGAGAAGTTGAATTCTAAAATCAGAAGTAACCATCAAGCTATGTGTCCTGTAGCGCATGGTTTATTAACAAGGTAAAGTAGGGCTTGATGGTCAACAAAGAAGATAAAGGACGCAGCCAAAAGATAATGCCGAAACTTCTTTACAGCAAACACCATGGATAAATCCTCTCTCTCTGTTGTCAAATAATTCATTTCTGTATCCATGAGTTTTTTGCTAGCAAAGCTCACATGATAATCCAAGTTGTGTTCACCAAGCTTGCACAACAGCACTCTATAACAAACTTAGAAGCATCAATGTGAATATGAAAGGTGATTGTCTAGTCTGGGGCTCATAGAATTTGTGCAGTTGGTTAAAGCCTCTTTCAACTCCTCATATGCGCATTGGCATTCCTCGATCCACTCGAATATAATCAACAACTTGTATAGAGGTCTAGTAATCAATGCAAATTTCAGCACAAACTGCCGATAATGCCCTGTATGGCCTAGGAAGCACTGAACTCCTTTGTAATCGGTTGGTCGTAGAAGATCAATAATAGTCCTAACTTTCAAGAAGTCAATGGTAATGTCGTTCTTTGATACCACATGCCCTAGGATGCATCCATGCTTCACCCAAAATTGGCACTTTAGGGGGTTCAACGAGAGACGGTATAATTGGCACTTTAAGGGGTTCAACGAGAGATGGTATAATTGACACCGTTCAAAGACATCTTGGAGTTTGTCTAAGTGCTCCTTCCAAGTGGAGTGAACACATAGATTTTTGACAAAAACCTCTAACTCCTTCCTAAGCATATCCTTGAATATAGTACACATGAGCCTCTAGAACGTAGCTGGTGCGTTAGTTAGCCCGAAGGGCATGACTATATACTCAAACACTCCCCACTCAGCAGCAAAGACGATCTTGTGCATATCTTCAAGGTGTACTTGCACGTGATTGTACCCCAAAAAATCGTCCACGAGACTGTAGGCCTCTTTATGAGCCACTTTCTTGAGCATGTGCTCGGTGTATGAGAATGGATAATTATCTCTCTTCATAGAAACATTTACATTTTTGTAGTTGACGCACACTCTGATCTTCCTATTCTTCTTTAGTATGATGACTATGGGTGAAACCCAGTCCATGTGATCAATCTCATAGATGAATCTTTCTCTCATTAGCTTATTAATTTCTTCCTTGACAACATGAACATCCTTTGGATTCATGGGATACAGTTGTTGATTGACCAGTGTTGCATCGGGTGTCATGGGTATATTGTGAGTCACTACACTCGGATCTAATGCTTTGAGTTCCTCTAGGGTCCAAGCAAAGACGTCTATATACTCTCACAAGAGAGCAATGAGACTTGCTTCCTCTTTCTCAACCAGGTCATTAGCTATAAGGATAGGTCGTTAGGTTGTCTCCCCTTCCTTGGCTAAATTGAGCTCCTTGACCTTGGTGGATCCTTCTATTGGTTTGCTTGCTTGCCCCTAGCGTTTGGGTCCCAGCAAGATCACTACCCTATCACATTTCTTAAACTTAGTGAATCTTCTTGGTAGGTCTTGCAATGTTCTTTGCTCCTCTACCTCTATGTGTCCTTAGGTCGCTTCCTTCTTTCCTCCTGTAACCTTCAATGCCTAAGGTGGATGGGCAAGTCCCCTTTGATGGGTCTAGTCTTAGAAGGTCGAGGTATTTCGGGATCACTATCTAAGCATACTTCTGATTCGGCATCAAACTCTTTGTCTTTATTAGAAGAGGGGTTCTCTCCTGCTAGTCATAGCTCCAATGGTGAATCCATCCTAAGAAATGGCGTGGTGCTTGGTTGGGCTAGGCCTGCTGCTTGCTCAAGTCTATCGCACCTACGTGCTCCAACCAAGTGCGATTGCAATCCATGCACATGACTCTTCTTTCTATTCTAAAGCCATTTCCCTTGCATGGTTTGGAGTTTGCTTGTATTTTCTCTATCACCTGTCTCTCAGTGTCGTATTCTATCGTGTCAATTTCCCCTTCACTCTCACCACTAAAGGAACAATAGTCCTCATATTTGTCATTAGAGCCATCTTCATCCAACTGCTCGTCATCTCCTAAGCCCTGATGTGTCTCTCCTTATCGTTGGTGATTAAGGCCCAATTGTACATCAATTTTAAGTCATGTACATTGGTCCATCGCCACTTAGGTTCATTCAAGAGATCTTCGAGTGGATTAGGGTTTGTTGATGGGTTACCAGCTAACTTATCAGTCAAGTGCTTTAAGATCTCACGGAGCTCTTGCCTATTGTTTGGTACTTGGAGCATGAAAGGATTGGGTCTTCTTTGCGCGCTCCTAGCCATCATGTGGATTGGCACTGAGGGCTCTTCTCAAGTCTTGCCACAATTGCCTTAGCAGCTTGCTCATATCCCTTGTTTTCTGAGAATGGCATGTCAATTGTAGTAAGGACATGCATCATGTTTTGCTCATCCTCAGGGCAAGGGATATACTTAGTCAGTGGCCCGCAAGATTTTCTATTCTAGCAGTCACCCTTCAGCATAGTGGAGATGGCATCTAGTTTGACTGGTGTGGTCTTCCAGGTGTCCATCTACTCTTACGGATTATGTTCAATTACGTAGGAAGATTATACCAACAACATTGCCCCAGTCTTCTATGACTCTCACATTGCGCATCCAGGGTTAGCCTAGCAAAATGTCATAGTCCACTCCCTTCATGACTATAAAATCAACTGAGAATTGGACTCTTGCAATCTTCACTGACCAATTCTTTAATATGACAAATGGCTTCACTTTCATCCCATTAGCCAGTGTGACATTAAACTTGGCCATCTCGACCGGTGGGTTACCCCAGGTTTAGAGCACTGCATGGCTCATCACAGTGACTCATGCTCTCGTGTCTAC
Source organism: Lygodium microphyllum (assembly GCF_053477565.2). Lineage (NCBI taxonomy): Eukaryota > Viridiplantae > Streptophyta > Polypodiopsida > Schizaeales > Lygodiaceae > Lygodium > Lygodium microphyllum. The sequence goes on along the minus strand of NC_141160.1, from coordinate 23,825,750 downwards.
AATTCCTTTCCTTGTGGCATCACCTAGAGCTAAGACAGGCAAGACAATATGCATTTCAATGCCCTCCCAAAAAGCATTGATGTGTAAGGATTTTGGTATTGATTGCAGCGTCAAACTCGATATCTACGTCTCGGTATCATGTTGGTGCAAGTCAATAGTGGCAGCTTGCTCCATTGACCCTTCAACCCACTATTTCAACTCTTGGTGCAAGTCAATAGTGGCAGCTTGCTCCATTGACCCTTCAATCCACTATTTCAACTCTTGCCACAATGGCAGATGCTACCTAAGCAGATCTCCTAGGCTTAGTGTCACAGGGATGGTCACCAGTGTGGTGAGGAGATTGCTAGCTTCTTGCCAATCTCCTGTCCCTGTGTTTCCTGGCCAATGGCCTTGATTGATTTGATGGCACATTTTGTTTAGGCTTTGTCTATGCGGCACTGCTTGTGGTATAGTTGCATCTCTTGATTTTGTTTGTGAAGGTGACATTGGTGTGCTCACGCTTGAGAGATCATTAATCTCGTCTTCCAATATGGGCTTAGCGTCTTTTAGGTGTTCTTCGGCTTCTTTCCCCCACTCCTTCATCTTTTTGATGCTTCGAGTTTGTGCTTTGGGTTGGGGTACTTCTTTACCTTTGCACTCCCCTTCTCAGTCATCCTTGGAGCGAACGTTTCTACTTCTACGTCTATCATTTTATTTCCAGCACGTAGCATTGTAGCACTCTCTATTTTCAGTATGACCTTTATGTCTGGTTTCTTCTTCCTTCTCTTATAGCTCTTCTTTCTGATTGAGGTTGTATCTAAGTTGCTAGGCTTTGGCAATGATATGCAACTTTCTTTGTCTGTGCATGGGTCATGACCTACAACAGGATAGGCGTGGCCTCCCCGTCGAGTGTCTCAACATTGAACAACCTCAATGGGGCTGATGGCTCGTTTGCCAAATTAGAAGATGGCTTCTGTCTAGGGCAATCAAAAAAGAGATGCGTGATTCCACATTCCGCCATCTCAGGTCAGCCAACCTTGTCTCAATCTGCTTGTTCCCTTTCAGGGCAGCATGAAGAGATATGTCATGGGTGACCACAAGTCCTTGGCTCTTGGGTCTTCCCTCCCAAGCTACCTCTTCCTCTACCTAATGCCATCACTAGTAGTGGTCAGTAGTCCATAAGGACAGCATTGCCCCCCTTTTGTCATATGAGACATAAGGGTGCATGTAAGGCTCTTCATTGTTTGGCTCCTCCACATAGCGGACTGGAGCGTCAGTCGGTGGATGGGTCACATAGGGTCCATGTGGTTTAGGTATGCCCGTAGGGTTTATCTCCATCCTAGGAATGGTTGGCTTAGCATCATTGGATGCTGGGAGAGCCAATGGAGCTCCCCTTTTGAAGAAGTTTGACAGCCTATTCGCCAAGTAAGGTTGATTGTACGGTTGCGGGTATAGGAGTCTCCTCAACAGTCTATAATGCATGGCATCATGGCTGAACCTACAACAATTGGCACAAGGTTGGGACCGAGGGTCTTGACACTTAGTTGGCAGGTGGTTTCTACCACAATACACACATTGGACGTGAGGGCGTGTTAGTCGTCTCATCATCTCTTGTAATCAAGCTAGCTTGATCTTCATCTCTACTAGCTCCTGGCTTGAGTCAGTGCCCTTGCCTTTATCCTAAGTACTTGGGTCTGTCATTTTTATTGTCGTTGAAGCTCTCTTTGAACCTAGAGGTAGTCTCCTCTCAATCTAAGATCGTGGAGTTTCTCTCCTTGAGCTAGTCATCCACTCTAATGGCCTCTTCAAAGACCCTAGCAAGCGCATCTCCCTACAAGCTTGAATTGCCTATCAAGGCCTTGTAGAGCTCTTCACTTTGTATTCCATTAAGGAATATTGTGGACACTGCTCTCTTGGTTAGTCACTCACTAGTTTGGATTCTCTTGAAGAGATTCCTCACGTGGGTCACGTAATCTCGGATATCTTCCTTATCCCTCTGCTTAATATTGATCAGCCACACTAGCAAGTTATTAGATTACCCTGGCTCGGAGAATCTCTTAATGAAGAGATTGTTAAGGTTGTTGAAGTTGGCTCGCTCAGTAGCATCTAGACTTGTGTACCAAGTCCTTCCCTTATCGCCTAAGCATAGACCAAACACTTGCGAGTATTGAGTAAGGTTAGTGAGGCCTCGCAAACCTGCTCAACTGCTCCATGAAGCTATATGAGTTGTCATTTGGCTGGTATCTATCTAGTTGTTTCATGACAACTGGGATTTTTGATTGGCTCTTGGAGCCGTGGTTAACTCCTAGTCCTATAAGTAGCAACATTGCTAGTATCACGGCACTCTACTTTGCTCCCGTGTTATGTAGCAATCGCTTCGTCACTCGCTCAAGGGGTGAGGTCTCCTTCTAGGGCTCTCTCTCTCTCTCTCTCTCTCTCTCTCTCTCTCTCTCTCTCTCTCTCTCTCTCTCTCTCTCTCTCTCTACGTCTAGTCCTATTCAATTTTTGCTTGCTAGGGCTTGGATCTTTTGCATTTCCATGTTTTGGCGTAAGCTCCTAGTCTGATGATCTTGGTTATAAGCCACTATGCCCTACAAATCCTTGTTTCTAGCTTTCTTTCCTCTTCAAGATCTACTATGATAGCCTCCACAAGTCTGCCATGGTAGTCTAGCTGATTTTGAGCATCATATTCGTTTACCATTTGCTAGATCTTCTCTGGAAAACCTCCCAAATCAAGCTCCTCATTGTGTCTACCATCTGTGCTGGTGTCTGTTATATATGTGGTCTCACGCTCCACCAAGTTATCAATGAGATCAATTAGGTTAGATAGATCCACTTCTCCGATGGAGTCCAGCCTTGCTATGTCACCTGGCTTCTTTGTTGTGTTTTGAGCTTAGTCCTACACTTGGGGACGTTTTCAATCATCCAACTATATCTCCAGGTCTTCTCCTACTAGTGGGTTCCTTCATGTTATTACATTTGAGTGAGTTCCTTGTTAATTAGAAGCAATTTTCAATTTATAGTCACTATGTCCATTCATGGTTGAGTCTGTGCATGTTAGTGGGCTAGGACACCAAGACATTTCCTAGATTATTTAGGTCTTTTATCTCACATTTTATGATGGTCCTTTTAGAATTTAATGCTTGTCTACCAACGTTAAATATTGGCCAAATTGACCTAATTTTTTGGCATTATTTTTGCCTATTCATGATTTTAGGAGGCATATTCCACGGTGGATTCCGTGAGGTTTTGCAGTGGATTCCATAAAATTATATTTATTGCCAGGGCTTGTATACAAGGTGGATTCCTTATGCGAAAAGTCGATGGGGACGCCTATCCTTTTCGGGAGTCTCGTTAATTTAATGTGCAAGTGGGTAATTCCATAGCAGGTGATTCCGCAAAATACATATTTAAATTAATGGACGTTTATGAGTTTAGAGTGCGTACTCGTAATAAATCAAGGTTAGGACTAAGTTCCAACCTATTTATTTATTTTGTAGCTGAAGACTGCTAGGTATTCACTTTTGTCGGTTTAATTTTATTATTTTTTAATAATTGTGAATGCTTCAGTTGATGTGTAGAGCAGGTGACAGTGGCACTGGAAAGCACTAGGCAATAGTGTGTATTCAAGTTATTTAGAAGAAATGATCATTTTTTATGGTCGCGCATCTTAGACATGGTGCCAATATTTATTTTGACGCGCTTATTTATTAAAGTGCTTGATATATATTTATTATTTTGTATGCGCATGGGCGCACGATTTAAATATTTGTTATTGGACATTGTATTTGTTGGCACATCCCAACTCTTTGGACATCCAACCGCTTTATTCTTTATTTGGACAAAAGCAAACACAAAAGCTAAAGCGTGCTAATTGTAAATTTGGGCTATTTTTTAGCTTAGAGATGAATAATATATTAAATACATGCTTTGTGGAACGCTCACACAAGGCATGGGGGAGATTGTACCCAATTAGTCTTCTTGCTTCATGTCATGCAACTTTTCTCTCTTGGTTTTTGAGCAAAAAGTAGAGTTTTTTGTTCTTGGGGACCTTCCGACGCTCGCTACGTATACATACGGCATCCGATTTGCGTACCAGCGGTATCAAAGCGAAGCTGAGATCGAGGGCTTCCAATCACTTACCATCTCGTGCGAAGGCGAAGCTCCTGGAACGATCGATCTCTACAATCAATCTCGCAACAATCTGTCAATATCAGTGTGTTCTTGGCGGTGAAGAACCCCCTGCTACACACTCCGATCGCGAAGGACCAGCCTCTACAGGCGAAGGGCCACCTAGGAAGCTCCCTTATCAACACGTTTTTTTTTTCCGAGTTTTTAGACAGAAAGAAGAAGTTTTATAAGTTTAAAACTTCATTAAGCTTGAAAAAGCTTAAAGAAGCTTAGCAATAAAAAATTTCGTCGAATGCGATGATAGCACATTCTGATCACCGCCGAATCTGTCAACAACATCCTCTTGTCGTCAGCGATTAGTTAGTCTAATATTTTTAATTAAAGATTAACTATTTTCTAAAGCTACTAAGGTTACAAACCATCAAGTTTCAACCTTCTCAAGCGAGCATTCACACTTGACTTATTCTGAACTAGTTTTCACCTCCCTGTAAACACATATTCACACCTGTGCTCTGACAGAGCCAAATTCCAACACACAGATTGTTATACGTAATCTACACGGACAAAATATCCTCTTGGAAGAAGGCCAACATTCATTTCCATAGCCATGAAGAAGAAAGATTTTTAAAAAAACAAGCCTTGTAATCCCGAACTTGAGCTACACTCATCCCGCTAACAGGATTTTGAGTGTGTGAGGTTGTTTGAAATTTTACAAGATGACCGATCAAAATATGGAATATTTTATGCACTTACCAGAACCAACAATGGAGCAAAAACTGGACCTAATTATGATGCAGTTTCAAGAGGAACGAAGAGCACGTCAAACCTTGCCAGCTCAATTGGCCGGTCTGCAATGATCTATTGTTGATCAAGATGGACTGCAATCTGAAGATATTATACGATGTATGATTGATGCGACACTTGAAGCGCAATCTATTCGGAAAGAAACAAAGATAAGTAAAAGAAATTTCAAATTTCGTACTTTCAATGGGTCACGCGATGGAAAGACTGCACTTGCTTTTATCAATCAGTTTGATGATTATTTCCATGAAGAATAGTATGCTGAAAAAGACAAAATTAAGTGTGTCACTAATCATTTAGTGGATAGAGCATCCTTATGGTGGATTGTTGTCCGTAAAAGCATTGATTGTCCTACTACTTGGAAGACTTTCCAAAAGAAATTTTTGCAGAATTTTCTTCCACCCCAATTCCACGAAAAAGTAATCAAACAGTGGGATCTTCTGCAACAAAGAGATCGCAAGCCTATTTCCCAATATACCAAGCGTTTTTGGAATGCTTTATTGCAACTACAAATGCTCGAAGATGTACTTGAGGCGAATCATAAGCGAAAGTTTATGTATGGGTTACTTAGTCACTTTTATGCGGAAGTGAACATGTTTAAGCCAACGACTCTCGAAGATGCAATTTCCTTGGCCCACGATGTTGAAGACAAGATTCGAGGACGAGAGAAGCGACCACAACAATTTTCAAACAATGGTAACTTCGGTACAAAACAATTCAATTCTAATTTTTGAAGATTCAATCAAAATCGTTTCCCTTCATCTTCATTCCGTAAATCTTGGACACGACGCCCTGCTTTACCATCAAACACAAATTCAAATCCTAAATCATCTCTTCAGTCAAATTCCAACATTCCTAAACTTCTCGTTATTACCAATAATGTGTCTAAAGCCAAATCCATAGTCTGTTACAAATGCCATCAACCTGGACATCTAGCAGTGAATTTGTCAATCCAAAAAGCCAACTGTTCATATCGACTATTTGGGAGCGACAGAAGATGAAGACCATAAAGAAATGCTAGATTTCACGGAAGACGATGATGATAATGGTACTACTTCAGATACTTTACCATGTATACCAAATCCCCATTCTTTATTAACGATGAAATGTTTTGTGCATGGTAAAGAAAAGATTGTTTCACATGATAATGGGAGTACACACAACTTTATTTCTGCAAAATTGGTCAAAGAATTGAAATTACTTATTGTTTCTACTCATTATCGCATCAAGGCTGCATTCTTTGGCACCAGATACAATGGAACACAAGAAGTGCATGACTTAGAAATTAAAATTGGTGATTTTGTTGAATGTAGGAATTTTCTAGTTGTGCCTTTGCAATCTAGTGACATTATTCTAGGCATGCCTTGGCATAATCAGTATAATTCTGATATAGATTATTCTACGCATTCAATGAAGATTCATTCTCATGGAAAACCAATCACATTACATGGTATGCACACTTTTGATAATTTTCCATTGCTTAGTCATACACAAGCTAAACGAGCATTAAGAAAATGTAGCAAATCTTATTTAATCTAGGTGAATGAAATTGAAGTTAGTTAAAAAGAAAAACAACACTTCTAGAATGTGCATTGATTATTGTGCCCTAAATAAAATCACTGTAAAAAATAGATATCCCATTCCTAGGGTAGATAATATCTTAAACAAACTACAAGGGGCTGCAATATTTAGCAAAATAGATCTTAAATCTGGATACCATCAAGTACGATTGGACCCATCTGACATTTTCAAAACTGCATTTAGAACTCAATTTGGACATTATGAATTCCTAGTTATGCCTTTTGGATTAACCAATGCACCAGCTACATTCAATCATATGATGAATCGCATCTTTTTGAAGCATCAGCATTGTGTCATTGTTTTTTTCTTTGATAACATATTGGTTTTTAGCAAGAATGAAAATGAACATTATGAATATTTATCTTTGGTTTTCAAATTATTGAAAGAGAATCAATTATATGCTAACCTTGAAAAGAATGAATTTTTCCAAACACAAATTGAATACTTAGAACATATTGTTTCATCTGAAGATATTAAAGTTGATCCTAAAAAGATAGAAGCAATTTTGAATTGTCCAATATCTAAAAATGTACATGAATTACGTTCTTTCTTAGGTCTTGCTAGCTTTTACATGAAATTTGTGAGAAATTTTTCATTACTTGCATTATCTTTGACAAAGTTATTAAAGAAAGATATTGTGTATCATTGGTCCAACAATCAGCAATAGTCCTTTGATTTACTGAAACATGCTTTAACTCATGCTCTTGTATTACAACTTCTTGATTTTACTAGACCATTTTTCCTAGTAGTCACTGACGCTAGTGGATCTGGAATAGGAGCTATCCTTATGCAAGACTCTCATCCCATAGCTTACTCCAGCTGCAAGCTTAAACCCTCTGAACTCAAGTACTCTACTTATGATAAGGAATTGCTAGCTGTAGTACAAGTTTTACGTCAATGGAAACATTATTTAATGGGATCTGAATTCATGATCAAAACTGACCAACAAAGTATTAAACATCTCCTTAGTCAGCCACAAATATCTAACCGACACATTAAATGTGTTGCTTTTATTTAAAGTTTTCATCCACTTATACAATATCAACCCAGAAAAGAAAATGTTGTTGCTGATGCCTTAAGTAGAAGACCGACTATGCATAATATCTCTGTGATATCTTTTGATTCTCTTATCCCTATGAAAGATACCTATGACCAAGACCCTAATTTTCAAGCTGATTGGAATAAATTAATTGCCAATAACTGGATTCCAATCGATTCATTGTCTTACGCTGATGGATTTATGTTTTATGAGAAAAGGGTATGTGTAACTGTTTCATTTAGATCCTTTGTGTTGCACGAAATTCATTGCCCCCCATATCAAGGCCATAGAGATATTATTTCTACTTTACGTACTTTGATTGAAGATTTTTATTGGCCATAGATGAAATCTGATGTTTCTAACTTTGTATCTGAGTGTTTAATTTTTCAAAGAGTTAAACGACATCATGGTAAACAATATGGTTTGTTAATGCCTTTACCAATCCCTGAAAGACCATGGGAGCATATTTCAATGGATTTTATTACTGGTCTGTCTAATACTCAAGCTAATCACAATATGATATGGACTATTGTAGATCGATTTAGTAAACATGCATATTTCATTCCATGCAAGAAAACATTAACTACATCTCAAGCTACTCAATTGTTTCTGAAAATGATTTTCACTAACCATGGTTATCAAAAGTTATTATTTCTGATCGAGATTCTAGATTCTGCAATAATTTTTGGACTACTCTGTTTGCTAACTTAGGAACAAAAATTGATTTTTCATCTACATTTCATCCTGAAATAAATGGACAAACAAAAGCTACAAACAACACAATCTTAGATCTTTTACGTGCATACACAATTTCAAAACCACAAACCTGGGATACACACTTGCATTTACTTCAGTTTGCATACAATAACACACCACATACAGCTACACGAAAATCACCTTTTGAAATCATTTATGGATATAAATTGCCTACACCTCTTACTTCATTGTCAAACAAAGTTAAAGCTGTTGATGATATTACCCACATGCATGCTACTATTTTCGATGAAGTTAAAGATATGATTGCGAAAGCCCAGCAATCATATACTAAACAAGCAAACAAGAAAAGAAAAGCTATGAATCTTACAGTTGATGATTATGTTTGGTTACGAATTGAAAAGCGAAGACTACAAAGTGTTGAGAAACACCCTGTTGTAAAGTTAGCCCCTAGATTTTATGGACCTTTCAAAATCATTCACAAAATCAATGATAATGCCTTTAAACTACAACTATCCCAACACTAGAAAATCAACAACACTTTTTATATTAGTTTGTTACGGCCTTTCAAAGGTGAATTACCTGTCCATCCCATTTATCAAAATCCTCTTGTGTTAGAAGAAGAAACTGAAATCCTTGAACCTAAGACTATTCTAGATACCGACTTTATGACCACTAGAATCGGTCATAGATATTCTAGATATTTAGTAAATTTTAAAAATCATCCTGTTGAAGAGGCCCAATGGATGCACGCTCGTGACCTAAGTACTTACCCCTCACTACTCACTCCACATTGAGCTAATAGCAATTGAGGTCAATTGCTATCCCACCCTGGGGGGGTATGCTGCTAGGCGACATATTCCATGGTGGATTCCGTGAGGTTTTGCAGTAGATTCCGTAAAATTATATTTATTGCCGGGGCTCGTACACAAGGTGGATTCCTTGTGTGAAAAGTCAATGGATGCCTATCTCGTTATTTTAATGTGCAAGTGGGTGATTCCATAGCGGGTGATTCTGCAAAATACATATTTAAATTAATGGACGTTTATGAGTTTAGAGTGCGCACTTGTAATAAATCAAGGTTAGGACTGAGTTCCAACCTATTTATTTATTTTGTTAGCTGAAAACTGCTAGGTATTCACTTTTGTCGGTTTAATTTTATTATTTTTTAACAATTATAAATACTTTAGTTGATGTGTAGAGAGGTGGCGATGGCGCTGGGAAGCACGGGGCGATAGTGTGTATTCAAGTTATTTAGAAGAAATTATCATTTTTTATGGGCGCACATCTTAGCCGTGGCACCAATATTTATTTTGACACGCTTATTTATTAAAGAGCTTGACATATATTTACTATTTTGTATGCACATGGGTGCACAATTTAAATATTTATTATTGGACATTGTATTTGGGCACAGCCCGACTCTTTGGTGGGTGCCCAACCGCTTTATTCTTTATTTGGACAAAAGCAAACACAAAAGCAAAAGCATGCTAATTGTAAATTTGGGCTATTTTTGAGCTTGGAGATGAATAATATATTAAATACATGCTTTGTGAAGTGCTCACACAAGGCATGGGGAGAGATTGTACCCCATTAGTCTTCTTACTTCATGTCGTGCCAATTTTCAATCTCTTGATTTTTGAGCAAAAAGTAGAGTTCTTTGTTCTTTGGGACCTTCTGACACTCGCTACGTATGCATACGGCATCCGATTTGCGCACCAATTCATTGAAGCTTCTCCATAATCATTATTCATCATCTAACAAATTCTATTGGAGGGAGAGGAGCACGTGCTAGTGCATCCCCTCATGTGAGCTCAGGCTAGAAGCCAATCCCACTCTCTATCAAAGGACTAGTCAAAGAACCAACTCATCGTGAACTTGGATGTCAATCCCAGCTCCAGGATTTGAACATGCTAGACTTTGATTGATGTGTCAAGGAAACCCCTCTTAGGAATCTATGCACATGTATGCCTATATAGATGAGGCTCTTCAACCCCATTGCACCACCCTCTCACACTCCCTCTCTAGCACTGGAGAGTTGTGAGGAATGACCCCATCATCTATACTAGCAACTTGGAAGGAAGGCCCCTACAATCATCACTGGGGCCATATAGTTGGAGCCTAAACCCATACTTAGAGATGAGGAAGACTCACCAAGAGAGTTGTCACCATCCGCTCCTACTCCTACCGTAAAGTTGCTAATGTCATGTAGTCCTTCCAGAGATGTCCCATCTTGCCCCAATAATAGCACTAAGACTACTTCTTATTCCACCATATGACACCCTTCTCTGAAACTGGAACATCTAAAGCACCAAGAGCTAGCATCCTCACAAAAACCTAAAGTTGAACACAATAAGTCTCCATGGGTAAATAATGTTTGCATGCTGACCATCATGAGGAGATCCTGAAGGAGTCATGATGAGGGAGATATATGAAAAAAGACAAGGGATCTTCAGGGAGAGAAGTATGCCAAAAATACAAACTCACAAGGATTGCACGAGTTCAAAGTAGTTAAGAAAGCACATAGAGAAAAGATCAATAATAACAAGTGTTGTGATGAGAACATTACAACTGAATGCACATGAACCCTCCGATAAAGCTGAGCGCTGAATCAAAAAATGAAAAGATAGACCAATCATAGCCAAAAAAAAGCCTAAAATGTGTCACCTAACCCTACACAAAAGTAAAAGACCAAAACATGTCACCTAACCCTACATGGAAGCAAAAGAGCAAAACGCAGATGGTGATGAGAAAACACAATCAAGAACCACAATAAATGTAGTCAACCTATAGTGAAACAAGTTGCCTCAGTCTACTATCCCCAAAACACAAAGTTGGAAGGATCAAGAACAAGTCTCCAACCCTGAAATATCCCCAAAAATCTATAAATGCAGATGGCCAACTACAAAATGCTAAGAAAATAATGCAATATAGGTAAAAATTAGCAAAAGACAATCTCCCATGAAGCAAATTAGGCACAACAGTTAGAAATAGGTCAAATCAGCAAACAAAAAGTGAAAATTCAAACCTGGAATAGTATAAATCAGTAGAAGCAGGAACTATGATCCTATAATATGATACCATGTCAAAAGTGGATGCAGTGATGGAAGCATGGAAAACAGTTTTAATAGACTATTGAACACAAGAGACAAAGGAAAGAGAAAGAGAAACACTGCAAAAGAAAAGAACACTACTCAAAGAACTTAAAAGGAAAGAGATGCCCGAGAAATGGAATCTATATACCAAGATATGAGACAGTATAGAACCAATGTGAGTCACTTGCTATGAAGGCACAACAATTGCTCCTCTCTCTCCACCAAAACTTGTCAAATGATGAATGATAGAGAATGAATAATGACTGTGGAGGAGGAGCCTGAATAAATAGGAAAAAATAACGCCAAAAATGATGTCAGATCAGCCAACATTTAATGCTGGTTGGCTAGCATAAAACACTAAAATGACCATCATAAAGTGCTAGATAAAATTCTAAAATAATCTAGGGAAATGTCATGGTACCCTAGCCCACCACTAGCATGCACAACCTCAACCTGACATGTCTGCTAACAAGTGAGTGCAGCCCAACATGAGGAGATTATAAGCCAAGTTAATGAGTTCTTGGAAAAGGGGTTAGTTCAACCCAACTCCTCTACTTACTATTCGTTAGTGCTTTTAGTCTAAAAGAAGGATGGCTCATGGTGTATGTAGATTGGCTAATGTTCTTTGAACAAGATCACAATCAAGAATTGGTTTTCAATTCCTAGGGTCAATGATGTCATGGATAGATCATATGAGTTAGCCATTTTTAAGTGTATTGATTTGAAAAGTTAATATTATCAAATTTGTATAAGGCCCAACAAATGTACCAAGGACAACATTTAAGACAACTTTTGGGATTTATGGGTTTCTTGTCATTTTACTCCTACCATGTTCAATCAATTCATTAAAAATCTTTAGACCATATAGAGTATTTATGGGTACATTCTTTGATGACATGATAGTGCATTCAAAGAATGAGGAGGGGCATAAAAAACACTTGGACATAGTGTTTAATGAGTCGTCTAAACATCAATTTAGTGATCCCATGAAGATTGAGGCAATACAAACATGACCACACTTGCGAAACGTGCATGAAATTCATAGCTTTTTGGGCCTATGTTCTTATTATCCTCGCAACTATGTTTGGCACTTTACTGAAATTGCTTCTCCATTGCATGCTTTGCAAAAGAAGGTGTTTCATTTAGATGGACAATAGCAAAAATTTTAGCATTTGAAAAGTTGAAAGAAACGATGACTTGGGATCTTGTGCTTATATTTCCAAATCTTAGAAAGTCCTTTTAGTATAGTGTGATGCATATGGTAACAACACTGGGACTATTAGAAGAAATTCGATCGAGTGGTGGTCTATGAGAGTCATATTCTCCATGGTGCAGAGAAGAATTTTCAGGTTTATAAGAAGGACTTGTTATAATTCATACTCTTTTCATATGGAAACACTAGCTTTTAGGAGTTGATTTCACTATGCAGACTAATAATCAAACATTACATTATTCTATAGATGAAACAAAGTTAATCTGAGAAGCATATGAGTTTGGCAATCTTCCTCTCAATGTTTGACTTTTAGATTGTACATATTGATGGCTAAAAGAATGTGGTGAACTAATGTATTGTCAAGGAAGACTCAAATCTCAGTAGTGGTCTATCACTGTGAGTTGGATGCCATGAAAGATTAGTATACTGCTAATTCAAAATTTCCTAATGTTTATGATCAGACTGTAACAAAGGCATAAGCATTATATGCTTAGAGATGGCTTTTAATGATGAGTGGGTGTTTATGTATCACAAGAAAGTTGAGGCCAAAAGTGATGGTAGAAAGTAATGCTCCTCCTTATGTAGGGCAAAGAGGCATTGATGCTACAATGAAGGCAGTGGAGCACTTTTTCTATTGGCCAGCTTTGAGATATGGCGTATGTCAGTTTGTATGCATATGCATTGTCTATTAGAAAATCAAGAATGATAGGCAAAAGATGCCACGTTTATTGCAACCCTTACCTATACCTGGTAGGCCATGGCAAAGCATTGCTATGGACTTTAACTTTGATCTTCCTCGGACACCTATAGGGAATGATAGGATATGGACTATCATTTGTAGATTTAGTAAGTAGGCCCATTTCATTCCAATGAGAAAGGAGATAAAGGCTACTCATATGGCATGATTATTTTTATAGCATGTGTTCAAGTATCATGGCATGCTAGAGTCAATCATTAAATGACCAATTTGTTTGAAAGGCACTATTAGAGAACATGGGTACCATGATGAAAATATGTTTGTCTTTCCATCCACAAATAAATGGATAGCCTAAAGAGGCAAACTCTACAATTTTAGATCTCTTGAAGTGCTATGTGTTTGAGCATGAGTCATAGTGGGAGTAGCACCTGCCTTCAGTAGAGTTTGTATATAATAATACAGTGGATAATTTAATTGGTAAGACTCCATTTGAAGTTGTTGAAGGTGGCAAGAAAGTGCCTCCTATTTTGCACACTAAGGATAAGATCATTGAGGCTGACTGTTATGTAGAGAACATGGATACAACCTATGAGAAGGTTAAGTATGCATTTCAAAGGTCATACGAAAAGAAAAAGAAGACAACTAATTGTCATAGACATTGCATTGCCATTTGAAGAGGGCAATTATGTATTGATGTGTTTTGAAAAGGCACGGTTGAAAAAGATGAAAGTAGAGCGAGGTTTTATCCAAAGCTAAGTATGTGTTATTATGGGCCCTTCCAAGTATTGGAGAAGTTTAGTGATGTTGCTTATAGGCTAAAATTGCCTCCATACTTGAAGATTCATATTGCCTTCATTTTAGTTTGTTGAGACCTTCTCATGGTAATGTGCCAAAGAATGTATCTGCTAAAATCTAGCTAGACGTTGAGGAGATGGATGAGATATTAGTACTTGAGAAGATTTTGGCACATAAAGAAAGAAAGATCAAAGGGAAAGTTTCAAGGAGATATTTGGTGAAGTTTTAGAATTAGTCACCCTAGCCATTTCTCCCATGAACCCTGTCTCATCCTCTTTGATGCCTAGATAGATTGCCATGTATGTGGAGATAAATTTGACTCTTGTTCCATTATCAAAGAATACTAATGCATGCTAGTCCTTGGTCTTCCCCCATGCTCCACAAGTTGTGTGCATTATCCAAGATCAAGCATTTCACTTCTTCCCTTCAATATGTGCATTTTGAGACTGAATGGCATCATCACTACTTAATCCCATCTCAATGTACGAAGAGATGATTGGTGTAATGCATCTCAGTGTACAAAGAGATAATACACACTTTACTACTTAATCTTGGATAGTTGACACCGATTAGACTCAACAAATAGGCACCCCTTGCAGTATTTCTTTATCTTCTATTGCTATAAGGTTGAAGTACACTGAGATAGAGGGTGATCACATTTAATCTACATTACAAGTGGTTGTCGTATATGGCCAACATTGCTTGAGCATAATTAGCTCCTTGATTGTACAACAATAATCTAGGGGGGTGAGTTTGGGACTTCAATATCTTGCATGCAGTCCACAATAATTTGGGAATGGGCCCCCCCTTGTATTAGCTATTAATTAATGCCTTCAACTATTATACCAAGTACCCAAGTCTTCAATAGTTGAGCACATATCCAAAGGTGGCTATGGAGGCCCTAATGGTTACTACAAATTAGGGTTTCAACAACTATTTCTTCAACTGCTCTTTATCACTAGCAAGAATATGTTGAGAATTACTAAGGGAATTTCTACAAATAGATAGAAAACCAACTAAATGGAGTATGTTTTGAATGGTGGCTATTATGTCAATTCAAATGGTGCCTATAGCTTCGAATTGGGGGTAAAACCCTCCTCTTGTATTTCCACCTCTCATTGCGATGGAGTAGGGAACTTGCTATCACTGTCTTATCATGATGTGCAATCAATTGTCACCTCTCTCATCAGTCATCCAATGCTTGCTCTTGCCTCCCTTAGCATCTAAATGTTGGAATTACCCTTGGTCAACCCCCCAAACATCCTTTTCCTAGCTTGCACAGGTAATTTCGACAAGGGATGGTCTTTTTTGCCACTTAACAATCCTTTTTATAATTTTCAACTTATACATCAATTTTCAAAATGTGGATTTTAAAAATTGAGTAATTATCCATTTGGCCTATCTATGATCTAGTAAATGCCCATTCACAATTGTTGTGCTAGTCCTTGTGGAACATAAGGTCACAACATTAACTAACATTGGAACAAGCACTAGTTTATTATTTAATGTCTAGTTTTACAATGTCACCACCACTAGACATTTAATTAACGGCCTAGACACTAAACTAACATCATGTATCCATAAGTACATACCCACCAACATAACTTTGCACAACTTTTGCCAATGTCACCCACTATACACAAGCATTACAAATGGCATTACCATACCTAGGCTTACGCTTCACATGTGCACAATTGATTAATGCCAAAGCTAAGCATTAAAAATAAACATCCTAGTGACACTTAGATTGCTTGAAAAAGTTTGCAATATTGATTGTTCTTTTCGTCTTCATATTCCCTTAGAAGTCTACATGTGGGAGGTGGTTGAGGGGCTATCTAGAGGGTTTGTAGTCACAACATTGTGTTAGCTAGAAAAATAAACATCTCAACATGAATGTGGTTGACTTGGTGTCCCAAGGAGAGCCAACTTTTCTAAATGTGTGGCTTTACAATCTTCATTTACTTCACTTGTACACTTCTTCTCATACCTCAAGTTGAGGAGTCATTTGTGGCAAGTATAGAGTCCAAAATGTAGTCACAACTCTGTATTAGCTAGAAAAATAAACATCTCAACATGAATGTGGCTGGCTTGGTGTCCCAAGTTTGGTAGAGAGCCAAGTTTTCTGAATGTGTGGCTTTACAATCTTCTTTCACTTTACTCACGTGCACTTCTCATACCTCAATTTGAAGAGTCATTTGTAGCAAGTTTAGAGTTCATTTGGTAGGATAGGTGTATGGACCAACATTATTTGATGAGCATATCTGCAACATTATTTTCTGGTGATTCGCTCAAATGCGGCATAAAGAATTATTGATGCATGGGGTGAATTTTCACTCCAAGGTGGAGTGAGTTTCCTCTCCAAGGTGGAATGGGGAGGTGAACCATGCAAAGGTGTTGCTAGAGTTTTGCTTTTGGTGGTGCGATCATCTATCACTCAACGAGGGAGTTTCTTTAATTCATGTGCTATAAGGACATAAATTCTATGCTTGACCCCTTATAGAAGCAATTGTTGAAAATTTCTCATTAAATGTATTCTAAGGATCAAGCCATTCCAAATTCTTGCACCACAAGTTGATGAGGGCTCGCTTCACTTTAGATCAATACTAGGTTCAAAGTGAAGTTCCGAGAGTGCAAGAGCCAAGTGAAAATTTTCCAAAAATGGATTGCTACAATGGGCATCCATTTGAATTACAAGGAGACAAGGGATGATAGGCATTAAGGTTGGGATGAGGTGTCATACTTGTTATCTTTTGCCATGCTAAGAATACCATTTCATGGCAACAAGATTGTAGCTCAAGTGATTTGAGCGTTTGCATATGTATATGGGTAGGTGAGTTCGAACCTTGGGTATACCCTTAAGGCATTGCTAACATTTCAAGCCTTTCTTTTAAAAAAAGATTAAGAGTGGTGCTTCAGTTCTAGTAAACCTAGTAGATCGTTAGAGCTTTTAACTTCCACTTGAGAAGGTCACTCTTACTAGTCATGCGTACACCCTCTTCCTAATCAACCTAGAGTTGGTGCATAAAAGGAGAAAGGGGAGTTCGGCATTTATTCCATTAGGGTTTGGTTTGCATTATGCAACCAGGACGGATACCCTTAAGCCCATGAGTGAAGGCATCGCAGAAGATACAAACGACAAGGAAGCTGATTAGCATGTACACAACAGACCCCCGAATGTGCAGCAAATTAGTAAAAACAGACTAACAATCGGCAGCAGAGCAGGTAAGAGATCAGAAGTGAAGATTTCTACCAGTAAAATCCAAGAGAAGATTGAGTGCAAAGTAGTAACATGTAACAACCAAAACACTGCAAAGAGCTGCCTTTCAATTGCCTGCAGCTCGATCTTGACAGGGAGGCCTCTCAGAGAGAATATACAACAGTCCAGGACTTGGACTAAAGAGAGCACGTAGTTCACAGTCCCTGCAGGGTCTGGACGACTGTATTGTGCCATGGGTCAGAAAGATGTTGGAAGAGATTGTCGAGAGGTCCTTTGCCTGTAAGATTGTGCTGGATCACAAAACCAAGGAAAGCCAACATGGCTAGACGACCTGGAGGCACAAAAGACAGACATAGCTTGATCAGCTAACTACTATGCAGGTAAGTAAAGCATACTTTAGCAGCAGATGGGAACGTTACCATTTGCTATCTCTTTCTCCTTGTACTCCAAGCTTGTGGGGAAGTTGAAGGGGTTGAAGATGCCACCAGGGTATCCGACCTCACCCGGAGGAAGGGTCAGCTTAGGGTTGAAGGGGTCCGCATTAACACTCCCTGGGTACTTGATATCCTGCCACCTCCTGACTTCCACATAGTGGAAAAGGATGAACTCGATGACGAACAAGGTCGATGCGGGAGCAAAGTACTCCACTTTGCCAGCATCATACCACTCTGGGACGTTGATTATACCAACCTTTGTCAGAAGCTCGGGAATGAGCATCCCTGCAACACCCACCATAGCCCACCTGCCATTCTGGAGCTCTGCTTGCACGTACCATTTCAGGTTCTCTGGATCTTCTCCCAACCCCAGAGGGTCGAAGCCATTGTCACCTGGAAGGCTGTGGCACAACATCCCGACAAAAGCCAGGCGTTACAATAAGCAGGAAGCTAGCACCGGTGTGCAACCGACAATCCACTTGGACAAACTAGAGTATATCAATAAGACTCCACCAGCTAACTTCAAAGGTGCCATTAAGCTAAACTGCATTAAAGCATACTGCTCCTCCTACCCTGTTCACAGAACAAGCTTTAGCTACGTGTAACAGCAGCTGTCAAGTGCCTGTATATTCATTTGACTCACCACAGCTGTGTTACCAGGTGTCATAAAAGACAGCCCCTTGTAGTGCATTGGATAAATCAGGATCCATAGCAGCCATGATTACCGGGCTAACCTTGAGCTGAGACCTAAGTAGCCTATTCAATAGCAAATACAAGACGCTCGAAGGAATTCTCGGTGTGCTGCAAGGCACTTGGCGAGCCACTACGGCAATCTAAGATCATCCACGGTCACATTATTCCAGCTACGGGCATATAAGTCTCATAGTCATGAGAGCCCAAAATACATTAGACTCTCTGTGCAGCACAGATGGTGGTGCTCAACACGAGTTAAGTTAGAAATGCTTCAGCGTTTCTAAATGTGTTCCAGGGTAAAGATGTCTCAGATCAGTGAATTCAGTTCACCATATCCCATCAACTGGATGCACTCCTGTGGCCTCCCCACGGCTCATACCAGACTCAGTCGAATTCTCAACAGATATTAACTCCTCGGCAGCTCTATTGCACGACATCAGCACCGATGAGACTGGCCCTTGATGCAGAACTCTTCAAATGATGGATTATAGCGGTGGACAAAGGTGCATTGAGCAGGTGCAGGAGGCACATTACATAAGCGATCACGAACAAATCTCACAGAGAGGTTCAAGATCAAAAGACGTACCTTCCATTCAAGTAAACAGGGGAGGCCAAACCAGGGAGCCACTCGCCTTTCTTAGCCTCGACTCTAAGAGAGCGTGCAGGGACGGGGGAGGAAAGGCTGCGGCCGCCAGCGCCGCGGGCGAGGCGGGAAGAACCGCTGCCGGAGAGGAAGGTGGAACTGCAGAGGGAGGAAGGGCAGGAGACACCGAGCGTGGCCTGCATGGCAGCCATGGATACAGGTGCTCCTCCTTCTCAAAAGGGCTGTGGATAGACTCTTCTTCTTCCCGGCCTTGCTTCTGTGCCTTCAAGATCACTGAGAGAGAGACACACACGCACACAGAGACACAGAGGGTGAGAGAGGCAGAGGGGTAGAGAGCTGACCTTGCTAGTTACGCACAGTATAATTTGAGACGTATATCTTATTTTCCTTTCTTTTTTGTTCTGTGCTCCAATGGCACAACGAGTGGTGAGGAGCCCTCTCTGAAGATTACACTTGTGGTGTAAAGCGTCCCTTGACCCCCCCCACATCATCTTTCCTCATCCAATAGCCTCCCTTCAGCCCTATCCAAAAATACCACAAATCCTTTTTCCCCCCCTTGCTCCCCCCCCACTAAGATTAGGTCACATTAGGGCAATGTTCACACAAACGATATGATAATTCAATATTTGGGCTTACATTTATACTTGTAATCTCTTGAGCCACCCAAACCCATGATTACCAACTCTTACATGTTATCCCATTACAATGTCCATCTTGATGAGAGCCCACACATATGAATAACACGTGAGGCATCTCGTCAAGCCTTGCTGATGCGGACCGTGCTTTTCGAATGCCCTGTCCGTTAGCAAGCTATGAAAGGGGAATTGCTCGTTTCTTCAGGCTTACAAGGCAACACAAAGGTTCAACCAAAGTGTTGAGTTTTCATTCGCATTTACAATAACGTGTGATGAGAGAGAAATGTTAATATATGCACATAATATCACACATAAATATATTTTTTGAAAACATGTAATATCACCACGCACATGACGAGCATGTTGTGTGTGTGGTGTATGACCAGCTAAGTGAAGCCAAATCACTCATTTTTACATGGTGCCTCATTGCTTGCTTGCCATTTCACTACCACTCGAGTTAGCCAGTCTTGGCTCACGAAAAACATTTTTGGTAGCAAATACAAAAACTTTTTACCTTAAAAGTTTTGAAGGGCTAGTTTACATGTATTTGTCGTTTATATAACTAAACCTTTTGTGAAGTTTAAGGTTTAAAGTGTCTTCGTTGAATTTTGAAAGTTCTTTTGAAAACATCACAATTCATATTACATTAAACATCGTTTTTATGTGAACATTGCACTAGGGGCTATCATGGTCAAGGAGGGAGAGTCTCCTTCTTGTAGTCATAGAAGCTCTATGCTTGGCTATAGGAGACATTTTGATGCAAGAGAAAATGCACGATAATTGATTCGCTACCAAGAACCCTCTTAACATTGCCCAAGATTCTTGTATGCTACTAGTCCTAACTTTAAGGTAAAATCTACATTTTTCACGAGGCTTTATAGGATGTTGACAAAGATGGCAAACCCCACTCACTCCTTGCATTGTTGCATGGCATGATCATGTGATAATGCCCATAAGACACCTCACTTTCCCCATGGTATTATGGTGTGACTAGGCTTTTAGACTATTGGTGCTCGTGGGGGCACATAGTCTCAAGCAAGGTAGCAAGACTAATAAGCAACACCCAAGTTAGAGGGGGGATTGTGAATTTATCATTCGTAAGAGTTCAAGTTCTCGTATTTTGTAGCATCAAAATACACTTAATCCATTAAAAGAGTAAAATTAAATATCAAATAGTTAAATTGAAGCTAGTGGGGCCACATTACTTACAACCAAAATCTAAATATCAAAGAGTAAAATCGAAGATCCAAGGGTGTGTAGGATGTTTATGTGATACTCCCAAACAAGTATGGCACCTCACGATTGATAACTGGTACAGATTGGTAACAAGTTTTAAAACAAGGAAATAAACGCACAACACAACCATGTGCTTTTGAGAAAATTCCATATTCATACCAATACCTTGACAAGCATTGAATCCACATGTAGCCGATTCCAAACAAATAGGTCACTTCAAGTACACCACAATCCCATCTTCATTCTGGAATTTCTAGAGCTTCATCAATACATTTAAGGCCAAAAGAGTTTGATTCTTTTCAAGATCATCAAATTATCAATATCCTTGACTATGCTTTCCAAAGATTATAGATAGTCATATCTCCACAAACTTTAGCATTCTCACAAGCTCCCAAGTGCATCAACTCTCTCTCTCTCTCTCTCTCAGTCATAAGCTTGTACGAATATGTAACTATTTATGCCATGATTATTGCTCTTTAATAACAAATGCATAAGATTTGCCATGATGTCTTCTAACAACCATTGCCTTTAACATGTTAGTTTGTCATAATAATGTTTTCTTAAATATAAAACTCATAACTTTCCTTGGTTTTAGAGCATATGGCATGCAAAAAAAGTTGCTTTTGGCTATGGGGACCCTCTCCCTATGCCCCCAATCTTTGTTCAAGGGCTATTAATATACTTGCATAAGGATTCACAATGCCATAAGGTGGTCATATCTATTGATTGTAACAACCTTAATAAGAACCTCGATTCAAAATCCTCCTTTTTTTGTGAGTAGATATTGCTTGTTGGCTCAAAAGACAAGTGAAAAGAATAGCTAATTTAAAGATAATAAACCTACATATTTTCTTACAAAGAGTTTACCTTTTGAGCACTTCTCACACGACAGTGGAGCCCCAAGAGGAACACTAAGGAAAAGGGAATTCTCTTGCAAGAAAATCTATCTTGTAACATCAGCAAGCTTTTATTTCATTTTTTTTATCATCAAAACATTTCTCCCACGGATTTGATAGAATCAATTATAATCTTCAACATCTTCATAGAATCCATCAATATAACAATAAATATAAAGGAATACACCATCTTTGAATGGGAATCAATCACATAGTATTCATCTTCAATGTCTTCATAGTTCTCTCTCTCAATCTCTCATATACAGTTACACTATTTTGATAGAATTGACTCTCTCTGGCTCTCTCTCTCTCTCTCTCTCTCTCTCTCTCTCTCTCTCTCTCTCTCTCTCTCTCTCTCTCTCTCTCTCTCAATAGTACATCATCTCCTCACTACAGTGCTCTTATAATAACCCTCAATAATTCTTCTTAGGTCGTGGATGCACCTCCCAAGAGGTATGTCTGATATGAAGAGTCACCAGAGCTACTACAGTGTTTTTTCACAACTCACTACTGTCACTGTCACTTAGTCTTCTCTTCAGTCTTCAGCAACTGCTTCTTCCACTTGTTTTACCTCTTTTGAACTTAGATTCATCATTTCCAAAGGTTAGAAAACTTTCCCAAAGTCACACATACATTCTACAGAACACTTACAGAAGGTCTACAGAATAGTTACAGTACAGTACCAGAGCAGCTACAGTACAGTTACGGTATAGAGACAGAGGCTCTACAGAGGGTTACAGAAGGTCATCAGAACCTCAGAACTCATACTCAAACCATTCTATACTATCAAAAAATATTCAATAAGCTTTCAAAAGATCTCAATCTTCATCAATCACCAGTCCATGCTTCATACAGAAGAAAATCAAAACAAAACAGAAGCTATACAGAGGGTATACAAAACCAATCATAAGCTCAACAGAACCTATCAAAACATCATAGAGCTTCATATCTCCACTAAGAATCATCATGAACTTTCAAAACATAATCAATATCATCCAAAACACTCTCAAATACTTCCATTAGCAACCATACATCACTCCAAATCCATCAAAAATCAATCATTCAGTCCTCAAAAACAACAAAAATCGGTCAAAAATTCAGTCTTTTTCCACTCTCAACATATCCCCACACTTAGAAAGGAAGCGTCCTCGCGACCTAAGGAAAAGAAGAATATAAGTTCACCAAAGAGCTGAAATTTATCTTCCGTCGGATCTTTGATAATCCCTCCAAACCACGACCCCAACTTATCACCTGTATCTGATATAAAAACACTACTAAAGGAAAACTTCCATTATTCATTAACTCATCTGATTAATCATTTAAAAATTCATAACAAATTTGTAAAGGATATGAGAGGTTCTCTTTAGCTTTCCACCATAGGCTGTCCATCCACCATCAATCGTTTGAAAAGAGCTCTCGAACAAATTATTCTCAATCAGCATGAACTCACCACATACAATTATTACAACACACACACAAATACTAACACAACCATCTGAATGACACCTCCAAAAAGAGAGATAGATATAATTAAGAATCATCCAAAATACATTGCAAAGGCATCAATGAAGGTGATCCCTTTTAAAGGCTTGGTGGTTTCGAAAACGATCCATGGAGAAAGATTCATCTACAAATGTCTTTGGAGGATTTTGAAAGAACTGCAGGCAGCACATCCTTTCTAGCAAAACAAGGTATCTGCTAGGTAGACATAAGGCATGAAAATACAGGACATCCAACTGGTGGGAGTCAATGTTCACATTGACATTCATACAAAGTTTTGGAATGGCCTTTTGATCATTATGGGAATGCCTATGCATGTATGGTAGATACCAAGAAAAATGAGCTATCAATCTCACTAAAGGATTTAGAGATTGTGAATATTGATAAGCAAAATGAAGGTAGTTCTGGTATGCTTGACTGGCAGTAGTCCAATCTCCTGGAATATTGGCCAGTTTATTTGAGGTCCCGTAAGAGAATTAGTCGAGCTCCATCCTCTTCTTCTGGGAATCTGTTAATCAAACCCTTCATATTCACTAACCAACTAAGGGGATTGAGAAATAGAAGCGGCAAGAGATGAAAGTGGAATAAGTAACAGAGGATGAAGAGATGGGTAGGCAAAATCATAAAATGAGGAATAAGTTAAAGAAGGAGTGGCTGAAAATTTTAGGGAATCAGTTAGGAAGGGTGTTAATTGATAAATAGAAAAAGTAGAAGGTATATGGATAGATGGAGAAGGGCATGGTGGAGAAGGGGAAAATACTCTATCTTCGATAAAAGAGCAATATGTAAATATGGAAATTTGAGGAAAAGATTGAGGTTGGAAAAGAAGAGATAAGATTGTTGTTGAATTGGTTTGATAAAGGGAAAAATAGCTATCATAGCGATGAGCCATTTGTTGGTAGTACAGTGTGCTAGGAATAGAGGGACCTAAGATAGATCTTCTCTGACAGGCATAAAAAAAGATTGAATCAAATGGATGGTTTTTTTAAAGTTGAGCTAAGAGATCCACCCTTAGTTGGTTAGTGCTCTATACATAGGTAGAAGCTATGTTTTGACATTGATTTAGAACCACAGAATCAATCATTGAGTGCTAGGAATTGTCAGGGCAAGTAGCCACTTTTAAAGAGTAACACTGGAACATGCCATCTATCCGCAACTCCAAATAGTTGACATACAAAACAACTTGCAAAACCACGTCCCCCACATACCAGGCCATATCTACTTCATCTGGAATCAACAGATCTCCTCTTAGATACATATATGACAGCAATATGGTATCCGTCATCACAGAATCTTCAAACACCATATGGACCACTTCTGTCAGCAACTCAGGAGACCAAGCCCCACTCCAACCATCCTCTGGAAGAGGAAGATCCCTTGTTGAAAGCTTCATGTAAAAGGCCAACTTTTGCAATTGATAGTGGACAAAGAAAGAATGGTCCAGAGGAACATACTCCTGGAAATGCTCAAATGTTAACCATAAAAATTTCATCTTAGACTGCAATCTTTCCACTTTATCTTGGAATAAAGGACACAAGGTGGCTTGTCTCTGGAGAACTGCCAAGTCCTGCTTTGAGATAGAAGGAATCAGAGGAACATTGGGGCTTGGAGGAACAGACCGTGACTGCGTCAATTGGTCTTGCAACTGCTTAATTTGGGAAGCTTGTGATTCCACTGTGTCATGAGCAGTCTGTAAGGCTAAGAGTTTTGCATCTAAAAGAGTCAGAAACTCTTGCGCTTCTTTGGACATCCTCTCCTTCTCCTCTGAGATTTTATTGACCTCTGATTGAGCTTCTGTTAACTGAATCTTCAAAGAAGATATCTCTTCTCTTTGAGTCTCAATCATTTGGATTTGTTGCTTCATCTACTTAAATAGATCTGCAAGTGTGTCTTTAGCAGAGGCCAACTCTGAGGTTGCCTTATGCAACTGGTCTTTGGACTGCATTAGTTCTTCATAAAAGGAAGTATACAGCTGTTGAGCATAAGCTATCACTGAAAGTTCAATCGAACTCTGGATATCTTTATAGAGGAATGGAATGGCATCTCCCGACACTAGACTGTTCAATGAAGGGACTGATATATCTAAGGAACCCTCTCTATGTGCCCTAAACAAGTTGTTACGTGTGAGGTAAGCAGGGAGGTCACTACCAAATGTAGCAGGAATTGTGACTGAAGGAAGAACTGAAGGAGTTTTGTCTACCACACGCTTCAAGTATTTTCGTTGTATGACCAGTGGAGGAGGAGAATCAAGATCCTCTATATCAATAGGTTCTGACTCTTCTGAAGGTGGTGGGGGAGGTACTAGATCAGATGGAGGAGGTGGTAGCACACCCTTCTTTAGGCCTGAGTATGTCAAGAAAGCATACAGGTAGGATCCATAGGTAACATTTATAACATTTCCCTAATTTACTTTGACGAAATGTTGATCTATCTTTGTAAGCAGGTAAGTGCTCCAATCAATAGCCACTCCCTTTAACACCATCCTGGAAGCTTTGAAGAGTTCTTTGGACAAGTAATGGGATGGTGTTTTGGCAGGCATAAACCTGTCTTGGAGAAACTGGCAGACCAACTTCCACACAGGATCAGTGATTATGGAAAAAGAGACTCTTGAAGTGTTGATCACTTTCTTGACATCCAGAATTTCCTTGGTCTGCTTCTGTAACAACTTGAAAATCTCATCGTTGGAGAATAACTATCTAGCTGTAACAAAGGGCTCTCCTTTATAGGGAAGAGACAAAGCCTTCCCTAACCCTCGATTGTCAATATCATGGAAGCACCATGAACCGGTCCTGACTTCTTGCTGTATGAGGCAAGGAACTCATCACACAAGGATGGATAATCTGGAATCAAGGGGAATGAAGCAGCTACGAAAGTCGCAAGTCCTTCTTTCGCTATAGGCTCAAAAGCCAGTAGGGAAGAATAATCCCTACTGACCAACGGGACATATTGGATAGGAAGAGGAGCGTGAGGTGCCATTCAGATGGAAAACACACACATCACAACACAGACAATTACAAAGAATGCCTGCAAAACAACCAAAGGGCTATAAAAAATAAATCAATTAAAAAGAAGGACATACACACATACATAGACATAGCTAACCCATTTATCACCCCAAACAATCCACATCCTAGAAAAAATTCAGCATGACCTCTACACATATACGATCGAAAATTTCATGCGATGCAACAAACAGGCACCCAAATTTTCGTATCACGTAAGAAAAAAATAACTACACATTGTACCCGTAATCATAGCACATAGACAAACCAGAATACCATAAAAATGTAAATCAAGACCGAACCATAACCTTGACCATCAGTGTCAACTAAAATGACTTTACATGTCCATCCCACGAAGTGTGTTTATTAAAAAGGAAAAAAAAGTGCAGTGAGGAAAAATTATTTTAATGAAGGGTTCATTTTAAGAAATTATTAACAATGGATGACATTTTATTAGATTATAAACCTTAATAAGAAAACGGTGGTTTCTTCTTAAAATTTTAATTACAATTTATTAGGGTAAAATGGTGCTTTATCGAAACCCGGACTACAATTCCCAGATTGGGTCTCTAAATGCAAATTCCTTAATTAAAAATTAATAGTGATGTGAAATGCTTTTTTGCCAGCGCGTGCTTTTTTGTGACGGCTGGTTCATTTTTATTAATAATTAAGGTGCCTCTTAAGCACACGTAGCACGTGCAAAGTGAACGGTCGATTGATTTTTAAATTATTAAACCGTGTTTTTAGCGCGAATGCACGTGGAAAAGGTGGGTGAATATAGTTCATTTTAGCAATTATTTGTGGTTAAGGGGGTAATAAAAATAAATAAAGCTCACAAAATAAATACCTGGTAGGGGTGTGTATGTAATGGACTGAAGGCGCATGGAGTAATCTCCCAAAAGTAATGAATCCAGTCAAACAAAAACAAAGACCATTGGCTGAAAAAAATAAAGCACCTTAGTGTTTTTGTTTGATTTTTATTTTATTTTTATTTTTAATTTTTAATTTTATTTATTTTGTATTCTAGGTGTGTTTGTTTTGTGTATATTGTTTGGTTTGGTTAATTTGTTTTGTTATTTTTTTTTTCTTTATTCTGTTGTGTGTTTTTGTTTTTGTTTTTTGTTTTTGTTTTTTTAAAAAAATTAATCAAGATATATAACACATGGATATATTATGAAGTGTAGGAATGAATTTTCAGCTATTTAGTAAGTGTCCACATGTTAATTCATCCATGATTTTCAGCTGATTTTCAGGATTTAAATGAATTTTTATGAAATGTAGAATTAAAATTAGGATTTTTTGGCTTCAAAGAATATTTTTGCCTTTTATGAAAACTTTTTTTTATTGAGAAATTAGTGGAAAAAAGGTCAGGGAATTTTTTGGGCTTTTTTTGAATTTATTTTTGTATTTTTACTAAATTTTTATGAATTTCACACATTTTTCATGTAATTTTGAATTAATTTTCAGATTTTAAAATTTTTGCACTTTATTTGTTTTAATTGCCACCTTAAAAATATTCCAAATAATTATAAAAATATTGGAAAATTTTCAAAAAAAATAATTTATTCTGATTTTTAAATGAATTTTTAAAAATTTTATGTGTTTTTTGTTTATTTTTATGTATTTGTGAGTTTGAAAATAAAAGGCGATACCCGAGCTGTGTGTGAACAACGAAGGATGATTGCGTGTGAATGGCGGACTGCAATACTCCACTGCACGGACAAGTTGGAAGCGCATCCTCGCGCGTGAACGCCCGCTAGCATACCCATACATAGCAGGAAAAAGAACAGAAGAAAAAGGGCAGGAACTGGGGCTAACTGAGTAGATTAAGTGAATTAGGTTAGCTTAGTCTGATAAAGTTGATTAAGTTAATTTAGTTGAATAAATCAAGTAAGTGAGTTAAATTAAGTTAGTTGGTTAAGTTAGGTCATGTTAGGTCAATTAAGTCTGGTTAGTCTAGGTAGGGCAATTAAGCTGGCATAAGTCAAGTTTGGTTAGGTTAGTCAAGGCTGATTAGGTTAGTCTGAGTTAGTCTAGTCTAGTTAGTTTAGTTAAGTTAGGTTAGTCTAGTTTAGTTAGTCTAGTCAGGGTAGTCAGTCAAGTCTAACCAGGTGTGGTTAGACTAACTAACCAGGGTTAGTTAGTGGGTGGGTCAACTTAACTAGGGTTAAGGTAGTGGGGGGGGGGGGGGGGGTAGTCAACTAACCAGGGGTTAAGTTAGGAGGGTGAACTAACTATAGTTAGGTTAGTGGGTTAACTAACTGTAGTTAGGTTAGTGGGGGGGTCAATTAACCAGGGGTTAAGTTAGTGGGGGGTCAAGTAACTATAGTTAAGTTAGTGGGGGGTCAAGTAACTATAGTTAAGTTAGTGGGGGGGTTAAGTAACTATAGTTAAGTTAAGTTAGTGACTAACTAGGGTTAGTTAATGACTAACTAAGGTTAGTTAGGTTATTAAGTAGGGTTAGTTTAAGTGATTAACTAGGGTTACTTTATTACTAACTAAGGTTGGTTAGTTACTAACTAAGGGTAGTTAATTACTAACCAGAGTAGGTGGAGGAGGAGGAGGAGGAGGAGGAGGAGGGGAGAGGTGGTGGTGGGGGAGGAGGAGGAGGAGGAGGGGGATGTGGAGATGGTGGCGGCCGAAGGAGACGGCGGCGTCACGGGAGGCAGGCGCGGAAGCTGTGGGCGGCAGGCGTCTGAGGCATTGTCGTGGGCGGTAGAGGCTAAAGCCGCGGGCAAGGCGACGTCCAGAGGACCAGGCAGGGCGGCGTCGACGGTTGGTGGCGTCCACGAGCAGCGGGCGAGGGACAAAGAGGAGGAGGAGGAGACAGGAAGAAGGGGGGAAAAAGAAGAGAAAAGAAAGGGGAAGAAGCAGGAGAGAGAAAGGAAGAAGCAGGGAGGGGAAAGAAAGGGAGAAAGAGGAGGCGCCATGAACGGTCAACATGTAGGGTTTTTTTGGATTTTATTCTCTTTTTTATTTTTTTGTTGTTTTGTAATTTCTCTTTGGTTTTTATTTCTTGTGTTTTTGTTTCTTTTTCTTTTTCTTTTTTCTTGTTTTTGTTTCTTTTTTTTGTTTTTGTTTTGGTTTCTTTTCAGATATTTGTTTCTTTTTCTTTTTTTTTTTGGTTTTTTTAGTGGTGTTGATTTTTTCTTTTTTTTTCGTTTTTGTTGTTCTTATGTTTTTTTAATTTTTTTTAAAATTCTTTTTAGTATATATAGATATAGATATAGATATATATACATATATATTGTTTTGGGTGTTGGCTGTGGGTGTTTGTGTTTTTTGTTTTTGTTTTTTGAAGGAAAAATAGAAAAATAAAATGAAAAATAAAAATTGGAGGGGCAAAAAACACACCCCTAGCTCGTGCACATGCACGAGCAGGGATAATTTTTTTTTTGCAATGACGGGGTCAAATGGTTAGCGATGGTGACGCGCAAGCCACGGACGCCACGGGGCGTCCCGAGGCGCATAAAACCAAAAACAGGCGCGTTCATGCGCGAGGCGAGAAACGCGGTCACATGGAAAAAAGGAAGAAAACTAAATAAAATCCAAACCATTCATTGGATCAAAAATATGTAAAAAGGAAAAATGTGCCGGGAGACGAGGGGAAAATGATGGAAACATGCAACACTAGGTTCGGGGCAAAATCAGGGTGTTCACATGGAAAAAATACAAAAAATAGACCGGAAAACACATACGGGTATTAATATCGGAAAATCCACATATCGGAACGAAGTGTGAAAAAAAGGAAAATTGTGTAGAATAAGGTTGCCAACAACTCTACCATGATAAATCACGGTTTCGATTGAGACAAGACGCGTTCACGTGGGAAAATTCCCAAAAATGGGTTTGAAAATGGACTCAAAAATTAATACCGGAAGAACCATGCGCCGGAATAGAGGACATTAAAAAGGAAAATTTTTGAAAGAAAGGGATTCACAAGATTGGCTCATCAAAACTGAGGTTGGGGAAGTTAGGAGGGGTTCACATGGAAAAAACATGAAAAATGTATTTGAAAACACTTGGAAAAATTAATAACTAAAATTTCGACAGTCGAAAGAGGGGGAGAAAAAAGGAAAAAGTGGGAGAGAGGCTAGCAGGACACACCTGTCAAGTCAAACTAGAATTCCGATGAAAATATGGCAGGTTCACATGGAAAAATGTGAAAAATAGACACGAAAAAAGGCCCGAAACTCTACAAAAATTAATAATGGATAAATCGTGCATCGGAAGGAAACATAATAAAAAAGTATCAAGGGGGATGGATAGGATAGGCCTGACACATCAGATTAGGGTTCCAAAGCAATAAAGACGCGCTCACATGGAAAACCAGCCAATTTACGGGAATCGCCTAAAAATTTGATAACTTTAGAACCGTTTATCGGAACAGGGGTCGGTAAAAAGGAAAAATAGGCAGTTCAAAGGGACGAACAGGGCTGTAAGGTTGAATTAGGATTCCGGTGAACATAAGGTCCGTTCGTATGAAAGAAGCGCAAAACCAAAAATAAGGGCAAATGGTCAAGAAACAACCCCGAGGATAGAGTAAAATAGAACGGAAGGGTGGGGAAGGGACCCCATCAGGGTAAACTGAAGTCACAGCATGAATGCATGATCAGAACAGGGTATATGCCTGGGGGTATGCAACATAGATGCGCAGGGACACGTCCCCACACTTAAGACCTTAGCAGGAAGGGTAAACCGAATCACAAAGACCGAGTACCACACATCGGACCAAATACGACATCCCCACACTTAAGACATGACCGTCAAGGTGTAGGGTTAGAAAAACTTGGCCCATATTGCCGAGGAGGAATACAGACTATCGAGGTTGCGTCTAGAGTCGTTGTGTTGGCTAGAGGAGGTAACGAGGTGTCTTCACAGCACTCGGCCAACGTCCGTTGTGGCAGGGACCATGCGGCAGCACCTAGGGAGGTAGTTGGTTGAAGGAATTGCAGGAAATTCATCGATGGCGAGGGATATTGCACTCAACTCAGGCTCACTCAAATGGAATGAAAGAGCAGTCACTCGCCCCATGACTAACGTCACTCGAGAAAATAATGATGAAACCCATAGCTCACACCCGGTTTAGGAATTGACAAGGGGATGGTGCAGAGGGAGTATGCTAGGGTGCACAATTGATGGTGCATCAGTGCGTCCAACCCCGTTTGGTATAGGTGCAAGAAGAAAGGCCAAGGAGCCTTGTAGTGCAGTGTATAGAACAGAGTGACGTGTCTTGTGCTAATGGTCCAATAGAAACGTACCTAACTCCAATGGTCGCAACGTCCCTCAATCCTCACCTCTTGATAATTGATGGAAGAATACCAGTTACACTCAGCCCACCCTCTGTCTCACGCTCCGTTGAAAGATATAGAGGGCAGCTCTTTCCTGAAACCCATTGATGTAATCCTCACTGTCTCTTGTGCAAAGGTTGTATGCCTTGTGCGCTTTTGATGATGCAACTGTGCATCCCACCCTGTGCCAGCATATAGTGCAAGAAGCAAGGCCAGGGAGCCTTATGGTACAGTGCACAGGAACATATCATGCATTGCGCATTGAGAGGCCCATCCCGTGCGTGCAACACTCCATTCACACATCTCACCTCTCATTTGATTTAAAGGGAAAAACTGGTCACTCCCCCCACCCTCTATCTCACGCTCTAATAGATACAGAGGGCAACCCATACTCACATCCCCATCCTGTTAGGATGTAAGCTCGCATCACTCAAGGGGTTGGTGATGAAGATCATGTCGGCTGTTGTTGTCATGAGGATCTTGAAGACGAGGCGTACCCAGGGAGGCAACCAACCAATCTCATACTTCAATGATTTGTAAGAAGATTCGTATGTTAAGGAAAGCATACGGACTGATATTGCAGAGACAGCGCACCAAGGGAGGTGGCTTTAAATTACTTGCTGAAGAGGTTCTGCTGGTGAGTCAGCTATCCTGAACTGCAGGGTGTTACCATCTTTTCCACAGTCAGCTTCTCGCCCAAGGGTGTTTCCACCTTTTCTTGGAACGAGGCCTGTTATGACAAGGAATTTCTTCCTTTTCTCCCACAATAGTTTCGTTTATTTTTTTATTTTTGTTTTTGTTTTTGTTTTTTTTTCTTTTTCTTGTTCTCTTTTTTTTTCTTTTTTTTTTCATTAAGAAAGAGAATGGTAGAAATAGCATGTGTCAGGACCAACCTCGCCACTGTTGTTAGATCAGACGAGAAGAGAACAATGTCGGGTTGAGATATTTCTGCGAGGGGGTAGCAGAACGAGATCACCTCATGAGGAGAATCATAAGGGCTATCAGAAGCACGACGAGAAGGACAGTGCAATGCCCAAAAGGGAGAGGGTAGGTCGATTGTGATTGTCAAAATCCCCAAGGAGGGAAGTACATCTTCAGACGATAGCCATTGATTAGGAAGGGATCATTAGAGGCATCAACGGTCTGCACTTGAACAGAGCCGTTAGGATTGACAGCAAGTACCTTGTACGGGCCCATCCACCGTTGTTGAAGCTTGCCAGGAAACTTGCCAAATCTCAAATCATAGGTTAGAACAAGATCACCTTCTTTGAACTCCTTGTGCTTGATGAAACTGTCATGATAGGCCTTACGTTGTGCTTGAGTGGTTTCCATGCACTGTAGGGCCATCTGCCGTATCTCATCCAAGCATTCCAAGTGCAGGAGACAATGTTGAAGTGACTCATCATCTCCCAAGCGTCTTTAGCTGCCACTCGCAAAGAGGGCAATTCCAACTCAACAGGGAAGACGGCTTCTGTACCATACACTAGCTGGAAAGGGGTCTGTCCTGTAGCTACCTTATGGGAGGTTCTGTACGCCCAGAGGCCTCTGCAAGTCGAATGTCCCAGTCACAACGATGTGCGACAATTGTTCTTATCGAAATCGAGCAGAGAATGCGATTGGTGACTTCAACTTGGCCATTGGCTCTGGGGTAATAAGAGACGGACTTGCGATGGCGGATCTTATACAGTTCCGTCAGCTCCTCCATAATTTTGTTAAGGAAATGGGTATCTCTGTCACTTACCAGCTCGAGGGGACTGCCAAAACGGGTGATAATATTCTCGTACATGAACATGGCTACACTGTTACCATCATCCCGCTTCAGAGCTTTAGCTTCACACCACTTTGTGACATAATCTGTACATACTAAGATGTATATGTTCTGCTTTCGTCTGGTAGGTGGATCAATGGGACCCACGAAATCAATCCCCCACTTGAATGGCTTTAGGGGAAGAATGGGTTGCAGTGGCATGGCACTTGTTTTGGTGGGTTTTCCCATTCGTTGACAAGCATCACATCTCTTGCAATAATCATATGCATCCTTGTGGAGGGTCGGCCACCAGTATCCTGCTAGCAGAGCCTTCCTGGCTGTCGCTTCTCCTGCAAAGTGTCCATCACATGGTTCTCATGGCATGCTTTCAATACTATGCCGATTTCATCCCCTGCAACACATCTTCGCAGCACTTCATCTTTGCCTCTCTTGTACAGTGCACCACTTAGCAAAGTATAGGGCACTGATTCTAACAAAAGCTTCTTCTTCTCACGGCTTGAGATGCTAGGAGGATATTGTTGAGTTGCTAGGAGATTGGCTATGTCTGCATACCAGGGAGTAACTGTTTCAACTAGAAATAAGGAAGCATAAGGAAAGTCTAGATCATCATGTTCCTCTTCTTCTGTTTGAGGGATCCGTGATAGATGATCAGCTAGGACATGGGAATGGCCAGGCTTAGTGACCACTTCAAAATCGAACTCTTGGAATAGGAGCAACCATCTCATCAGTCGTCCTTTAACATTTGCTTTGTTCATCAAGAAGGACAAGGCTTCATGATCCACATAGAACTTGAAATGCGTTGACAGTAGATAGTGTTGAAACTTTTCCAGTGCAAACACCATTGCTAAGCATTCAAGCTCTGTCCACTGTGTAGTTATGTTCCCTATCAATGACCTTTTGACTTGCATAATATATTGGTTGATCTAATTTAGAAGGGCCCTTTTGACATAGGACATCACCTAGCCTTTCGACTAATGCATCTGTGTGCACATGGAACTCCTTCGTCCAATCGGGAGGCTATAAAATAGGCGCTTGGATAAGGCACTGTTTTAGAGCATTAAAGGCTTCTTCACAGTCATCAGTCCAAAGGAAATCTGCATATTTCCTTAAGAGCTTGTGCAGAGGGGCTGCTTTGGTTGCAAAATGTGCAATATATCTTCTGTAATAGCCCACATGGCCGAGAAATCCTCTCAATTGCTTGA
Organism: Lygodium microphyllum; assembly: GCF_053477565.2. Lineage (NCBI taxonomy): Eukaryota > Viridiplantae > Streptophyta > Polypodiopsida > Schizaeales > Lygodiaceae > Lygodium > Lygodium microphyllum. The sequence goes on along the minus strand of NC_141160.1, from coordinate 23,791,227 downwards.
GGTTTGTTGGTGCTGTTAAGGCGGCAATCTTCACCGAGTCTATTGCAATCCCTTGTGTAGAGACAATATGGCCCAAAAGAACTCCCGAGAAGATGCCAAAGACACATTTGTCGGGATTGAGAGAAATCCCATACTCACAGCATTTGTCAAAACATTGCTCTAGGTGTCCCCAGTGCTCACGGATCAAGCTATAGACACAAAAGTCATCAAGATACACCTCGATGAAATCATGCAGATGATTCTGGAAGGCAGCCATCATTACTCATTGGAAGGTGACAGGAGCATTACAGAGCCCAAATGGCATTACTCTATAGGCATAGGTCCCCCATTCTGTGGTGAAGGTTGTTTTGGATTGGTCCTCTTCTGCAATTGGGACTTGGTTATATCCGCTGAATCCATCCAAGAGGGAATACAGCTCATGGCCTGCCACTGTGTCCAACAGTTGATTTGTAAAAGGGATAGGGAAACGATCCTTCTTTATCTTCGAATTGAGCTTTCGAAAGTCGACACATATTCAAAGTTTCCCGTTCTTCTTGGGTACTACCACAATGGGCGAAACCCATTCACTATTAGCCACGGGATAAATGAACTCTACTTCAAGAAGTTTCAATAATTCGGCCTTCACCAGAGTAGGGTAATTAGGATTCATTTGCCTTTGTCTTTGCCTTACAGGTTTGGCATCGAGCTCTAGGTCAATGTGATGTTGGCATACTATGGGATCAATCCCTTTTAGATCTTTATATGACCAAGCAAACACATCTAAGTTCCCCTTAAGCAGGTCTCGCAAGACCACTAATTCTCCTTCTGGAAGATTGAGACCCACTTTTAGGTGACGTTCAATACCATTAGTATCCAAGAATGTTACTTGCCTTTCACCTTCCACTTCACAGATAAATATCCCACGGATTGCTTCTGGATAGAGATCTGACTCTTTCAAGAGAGTAGTATCCTCGTTTGATGTTCTGCTAGAACCAGTGTCCTCCTTTTGAACAGATGACTCATTCATCTGTTGAGGTTGCTGGAAGGGTATCAGAGCTTTGTTTGCTTCTGTTTGAGTGGTGATCTCTTCAGGACTTAGATATTCATCTTCAGAGGATGCGTCCAGGAATGTCACATAGCACAGACCTTCTAGAGGCCGGGGCTCTGAGGGCTTTGGCTTCTGTTGACAAGGGGCATCATCATCATCTTTTCTCTGGACTGAACAATTAGGGTGATAGGAGCCACTGGTAAACTTAAATTTTATGCTTTTAATCCATTGTTTATACAGATTCTGCATACTTTGTGGTCCATTGGTCAACACAAATGGAACCATAGTCATTCCATCCAGCACCCGGAGATCTTCGGCCTTTGAGGTATCTGTAGGGACATCAACAATATCATCCTCTATTAGAGGGAATTTTTCATCTGCACTTTCATAACCTGCTTCATTTTCTTCCTCATCATTTTCATCCTCTTCCTCTGGAGGCTCTATCTCTGCTTCTGTAGAGTCTCTGTAGGAGAAGAATAGATCTTCTGCCTCTGCATCTGCTTTTGCTTCTGTCACGGCTTTTGACTATGCATCTGCCTCTGCCTCTGGCTTTGTATCTGTTACTGTCTCTGTATCCGCTCTGTCTTTGTTCTGTATCCGCTCTGTATCTGCTCTGCCTCTGTACTGTCTCTGCTCTGTAACTGTACTGTCTCTGCTCTGTGTGACTGTACTGCCTCTACTCTGTCTCTGCGACTGTCATGTAACAGGGAGAATAGTATATCCATGCTTCTATTTCACTGTAAGAGGCGATTTCGGAAGTTAATTCTAGTTGAGGCAGGAGATATTCTCCCATGGACAAGGATTTTACTTCCCTTGGCAGTTGGCTTACAATGCCCATTGTTAGGGACTGTGTCTCTATTTTCTTAGGAAAGATCTGCTTAACAGCCTCTTCGTCTCCTGATGTACCATCTGTTACCTCATTGGAGGAGTCAGTTATGACTTCAATGGATGTGGATCCATTGCCTTTTTGCGATGCATACAGCTTTAACACCACTTTGTTGGGTCCCCCGCCTAGGGTTAGGATTCCTTTGAACCAGTCCGTCCTGAATCTTGCTTCAAAAAGCCAAGGTCTTCCCAATAGCAGAGGGTATAAGGTCCCATAAGAATTTGGTTTGACCACCATATATATTAGCCAATAGTCTCTTCCTACAAGGGTTGTTTTTACATATGGGAGGATGCCCAACGGTTTAATTCTGCTTTGGTCTGCCAATCTGATAAGCCAATGTGTAGGTTGAATTCCTTGCAACCCTAAGCCCTTCATTGTCACATCCGTCATTATGTTTACTGATGAGCCTCCATCAATCAATGCATCTGAAATAAAGTATCCTTCCATCCATACACTAATCTCTGGGGTTCCAAGATCTGGGAAGGCATTAGCCACATTGACTTCCTTTACAGGCTCCGGGGCCTTATTGGTCTTGGTCGCTATTAAAGGAGCGATCGTTAATCTACGCCTTCTTGTCAAGATGCTTTTGAATTTCTTTCGGCAGAGCTGGGAGACAGTATCAGAATGTTAAGTTTTGTTTAAAAGTGTCTAGGTCTTTAACCAAGTCATAATCTTTGATAGGATTCACAGGCTTCTCCAGCTTGCTGGGAAAGGGGGCTACACCCATTTTCATCTTTCCTTTTTCTTCTAATAACTGCAGCATTGGCACTTCTTCTATTTCTGGAGGTGCTTCTGTATCATCTATCTCCTGGGCCTCTGGTCCTGTCTCTGAGACTATCTCTGTAGCTCTCTGTGGCGCTACAATGCTCTGTACTGCACTGTTCTGTTCTGTACTGCTCTGTCCCTCTATTGGCAGGTTGAACTTCACAGTCTTGGCGGGAGAGTTATTTTCGTTCTGAACAACTGGTTCCTTTTTCTTGGTGCGCATAATAGCATCAACTTCCAACTCTACCAAATTGGAGGCAGACTCTTGTACCTTCTGTTGGCTATCAGTGGCATTGGCCTTTACAGGGGCTGGACTTGGACAGTCCTTTGCAGTGTGGCCTTCTCCTTTGCATTGGCTGCATAAGGGCTTGTAATCCACAGATCATCTAGGGTTTGGATAAATCGGGGAGATATGTCCCTTTTCTCCACACCTGTAACATTCTACCTCTGATCTCTTGACCACTGCCAGACTATTGGCCTCTTGTAACTTTGAGAGGGAAACCTCTTTGGACCAAATTCCCTAGGCTTTCGTCCAATATTCTGTGTTGTCATTTTGGATTTTAGCAAGTTGAATCTTGCATTTTCATCCTTCTATCTTCGTTCATGCATCTCTTTCAGAGAGCAAATATCCTCTATATGGTTCTTCCGCAAACAGTAGGAACAAAAGGCTCAAGGAATTGTTGGTTTTTGGGTACATTCAGCAGCTAGATGTCCCGCTTGATGACACTTTCCGCACCATGTATTAGAGCGCATCACATCTCTTCCATCTCCCACAGGAGTGGATATATTGGCGGTATTCACATTCAGCGTCTATAGCTGCTCTGTAATCACATCCAGAAGCTCTTTCTTGATACTTGCAACTGAATTGGATAAGTAGTCCTTCAGATTTTCACCTCTTGAAGTACTTGTAATGGGATTTTGGGAATCTTCTGTAATTACTACATACACTGGTTGGGTCGATCCAGAAGGTCCTCTATTCTGGCTCTGATTCAGAGCTCCTGTTGAGACTTGGGGTTGTTGATTCCAGTTGGTAGGGTTCCATTGTTGTTGAGTTTCCATTGGAGGAACTGTTTGAGGCCACTGTTGTTGTGGTTGAACCATCATTTGAGGCACTGTGGTCTGCGGCAACCACAGTGGGTTAGGTGCATTATATTACGTACTGTTTGTATCTAGGAATAGGGTTAGGGAACTGGCCCTGGGACTGCATTTGGTGGGTATACCACTCCAGGCATGGGAGGAGGTAAGACTCCTCTTCCTGGAGTCATTGACAACCTTGCTTCAACTTCGTCATACAATCTTGCACCTTCCACTGTAGCTTGTAGATTGACTGGTCTTCTTAATTCCACGAACCTTGGGAACTTCTAGTTGTAAGCCTCTGAGAAACACTCCTTTTTGGATTCCTTCGTCCAAATGATGGTTAGTCCATCTCTTCAGGATGGATTCCATTCGTGAGACATAAGCTTCTACTCTTTCTCCAGAGGACTGACTTAGGTTCATGAACTCCTCTCACATCCGCTCTTCAAAACCTTCCCGCCTGAATTTAGTGAGGAAGGCCAACTTCAGGTTGTCCCATGTGCCAAAAGTTCCTGCTGCTTGTCTCTCATACCACTGAAACGCCGCGCCCTTGAAAATGGCGGGGAATATTGCCAACCAATGCTCAGGGGTTTTGGCATTGTTAGCCACACATGCTACCATAAATTCTGCTACATGAAGATCAGGGTCTTCATTGTATTCTCCCTTAAAAACTGGTAATGGGACTACATTTACTAGCTTGTCATCAATATTTCCAGGACGGATCTGACTAGGAAGGGGACCTTGAGTCACCATGGGGACTTCTGTAAAGAGTGTTTTTAGGGCGTCAAAGGAGGCTTCTGTCTACGAGCTCGTTCTCAGCTTTGATTTTTGCCTTCTCTCTTCTCACATACCTTTGGACTCGTTCTAATGCTTGTCCCTTTATTGCGTCATTCATCAGGGGGTTGGTTCCAACCAGTTGGTCTGGACTCAATAGGATAGTATCAGAGAGGGCTTCAGTCTCTGGAGGATTCTCTGGCCAACATCTCTTCTACTTCCTTCTTTTCAACATCTCTGAATTCGGATTTCAAACCATTACAGAGGGGGAGATATTCCATTCTGAATATATCAAAACTCATTCTTCTTAGGATCGTTGTTGTGTCATTATAATAATGCCAGCTTCTGAGGGTTTCAACAGTGTATATTGTGAAAAACACTCTGTCTACCAACTTCCAATGGGTTGCTAATTGGACAAACAGAAGATTGTCAGTGCACCAAGCATCCCACGTATCTTGTTGTTTAGCATCCACGAACAAATTCCAACTCTTTTCCTTCTTATTTTCGTGAACCTCTACAGACCATGACTCCTGAAGCTTCTTCACAATCTCCCACTTGATGATGTCTAGAAACTTCTCAATGAATGCCAAATCTTCCATGGATGGTCGTTCTCTCTGTTTTTGCTCTTCAGTTTGTTTCCAAACAATTTTCTACCAAGATGCAAGTTTTTGCTGCTTCAACAGGAAGAGGAAACAGTCCATCACATAGAGCATGCATCATGATGGTGATATGTTTCCGCCATTGTGGGATGAACTTCTTGTGAAAAGTGGCTTTGATTATAAGAATCTCAAACTCTTCAGTGGAAGAAGGAAGTTTGCAAACATCCATTGAATTCTCCTCTTCTTGACAAGGCCATTTCCTTCATTTTCAGTCTTCTGATGCTTGTTGATGGCAAGTTTCCCCGGCTGCGCACCAAAAATATGGAGCCCCAAGAGGAACACCAAGGAAAAGGGAATTCTCTTGCAAGAAAATCTATCTTGTAATATCAACAAGCTTTTATTTCATTCTTTTGATCATCAAAACAAAGAAAACATTAATTCTTCACACAGCATCATAGTATATTTCTCCCACGGATTCGATAGAATCAATTATAATCTTTAACATCTTCATAGAATCCATCAATATAACAATGAACATAAAAGAATACACCATCTTTGAATGGGAATCAATCACATAGTATTCATCTTCAATGTCTTCATAGTTCTCTCTCTCAATCTCTCATATACAATTACATTGTTTTTATAGAATTGACTCTCTGGCTCTCTCTCTCTCTCTCTCTCTCTCTCTCTCTCTCTCTCTATCAATAGTACATCATCTCCTCACTACAATGCTCTCATAATAACCCTCAATAATCCTTCTTAGGTCGTGGATACACCTCCCAAGAGGTATGTCGAATATGAAGAGTCACCAGACCACTACAGTGTCTTTTCACAGCTCACTACTATCACTGTCACTTAGTCTTCTCTTCAGTCTTCAGCAGCTGCTTCTTCCACTTGTTTTAGCTCTTTTGAACTTAGATTCATCCTTTCCAAAGGTTAGAAAACTTTCCCAAAGTCACACATACATTCTACAGAACACTTACAGAAGGTCTACAGAACAGTTACAGTACAATACCTGAGCAGCTATAGTACAGTTATAGTACAGAGACAGAGCGGAGACATGGGCTCTATAAAAGGTCTACAGAGGTTACAGAAGGTCATCAGAACCTCATAACTCATACTCAAACCATTCTGTACTATAAAAAACTATTCAATAAGCTTCCAAAATATCTCAATCTTCATCAATCATCAATCCATGCTTCGTACAGAAGAAAATCAGAACAAAACAGAAGCTATACAGAGGGTATACAGAACCAATCAAAAGCTCAACAGAACCTATCAGAACATCATAGAGCTTCATATCTCCACTAAGAATCATCATGAACTTCCAAAACATAATCAATATCATCCAAAACACTCTCAAATACTTCCATTATCAACCATGCATCACTCTAAATCCATAAAAAATCAATCATTCAGTCCTCAAAAACAACAAAAATCAGTCAAAATTTCAGTCTTTTTCCACTCTCAACAGACAGAGTATTGATGGGCATGGACATTTCTCCCCCTCCTTAAGAGTATATTGTACCAACCTCAAGTATGCTTTTTGAATAGTAATAACTATCAATGATATTGTCATGTCAATGACTTCCAATTCTATTTATTTAAGATTTGCAAATATGTTCTGACTAATGACTTGGAAATGATTCCTAATAAAACCATAAAAAGCAAGTTGTGGATAGGGAAATTCTCATAATGGAGCAATGGTGGGAAAATCCTTGCTTGATGTGTTCATAGACTTTATTAATCATGGCAATGCTAAGCAACCATAATAGATCCCTTTCTCTAGGGTTTTTGTCTAAAATAAAGTATATCTATCTCTCACCAAATCTTAAGTCCAACCTTGAAATGGTAAAGTTTTGAGCTTTTGATCAATCATTTCTTCATTTTAGGGGCTGAAGGATTCCTTGTCTAACATTATTTTCAAAAAATTCGTAAATTATTTTTGTCCCTTTCTAGTATCTAACTTAACTACATTCATGTGTCTTCAATCTTCTCAGGACCAAACTTTCCTTCAACCAGCTGGCCTCCATTGACTCCTTTGAATGCTTTATTTGACCACCTTTGATAGGATTCTTCCTCTTTGAGTTGCAACCTTTGCCATTTTGGGTTAACATTACCCCACAAGAGAGTTGCTCTTGGATGGAAATGCTCTCATGGAAGAGGTGCTCACGCTCTTCCCATGTGGTGTGCCACCAGAATGTGAGTGCAGTCATATTAGCATCAGCTAGACATAGACCTATCATAGCAAAAAGATTTACGAAGGTACCAAATGTAGAGTCTAGCTATAAGAAATATTGATTCAAGGTACATTGGGTTTAGTAGGCCAATTCTTTGCCATTTCATAGGTGGAGCAACGGCAACATCAACTCTTTTTTTAGATGGCTAGGGGAAAGTGGCTTTTTTGCTGACTCTAAGCAGAGGTGCACTGAGTTCATGCATGGCGAATAGAGTAGCTACAGGAAGCTCAATCAAAGTTTCTTTGAAGCATTCGATTGTTGTCTAGGCTCACAATTTCTAGTGTCATGGATGTCTCAAGTAGAATTTGAGGGAATCTCGAGGGTTTGCTTAGGTTGACAAACCATGAAGTGTCTTTTTTTTATGTCAATTGCGATGGATGGTCTATGTGGTGTCTAGTGTGATGGGCTCTATGGCTTTGATGATGAGGTGAGTTTGGTAGGGTCAACCTGCATTTTTTCTTGAGATGTAGTTTGGTTTGGGGCTACCACTGTTGTGGTTCCTAAGTGTAATTGTATGCATAGGCTGGCTTTGGACAAGGAAGTGGCTCCTGACAATGTGATCACATTGGTGTGGTTTATTTAGGAAGCCAAAGGTATATATAGCCTTGATAATACCCTTGAGCCACATAGGAGGGCCTTGGAAACCCAAGGAGGTGTCGTTCATGGTCTACGAATATGCTTGCTATGTGTTTGTCTAAAGCTAGCAACAGCCTTGTGAGGTTTGGTTCTTGCATGAGAAGTGCATTGGGATTCTTGGTGGCTTCAAGGCGGCTGAGCGTTGGTACTCACATGTCGTTGGTTTTGAGCTTGCATAGCTAGCAACTTCAACAAGAGGGTTGTCTCAATTATAGGAGTGTTTTCCTGAGGTGGTGTGGTAGAAGTCCTATTTTGGATGGGTCATAAAGTTAGTCCCTTAAAGCTAAAGGTTGAGATGACCCTTGTGCTAGGAAAAATTTAAGTGTATATGCTTGTAAACATAGTTGACATGGTAGTTTGTGATCAATTTAGGTGAGCACCCTAATAGGATTTTGATTCCAGCCCCTTGTCCATTGTTAGAACATAGAAGAAGATTGGAATAGTCTCTATTTCTATTGTGTCAACTATAATTTACATGGCCAACATACAATAAGATTGGACTCCATAGGGTTGTAGCTTTGCATCGGTGGTGGGTTGGAGTGTTGGTTGGCCCAACTCTTTCCAATAACAATATGGAAGGGTATTATAATCATAGCACTTTTATCAATGAGTGCATCAATTATTATATCTTTGGTGGCAACCAAGACCAAATACAAAGGTAAGCAGATGGAATTATAATGACATCCTCCAATCCTAGGTTACTAATAGTGGCTTCTCAAATGTTGAAGTTCCTAGGAAGAAGACTAACTTAGGGCAGCGGATGGGTGAGTTATATGTATTGCTCCATTTGTTCATACCAAGTTTGCTCAGTTGTGCATAGGAACATCATGTTCCTTCGTGGGTTCTAGTTCTATAAGGCATTCAATCCAAGATTTTGTAGCTTCCCAACATTCCTTATACATTATGTGATAAGCCCAAGGTATAGCCACGGGACTATTATTCTAGTCTAATTGAGAGGCTGAGATAGTTTTTGTCAAAACATTAACCAAGATTTCATTAGTTTCTTCTACTTTGCCATTTGCTTGTGGATAGTAGGGACTAGACTTCTAATACAAGATTAGGAATATGGATAGAAAGTGTTTAGTGATGTCATTTAGGAAATGAGTTCCATTGACAATCTCAATGGTGCATCCAATGTGTGAGATGACCTACACCCACAAGACCTTAGCCGTGGTTCTAGCATCATTCTTTATGGTGGCCTTTGCCTTTATCGACTTGGTCATGTAATTAGTTGTTATGATAACATAGTATGCTTGTGAGTACTGGTGGGCAATAGGGCTGATGGGTCCCATAAAGTCTACCTCCCACATTTAAAAGGGTTGTTGAGAGGGATTACAAGGGAAAACTTCATTTTGTCATTTATGATTGGAAGCTTGGTTCTTTGACATTTATGGCATTGTTTGACACAACAGGCTTTGTCTCGAAAGAAAGTGGGTCACCATAAAGCTGGGAATGTAGAGCTTTCCTTGCTATGGAATTTACATCAAAGTTTCCTTTTGCAATTCCCCATGTGCTTCTTGTAGCATATCCTTGATTTTGTACTCATAGAAGGTCGTCATGCCCTAGTTCATAGAGTTGACTAGTAACCATCTAATAGGGTTGGGACTAGATTAAGAGATGGGTGAGATGAACCTTTTCAATAGGTATTTTTGGCAATCCATTTTCTAATATATAGATGATGTCATCTTTCTAATGTGGTGTATGGTCTACCTTGAAGAGTTCAAATTCTTCCTAAACATGAAATAAATGGGCATCACAGAGACTATCATCAACCCTAGTTACTCTCTCTCTCTGCTTGCTGCTACTACTGATATACAAGGCATGTGGGCAACAATAAAATGTTGCTTTCCTTTGTATCGAACCACAAAAAAAACAAATTCTACTAGAAGCAGAAGCCATCAAGCATAAATATGTAGTGTAAGGCTTTTTCACCAAGTAAAGAAGTGCTTGACGGTCTGCAACAAATGTGAATGGGGAACAAGCAGTGGTGAAACTTGTTGATAGCATAAACTTTTGCTAATCCTTCCCATTGTATCATAGAGTAATTCATTTTGGCTTTGGAGAGTTGTTTCCTAGCAAAGCTCACTAGGAAATCCATATTATACTCACTGAGTTGGCACAACATAGCTCCAATTGTGATTTCAGATGCATCAATATTATGCACTTGGACCAATCCAAGGCTTGTAAAATTGGTATAGTCATGAGACTCTTTTCTAGAGCTTAATACAAAGCTTGGCATTCCTCCATCTAGTCCCAAATAACTAGTAGCTTGTAAAGAGACCATGCTATGGAAGCATAGTTCAATACAAAGCAACTGTAGTTGTTAGTATGTCTATGGATGCCTTTGTGATGACTAATGGGTGGTCAAAGATCCACATCTATTATCACCTTAATCTTGGTTGTATCCATTGCAAAGCCATTTTGAGAAAGCACATCACCCAAATAATGTTATGTTTAACCCAAAATTGGCACTTCAATGGATTTAGAGATAGGTGGTATTATTGACATCACTTGAAGATGAATCAAAGCTTTTCAAGGTGTTCCTCCGTGTGTTGGAATGGACATAGAGATAATGCACAAATATTTCAAGCCAAAATCTTAGCATATCCTTGAAATTTTTTACACATAAGTCTTCGAAAAGTGATCGGTGCATTCATCAAGCCAAAAGGTGTGAGAATGTCGGCAAACACCCCCCATTTAGTGGCAAACAAGGTCTTGTGCCGATCATCTAGGTGTACTTGCATTTGATGATAGCTCAAAAAGCCATCCTAAAAGCTATAAGCTTCCTTTCCTACCAAGCATTTGATCATGTGGTCTATGTATAATAGTGGATAATGGTCACTTTTGGTTGTTGGATTTAATTTCTTGTAGTTAATGCATACTTGAAATTTTCCATTCTTCTTGAGTACCACAATGATAGGAGATACCCAAGATATATGTTCAATATTTTAAATGAATCCTACTTTTTGTAGTTTCTCTAGGTCTTCTCGCACGTGGTGTGCATAGCGAGGATTCATGGGGTAGGATCGTTGTTTAGTAGGCTTGGTGTTTGGTTTCAAAGCTATATGTTCAATATTTTAAATGAATCCTACTTTTTGAAGTTTCTCTAGGTCTTCTCGCACATGGTGTGTGTAGCGAGGATTCATGGGGTAGGGTCGTTGTTTAGTAGGCTTGGTGTCTGGTTTGAAAGAATAGTATGCATCAATCCTTGAGGTGGCATACCCTTGACATCAAAGTAATTCCAAGTGAACACATCATGATACTCCTTGAGTAGATCCAACAAGTCATCAGTCATCGTCTATAGCGAGGTCCTCGGTATGTAAACTAGTTAAGGTGTCTGCTTGGTTCAATAAGGTTGACCTCCTTGACCTTCACTAACCGTCAATGGGCTCACCAGTTTTCCCTTCCCTCTTTGAGCCAACAAGCAAAACAATGGCTTGATCTCTTTTTTGGTAGTATCACGTAAATTGTTTTGAGGGATCCTATGGCTTCTTTTACCTCTCTTAATTGTTGACTCATTTTTATGTGCAACATTTTTAAGGTGTCTATGCTTGGGATGAATCAAGAGTTTTATTTAGGATTTGTGAGAGAGGATACTGGTGGTATCTCAAGGTTTGAAACATAATTCATGTTTGTTTCTAAGTCAATATTCTCTATTGGTGAAACATCACATGCTATGTCATTTTCCTTATCAGTCACCAACAATATTTTAGGAGTGGAATTCAATTTCAAGGGTTGATATTCCATTTGCTCATAGTCTAATATCTCTAGACTCTTTAGCCACTCAAGTTTTGATTTAATTTTGATTATGCCCGCATCAATGAGCAAACCTTCTATATGCTATTTTGGTCTACCCTCATCATCATGAGTGGCAAAGCCCTCATATAGGCATCATTATCTTCATCAACAACCCATTCATCATCTTCATCTTCATCAAAAGCAACAATATCATCAACATGATTGCACCTTGCTACTCGTGGCTACCTATTGCCTATTGTTTGCATCCCCACACTGCCCTACTGGTCATGCTATTATCATTGTGCTACCTTGTTTGAGTGACCCTACAGTTGTCTTCAATAGTTTCCCTCCTATTTGCACATGCTACCATGCAATTGTCATCCTACTCAGCATCACCAATTGCAACAACATAATTATCATCATAACCACCACCATAATTAGGAGTGGAAGAGGCATAAACATCATCTCACCACAACATCATTAACATCATGAGCAAAAAAATGATAAACATAATCTTTTTTAGCACGAGGAGTGTATGAAAGATCTCCTTCATCAACAACACCATCATCTATTGCACCCCCCCCCCCCCCACCACCCCATCATCCTCTTTGTTATGCCATGTACCCTCTTCTTTCCCTCCTTTCTCTTTGATGTCTTTCCTATTTCATCTACCATACCCAAAACACCATCAAAAGGGGGAGGAATAGTTGTGAAAGAGGAAGAGCCATTGCAAAGGGAGGAAACCACCAAGAGAAGGAGCAAAGCCACCATAAGAAAAGATAAAGATAGAGCTTCAATTATCTATTGTTAGTCAAGAGGTAAGAATTTATTAAAGATTCCATATAGCATTTAATCTGTTGGTTGCAACTACTTGACAAGGGGATAACCTTTCATTGAAGAAAGAGAGAGCAGAGGGGGATTGCCTAACACCTTGACTTTTTTGACATCCACCTCATTCACAAGTTGAGGTAGAGGGAGAAGATTTAATGGAAAGGAGGCGGTCTAGTTGCATTTGACCATTGCCTATCATACCAATCTTAATGTCTTGGCTAATTGATTAAGATTGCTAAAATTGAGGTACATTAAAATCCTTGGATGTTTGTGGATCTACATCCATGCACAATGCACATGCACACATGTATACATGCATATCACCCATTGCACATACGAGCATCCTTGGATGTTTGTGGATTTGCATCCATGCACAGTGCACACGCACACGTGTATACATGCATGTCACCCACTGCACATACGAGCATACACTAGATCTGATTTCCTCGTTTGTTCTACTGCCCTATTCATAAGGGGGGAGTAAGGGAAGAAGGAGAAAGGAAAGTAGCATCTCCAAGTGTTCAACCCGATGTAGTATATTTGTGCACATTGCACGATCCACACATACACTACACCCCCCACACACCTCGTACTACACATTACACCTTGCACTTAGCATAGCATAACTCTTGTGTACTTGTTTGGTCTCTCTGGCTTTTCTCTCTCTTTTATGTGATGATGCATTGTTTGCAAGGGGGAAAATCAAGGGGAAGAAGGAGGAAGGAAGGTGGTACCTCATGTACAACCCATATTAATGTGTAATGCATAGTGTATACACATGTATGACATCCCCACACTAGGCCATAACACCAAACTCACTGAGCACACTAAATATTGACTTGCATCATATTAATTCGCCTAGGTGCACATGCATGTACATGTACAACCCTATACACATATACTAGTCTGATCATTGTGTATCCTTATTTCTTTTTTCTCTTGATTTTCACCCATCTTGTTTGCAAGGGGGGGTGGACAAGTAGGAGAAAAAAAGAACAAGGCACCCAGTAGTGCCCTATGTATCATCCTAGAACCTTGTATTAAGCCACTTGTACAAGATTTCCCCAATGTGCACATAATTTATTACAATTAGGCATTGCATTTTCTACACCTAGTGCACAAGCCAATATTGCATTCACCACCTCAGCATTCATTGGTGCCTAGTGTGGGAGCTTTCGCTCTACCACCAAGACCCACAGACCGCTTATTGTTTCAAGTGTTCCAAGCGAGCTCTAATGGCTATCTCTCACCTAGCCGACGCGCCGTCGATCCTACGAGTGTAGTGAGCTTACCTTAGTGCCGATATGAGTTGCCTCCTCTCTCACACACACTGGTAGCTCCACGATCCTAGATACTAGCTCAAGCATCCTCAAGCCTCCTCCACCTCCAAGCTCCATCCTCCATAACCGTGCGCGCAAGAAGAGAGAAGAGAAGAGAAGAAGAGAAGAGGAGATGGTGAAGAGCTTCACCCTCTTGATCCCTCACTCTCACACACTCACTCCCTCACACTCTCACACTCCCTCTCTCAAGAGCACACGCAAGCAAGAAGATGAGAATGAGAGAAGAAGAAGAAGACTCTTGTTGCCACACACCAAAGAATGATCTCTTATTCACTTTTTGAACTTTATATATACAAACCCTAAAATCCCATGGGCACCCATCCCTTTTTTACATGACCGGCCATTGTGGCAAGGTCCTTTTTCCATTTCCCTCTTCTAGCCTTGTGTCTCTAGCCTACACCCATCTAATATTTTACAATTGGCACAGGAGGGAGCCTGGTGCTCTTTTGCAAGAGTTTTCTGAGTTTTTTGAGGCACCTTTTCATTTAAGGTTGTGCTTTTTGCCCCGGTTCATCTTTAGAGGCCGCCTGCGTGTCGTTGCTCTTTTTCCATGTTCCTTTTGCTTTTTCCTCCATTTTTCTGCCATCTTGACTTGGGGTTAACATTACCCCCCTCCTAGACGGGTGCCAGTCCCATGGCACTTCGGCGTTGGTGTAAGGGTGAGGGCCACATGTGAACTTAGGTGCTTGTGGAAGCTCAAGAATGATGTTTTTCGGAGCAGCTCACTGGATGTCATGGGTGGACGAGGGCCTCCGAAGTTGGTGGTTTGGTGCTTTTGGGGTGCCTGAAGAAGAAGGTGCGGTGCTCTACCTAAGGGGAGTGCTTTTCTCAACGTGTTGGTGCATTGTGCTCGTGCTAGTGGAATGGGGAGGTGGGTCTAACCGTAGGCGAGCCCGTGTGATGTCCCACACTTGAGGACCCCATTTGTGCCAAGGGGGCGCGGTGCTAGTGGTTTAGGGTGACAGGTCTAAGCATAGGTGAGTGTTACCTCCCTAGGTGTGTCTTGCCCTTGATGTGCCCTAAGCATGATGTGGGGGAGCAAAAAGGGCTAGGGGGTTAGGAGCGGAGCCAGTCGACCGAAGCCACCGGACACACCTAACTTAAGGACCCCTAGGTGCAGTGATCATGCTTTTCTTTTCTTCTGTTCCTTTCTTTTCTTTTCTTTTCTTTTCTTTTCTCTTTTTTTTTTTGGGATACATTTAGGGGTAGTATTACATCAGGAGAATGATAGCCACGTCTAATTCTCATCATCGGAATGGGGGGGAGGGAGGGCGGATGGATTTGCGTAAAAATTAGTGGCTTTGCATGTACCCTTTTAGGTTCATGCGGACGTGGAGAGAGGTGGTGGATAGGAAGGGGTGATTACACCTAGTGAATTGACTGTCGCTCATATCCTCTAGGAGAGCTAGGCAAAAGGAAGGTAGTAGGCTAGCTCTCATCATTAAGCGGGCCATAACGCAGCTATCAATAGCATTGGGATCAAAAAAGAGAGGAGGCAAGCCGTTTTCTTGCGGTGCTGAATCTTACTTGAGTAGGAGCTTAAGGAGCCTAAGGTAATTACACATAGTTATGAAAGCGGGATCAGGACAGGAGGAGAATTCCGTGAGGAAGCGCGTCATGGAGTCGGTTAGGCTTCCTAAATAAAAAAGTAGAGCATCCTCGAAGGAGGTGGCGTTGGAATTGTAGATGACGGGGAAGTCATGCCTCCCATGGAGGGTGGTGACAAAATCCATGCCTACCCTACGAGGATACACCATGAATGTGGAGCCGTTCCTCTCGTAGGGTAGGGTGTTGCAAAATGCCATCCAGGCGAGCATGTTGGTATTGCATATTCGCCTTCTCTAGAGGGGTTGGCAGTTGTAGCCCCTTATTGTGTGTGGCACTTTGTACACTTTGTCTTGCCAAAATTCGGCTTCCTCCATGCCCCACAGAGTGGGGGTCCTTGCCCTGTCATCCAGCCATTTTTGGCCTAGTCGACTACCAAACGCAATCACCTCCTCCATTACTTTGATCGGCAGGACCCTTCTCAGGCTGTTAGGCATAAGGAAGTTGAAAGAAAAGGGGTCCTTTTCAATTTCCTGCCATTCCCAGACCACTAGCTCCACGTGGAATTGCATTGGGAGGTCATCGGGGCATGGTGGGAGGGATGCGGATGGCCGCACGACTGGCTTGGCCTGCAGCTGCCTCTTGGCTTCTTCCACCAATTTTTTCCGTTGCTCCTTGAGCGTGGCTTGTCTGTCCAGGGGCAGGTCAAGTTGTTGCTATTCCTGATCATGTGGCTAGGGGGGTTGTGGGATTATTTCTTCGTTGGTTCTTCTTATGACGAATTCGATGTCAGTGTCCTCCCTCTGCCGGTCATCTAGCTACGCCCCTTCCTCAAAGCCAAGTGCATCTGCCTCCTGGGGGGTTAGGCCGGCAGATAGTAGGTACTTTTGCTGTTCTTCTAAGCCCATCCTAACCTCCGCAAGTTGGGGTGGCATCTGTAGCCCCGCATGCAGGGCTCTGTGTGCGATGCTCAGTTTCTTCTGTACCACCTCCAA
Organism: Lygodium microphyllum; assembly: GCF_053477565.2. Lineage (NCBI taxonomy): Eukaryota > Viridiplantae > Streptophyta > Polypodiopsida > Schizaeales > Lygodiaceae > Lygodium > Lygodium microphyllum. The sequence goes on along the minus strand of NC_141160.1, from coordinate 23,774,777 downwards.
TGGCTCCTTTCCCTCCAGTTGGGTTGTGTCCAGTAGAGTGTTGAGGAAGGCCTGTTGGCTGGGCAGTGAAGGCTATCTGGGCGGCGTCCGCCTTGCTTTCTGCCAAGATTTTTTCTTTCTCCACCAAGGCGAGGTGCCGTGCCAGTGCCTTCACCCGTTCCTCGTTCTGCATGGCCCATTCCTCAGCCCTTTTGCTCATTCCTTCCATGCTCTCCCCCCGCTTTTGTGCTAGGGTTACGAGCTTCTGCTCCTGGGCTCTGAGCTCTTTGCTCATGTTGTCTTGCTCTTTCTTCCCGAGGTGTAGTTGATCGGTCATGGACTTGATCTCTTTTCGTTGCTGCTCCCTCTCTTGTCTTCTCTCCTCTTCTTTGGCATTCAGTTCCTCCATCATCTGCTCAATGGTGGCGGTTTTTGACTCCAGTTCCTTATATTGCATTAGGAGGAGCTTGTATTCCAGCTGCATCTGCACAAGTTCTTGATTCTCGTCCTCCAGCCGCTGTTTGTAGCCTTCTTCCCTATCCTCTTTTGCTTTCAATTCTTGCTTGAGTTCAAATATTTGACATTGCTGCATGGCGATGATGCGGGTTTTCTCCAGTTGGAAGGCCGCCACTGACTCTTTCTCTGTCACCAACTCAGCCACCGCCATTCTTTTTTCCTCCTTTGCTCTCTCCAGTTGGGAGAGCAGCACTGCGACGTATTCATCGTAACTGGCTGGTGGCGTCATTGTTGCGTGGGTGGGGGTGGTTGAGGTCTCCATACGCGGACGCTTCTGGTCCTGCCTCGATTCTGCATCTGCAGCTGGCCTTTTTGGTCCCGTGGTCATGGTTTCCATGCTCTTCCCTTGGGCCATTTCCTTACTGATGAAGTATTGCATCCAGGCCACTAGGTTGGACACTTTCAATCTTGTGGGGATGCTAGGGGTGAGCGTAGTGGGTTCAACAGGGGGTGCCATGAGGGTGGGGATAGGATGGAGGGGTGCTTTGCCTTTTCCTTCCGGAACTGCGGGGGGCGCAGGTTCTAATGGAGCTAGGCCCTTCTTGCCTCGGCTGGTTCCAGGCTTCTAGGTCATCCACCCTGCATTGCTGCTCGATGGACCGGCGTGTAGCCTCGGCCAAGTCCTCCTCGTCCTTTCTTCTTAACTCCTCTTCCTCCTCCGCGACTCTTCTTTTCCTTTCCTTTTCGGCCTTTTTGTATTCTTCCTCTAGTTTCTCTTTTTCCTCCTGATCTTCTCTTCTCCTCCTTTCAACCTCTTACTTTGACGCCTTTTTAGCCTGCCTGACTTGCTCTGTTGTTTCTTCTTCTTTCTGCTTCCTCTTCCTTTCTCTCTCCTTGGCCTCCCTGAGGGAGTGTCTTTTCGCTTTCTCCAAGTCTTCCTTCTCCTTCCTGTGGCCTTCATCTTGTTTCTTTTTCTTTTGAGCTGCTTTTTTCTTGGTCTCCTTGACCTGCTTTTTGCTTTTCTGTTCTTCCCCTTCTTCCTTGGTCTCCGTCCTATCACTGGACCTCTCCTGGTGTTGATGAGGAGGTGATCTGTCTCGGGTGTTTCCCCCTTCCCCTTTTCTGCCTCCTTCACTTCCTTCACGGCCTCTTGGATAAGCGCCATTAAGATGCTCCCGTAGGGGATGAACGAGGCTTTGGAGGGGGCCCTCTTTCTTTCTGTGGCCTTCGACACTAGGGATTCTCTCATGCGGGCATGCTTCCTAAGGCTAGCGCTTGAGCTGCATGGTCGATGGTCTTGCACACGTAGCCATTCCAGTCAACTTCATGTAGGGTATGGGCCGCCACATTTTCCAATATCGCTACATTGATCCGGTGCATCAATGCGTTATAGCACAGGCTGGAAAAGAGTGCATGTATGAGTTTCGCCTGTAACCTGATCTTTTCATTAGGGATGTCCTGGATACTGATGTCGTCGTTTGTCAGCACGTCCTCCTTTCTCATCCCCAGCATGGCATATACATCCCTCTTCTGCTTCTTTTCCACCTTTGGTTCCAGTCCCAATGCCTTCTCCACCAAGGCCGGGGTTAGACGAACCAATACTTGCTTAGCATTCTGTCCTCTTCCCACTGTGATGGTGCCACATTTGCTGTCGGGGTCGTAGGATCTGAGAAATTCCACACAGCTCGTGTGGTCAGGTTCTTATGCAAAACTTTCCAGGTACTTCCTGAAGTTGCAACTTTCCACGACTCTCCTGGCTGCCTCTTCCTTGGCCACTAATTCTTCTAAATTGTGAATAGTTCAGAATTTCAATTGATTGTAGGCGCAGCTCTCCAAGGTGATGCTGTACCGCGTTCTCTCCTCTTTCGTGAATGGGAGTCGGTGGGCTCGGTCTTGCTGCGACATTTTTTGTTCCTGTAATAAACCGTAATTTTCATTAGTGCTTGCGACATAATAATTTGCTGAAAAAGAAAAACTCTATGCTTTTGAATGAATTCATTAAGATCTAATGCCGATTCCCCTTTTCAGACTTTGACTTTTTAAGATCTAATGCAGATTCCCCTTTTCAAACTTTGACTTTTTGCCCTTTACTTCAAAGTTTCCATGCCCTTTTCCTACCCCATCTGTTTTTTATCATATATGGCTATGTGTTTGATTGACTTTGATTTGATTTACTGATTCTGATTTGATTCACCTTACCCTCACCTTACCCCCTCCCCTTCTAGCTTGAGAAGAATCCTTCCTAGGATTTAGGGTCAGAAGGTTAAGGGTCTTCAGCATGGTGGTGTAGGGGTTACTTGTGAAGGAGCCAAGTATAGAAATTGGGATTGTATTCCAATTGGGCTTCGCGGTCCAGATCATAGGGCTTAATCCCCACTTGGGTGATATACGTGAGAACATCTATTAGGAAGTCACCAGAATTGACTTGGCTAGCAATGTGTAACTCTTCCTCGGTCAACAAGCGGTCGAGGTAGGGGTGCCCTTTGATGAGTTCTTCTATCGGACAGCCCCGAAGAGTGGTTAACACTCGATATGAGGTTGGCGCGACGTATGTGGGGTCATACTCTGCTATTTTCATAGCACGGCGCTACTCAGCATTGGTCATTATTCGGCATCCTTCAACTTCCCATTGCAACCTAAGAGCGTACCAATGCCTTAAGAATTGGGATTTTGTCTCAGCAAGTCTTGATAGCTCTACCACTTCTTGGTCAGTGATGGCAGAAGTGGTTCACTGATCATACGACATGATGAGGTGTTGTTTGATTGCTTGCACTTTGGAGATCTCACTGCTGAGCAACTTAGCAGCGGAGGTAGCGGCTTTTGCAAATGCGAATTCAAACGTTTCCCAAGAACAAGGCATTGTCTAAACTTCGGTTGCGAAGGATTCGTCCAATAGGCCTAAGTCGAGGCGATCGTAGCTCAGAGCTAGCGACACAAAGGTGGCGTCCAGTCGCTTAATGCAATTCACCACGTCATCCCTTGTTTCTTCAGCTAAATCAGTTGCTAGTGAGAGAAAGGATTTCCTCTCATAAGAGGGCCTAAGGCCTGCGGGTGGTTGGGGTTTGGTAGGACTTAAGCCTTTGGCGACGAAAAGTTGCGGTGATGAGTGTTCTTGAGCTTGCGATTAGGTCGCTGGGACGAAGGCTGGGTTAGCAGCAGCCTCGAGTGACGGCCTGCTGCTTTCAGGATGGATTTGGAAAGTCGGATCGATGCTGGCGAGTGATGACTCTTGTGACGACGGTTGTCGCTTGGGTCGATAGGCTTGGGAGACTCTCTTGGGTTCGCGCATGGATGAACTTGATGGTTGCGGGTCAGGGAAGCTCTGCAGCTTGTGGTTTTGAGGTTCTACGATTTTTGGGATGACTAAGCTTGAGGCTGGCGTACGAGTGGTGCCTTCGGCCGTGTGGGCCGTAAGTATCCATATCCAAGCATTGCCCTCATAGTAGCCTTATGCATGCAAGAGGGCCTTGGGGACCCATCTTTGACTGATTACACATCTATTCCTGTAACTGCGTTTGGGCCTCCTAGGTTTAGAGTTTCTGGTCTTATGAGGGTAGGAGCGTCGACTCCTAGGCGACTGTTGCGGCTGTTTAGGCATCTATTGAAGGCGAGGCTGTGGGGCCTTAGCTTTGGCTGCTATGGGTTGCGGTCTATGAAATTCGGGGAGTGGCGACCGTGCACTATCCCCCCCTTTAGACTTGACTACATATGTTTCTATCGGTGGCTTTGTGGCCCGGGATGAGGTCGCGCAGCCCTTGCTAAAAGCTGTAACAATGTGAACATTGCCTATTGCGAGGTGGATGCACTACCACATGTAGTCAACATTGCAGTGGGTCTGCTTTTTGAAGGTTCGCCCCAACAATGACTCTGTGCCTATGTTTTTAGCATTTGGCAACACTTAAAAAATCATTGGAATAGTCTCAGGCTCGATAGAAACGGCTGCTTTACACTTGCCGAGTAGTGCATAGGAATGGGCCCCATATGGGCTTAATTTGGCAGTGGTGGGTTGAAGTTGTGGTCTGCCAAGTTGAGTCCAATGATCGTGGGTTAAGACATTGAAGTCTGCTCCCTCGTTGATCAAGTCGTTGAAAGCACATGTTTGTGTTGCTGTGACCGTGATACGGAGGTATGTGGGTTCTACGACTTCCTCATCCTCGTCGTCGACTTCAGTGATTGTGGCTACGCGTACTTTGACAGGTAGTTCTAACATTGGTGGCTCATGCAAAAGATGCGTAGGAGGGTAGTACTTCTTGACACGACTGCCATTGAAGAAGCCTATTCCTTCACCGTTTAGGGTCTCAAGTTTGACATTTCCTGTTTGGCTGATCGCACGAACTTTAAAAGGTCCAAGACCTCTAAATTTCATTTTTTGCTTATGCCCCTTAATTGAGTAGAGGAGCACTAAGTCACCCTGTTCGAACTCATGTCGCTTGATGTGCTGGTCAAACCAGCTCTAGCGTCGGGCTTTCTCACAGATCAACGCATGGGTGGCTAGAAGACGAGTCTCTGAGAGGCGTTCGAGCTCAACTAGGTGTTGTGTCCATACCTCCTTCCCTTCCCATCATTCTTGAAGCACTATTCTCAGGCTAGGAATGAAGAATTCTAATGGTAGAATCGCTTCTGTTCCATAGGTCAGGCTAAAGGGGGTTTGACCGACAGCCGTTTTATAAGTTGTTCGGGAAGCCCACAGAGTTGCCATCAGCTTGTTGTCCCAGTCGCTGTGTGAAGCAGAGACAACCTTAGTTAGGACATTGACAAGAATCTTATTCGTTGATTCGGCCTGGCCGTTTGCCTTAGGATAGTATGGCGAGGATTTGCGATGGATGATGAGGAAGGTGGATAGGAGTTGCGCGATCACTTCACTGATGAAGTGCATGCCTTGGTCACTCACCAGTTCGATGGGGCAGCCGAATCTTGAAATCACTTGCTCCCATAAGAACTTAGCCTTCATTCTAGCGTCATTTTTTTGTGTTGCTCTCGCTTTTGCCCATTTAGTGAGGTAATCCGTGGCCACAATGATGTACTTGGCCTGCGAATACTGTGCCGCAGGACTGATGGGTCCAATGAAATCAATTTTCCATTTTTCGAAGGGTTGTCGAGCAATAACTGGGGTTAATTCCATTTGATCCTTGTGAATTGGGACCTTCATCTGCTAGCACTCATCAGAGTGCTTGACAAATCGTGCTGTGTCGCGGAAAAGCGTGGGCCACCATAGTTGAGACTGCAACACTTTTCATGCTGTCGTGTCTCCGCTAAAGTGCCCTCCGGCAATGCCGCCGTGCGCTTCTGAGAGCACATCATGCATTTCATATTCGCATATGCATCTATGCAACAATCCGTCTTGCCCTAGCCTATAGAGTTGGCTTGCAATCAGCTGATAGGGCTGGATCTTAAGGATTAATTGCCTAAGTCGGGCTTTTTCTATTGGTCGGTCAGGTAGTCCATGCTCAAGCACTTGGACTATGTCATCTACCCAATACATCATTAGATCAGCCTTAAATAGATCTCTCTCACTGGAAAGGTTGAACAGATGGGTGTCGAGCAGTTCATCAACAACACCTTGTCCAGTGGCTTATCCGGTGGGAATGCATGACATGTGATCAGCCATGTGATGCTGCTTTCCCTTCCGTACCACCACGGAGAAGTCGAACTCTAAAAGCAGAAGGAGCCATCGAGCTATGCGTCCTAGATAGAGCAAGGTTTGATGGTCCACAAAGAAGGTAAAGGGCGTGGCCAAAAGATAATGCCGGAATTTCTTCACTGCGAATACCATGGCTAATCCCTCTCTTTCCGTCGTCGAGTAGTTCATTTCCATCTCAGTGAGTTGTCTGCTAGCAAAGCTCACTGGATAGTCTAAATTGTGTTTGCCAGGTTGGCACAACACTGCCCCTATGGCAAACTTGGAAGCATCGATATGCACGTGGAAGGTGATGGTCCAATCTGGGGCTCGTAGGATTGGTGCTGTGGTTAGAGCCTTCTTCAATTCTTCGTATGCCTGTTGGCATGCTTCAGTCCATTTGAATACAATAAGCAGCTTGTACAAGGGTCTGGCGATCAACGCATAATTCAGTACAAACCGCCGATAGTATCTAGTATGGCCTAGGAAGCATTGAACTCCCTTGTAGTTGTTTGGGGGTGGAAGGTCAACAATGACCCTGACCTTCGAGAAGTCAATGGCAATGCCGTTCTTCGAAACCACATGCCCTAGGATGCATCCGTGCTTCACCCAAAACTAGCACTTTAAGGGGTTCAAGGAGAGATTATATAAGCGACACCGCCCGAAGACTGCTCGGAGTTTGTCTAAGTGTTCGATCCAGGTCAAGTGGACACAGAGGTCATCGACAAAGACTTCTAACTCCTTGTGAAGCATGTCCTTAAGGATGGTGCACATGAGGCGTTGGAAAGTGGCAGGGCCATTAGTCAACCCGAAGGGCATGACTATGTAAGCAAAGACACCCCACTCAGTGGCGAAGGCAGTTGTCCAAACAGGATGCACTTGCACCTGGTTGTACCCTGAGAAGACATCCAGAAAACTGTAGGCTTCCTTGCCTGCCACTCTCTCAAGCATGTGCTCAGTGATGGCAATGGATAGTTGTCCCTCTTGGTAGTAGCAGCGTTTACCTTCTTGTAATTGATGCACACTCGGATTTTTCCATTCTTCTTCATCACGATGACTATGGGCGATACCCAGTATGTGTGCTCAATTTCGTAAATGAATCCTGCTCTCATCAGCTTATCAATCTCTTCCTTGACAGCATGAGCATGTTTTGGATTCATAGGGTACGATCGCTGCTTGACTGGCGTTGCGTCTGGTGTCATGGGTATATTGTGAGTCACGACACTCGGATCTATCCCCTTAAGCTTTTCTAAGGACCAGGAGAATACATCTATGTACTCTCGCAAGAGAGTGACAAGACTCGTTTCTTCTTCATTAGTCAAGTCATCGGCAATGATGACTAGTCAGGGTGTTTCCCCTTCATGGGCTAGGTCCACCTCCTTGACCTTGGGTGGTCCCTCGATTGGTTTGCTTGTCTGTGCTTGACATTTGGCACCTAACAGAACTACCACCCTATCCCCTTTTTTGAATTTCATAAATCGTTTAGGGAGGTCCTGCGGTTTTCACTGTTCTTTCGTTCGAGTATCCCTAGGTTATTTTGCCTTTTCCTGCCTTAATCGTCTGTGCCTCAGGTGGACAGGTAGGTCCCCCTTAGTGCGTTTGGTTGTGGGTGGCCTAGGGATTTCTGGATCACTATCCGAACTAACCTCTGATTCAGAGTCGAACCCTCCGTCTTCGCTAGAAGAGGTGGTCTCCCCTGGTGGGCGTAGTTCAGATGGTCATTCAGTCCTAAACACTGATGTCATTCCTGGCTGGGCTAGTCCTGCTTGCTCAAGGTCTATGGCTCCTACGTGTTCCAACCAGGCGCGATCACATTCCACGCGCATGACTCCTCGCTCCATCCTGAAGATACTCTTTTTCTGCGGCTTGGAGTCTGCTCGTATTTGCTCTATTTCTTGTCCTTCAGTGTTGTATTCCACGGTATCTACCTCACCCTCACTTTCATCACTGAAGGATTGACAGTCTTCGTATTCGTCGTTAGAATTCTCTCCATCAGGCTGCTCGTCGCCTCCTAGGGCTTGGTATATCTTTGGTCGTTGGTCAGGAACCAGGGCCTAGTTATACATGAGGTTTAAGTCATGCACCCTGGTCCATTGCCACTTGGATTCATCTAAGAGATCCTGGAGTGGTTTGAAATTTGCAGCTGGATTGCCAGCTAGGTATTCCAGTATCTCCTGGAGTTCCCTTTTGTTGGTTGGGACTTGGGAGTTGACGAGCTTCGGCTTCCCATGAAGGCTTCCTGTCATCATGCAGACTGGCACGAAGAGCGTGTCGTTAGCATTGTCGATTGTGGAAGCTTTCACTCAACGCCAAGACCCACGGACCGCTTATTGTTTCAAGCATTCCAAGCGAGCTCTAATGGCTATCTCTCACCTAGCCGATGCGCTATTGATCCTACGAGTGTAGTGAACTTCCCTTGATGCTTGATCGAGTACCCTCCTCTCTCTTGCACTCCGGTAGCTCCACGATTCTTGATGCTAGCTCAAGCATCCTCAAGCCTTCTCCATCTCCAAGCTCCATCCTCCATAGCTGCGCACGCAAGAGAAGAGAAAAGAAGAGAAGAGAAGAGAAGAGAAGAGAAGAGAAGAGAAGAGAAGAGAAGAGGAGATGGTGAAGAGCTTCACCCTCTTGATCCCTCACTCCCACACACACTCACTCCCTCACACTCTCACACTCCCTCTCTCAAGAGCACACACAAGCAAGAAGGAGAGAAGAAGAGAGAAAGAAGAAGACTCTTTTGCCACACACCAAAGAATGAGCTTCTCATTCACTTTTCAACTTTATATACAAAGCCCTAAATCCTTTTTGGGCGGTCATCCCCTTTTCACTTTTTTACATGGCCGGCCGTAGCCTAGGCTCTTTTTCCCATTTTCCACCATTCTAATTTATCCTATTCCCAACTAATGCGTACACTTTGCACAGGAGCGAGCTTGGCGCTCTTTTACAAGGGTTCGGGGGCGCTTCCACATTTTAATGGTGTGCCTTTTACTCTTTTGTTGTCTCAGGGTGACACTGAGACTTTCTGAGGGACATGCTTGAACATTTAAATTTTTCAGGGTCTGGTTACCAGTCAAGGCGCCTTTTTTTACTTTTATTCTACGCTTTTTTTGCTATTTCCTTTTTTCCATTTTTCGCTCCTCTATGCTGCAGGAAACATGGTAACATTACCCCCCTCCTAGCCAAGTGCCAGACCCATGGCACTGCGATGGGAAGAAGTGGCTAGTTAGGTCTGCTGCTAGGCGGAACTGGTAGGTGGATAACACTGCTTCCAAGGTGATGGTGTGAATGAGAGGTGATGGAGTTTAATGACGATGACCAGTAGAGATTCTGGCATGCTTTAGGCTTCATGAAGATGGTCGGCATCTTTCACATAGTTGTGGCATCCATTATGTATCCGATCATCTCTTGAGCACCAAAAACGCTTGAAGCAATAAGCAATCCCTTAGGAGGATGGTATTGGAGGGATTTATCCTGGAGAAGCCCCCTCGAATACTGCCTTGACAATGATATGGTTTGCCTTCACATTGAAAATCTATGTCTTTGATTTGAAGAGCTTTGTCTTTGAGTTGAAGGTCTTCAGTGCTTCGTTGAAGATCTTCAACCTTGCATTGAAATTCTTCAGGCTTGTGGAATCAATAAGCGATCCGTAGATCTTGAGATGTTGGGCATGCATCTTTGGAAGATGAGGTTCCAAGATCTATGCCAATGGCCGGTCTATTACTGAGTACTCCTTTTGCTTGATTTGGTTCAATCATGGTAGCCATCTCAGCAGACAGAGGGTTGGCGGCGTGAAGCATGTTGGTCCGTTCACTCCAATGCAGAAAAGCTCCTGAAACAGCAAATGGTGTCACGTCCGACGTATGGAACAGATGTTGGTCATTCACGAACGCCGTGGGTAATCTTCTTTAGCTGAGTAGCCAGTTGTTGAAACTCGAACCTAACCTGCAAGAAAAGTTGTGCCCTCCCTAAGGGGTGTATCTACCCCTCCGTATAGTGCATGGTGCCCGTGGGAGTGGAATTGGGAGATGGGTCTAACCTTGGGCAAGCCCTTGGTAATGTCCACACTTGAGGACCTAGTCCATGTATCGTTGGAGGTGCGGTGCAAGTCTTAGGGTGACAGGTCTGAAACTCCTGCCCTTGATGTGCCCTAAGTGTGAAGTGGGGAAGGGGCTAGGGAGAACCCTAGGTGCAATGACGGCGGTGCACGATGAGGCGAAGGGGAGTTGCAAGCGGATCTTGCGAAGGTCTCTCTCGCTTATCTTGGCTTAATAGTAGTTGCATCCCTTGGCTTTGCTATGCTTTGCTATTGTCTCTTCTTTCCAGTTCACCCTGTTCTTTTTTTGTTTTGTGGCTTGCTTTTTTTAAAAAAAAATAAGGCTTATACATGGATACATATGATACAAGGGCACGACGGGAGGTTACTCCTTGTCATCCGAATGGCAGGTAGGGGATGGTGGAGGGCAGGGGGCCTTGTTAAGGAATCTGCGACTCAACAAGTAGCCCTTGAGATTGAGGCAGGTTTTGAGAGTGGTGGTGGAAAGGAAGGGGTCACTGGGTGAATTTGCTATTGATCATATCTTCGAGCAGTGCAACACAGAAGGATGGCAAAAGAGTAGCGCGCATCATGAGGCAAGTCATGGTGCTGCTATCTATGGTGTTGGGGTCGAAGTAGAGGGGTGGGAGGTGGCATTCTTGAGGTACAGGCTCTCGGTGTACTAGGACCCTAATTAGTCTAAGATAATTACAAGTGGTTATGAAGGCAGGGTCAGGGCAGGAGGTGAACTCACTAAGAAATCTATCTATAGAACTGTACAAATCAGGGAGGGTAAAGAGAAGGGCATCCTTATGGGAGGTGCTATTGGCGTTATAGATAATGGAAAAGTCAAACCTGCCATGGATGGATGGATTAAAGTCAACAACTACCCTTCGAGGATACGGCATGAAAGTGGGGTCGTTTCTCTCAGAAGGGAGGGTGTTATAAAACGCCATCAAAGCGTCAAGGTTGACGTCAAAAATGTGTCTTCTCCAAGTGGGTTGGCAATTATAGCCTTCCACCAATCTAGGCACCTGGAGGACTTTATCCTACCAAAATTCGTGGTCCTCAACTCCCCAAGCAGTTGGGTTGGCCTCTCGCTCTGCTAGCCACTTGTCCTTGAGCCTCGCACCCATAGTGATTACGTCGTTTACAAGTTGAATGGGCATTACTCTGTTTAATGTAGCGGGAAACTCAAAGCTCAAGTCGAAGGGATCGCGGGCACATTCCTGTTGTTCCCAGATAATCAACTCTGCATGGAATTCAACGGGGAGATTCTCAGGGCATGGTAGGAGAGGGGCAGGTTGTCTTGGAACAGGTCTAACGTTCAGCTTTTTCCTTGCCTTCTCTACCATTTCTCTCTTGCAGTTAGCCTAGGCTACTTTCCTCTCAGCAGATGTGTCATGGGGTTGCACTTCGTCTTGTTGTGGAGGAGGGGGTGCTGGGATGTAGTCCTCCTCTTGAGGTCCCAGATCAAACTCTGGTTCACCCCCTTCTGCTTGCACGTCTTCTTGCGCCTTCACCTCTGTGAAGCCGAGTTCATCTATTTTCTGCACTGTCAGGCCTACCTGTGCAAGATATCTTCTTTGCTCCTCCAGGCTCTATGGCGGGCCTCCTAGCTACAGTGCCACATGCAGGCCTACTGTTAAGGCTCTGCGTGCAATGGCTAGCTTCTTCTGCAGCTAATCATTGGCCTCGTTTCCTTCCGGTTTGGTGGAGTGGAGCAACGTGTTGAGGAAGGTGTGTTGTTGGGCTATCATGGAGAGCTGGGCCGCCTCTGCTTGATTCTCAGCCAACACCCTATCTCCTTCCGCTTTGTCTAGCCGGTGTGCCAAGTTTCGTATTCTCCCCTCATTGTGGTCAGCCCATTCTTTTGCTCTTTTTTCCATATCTTCCACGCTCTCCTCCTGATGGAGGGACATAGCCATGAGTTGTTGGTGCTGGTCCTTGAGCTCGCGATGTAGGCCGGACTCCTCCTGGCGTTCATTGGCGATCTGTGCGTTGAGCTGGTCCAGCTTCACCTGCATCCTTCGCACCTGCTCTCCTCTTAACTGGTCCAGCTCTGCAGCCTCCTGTCTGATCTTCTCAAGCTGGTTTTGTGCTTCCAGGTTGACTGCTGAGAGCTGGTCGTTCTTGCGCCATAGGTGAGCATTGGTCTCTCTCTCTTCGTTGAGGCGTTCCATTAAGATTTTTCTTCTTCCTTCCCAAGTAGCTTCACGCTCCTTCACGGCTTTTGATTCTTCTGCATCCTTATTGCTGGCTTCTTCCTTTAGCACAGCAATCTCCCTTTGGTATTCTGCTATCTGCTTTGTTTTCTCTAGTTGGAGAGCGGCTCGCGATTCTCGTTCTGTTGCCAGCTCCTCCATGGCTGTTCTCTTTTCTTCCTTGGCCTTTTTTAGCTGCGAGAGCAGCTCCTTAACGTATTCGTCGTATTGGCCTGCTGGAGGTGGGGGATGGGACATGGTGGCGGTGGTGACAACGGCCTCTGTTTTCTATCTTTTTAGCTCTGGCCTTGGCTCCATATCAACCGTGGTTGCCCTCTTGACTCCTAATGTTGGGGTGGCCATGCCTACTTCTCTTGCCAACTCCCTTTCCACCCGGAATTGCAGCCAAGTGACCATGTTGCTCTCATCGACTTTTGGGGTGGATCCTTGGGTGGCGGTGACAGTGGGTGTTGTCATGATGAGAGTGGCTGGTGTGGAAGGTACGAAGAGGAGGGGAGTTGGCATCATTGGTTCTTTGCCTTTTCCTTCTGGTGGGGCCGGGGGTGTGATTTTTAGCACACTGGTACTAGAACCGGGTGCCTCTGTTCGGTGTGGGCTCTCTGCGCCTTCCCCATCTATTTTGTGCTGCTCCTCAATGGAGTGACGGGTGGCCAGTGCTAGTTCTTCCTCTTCCTTCCTTCTCAGCTCCTCTTCAGTCTTCTTTTTTCTCTCCTCCTCATCCCTGACCGACTCCCTTCGAGTCCTCTCCAGATCTTCCTTCTTTTTCTTATTGCGCTCCTCTTCCCTCTTTCCATGCAGGGCTTTTGTTCTTTGTTCTGCGTGCCTCTGTGGGCTGCCCTGGGACTCTCCCTCTTCATCTTTGTCAGTCTCCGTTTCATCTACGCTGCTCTTCTGTGTGAGGTGGGGATTGTGATGGTGACTCGTCACTTCCTTCTTCGCCTCCCTTCTTGTCTTCTTCTTCCTGTCCTTGCCCTAGTGCTTCTTGGATTATGGCAGTAAGGATGCCTCCAAACCCTATGGTTGCGGCTTTGAAGGATGAGGCCTTGCGTGTTGATTAGGACAATGGGGATTCTTCTCCAGCGGCTCTTCCTCCTGTTGCTAGGGCCTTAGCCGAAGACTCTATGGTTCTCCTCACAAACCCATTCAGGTTTACCTCGTCTAGTGATTGTGCCGCAATGCTGTCGTGCAGAGGCATGTTGATCCGGCTCATTATGATATTGTACCTCTAGCTCGAGAACAAAGCGTGCACCATTTTTGCTTGTAGTTGGATTTCTGGGTTTCGGATGTCTGCCAAGCTAATCCCATCATTGGTATGGACCTTCACCTTGTCCATTCCCAACATGGCGTAGACGTCCCTCTTCGGATTTCTTTCCACCTTCTTCGACAGACCCAGTGCCCTTTCCACCAACTTCGGGGATCTGTGCTTGCCTGGTGGCTTCATTCTCATGCACCATGATGGTGCCTTTGTTTCAGTTAAAGGTGCTCAAAAAGTCGGCGCACTGGGTGTAGTCCACCCTCTGGCCCACTGCATCTATGTATTTCTACAGATGGCACTAGTCTATGATCTAGCGCACTGCTGGCTCTTTGATGGCCACATCTTCAAGATTGAAGATGTGACGGAACTTCAATTGGTTGAAGGCTCTCGTCTCCACCGTGAGGCCGTACTTCGCTTGCTCCTCCTCCGAGAAGGGGAGCTTGCCTGCTTTGTCCTGGCTTGCCATGATCGGTGCCTGCAAGTTCAGCCATTTTCACTCACTCGTAGTAGCCTTACGCATGCAAGAGGGCTTTAGGGACCCATCTTTGCTTGATCACGGACGCTTCCTATGATTGCGTCTTGGTTTCCTAGGTTTAGAGTTCTAGGTCTTATGAGAATAGGAGCGTTGACTCCTAGGCGGTTGTTGCGGCTGTTTAGGCACCCACTGGAAGTGAGGCTGTTGGGCCTTAGCTTTGGCTGCTGCGGGTTGCGGTTTATGGAAGTCGAGGAGTGGTGACCTCGCACTACCCCCTCCTTAGTCTTGTCGATGGATGTTTCTACTGGTGGCTTTGCGGACGGTGATGGTGTCGCGCAGCCCTTGCTGAAAGCTATGACAATGCGCACGTTGCCTATTGCTAGGTGGATGCGCTGCGACTCATAATCAACGTTGTAGTGAGTTTGCTTTTTGAAGGTTCACCCCAGCAGTGACTCCGTCCCTGCATCTGTAGCACTTAGCAATACGTAAAAAAGCATTGGAACAGTCTCAGATTCGATAGAAACGGCGACTCTACACTTGCCGAGAAGTGCATATGATTGAGCCCCATATGGGTTTAATTTGGCAGTTGTGGGTTGAAGTACTGGTTTGCCAAGTTGGATCCAATGATTGTGGGTTAAGACATTGAAGTCTGCTCCCTCCTCGATCAAGGTGTTGAAAGCACATGTTTGCTTGGCAGTAACTGTGACACAGAGGTAAGCGGGTTCTACAGCTTCCTCATCCTCTTCGTTGATTTCAGTGATTGTAGCTACTCGTACTTTGACCAGCGGTTCTAACAATGGTGGCTCATGCTAAGGATGCATGGGAGGGTAGTACTTCTTGACACGACTGCCATTAAAGAAGCCTATTCCCTCACCGTCTAGTGTCTCAAGCTCGACATTGCTGGTTCGGCTGATTGCACGAACCTTGAAGGGTCCGAGACCTCTGAATTTCATTTTTTGCTTATGTCCCTTAACTGAGTAAAGGAGCACTAAGTCACCCTATTCAAACTCGCACTGCTTGACATGCTTGTCAAACCAGCTCTTGCGTCGGGCTTTCTCACAAATAAGCGCGTGGGTGGCTAGAAGATGAGTCTTTGATAGGCGTTCAAGCTCGACCATGCGTTGCGTCCATGCCTCCTTCCCTTCCCATCGTTCTTGAAGTGCTATTCTCAGGCTAGGAATAAAGAATTATAATGGTAGAATTGCCTTAGTTCCATAGGTCAACCTAAAGGGGGTTTGGCTGACAGCCGTTTTATAAGCTGTACAGTAGGCCCACAAGGCTGCCATTAGCTTGTTGTCCCAGTCGCTGCGTGAGGCTGAGACTACTTTAGTCAAGACATTGATAAGAATCTTGTTAGTTGATTCTGCCTGGCCATTCGCTTGAGGGTAGTATGGTGAGGATTTGCGATGGATAATGAGAAAGGTGGATAGGAGATGTACTATCACTTCATTGATGAAGTGTGTGCCTTGGTCGCTAACCAGTTCGATGGGGCACCCAAAGCGCAAGATCACGTGCTCCCATAAGAACTTGGCAGTCATCCTAGCGTCGTTTTTTCATGTGGCTCTTGCCTCTGCCCATTTTGTGAGGTAATCCGTGGCCACAACGATGTACTTGGCTTGTGAGTACTACGCCGCAAGACTGATGGGCCCTATGAAGTCGATTCCCCATTTTTCAAAGGGTTGGCGAGCAATAATTGAGGTCAGCTCCATTTGATCTTTACGAATCGGGAATTTTGTCCATTGGCACTCGTCACAATTCTTAACGAATCGCTTGGCGTCGTGGAAAAGTGTGGGCCACCATAGTTGAGACTGCAGCACCTTCCGTGATGTCGTGTCTCCACTAAAGTGTCCTCCCGTGATGCCATTGTGCGCCTCTGAGAGCACATCGTGCATCTCATGCTCACATACGCATCTACGCAGCAATCCGTCTTACCCCAGCCTATAGAGTTGGCTTGCAATTAGGGCTGGATTTTCAGGATCAAGCACCTAAGTCGGGCTTTTTCTATTGGTCGCTCAGGTAGTCCGTGCTTGAGCACTTGGACTATGTCATCCGCCCAATATGGCATTAGATCAGCCTTAAATAAGTCTCTCTCGCTGAACAGGTGGAATAGGTGGGCGTCGGGTAACTCGTCAACGATGCCTTGTCCAGCGGCTTCTCCTATGGGGATGCGTGGCATGTGATCAGCCATGTAATATTGTTTTCCCTTTCGTACTACCACAGAGAAATCGAACTTTAGAAGTAGGAGGAGCCATCGAGCTATGCGCCCTGTAGCACAAGGTTTGTTTACTAAATAGAGCAGGACTTGATAGTCCACGAAAAAGATAAAGGGTGTGGCCAATAGATAATGCCAGAATTTCTTCATAGCGAACACCATGGCTAATCCCTCCCTTTCTGTTGTCGAGTAGTTCATCTCCGTCTCAGTAAGTTGTCTGCTAGCAAAGCTCACTGGATAATCTAAATTGTGCTCACCAGGTTGGCACAACACTACCCCCACGGCAAACTTAGAAGCATCGATGTGCACGTAGAAGGTAATGGTCCAATCTGGGGCTCATAGAATTGGTGCTATTGTTAGAGCCTTTTTCAATTCTTCGTACGCTCGTTGGCATGCCTCGGTCCACTTGAAGACAATCAACAGCTTATACAATGGTCCGGCGATTAGCACGTAGTTCAGTACAAACCGCCGATAGTATCCTGTATGGCCTAAGAAGCATTGAACTCCCTTGTAATTAATTAGGGGTGGAAGGTCACGACCTTTGAGAAGTCAGTGACAATGTCGTTCTTCGACACCACATGTCCTAAGATGCATCCGTGCTTTACCCAAAACTGACACTTCAAGGGGTTCAAGGAGAGACGATATAAGCAACACCGTTCAAAGACTGTGCGGAGTTTGTCTAAGTGTTCGATCTAGGTCAAATGGACACACAAGCCATCGACAAAGACCTCTAACTCCTTGCAAAGCATGTCCTTAAAGATAGTACACATGAGATGTTGAAAAGTGGCGGGGGCATTGGTCAACCCAAAGGGCATGACTATGTATGCAAAAGACACCCCACTCAGTGGCAAAGGCAGTCTTGTGCCTGTCTGCAGGATGCACTTGCACCTGGTTGTACCCTGAGAAGCCATCCAGAAAACTGTAGGCTTCCTTGCCTGCCACCCTCTCAAGCATGTGCTCAGTGTACGGCAATGGATAGTTGTCTCTCTTCGTAGCAGCGTTCACCTTCTTGTAATTGACGCACACTCGGATTTTTCTATTCTTCTTCATCACAATGACTATGGGTGATACCCAGTCTGTGTGCTCAATTTCGTAAATGAATCCAGCTCTCATCAGCTTGTCAATTTCTTCTTTGACAGCATGAGCATGTTTTGGATTCATAGGGTACAGTTGCTGCTTGACCGGCATTGCGTCCGACATCATGGGTATGTTGTGAGTCACAACACTTGGATCTACCCCCTATAGCTCTTCTAAGGACCAGGAAAACACCTCTATATACTCTCGTAAGAGAGCGACAAGGCTCGTTTCTTCTTTGCCCATCAAGTCGTCGGCAATGAACACTAGTCGGCGTGTTTCCCCTTCCTGGGCTAAGTCTACCTCCTTAACTTTGGCTGGCCCCTCGATTGGTTTGCTCGTGTGCCCTTGACGTTTGGCACCCAACAGAACTACTACCCTATCCCCTTTTTTGAATTTTGTGAAGCGTTTAGGGATGTCCTGTGGCTTTTGCTGTTCTTTTGATCATATATCCCTAGGTTGCTTTGCCTTTTCCTGCCTTACCCGTCTGTGCCTCAGGTGGACGGGTAGGTCCCCCTTGGTACGTCTGGTCGTGGGCGGCCTAGGGATCTTTGGATCACTATCTGAACTAACTTTCGATTCAGAGTCAAACCCTCCATCTTCGCTGGAAGAGGTGGTCTCCCTTGGTGGCCGCAATTCAGATGGCGATTCAGTCCTAAGTATTGATGTCGTTCCTGGCTAGGCCAGGCCTGCTCGCTCAAGGTCTATGGCTCCTACGCGTTCCAACCAAGCACGATCACATTCCATGCGCATGACTCCTCGCTCTATTCTAGGGGTCTGCCCTTCCTGCGGCCTGGCGTCTGCTCGTATCTGCTCAATTTCTCATCCTTCAGTGTCGTATTCTATGGTATCTACTTCACCCTCACTCTCATCACTGAAGGATTGGTAGTCTTCGTATTCGTCGCTAGAATCTTTATCATCCGACTGCTCGTCGTGTCCTAGGGTTTGGTATGCCTCGTGTCGTTGGTCAAGAACTAGGGCCTAGTTATACATGAGGTTTAAAGCATGCACCCTGGTCCATTTCCACTTGGATTCCTCTAAGAGATCCTGGAGTGGTTTGAAATTTGCAGCTGGATTGCCAGTTAGTTGGTTCGTTAGGTATTCCAGTACCCCTTGGAGTTCCCTTTTGTTGGATGGTACTTGGAAGGTGACAAGCTCCGACGGCTTCCTACCATCATGCAGACTGGTATAGAGAGTGCTTCGTTAGACTTGCCAATCGTTTTGATGGCCTGCTCATATGCCTCGTGATCTGAGAATGGCAGGTCGATTGTAGTAAGAACATGCATCCAATCCCGCTCATACTCTGGTCATGGGATATACTTGGTCAAGGGCCCATAGGGCTTCTTGACCTGAGTGTTCCCCTTGAGCATAGCAGAGATGGTGTCTAGGTCGACTGGTGAGGTCTTCCAAGTGTCCATCTCTATTCTTACGGCGTCCGTTTTATTGTCAAGGAAGATCAAGCCGTTACCCCAATCTTCGATGACTCTAGCATTGCACATCCAGGGTTGGCCTAATAGGACATCGTAGTCCACTCCCTTCATGACTATAAAGTCGATAGAGAACTGGACATCTGTGATCTTCACTGTCCAATTCTTTAGTACCCCGAATGGCTTCACTCTCATACCATTTGCTAGCATGACATTAAACCTAGCAGCTTCGACAGGCGGGTTTCCCCAAGTTTGAAGCATTGCGTGGCTAAGCACACTAACCCCAGCTCCCATGTCTACAATTCCCTTTCTTGTTGTGTCACCCAGGGCTAGGACTGACAAGAATGCGTGCATCTCAAAGCCTTCCCAAAAGGCGTTGAGGTTCAAGGATTTAGGCACGGAGTGCAGTGTCAAACTCGGTAATTGCGTTTCTGCATCATGGTCTTGAGGGCCTGCCGTGACCTGCTCTTGTGACCCTTCGACCCACTGCTTAAGATCTTGCCATAGGGTAGGATGCTGCTTAAGTAGATATCCCAGGCTAAGTGTTACAGGGGTGGTCACTAGCGTGGTCACGAGATCGTTAGATACTCATCCTTCCCCTAACCTAGATTGTCCGGGCCAATGGCCGCGGCTGATCTGCGGCTCTGTCGCTTCGAGGCTTGGTCTTAGCGGCACTGCTTATGGCGCGGTTTCTTTTGCCAACTTAGGTTAAGGCGGTGATATCGGCGTGCTTATACTGGAGAGGTCATCGATCTCATCCTTTACAATGGGCTCAGCGTCTCTGAGGTGCTCTTGAGCCTCCTTCACCCATTCCTTCACCTTTTCTATGGCCTCTAACTGTCGCTTCGGATGCGGGTATTCCCCTACCTTAGCGCTTCCCTTTTCGGTCGTCTTAGGGGCTGAAGGCTTTGCCTCTACATCTGAAACCTTCTTTCCCACAGGCAGAGTCGTAGCACTCTCGATTTTTAGTGCGACTTTAGCTTCCGATCTCTTCTTCTTCTGCCTGCAGCTTTTCTTCCCTATCGAGGTTGCGTCAAGATTGCTAGGTCATGCCAGAGAGATGCCGGCCTACTTTGTTTGGGCTCGGGTCATAACCCGCAATGGGATAGGTGTGGCCTCCCCATCGAGGTTTTCGACACCAAACAGGCCCAATGGGACAGATGGCACGTTGGCTGAGCTAGAGGATGGCTTTCGCTTTGGGCAATCTACGAAAAGATGGGTGATCTCGCACTCTGCGTATCTTTGGTCAGCCTTGTCTGTGTTTTGCTGCTCTCTTTCTCGGCAGTGTGATGAGACATGGCCCGGGTGATCGCAAGTTCAACATTTGACTGGTTCCTGCGTCTGCCCTCCTAGGCCTCTACCTCGTCCTTGTCCTAACGCCATCACTGGCACGGGTCGATAATCCATGAGGACCACGTTGCCCTCGTCGTCATGCGAGACATAAGGGTATATGTAGGTCTCTTCATCATTCGGCTCCTCCATGTAGTGGACTAGAGCGTCGATCGGTGGGTGGGTCACGTAAGGACCAGGCGGTCTAGGAATGCATGTAGGGTTTATGTCCATTCTAGGGACGGCTGGTTTCATATCGTTAGGCGCGGGAAGGGCCAAGCTCCCCTTCTGAAGAATGGTTGCGGCCTGTTTGCTAGATAAGGCTAGCTGTAGGGTTGTGAGTATGGAAGTCTTCTTGGCAATCTACAATGCACGACATCATGGCCGAACCTACCGCAGTTAGCGCAAGGTCTTGACTTAGGGTCTTGACACTCGGCCGGCAAGTGGTTTTTTCCACAGTATACGCATTGGACATGCGGGCGCGTTGGTCGTCTCAACATGTCTTGCAACTTGGCTAATTCCATCTTGACCTCAGCCAAGCCATGGTCTGTCTCGGTGGCCTTCCCCTTATCTTGGGATGATGGGATTGACCGCTCACCAGAGGCTGACGTTCTCTTTGAGCTTCATGAGTTGGTCTCCTCTAGATTTGAGCTCCTGGAGCTCTGCTCTTTCAGCTGATCGTCGACTCTGATGGCTTCCTCAAACACTCTAGCCACCGCGTCCTGCTGTAAGCTTGAATTGCCTGCCAAAGCCTTATACAACTCCTCGTCTCAAATTCCACTGATGAATACAGTTGAAACTGCTCTGTCCATCGATCGCTCGCCTAGGGGGATTCTCTTAAAGAGACTCCTCACATGGGTCAGGTAGTCATGGATGTCCTCCTTCTCTTTCTGCTTGATGTTCATCAAGCGTACTAGCAGGTTATCAGGGTATCCGAGCTCGGCGAATCTCTTGATGAAGAGATCCTTGAGGTCATTGAAGTTGGCTCGCTCAGCAACATCTAGACTCGTATACCACGTCCTACCCTTGTCGCCTAGGCAAATCCCGAATGCTTGCACGCATTGAGTTTGGTCGTTGAGGCCATTGGCTTTGCAGACTTGCTCAAACTGCTCAACAAAGCTGTATGGGTCGTCATGAGGTTGGTACTTATGGAGTTGCTTGGCAAAAATCGGTATTTTGGCTTGGCTTTTTGAGCCTTGGTTTGCCCCTAATCCTGCGAGCAGCGACTTCGCTAGTGCAGTGGCACTCTGCTCTACTGCGGTGTTATCGAGCAGCCGTTTCATGAGGAGCTCGCTCTACGTCAAGTCTCCCTCCAGTGCTCTCTCGTGGTTCATTCGGTTTCAGCTAGCCAAGTTCAGCACTCGCTGCACCTCATGCAGCTCCATGCTTTGCCTTTGGCTCCTAGCCTGCTGATCCCTATTGTACTCAGCTATTCCCTGCAATGCCTTGCGGGCTAGCCTTCTCTCCTCCTCTAGATCAGCAATGATTGCGTCTGCTGTCTTGCCGCGGTGCTCGTACCGGGCATGCGCATCGTAACTGCTCACCAGCTGCTGCTGAATAACATCTGGGAATACGTTCAAATCGAGCTCCTCACTAGACTGATGGTCGGAGCTCTCTTCCGTCATGGTCAAGTTCTCGCGCTCCACTATGCTGTTGATCAGGTTGAATAGACTTGACAGATCCTCGTCGTTGGCGCTCTTTGCTTGGCCCTATTCTGCGCTTTGATGGTTTGTCTATGTCTTGGTTCTCTCGTGCTGGTGGGTTCCTTGAGTGATTTTATCTGGGTGAGTTCCTTGACTTATTGAATACAGTCCTCAATTATTGTTCACTCAGGGTGTGTCTTTTCTCGTGCACTTGTGGTCAATCAGGCTTTCAGCTTCCTCATGTGTACTTCAAGTGTGGAATTCAATGTGAGTGCAGCAACAATCTCTATATGCTTACGCCCTCTTGTCTCATCTCGGGCCTGATAAGTTTTGTCGCTCAAGTCCTGGCCATTCTAGTGGATTCTGGGGTCTGCGCTGCTTCTTGCTATTCACTAAGGGGTCGATCACAGGTCCTATGATTGGATTTTCGTTCTCAACGCGTCTGGTCGTTGGGGAGCGCTCCAGCACCGTCCCCCTGTCCCTTGGTGGTAACTCCTATGTCGGGAACTACCTACGAGGCGCTCGCTACATTGTCCTGAAGCAGGTTGTGCTTCCAGTCGATCGTGGGGGTCAATTTTGAGGTTTTTCTTTTTTTTTTCTTTTCTGCCTAAGGGTGTGTCCGATTTTGAGAATCGGACGTCTGATTCACCAGTGGTCCGATTCTAGGAATCGGACTAGGTGGGTCCGAGTTTGAGCTGTCCGAGTCTCAGAATCGGACGGGGGTTAAGTGTCCAATTTTTGAAAATTGGACAAGTGGTCCGATCAGACCAGGTATGTGGTCCGATTGCTGACGTGTCCTAATTTGTGAGTCCGATTTCCTCGATCGGATGATCGGACTAAGCGTCTGATCGGAAAGGGTTGGTCCAAGTGTTCGAGGGGTGCGAGTCCAAGTTGTCCAAGTCCGAGTGGTCCAATTTCCAAAATCGGAAGGGTTGGTCCAATCGGACGATTGTCCACCGAACATCCGATTCTCAAAATCGGACGTCTAATTCTGAGAATCGAACGTCCAATTCTGAGAATTGGACACTGAATCGGGTGTCCGATTCCACTGACCCGAATGCACTTTTGAGCATAAAATCATCCAAAATCTTAAGATACTGATTATTATAAGCTACAAGATTCAACCAGAATGATGCTGGAGTGATAGGGGAGAGATCTATATACCTGGGGATCACCGATAGCAACGTCACTCCTCGCACTCATCGATCGAACGGGTCGCCCAAGCTTCCCCCCCCTCTCTCTCTCTCTCTCTCTCTCTCTCTCTCTCTCTCTCTCTCTCTCTCTCTCTCTCTCTCTCTCTCTCTCTCTCTCTCTCTCTCTCTCTCGCTGTCTCTCTCAGCTAATTGCAAATGAGGATTCCCTTGCCCTTCAAGAACTTATAACCCTACTAGGCATTACCCGGATGTTGCCGATCACTCTCCTTGCGATTCCTACACATTCAAATGAGCATTTCCTCCATTTTCCACCTGTTTTCCCTAATTTTCTCCCTGTTTTACAGCAGCAAACCCTATGCCTCTCATGTGTGATTTCCTAATGTTAACCTACTCTAAATGCAACAAAAATCGAAAGCAAAAAACTGAACTAATTTCTCCATGTTTTCGAATCATCAAACAACCAAAATATCCCAAAATACTTACTTGTTTTGAATATCAAAAACACCCAAACTTCCTACCTATCTCAAGCTCCGTTTCGGGGATGAATCCCTTACTTCGATGCTCGATATGAGGCGCATAAGTGCTCAAGCTTGAATCCGTTGGTCCCGGCAATGGAACCAAAATGTGCGAGCTTTTGCTCTACTACCAAGACCCACGGACCGCTTATTGTTTTAAGTGTTCCAAGCGAGCTCTAATGGCTATCTCTCACCTAGCCGACGCGCCGTCGATCCTACGAGTGTAGTGAGCTTACCTTAGTGCCGATATGAGTTGCCTCCTCTCTCACATACGCCGGTAGCTCCACAATCCTAGATGCTAGCTCAAGCATCATCAAGCCTCCTCCACCTCCAAGCTCCATCCTCCATAGTCGTGCGTGCAAGAAGAGAGAAGAGAAGAGAAGAAGAGAAGAGGAGATGGTGAAGAGCTTCATCCTCTTGATCCCTCACTCTCACACACTCACACCCTCACACTCTCACACTCCCTCTCTCAAGAGCACACGCAAGCAAGAAGATGAGAAGGAGAGAAGAAGAAGAAGACTCTTGTTGCCACACACCAAAGAATGATCTCTTATTCACTTTTTGAACTTTATATATACAAACCCTAAAATCCCATGGGCACCCATCCCTTTTTTACATGACCGGCCATTGTGGCAAGGTCCTTTTTCCATTTCCCTCTTCTAGCCTTGTGTCTCTAGCCTACACCCATCTAATATTTTACAATTGGCACAGGAGGGAGCCTAGCACTCTTTTACAAGAGTTTTCCGAGTTTTTTGAGGCGCCTTTTCATTTAAGGTTGCGCTTTTTGCCCCGATTCATCTTTAGAGGCTGCCTGCATGTCGTTGCTCTTTTTCCATCTTCCTTTTACTTTTTCCTCCATTTTTCCGCCATCTCGACTTGGGGTTAACACCTAGTGCACCCATCGATACATAGTGCACAATGCATTATGCACATGCAACGGTGCACATGTACTAGTGCACACATGAACTAGTGCACGTACCTACATTTACGTGGCTTACAATGGCACAGTATACCCATTCTCTAGCCTATTAGGATTTTATCCTGTTGCATAGTACCCCTATGCATGAGCCCTTGCTCAATGCATGGTGCTGAGTGTACACATACACATGTACTAGCACACACCATGCTAGTATATAAAAAATGAATGTGTACATCTGTACTCTCTAATTGAAGTGTGAGCTCACACATGACTGCCAAGACCCACATGCCGCTTATTATTTCAAGTGTTTTAAGTGAGCTCTAATGGCTATCTCTCACCTAGTCGACGTGCTTTTGATCCTAAAAGTGTAGTGAGATTACCTTGATGCCCGAATGAGTGGCATCCTCCCTCAAGCACTCCAATAGCTCCACAATTCGTGATGTGAGCTCTAGCAAGCTCAACCCTCTAGCATCAAGCTCCATCCACCATAGCCACATGTGCGAGAGAAGAGAAGAGAAGAGAAGATGGAGAGCTTCTCCACCATGGTCCCTCACCCTCACACACTCACTCCCTCACTCTCACACTCCCTCTCTCAAGCACAAGCACAAGCACAAGAAGCAATAGGAAGAGAAGAGAAGAAGAAGAGAGCTACTTTTGCCACACACCAAGAATGAGCTTCTCATTCACTTTTGGAGTTTATATACAAGCCCTAAATCCTTTGGGCACCCATCACTTTTTTTACATGACCAGGCGTCTTGCTAAGGTCCTCTTTTCCTATTCCCTTCTATTTACCTTATCCCTTTACCTATGCGTGTCTAGATTTTACAATTTTCACAGGAGGGAGTCAGGCACTCTTTTACAAAATTTTAGGGGTGTCTTTCATTTAAAAATGCACCTTTCGTCTTTTGCATTTTGCTGAGGTTGCCTTTTGCATTTTCTCCTTCTTGTTGACTTCATGGGTCTGCATTTTGGAATTTTCTTGGATTTATTTTTTCTTTTCTTTTTTCTTGTCCTGCATTGGGGTTAACATTACCCCCTCCTAGTCGAGTGCCAGTCCCATGGCACTTGGGGCTCTTTGTTGATGAGGGCTCAATGAGTTGAAGGGTTGTCGTGTGGGTCGATGATGGGGCCTTGTGGGGATTGGTCATGGAAGAGAAGCTTATCAAATGATTGAGGTGGTGGAGGTCGAGGGTATGTCAAGTGGATGATGGGGCCTCCGAGGTCCATGGTTGGTCACCTTCATCTTTACCTGAAAGGAAAAGAAAAGTGCATTGTCTAGGGGGTGTGTCTACCTTACCGTGTGGTGTAATGTGCTCGTGCTAGTGGAACTTGGAGCTAGGTCAGCCTGGTTATTGTCCCACACTTGAGGACCCAATTTGTGCTGCATAAGGGAGGTGCAATGGGTGAAGTTTAGGGAGACAGTTCTAACCATAGACAAGTGTGACCACATTAGGTATGTCCTTCCCTTGAGGTGCCCTAAGTGTAAAGTGGGGGAATCAAAAAGGGGATAGGGGTTAGAGATAGAGCTGGCCGACTGAGGCCACTGGATTCTTGAGAACCCCCAGGTGCAGTGACTGTGTGTGGCGCTCATGTAGTGAGTTTCTTGCTTTCTCTTGTGATTTTCTTCTCTGTTTTCTTACTCTTTTATTTTTCTCTTTTTTTAAAAAAAGTAATGAAGAACTAATCTTTGTCATCACGATCATGAGAAGAAGTTGGGGGCTTAAGGGACTTGCGAAGGAAGCCTCTTCCTTGCATATATACGTTTAGATTCATCATAACTTGGAGAGGAGTGGTGGACAAAAATGGGTGGCTGCACCTATAGTGAAGTGACTACCATTCATGTCCTCTAAGAGGGCCATGCAAAAGGATGGTAAGAGGGCAGCTCACATCATCAACCAACCCATTCATGTCCTCTAAGAGGGCCATGCAAAAGGATGGTAAGAGGACAGCTCACATCATCAACCAACCCATGGTACAACTATCTATACCGGCATTAAGATTAAAAAATAGGGGTGGGGGGCAGTATTCTTGTGGTATAGCATCTTGTTTAAGTATTACCCTAAGTAATAGAAGATAGTTAGAAGTAGTGATAAAGGTGGGATCTGGGCAATAGGTGAACTCATTAAGAAAATGGAAAATCGAGTCTCATAAGTCATTCTTGGAGAAGGTCGGTGGCATTTACATTGTATATTTTTTCGGGATATCATATCTGCCGTGGATGTCAGGGTTGAAGTTCACCCCTACCCTTCTCAAATATGGCATATTTTTTTGGGATACCATATTTGTCGTGGATGTCAGGGTTGAAGTCCACCCCTACCCTTCTCGAATATGGCATGTATGTGGAGTTGTTTCTCTTGAAGGGTAGTGTGTTGCAAAATGACATCCAGATGTCCATGTTGCCATCCTAGATTCTCCTCCTCCACTTTGGTTGGGACTCGTAGCCTTTCACTGTCCTGGGCATTGGATTCTTCTCCCTCTCTTGGTTCCAGCTATCGTTCCAAGCCTTCCTCCCATGCTTATCACCTCCTCCACCACTTTGGTTGATAGTACTATGCATAGTGTAGAGGGGAATTTGAAGGTAAAGTTGAAGGGTTGGTGGCCTTTCTCTTTCTACTTCCACACTATGAGCTCTACATTCTAATTCACTGGGAAATAATCTTCTCATGGCGCAATGGGCACTTCTAGGGCTACTATGGGTTGGGCTTTTAATCTTCTCCTTGCCTACTCCAACATCCTCATTCTCTTCTTCTTGATTTTTGCTTTTTCTCTCAACAATGGTATCCACCTCTTGCTGCGTTTCTGGTTGAGGAGAGGGAGGTTGCAGGACTAGCTCCTCATTTGGCTGCCCCATTTCAAATTCTAACACTGCTTCAGGATGTGACCTCTGCATTTCATATTCTCTCTTGGCCTCTTGTGGTTCTCCTTCCTTGAAGCCTAGTAGGTCCACATCTTGGACCGTTAGCC